>NC_059377.1:23762030-24415364 GCF_019703515.2 Myxocyprinus asiaticus
GAACTCCTGTGTAATGCTCCAGTATTGGCTGCACCTGACTTCGCTCATCCATTTAAGTTAGAGGTTGATGCAAGCGCTACTGGCGCTGGAGCAGTCCTGTTACAAGAGAGCAACACCTGTGTTGATCATGCAATTGTTTACTTCTCAAAATTCTCCCAGTGCCAGCACAAGTATAGCACCATTGAAAAGGAAGCTCTTGCCCTGTTGATGGCACTCCAACACTATGAAATTTACTTTGGAGGTAGTTCATTTCCAATTGTGTTTGCTGACCATAACCTGCTTGTCTTTCCCTCCTGTATGTATAACTCGAACCAATGCTTAATATGTTGGTCTCTGATAATTCAAGAGTTCAACCTGGACATTCAAAATAGAAGAGGTGCTAAAAAACATTGTTGCAGATGCACTGTCCAGAGCCCACAGTGCTGAAGATTGACAGTTGCTTGTTGTAATGTGTAATCTTTTAAGTAGCTATAAACATTTTGTTTGCATCTCTTCATTGCGGAGGTGTTGCATCGTAAGACTTATTCAATGTGGTGTAACATTGTATCTGTTTTGGTAATGTATTTTGGAGTGGGAATGTCTAATGTGGCATGTCTGTTTTTGCCCTGGCTTTTCTTCTCTCTCTTGTTCTCACTCTAATCAATATAAGGTGAGAGAACTTACGAGGAGTTCTCCTGATTGGTCTAGCTATGAGCTGCTGGAGGATAAAAGCTGCTGGAAAGCTTAATTCCCCATCTCCCCTCTCCTGGTTCATATGTGCTATACTCAGGGTTGGGGAGTAACGAAATACAAGTAACGGGAATACGTATTTAAAATACAAAATATAAGTAAATGTATTCCACTACAGTTACAATTTAAATCATTGGTATTTAGAATACAGTTACATTCAAGAAGTATTTTGATTACTGAAGAGATTACTTTGCATTTTATTGTCATTTGTTTCGTTTAATATTTAGTCCTTTCAGATGGAAAAATGTATACGTATAAATGATGCGATCCAAAGTGCATTTGAATAGCGGTGAAACACTTTCTTATGAAGTGTTACATTCGTATGAGCAGACAGAGAAGTAAGTTTGAAGTAAGTTTGGAGCACAAGAAATAGAAATAAACTTTGAGTAAATTGTCAGCTTTATGCTAAGCTAAAATGCTATTTCTAGCCATTTTACATGCACGTTTCCAGGCACGATCATATTTTTTTATCAAGAAAATTCATGTTGGATCATAATTTCTTTTTTTCTAGTAAGACCTTTGATATTAGGGCAAAAATCATATTCTTGATAATTTTTGTATTGTTTTCCTGTAAAAATATCTAAAACTCCTTTTTAGAAACAACACTGCATAACATATTTAGGTTTTTCAGAGAATGTATTTTTAACGTGTATTTTGTATTGAGTTTTTATAGTCAAAACAAGTGAAAAAATCTACCAGTGCTGGAGAAGTAATCCAAAGTATTCAGAATATGTTACTGACCTTGAGTAATCTAACCAAATACATTACAAATTACATTTTACAGCATGTATTATGTAATCTGTAGTGGAATACATTTCAAAAGTAACTCTCCCAACCCTGGCTATACTTTATTGAGAGTTTGTATATCAATTGAGATTGCATTCATGTCTGAGTGAACTGTTGTTAAAATGTATTGTCCTAAGTCAAGTGTGCCTTGGACTAATTACTTTGGGAGCATTTATAGGGAGGTGGGTGCCATTTTAATATCTGTTTTCTCTTGTTTTTCTGTAGAAAGGGACTTAGAGTATGTTTGTTTATTTCTAGAAAAGTCAGTTGACTCCCCCTTTAGGATTTAGTTAACTTTTCTTTGTTATTTTGGCCTTTGCCCTCTCCCTCATTTAATGTAAAAAAAAAAAAAAAAAAAAAAAAAACAACCTTATTTTGCATTCTAAAAACTTGACTATTTGTGAGTGCTGAGACGTAAGAGGGGAACCACAACATTTTTCCCAACCTAGACTGGGACTTATCATAACAGTGTTTCAATAAGTGAATTTATTTTTTCAATTTAAATCGACCAGTAGAAGTGAAGTGCGTTACAATCCCTGTTAATACTAGCCATGATTTGTGTGTCAGAATATGTAAATGATTAATACTTCCATTCTCTATAATATAAAGGAGCATACATCCAAATTCTGTAGAGAATCAAATTTTCTATAAAAGGAGCATTAAGTCATTTTTATTTGTATAGCGCTTTTCATAACACACATCATTTCAAAGCAGCTTTATAGAAAATCATGCATTATAAACTCAAAGAAACGTCCCTTTTTCAGGACACTGTATATTAAAGATAATTTTGTAAAAATCCAAGTAACTTTACAGATCTTTATTGTAAAGGGTTTATACAATGTTTTCCATGCTTGTTCAATGAACCATAAACAATTAATGAACATGCACCTGTGGAACGGTCATTAAGACACTAACAGCTTACAGACGGTAGGCAATTAAGGTCACAGTTATAAAAACTTAGGACACTAAAGAGCCCTTTCTACTGACTCTGAAAAACACCAAAAAAAAAAAAAAAGATGCCCAGGGTCCCTGCTCATCTGCATGAATGTGCCTTAGGCATGCTGCATGGAGGCACGAGGACTGCAGATGTGGCCAGGGCAATAAATTGCAATGTCCGTACTGTGAGATGCCTAAGACAGCACTACAGGGAGACAGGAAGGACAGCTGATCGTCCTCGCAGTGGCAGACCACGTGTAACAACACCTGCACACAATCAGTACATCTGAACACAATCACACCTGCGGGACAGGTACAGGATGGCAACAAAAACTGCCCGAGTTACACCAGGAATGCACAATCCCTCTATCAGTGCTCAGATTGTCCGCAATAGGTTGAGAGAGGCTGGACTGAGGGCCTGTAGGCCTGTTGTAAGGCAGGTCTTTACCAGACATCACCGGCAACAATGTAGCCTATGGGCACAAACCCACCAACGCTAGACCAGACAGGACTGGCAAAAAGTGCTCTTCACTGACGAGTCATGGTTTTGTCTCACCAGGGGTGATGGTCAGACTCACGTTTATTGTCGAAGGAATGAGCGATACACCGAGGCCTGTACTCTGGAGTTGGATTGATTTGGAGGTTGAGGTTCCATCATGGTCTGGGGCAGTGTCTCACACAACCATATACACAAGTGCAATAGTGGGTGAAAGTCTTGTCATCATTGTGTAGTTTGATTAAATGATTGTTAATTGTGTATAAAAATAAATAATTAAACCATAAGTGTATTTAGAACCCCAGTGAGCATGCCAAAGGTGACTGTGGCAAGGAACATAAAACTCTATAAGATGTTGGTTAATGGAGAAAAATAACCTTGGGTGAAACCAGGCTCACTGTGGGCTGGCTAACCAGCATGAATATAATGGCAATATTAGTTATTTATGCGCAGTGCAGGTCATGGTTTAAAATTAGTAAACTAAAGTGTTAAGAGTCAGTGTTTATACAATGATTTTTTTTATGAACTGTAAGATTAATGAATATGTCATTAGTGTGTCTGCATCCCGAACAGTGTGAGGAGTTAATAATATTAAGAAGAGGTTCTGAGATTACAGGGAATATCTCTTTGAAGAGCTTGGTTGGTACTGGATCTAATATACATGCTGTGGCTTTTGATTTGTTTTTTATTTTTTATTTTATAAGTTTTAATACGTTTTGTTAGCTCTTCATGGCCTATGACAGCGAAGGATTGAAGTTGTTTGTGAGGAAAATTATGAGATTCTGTTTTCTGTGGTACTGTGACAGACGATTGCATAATTCCAATTTTATTTCTGATTATTTCAATTTTATCAGTAAAGAAATTTATGAAGTCATTGCTATTGTGCTGTGACAGAATATCTGGTTCAGTCGAGGTTTTATTCCTAACCAATTTAGCCACAATACTGAATAAACACCTAGGATTATTGTGGTTATTTTTTGAGTATGCTAAAATATGCTGACCTGGCAGCTTTTAGTGCCTGTCTGTAGCTACAGACACTATCCTTTCATGCACAGCAAAATACCTCAAATTTTTTATTTGTATTTGTAGTGCTCCATTTTCCGAGCTGCTCTCTTGAAACTGTATTTATATTTTCTGATATTACTTCAAGTTCTTCTAGACTTTTTGGCTTACTGAGTATATGAGATAAATCTGGAAGATTATTAGTGAAGTTATCTTTAGTGGTCGAAAGTATAGTTCTACCTGAATGATAGCGTGGTGTAGATTGAGTAACATTAGCTGATCGCAGCATACAATAGACGAGGTAATGATCTGAGATGTCTTCGCTCTGCGGCAGAATTTCTATAGTATCAATTTCAACTCCATATGACAGAATTAAATCTAGTAATTATGGTGATGAGTTGGCCCTGTCACATTTTGTCTGACTCCAAGAGAGTTTAGAATATCGATAAATGCTAATCCCAATGTGTCATTTTTATTATCTATGTGAATTTCACCAACAATTAAAACTCTATCCACAGTAACTACTAGATCTGATCAGAATACGGCCCTGGTGATCTATTTACTATAGCAAGTGCTACAGACGACAGAGTTTTTTTTTTTTTATTGTATCTGACGGTGTCACATTAAGCATTATTAGTTCAAAAGACTTAAACATATATCCTGTCCTCTGAGTAACACCAAAAAATTCACTGTAAAATGCAGCAACATCTCCTCTTTGACACTTCAGGTGAGGCTCATGTTTATAAACATAACCTAGGGGAGTAGATTCATTTAAATAAATATATTCATCCGGTTTAAGCCAGGTTTCGGTCAAAGAGGGCACATTCAAACTATGATCTATAATAATTTAATTTACAATTAGTGCTTTGGTTGAAAGAGATCTAATATTTAGTAGCCCTACCTTTTATATGATGTTTATCTTCTATCTTCTTATCTTTTTTTTTTTTTTTCTTGTTTTACCTTAATTTTTTTTTCTTAATGATTTAGGGAGGGATACAGACACAGT
This sequence comes from Myxocyprinus asiaticus, assembly GCF_019703515.2. Taxonomy (NCBI): domain Eukaryota; kingdom Metazoa; phylum Chordata; class Actinopteri; order Cypriniformes; family Catostomidae; genus Myxocyprinus; species Myxocyprinus asiaticus. Next base: position 23,766,986 of record NC_059377.1, read on the forward strand.
CTCTATGTGATATCTAGGTGATACAGTCCCTATGTGTTGTTGTTTGTGTGACCTGTGTGACATCTCAAGGCAGCTAGCAGATGTTTGGATTAGCCAGTTTGTCTGCTTCCTGACCTGGGCCCCAGTTATTCAAATACTATCACTATTAAGACTATGAGCCAAATTACTAGAGAGGAGAGCGGCACCTTCCCTGGAAGGATGGAGTCCATCTCTCTTTAGCAGGTCAGGTCTACCCCAAAAACTCTACCAGTTGACTATAAATCCTATGCTATTCTCCAGAGACCACTCAGACATCCAGCCATTCAGTGACACTAATCTACTAAAAATCTCATCACCACAATGAACAGGGAGTGGGCCAGAGCATGTTACAGTGTCTGACATCGTTTTTTCAAGTTCACACACCTCTTTAACATTATCTTTTGTGATCTCCGACTGGCGAAGCCGGACATCGTTAGTGCTGACATGAATAACAATTTTAGAAAATCTACGTTTAGCATTAGCCAGCACTTGTAAATTTTATCTGATGTCAGACACTCTGGCACCGGAAATGTATTTAAAAGTAGTGGCTGGGTCTCTATTTCCATGTTCCTTACAATAGAATCTCCTAAAACCAAGGCTCTTTCAACATAATTCTCAGTGGGTGCATCACTGAGTGGGGAGAATCAATTGGAAACCCTCATCATCGGTCAGAATTTATTAAAATAAATAAATAAAATTCATAGCAAAAAATGCATACATAGTTTGCAGCTCTGCAGCACATCAAACAGAAACAGATTGTCCATCAACTGAGGGTTGTTATATTCCAAGTCTTCTTAAGCCATACAATAACTTTGTGTAAGTAGCAGACTAAATTTAAGTTGTTATTCAGTGAAAATTCTGTGTCAATTCAAATGAAGAGACATGTGAAAACTTTGGTTTGCATACAACCAGAAGTGTACCACACTCAACACCATATAAGGAGAAAAATGAGGGGAAGAAACAGCATGCAAATCAAACTAGATTTGATTGTGATGTACCTAGTTTAAATGTGCACAAGCGTAAATATTTTGAAAGGATGGAAGGCAAGATATTCAATAAATAATTACTTAAATTTCAATGTGTTCCTTGTGTAGCGGGTCTACTTATGCATTGTGTTTCTTTGAATAACATTAAATAATATTTATTAAAAGTTCTTTCAAAATAAAATACCCCAGAATTAGTAAAATAAATCAAATTAATAGCAGAACATACATTAAGCTGTTGTTTGTTTGTTTGGTTTTTTTTGTTTGTTTTCTGAAAACTATAGTTTATTTCGTTTAGTTCAAATAAAATTCCATGACTTTGATAAGTTTCATAAAATTGTACTGGTTTTATTTCACTTTGTGGTGTTCCCAGTCTAAAGTGACCAGCCATTGGAAAGGAATGGACTAGACTACAAAATACAGAAATGTATGTTCAGGAGCATCCAAATCCTTTTGATGAGCACATATGTGGATGTGTGTTTGTAAACACAAAATGTAAAATGTGACAAAAAGACACTCCTGTTTATTATCTTTGTGTGTCAGTGGGAATTTAATACACTAATACTCACTGCAGTTGGTCTCTGAGTGAAACAAATTTGCTCATTGCATTTTACTAATTGAGACCTTTCCAACAATATATAACACATGGCTATCTCATCTTTTTATGTTTTAATCAACTCAAGTCAAGTCAGCAAGTTAAAGAGCACCTATTATGGTTTTTCAAATATTACCTTTCATGGATTTTTGCCCTAATATCAAAGGTCTTACTAGAAAAAAAGAAATTATGATCCAACGTGAATTTTCTTGATAAAAAAACATGATCGTGCCTGGTAACATGTGCATGTAAAATGTCTAGAGATAGCATTTTAGCTTAGCATAAAGCTGACAATTTACACAAAGTTTATTTCTATTTCTTGTGCTCCAAACTTACTTCAAACTTACTTCTCTGTCTGCTCTGACACTAAGGGTCATTCTTGGGAGCCCCAAACACCTCTGATCTTTTTTTTTTTAAAAGGCCAATGAGAATTGGCAAGTGGAATTTGCATGCCACTCCCCCGGACATACAGGTATAAAAGGAGCTGGTACGCAACCACTCATTCAGATTTTCTCTTCGGAGCCGAGCGGTTCTATTCTTTGAGCTGAATTCATCCGCCGAGTTCATTCACCTCTCTCTGCTGGATCTTATGGCGCACATCAGCGGCTTCTCCCCCTCTGCATCTGTGGTTTGCAGAAAACGCCCCTGGGCGCTTCGGCAGAACATTTAAAAGAGTATATTTTCTTTTTGAAAGAGCGGCACACACGGAACATCTTTTTAAAGACGCGTCTTTTAAAAGATGCCTTTCCGTTTGTGTGTTATTCCTGGTTGCGGTCGTTATCTCTCCGCTTCCGACGGCCACGATCACTGTCTTTCGTGTCTGGGCGCTACCCACGTGGAGACATCATTCATGGATGGATCATGTCCTCATTGCTAGAACATGACCATGGCAATGTAGCGGTCGCGGCTTGCATTCGTAAAAAAGCAAGCCACCCCAGCGGCTCCCCGCCTCGGTCCTTCTACCTACGGGTATGAGGCCGTGCCGGTTAGCACTGGGGGCGATTTGGGGACCTCAATGGGACCACCTCTGCCGGGTATCCCCCCACGGACCTCCCATTCCCCAGCACGATCGCTTGCCCCGGTCACGCACACGGACAAGATCGCCGGCTCGTCTCGGGGCGAGTTCGACCTCTCATTCAGAGCCCGGGAAGAGGTTGAGTTATCGAGCGCAGCATCGGAGAGCGGGCTCGTCCAGTCAGACACAGAGGCTTCGACTAGGCTTCCTCCTTCGGGAATGGTCGCCCAGTCCCAGGCTGATGCAGAAATGACGGACATGCTTTCCCGGGCGACAGCGAGTGTCAGGCTAGAGTGGAACCCTTCACTTTCCCCGGAAACCTCGCGGCTCAATGATTGGTTCCTGGGCTCGGGGCACCGCTGTTCATCCCAGAAGTGCATGAGGAGCTGACAAGATCATGGAAGGGACCTTTTACTGCCCGGTCCCGATCTTTCAGCTCCCCCACTCTCGCTACCCTTGATGGTGGAGCAGCCAGGGGGTGCTCTGTGATCCCCCAGGTGGATAAGGCGCTCTCGGTGCACTTGTATCCGCAGAGTGCCGCCACCTGGCATGGGCGCCCAAAACTCCCGTCCAGGGCCTGTAGGTTTATGTCATCCCTGACGGCTAAGGCCTACAGTGCCGCTGGACAAGCCGCCTCCGCCCTGCACACCATGGCTCTCCTGAAAGTATACCAAGCCAAGGCGCTAAAAGAACTGCACAAGGGTAGTTCTGACCCGAGTCCAACCTCGCTCTCCAGGCGACGAAGGTCACGGTGCGGTCTCTCGGGCATACGATGTCCACCCTCGTAATCCAGGAGCGCCACCTTTGGCTCAAATTTGTTGATGCGAGAGGTTGATAAGGCACGGTTCCTTGATGCCCCCATCTCCCAGGCTGGCCTATTCGGCGACACCATCGAGGACTTTGCCCAGCAGTTCTTGGCAGTGAAGCAGCAGACGGAGGCCATACGTCACATCCTGCTCCGGCGCGGCGCAAGACCCCGCACCCCATCTGCTCATAGCCAAGGGCGTCCTCCTGCTGCAACGACATCAGCTCCGCCACAGCCCGCTCCCATGGCCCGGCCCCGGCGTAGAGCCCAGTGCTGGAAGCAGACACCCCCGTCTCATGACCAGCCGCTAAGAACCTGAGGAAGGCTTCGAAGCACACCTGAGACAGACGACCCAGGGGCAAGGGGACCTGCTTCACTGGAGCTGGTAAGCAGACCACTCCATCCCCCGGTGGAGGGCCGGGAGGAGAATCTTTTGTTTCGTTTTCATTTAATTGCGCCACATGCCCAAGAGGCTGCGGTACCCAAAAGTTCAGCAAAAGAGCAGTTTCCTTGTTCTCTGGGTCACATGTCCGGTGTGCACGGCCGTCGTCAAAACCACCATCCACCGTCTCATCTTTGCAGGTATGGCACTCCAGCGGCGTTCTCCCCGCCCCTGTGCAACTAGCTGTGGCACAAACACGGCCACAAGAGATTGGGTCCGGTGGACTACAGAGACGAGACTCCTCCTCCCACCCCCTTCGGCCAATCTTATGGTGGGCGACAGAAGCCAGGTATGTGCTTCGATGTCCCTGGACTCAGCACGGCCACGGGGCTCGGATCCCCTCGATGTGGCACCTCGAGCTCCGCCCCGCCACGAGGCCCCACCCGCCGGTACATCCAACCCGGAGTTTGGGCGTGTGGCTTGTGCTTTCCAACCCGTCGTGATGGCTGGTCTGGACCATCCGACTCGGCTACACAATTCAGTTCGCCAGGTGCCGGACGGACAACACAGCGATGGTAGCATACATCAACCGCCAAGGCGGTCTACACTCCCATTGCATGTCACAACTCGCCCGCCGTCTCCTCCTCTGGAGTCAGCAGAGCCTCAAGTCGCTATGAGACACTCGCATCCCGGGCGACCTCAACACCGCAGCGGACGCACTGTCACATCAGGTTACCCTCGGGGGAGAGTGGAGACTCCACCCTCAGGTGGTCCAGCTGATTTGGAGTCGATTTGGTCAAGCACAGGTAGACCTGTTTGCTTCCTGGGAATCCTCCCACTGCCCGCTTTGGTATGCCCTGACCGAGGCACCTCTCGGTATAGACGCGTTGGCACATAGATGGCTCCCTGGACTCTGCAAGTCTGCATTTCCTCCAGTGAGCCTACTTGCACAGACCCTGTGCAAGGTCAGGGAGGATGGGGAGCAAATCATCCTAGTAGCACCCTACTGGCCCACCCAGAAATGGTTCTCAGATCTTACGCTCCTCTCGACAGCCTACCCCCCTGGTGAATTCCCCTGACGAAGGACCTTCTTTCTCAGGGACGGGGCACCATCTGGCACCCGCGACCAGACCTCTGGAATCTCCACGTCTGGCCCTTGGACAGGACGCGGAGGCCTACCGCCTACGGTGGTAGACACGATAACTCAGGCTAGGGCTCCCTCTACGAGGCACCTGTATGCCTTGAAGTGGCATCTTTCCGCTAAGTGGTGTTCTTCCCGACGCGAAGACCCCCAGATATGTGCAGTCGGATCGGTGCTTTCTTTCCTGCAGGAGAGGTTGGAGGGGCGGCTGTCCCCCTCCACCTTGAAGGTGTCTGTAGCCACTATTTTGGCTCATCACAATGTGGTAGATGATAAATACTTGGGGAAGCACGACTTGATCATCAGGTTCCTGAGAGGCGCTAGGAGGTTGAACCCCTCTAGACCGTGCCTCGTCCCCCCGTGGGACCTCTCTGTAGTCCTTCAGGGTGTACGGGGAGCTCCCTTTGAGCCCTTGGAGTCAGCTGAGCTTAAGGCACTCTCTTTGAAGACTGCCCTCCTGACTGCGCTCATTTCCATCAAGAGGGTAGGGGACCTGCAGGCATTCTTTGTCAGCGAATCGTGCCTGGAGTTCGGTCCGGGGTACTCTCACGTGATCCTGAGACCCCGACCGTGCTATGTGCCCAAGGTTCCCACGACCCCTTTTAGGGATCAGGTGGTGAACCTGCAAGCGCTGCCCCAGGAGGAGGCAGATCTAGCCTTGGCATTGCTGTGTCCGTTGCGAGCTTTACACATCTATTTGGATCACATGCAGAGCTTTAGAATCTCCGAGCAGCTCTTTGTCTGCTTTGGTGGACAGCGGAAAGGAAGCGCTGTCTCCAAACAGAGGATCACCCACTGGGTCATTGACGGCATCACGATGGCATATCAGGCTCGGGATGTGCCACCCCCTGCGGGGTTACAAGCCCACTCTACCAAGAATGTGGCGGCCTCCTGGGCCCTGGCCAGTGGTGCCTCTTTGGCAGACATCTGCAGAGCAGCAGGCTGGGCAGCACCCAACACCTTTGCGAGGTTCTACAATTTCCGGGTTGAGCCGGTCTCGTCCCGAGTGGTGGCAGGCACGAGCAGGTAAGTTCCGGGACAACTGGCCGGGTGTACCGCTTGCGCATAGTGCCTTACCCCTCCCTTGAGGGGAAGACGTGCGCTCTTGACTCCCAGTAGTGTTCACAGACTGTGATCCCTGGATGATTTTCCTCTTTAGCCCTGTGACAGTTACTCGCTGCCGGCTCAGTAAGTGAGCTAATGAGGCCCTGTACTGAGGTAGGTGCTCCGCATGTGCTGGTTCCCCCGAAGGCAACCCCATGTGATATTTCCCGCAAAATCATTTTCCTGTCGGTAAACTGTGTCTTCCTTGGGCAGGGGACCCTCTGCCCCCAGTTGCAATGCTTTGTAGAAACTCCTCCCCCTTTGGGTAGGACCTACCATGGGACCTCTCCACATGAGATACTTATGACAAGGCTCAGTAAAGACCATGTGATGTATTTCCACTCAAAATACCCCCTCCCCCTTTTTGGGCGGGGTGTGGTCTCCACGGTGTCTTCCCCTTGGGAGTGACCTCCCCCTCCCCCCCCCCCGACGTAGACACTTAGGGCTCCCAGTCAGTTAACAAATTCCACTCTTTTTGGGGAGAAAAGAGAAGGAAAAAAGGCCTCGGCTGGGCTAGCCTGCCCACCTATTCGTTGGGCAGTCGACTTGTTCCTGAAGGATTGTTCGAAGCTCATAAAGAACATTGGGGGAGGTTACATGACGGCCTGGTGCGCTGTCTACGAGGCACACAATAGTCTGCCTGTTACACACCGCCACTTCATGTAACAAAGTTCAGTTAATTGTGGCATTTTGTATAGGGACCCCTAATGTCACTACATCGACACAACATCGAGTGAGTGACAGATAGGGAACATCGTGGTTACTTTCGTAACCTCCATTCCCTGATGGAGGGAACGAGACGTTGTGTTCCTCTTGCCACAATGCTGAACTACCTTCTGAAATGGCCGGGACCTTATCTCGGCTCCTCAGCACAAAACCTGAATGAGTGGTTGCATACCAGCTCCTTTTATACCCGTATGTCCGGGGAAGTGGCATGCAAATTGCACTCGCCAATTCTCAGGTGTTTGGAACTCCCAAGAGTGACCCCTAATGTCACTACATCGACACGTCTCGTTCCCTCCATCAGGGAATGGAGGTTACAAAAGTAACCATGACGTTTTGCCGCTGTTCAAATGCACTTTGGACCACATCATTTATATGTATACATTTTTCCATGTGAAAGGACTAAATATTAAATGAAACAAATGACAATAAAATGCAAAGTAATCTCTTCAGTAATCAAAATAGTTTTTGAATAACTGTATTTTAATTACCAATGATTTCAACTGTAACTGTAGTGGAATACATTTACTTATATTTTGTATTTTAAATACGTACTCCCATTACATGTATTTCGTTACTCCCCAACCCAGGCTGTTATCAACTATATGATTATATTCATGATTTTAAACTAAAAGAGCTATTTTAATGAAGTTGGAATTTAAGTTTAAATCTTGGGGAAATGAGGTCAGAAGCTCCAATTGCTCTGGCCAACACAGTTTGTTAATAAGGTAAAAGAACATGTGTAAGAGCCCATAAATCTGAAAAGCACTAACATTTAAAGGGTTTATTTTGGGCACTTGGCTTGTCATCTTTAATTAGAGTTGCTTGCTATGTGCTTTGGTTGGTTTAATTTTTATTTGGCTGAGAGAGGCAGAAACCAAGATCATTTGTGTCAGTCCAAGTCAACAGAGGTTCAGTTTAACTTATACAGGCACAGCAGATTTACAGACTTTTAACTGGATATATGAAGTTAAGTGAAGTTAGAATCAGAATGGCATTTATTGGCAAATAAATTTTTACTTGCTCCCTTTGACTAGCTTCCAAGATCTAAACTTGATTTGCATTTGTTGCTAGTGCTAGAAAGGCAGCAAAAAAAAAAAAATGTCTTAGGTAAGTTTAGGTTTTAAGCTATGGTTTGGTGTACAAGAAAAAAAAAAAAATGCATGAGAGTCAGCATGCATCTTGTTTTCTGTTAGCTGTGCACATACACATAACACAACACCCACCAATCACAATTCAGGATGCAGATAGATGCAAGAAAAAGAACCAATCACAATTACATATGGAATTTAATAATAGAATAATGTCATCTGAGGCGGTTAGATATCATTGAATTGTGAAAATATTTAATAATGCAAGTCAATGGGATCTTTTCAAACTTGATTGAACCCTTCAAAAGATTGAAGTTAACAAAAACCTAAAATAGAAAGCACACCTAAAACTGAATTTACCTAATTATAGTTTGAATAAAGCTTGAACATAAAGTTCAAGCTGAATTAATTGCAGAAAATTGTGAAGAAAAGGAAGCAAAATTGGATAAACTGCAAGCACTGAAATGAGCAGACAATAAACCCTATATACCATACTTATGGATTATAGGCCTTTACATTACACTTGCATGTTTGATGTTGATGCAGGAAGCACAGGTAACACAAGCTAACAATGTTAAGCTGTGCAACAGAGGAGACAGGCTGTGAAATGTTAACCGATGTAATAGCACTGTATGCCCTTAGAGCTTTTCATGGTTGGGTGCAATCACCACAAATGGATAGATAAGAATGTTAAGGTTAGACACCAACAACTGACCTGTAATGTGTGAATCAGTAAATTAAATTGTGAGAAAAAAATGGTTTACAGAGCTCTAATCATTTTGCATGAAAAAGCAATAAGTTATTTTTATGTTCCAACAAAACAGTTTTTAAAGAATCTGTTTTATATCATACAAGTTCCCTCTTCGTAGGAGTTCTAGCTGCGTAATCGCATTGGGACACACCCTGAGTGTCACGTGGTCTGAAGCCCTTATACAATCACACCAATTTATTGGCTGATGGCGCTTAAGCGACACTTCCAGGGAGCTACGTCATGGGCTCCATAAAGGTGCTCGCTTTTGCGCCAGAGTCAGATTTTCTGTACTTCAGTACATGATCTCGTCTGGCCCGTGTTGTACCAACAACTCACGCCAAAGCAGGGATTCATTATTATTATTCTCCTTTTTGCAATTTTAATGTGTTTTTTTCCAAACATTACAAGGGTCCGACAGGGACAATGGCTCTGTTCGAGGCTCGCAATTTCTCACCACGAGGCATTATCCCCACTTGTTCCACTTCCACGGCCTCCAGATTGGAGCTCTATGGGCGGGGTCAGTTTGGGATTTTGGCATTGTGTCTAAGAAGATTGGAGTGCGAACAGATATCAGATTCTTCCTCATGTTTGTCACCCTCCCCTTTAGTGAAAGCGCGAGTCTCGTCGGACATGCTCTGAGGTCTAGCTTGGTGGCCATTTTCTGACAAACAAGCTTGTGAAAGAGTTACCATGCGTGTCTTGAGCCATCGCTATTAAAAACGCTGAATAAGAGAATTGAAGGTAAGGAAACAAATGTGGCCCTTTGTCCCTATTATCTTTTTCTGTGTCGTTCTGGGAGAATGCACATAGGGCAATGGAGGAGTAGCCTCGGCCTTTCTCTCCCCTCCCCATTCGAAGCAACCTACCCGTGGCGGAGGGAATCATGCATGGACCAGTGAGCCTGGCCGCAGAACGAGGGGGCTGGAATAAGAGAATATTCCCCAATGGAGTGATGGTGAACCAAAGCGCGAGCGATGCTATCAAGAGATGCAAGGTATTTTAACGAGTTGGTCAAGGCGATGCTTTTGTTCATGAGGGTGTTTCGCGCTACCTGGATACTATGCTTTGTTCCCCCATTATATGTTGGGACCGGTTTAGTTCTAACCAATTTTTTCAGTACACCAATTTAGCTCAGTCTCCCCCATATTTTATGCTGGCGAACGAGCACTGAATATTTTCAGCCTGAGTTTTGCCTTTGCCTCCATGTCCAAGAGTCTCGGGGCACGCGTAATATAACTCAATGTACGATAAAAATAGGTCTACACACGAGCCTGACAGGCTTGCTATGAAACAAAGGATAAGCACCTATTCAGTGAACAAAATTGAACCGTATAAAAGTATCCGTTTCTCTCCTGTTTTCCCTTCGGGCAGTATCGGGATGAGTTTGCCATTGTATGCGCCTCGAATGTCCGACAACCTGAATATGGTTCAGTTTTCCCCCTCAGGTTGCTGGGGAGCGAACATACATTTTTTTTTTTTTTTTTTTTTTAAACGCTTCCTGAATTCAGTCTCTGTCTCCATGACCAAGGGTCTCGAGACATGCATAACAGAATTCAGTGTTCATCAAGCACAAGTTTACACAAAACACAGTGAACATTAGCACCACACGTTGTCCCCCCATAAGAATGCTGGGACCGTTGTGGCGAGCCTGCCTGCTCTCAATTCTCCTCCATGTTCGCACATTCTTCCGCGTTCTATGATAGGGAAGATGGTTTATCTGATGTCCACTGCTGTAAATACATTCAGAGTGACTGTTTTTTTTATAAACAGCCTGATCGAATTCGGCCTCTATCTCCATGACCAAGGGTTTCGAGACATGCTGTGATGAGGAGGGCAGAGCCGGGCCGTGACTACGCATGCCCGGCCCCCAATCAGGCTAATCAGCCGAGGAGAGGGATAAGTGCAGCAGAATGCGGCAGTTTGAGAGAGAGAGAGCCACATGCAGCTGCCGTGTGTGCGTTTGTGTTGTGTGTCTTTTTGTTTAAGTTTTCATTAAAATATTACTTTGACTGTTCAGCCGGTTCCCGCCACTTCCTTTCCCATTTTAACCCTGTTACATTGGTGCCGAAGCCCGGGAAGGAGGAGGGATGCGCTGTCGTGGAGTCCTCACCACTGCTATCCACCCAAAGGAGCAGCCGCAGCCATCCACCAGGGGATGGAGGAGTTGCTGCCGGCTGCCTGGATGCGGAGGAATGGCCGCCGTCCACGAGGGGAGAAGGGGCTTGCTGCCGGCCGCCTGGAGCGGTGGAGCCGCTGCCGGCCGCCTGGAGAGGTGGAGCCGCTGCCAGGGGCAGAGGAGTTCCCTACCGGCTGCCAAAACACGGAGGGGTGTTCCATCCGCCAGGGGTCGAAGGACTGGCTCCAGTCCGCTCGGGGAGGAGCGGCTGTCATCCGCCAGAGGGTGGAGGAGTGATCGAGGACCAGGTGATGGCGTGTCTGGCAACCGGCGAGCACGTTTTTTTTCTCTCTCCTCTCTCTCTGTCGCTCTGCCTTGCCCTTTCCCTCTCCTCTTTTTATTTTATTTTTCCCTCCCCTCATCTCCCCCCATGTACATCATGCCGGGGGCTCCCCGGCCTGAGGCAAAGGAGGGAGGAGTGTGACATGGAGGAGGGCGGGGCCTTGTGATTATGCACATCCGGCCCCCAATTGGGTTAATCAGCCGAGGATTGGGATAAGTGCAGCGGAATGACGCGGTTCAAGAAAGAGAGAGAGCCACATGCAGCTGCCGTGTATGCATTTGTGTTGTGTGTATTTTTGTTTAAGTTTTCATTAAAATATTTCTTTGACTGTTCAGCCGGTTCCCGCCGCCTCCTTTTCCATTTTAACCGTTACACATGCATAACAGAATTTGATGTTCATCGAGCACAAGTGTACACAAAACATACAGTGAACATAAGCACCACACGTTGTCCACTGATAAAGAATGCCAGGGCCGTTGTGGCGAACCAGTTTTCTGAAATAAACATTCCCCCCCAATGTTCATACACTTTTCCCCATTCAAATACCAGGGAAAAGGTTTATTATGTCAGTGTCCCTGCTGTAGATACATTCATGGCACTCATCATTTATGCCTAGATACAATAAAGGCAAAAAAAATTATAAAATTCCCTTCAACCAGCCACAGTATTGGGGGCAGTCGCCAAAAGTAAACCAAGTGCGCCATCTAGTGGTTACAGGTCGCGCTGCAGGCAAGAGCCATGCATTAAACCTGTCTGTCGGCTTGGCAGCAGCTGAAGGGCATTTCGAACTGGGTACTTAGAATGATAAAGCATGGTTATGTAATTCAATTCAGATGAACTCCGCCAGTTTTCAGTGGGGTTGTTCCAACAGGAGTTTTTGTTTGGGAAGCCTTGTTTTTGATTCGGCAAATTCATTCTTTCTTAGAAAAAGGGGGAACAGAGGAGATTCCCCCTTCTCAGAGAGAGTGCAGCTTTCTGGTCCACCCCCCCCCCCCCAAAAAAAAAGACGGCCCATTCTCCTAGAGAAGGTGCCTTGGGAGATTCCAGTCAGAACAGACATGTTGTCTCAGGCTCGGGCAGCATTTGGCACCCCTGGCCAGACTTGTGGAAGTTATGGAAGTCAACAGGCTCTCAAGGGCACTCTTTTGAATGATGGGTTATCCCCTGCTGTGGTTGATACCATTCTGAATGCTAGAGCTCCATCAACTAGGGAGCTTTACACATTCAAGTGGCATATTTTTGCTGCTTGGTGTACAGTGCAAGGTGAAGATACAGTTCACTACCCTGTCGGTTCAGTGCAGGGTTTTTTTGCAAGAGCGTTAGGGCCGGGGTTGCCCCGGCAACACTTAAAGTCTATGTTGCCGCTATAGCGGCTGATCATGTGCTTATTGATGGAGTCTCTGTCGGCAGACATTCTCTTGTCTCTCGTTTTATGCATGGGGTACACAGTCTTAGACTTTTTCATCGCGTCCGCATTCCTTTATGGGGTTTATCTGTTGTTTTAGAGGCGCTCTGGGGTGCTCCATTTGAGCCCTTGTCAACAGTCGCTGATAAGTTTCGGACTCTTAAAACGACCCTGCTGGTGGCATTGGCATCGTTTAAAAGGGTTGGTGATTTGCATGCCCTGTTGATTAATCCCTTGTGTATGGATTGTATGCCAGGGTGTTCAAGGAAGTGGTGTTAAGACCTGGTATTTTCCCAAGGTCGTTCCTACAACATTTAACTCGCAGACTATTACATTTCAGGCTTTCTATACTCCCCCATTTGAGTCGGAGAAGCATGAAAGTTAGCATATGCTTTGCCCAGTTCGGGCGCTGCAAGTTTGTTGACGATACTAGCCAGTGGTGTAAGTCAGAGCAGTTGTTCGTGTGCTTTGGTAGTGGCAACAGGGGTGTTTCAGTGTTCAAGAAAGACTGTCTCACTGGCTTATTGATGCAATTTTAAGTGCTTACGAAGAGCCCGGTTTACCTTTTGGCTTCAGGTAGTCGAGCTCATTCTACGAGGAGCATGGCATCCTCATGGGCTTTGGCTAGAGATGTGTCCTTAGAGGACATTGGTATGACAGCAGGATGGTCCTCTCCACATACATTTGTTTGATTTTATAATCTGGATGAGGGTTTGTCTCCTGCTTCCCAGGTTATCTCTGGAACAGGAATAAGATGCTTTAGCTCACTTGTATGCCGCTATATGCTTGCCACACAGGCGTAGGCAGTTGGAAGCTGCTGTTCGCATGGCGTGAATGAATATAGTTTCCAATGCGATTACACAGCTAGAGTTCCTACGAAAGGGAACGTCTCGGTTACGTGAAGCGTTTCCCTGAGTGGGAATGAGACGCTGTGTAAACTGGCCATACTCTCTAGCAGCTGCATAGGCTCCAGCATTCCTGCAGAAAATCTGAATCGATGGCGCGAAAGCAAGCACCTTTATGGAGCCTATGACATAACTCCTGGGGGCGTTGCTTAATCGCCATCAGCCAATAAATAGGCGTGATTGTATAAGGGCTTTAGACCACATGACACTCAGGGTGTGTCCCAATGCAATTACGCAGCGTCTCATTCCCACTCAGAAGACGTTTTTTATCAGGGGTGTGAGAATAATTTGAAAAGTGGGGGACTTATTAATTATTATCATTCAAAAAGTAATGGATAGATGAACATGCACCACCCAGTTAAATGTAAGTCTGCGAATTTTCGCTTGTCAGAGAAGGAGAAGATTAGTTGTTCAGCTGTTATTGCCAACCCACAAAATTCTATATTGTTTCTTGACAACATAAGACTTTATCTTTTGGTAAGTTCTGGCTCCGAGTGGAAAAAAGGTTAAGGTTTGATTCAAGTATTCAGAAAAAAAAATAAAATCACAGGGAGGATTATTTTATATCTGACAATATGTCACTTTGACATATTGATTCTCCCCGCTCAGTGATGCACCCACAGAGAATCATGTTGAAAAAGCCCTAATAATTGGTGATTCTATTGTAAGGAACGTGGAAATAGAGACTCCAGCCACTATTGTTCAATGTGTTTTGGCTGCCAGATCATCTGACATCAGATCAAATTTACAAGTGCTGGCTAATGCTGAACGTAGATTTTCTAAAATTGTTATTCATGTCAGCACTAACAATGTCCAGCTTCGCCAGTCGGAGATCACTAGAGATAAAGTTAAAGAGGTGTGTGAACTTGCAAAAAATTATGTCAGACACTGTAATATTCTCTGGCCCCCTTCCTGCTCATCATGGTGAAGAGGTTTATAGTAGATTAGTGTCATGAATGGCCGGATGTCTGAGTTGTGTATGGAGAATAGCATAGGATTTTTAGACAATTGGAAGAGTTTTTGGGGTAGACCTGACCTGCTAAAGAGAGACTTCATCCCTCCAGGGAAGGTGCCGCTCTCCTCTCTAGTAATTTGGCTCATAGTCTTAATAATGATAGTTTTTGATTAACCGGGGCCCAGGTCAGGAAGCAGACAAACTGGTTAATCCAAACGTCTGCTAGCTGCCTTGAGACATCACACAGGTCACATAAACTACAACACACAGAGACTGTGTCACCTAGATATCACATAGAGACTGTGTCTGTTCCCTGAACTACCAAACACAAAACTCTCACTAAATAATTTAGAAAAAAATTTGATTAAGGTCAAAAAAAAAAAAACTGAAGATAAATATAATATAAAGTTAGGGCTACTAAACATTAGATCTCTTTCTACCAAAGCACTAATTGTAAATGAAATTATTACAGATCATAGTTTGGATGCACTCTGTTTGACTGAAACCTGGCTTAAACCAGATGAATATATTAGTTTAAATGAATCTACTCCCCCAGGTTATTGTTATAAAGGTGAGCCTCATCTGAAGGGTTGAGGAGGAGGTGTTACTACAATTTATTGTAATGCATTACTCGGAGGATGTCCAGCAAGTTCAATAAATAAACTTCAATTGGTTCAAAATGCAGCTCCCAGAGTGCTGACTAGAACCAAGAAATATGATCATATTAGCCCCATTCTATCATCGTTTCATTGGCTCCCTGTTAAATTTCATATTAATTTTAAAATTCTGTTAACTACATACAAAGCAGGGCTCAATGCTAAGGATTTTTTCTACTGGCCCGGTCGGGCCAGTGCTTCAGATTTTTACTGGCCCTGCCAACATTTTCACTGGCCCCAACACAAAAATGATAAATAGCTGTTTTTACCATAATGGCTTTAAAAATGTGTCCAAAGATAATTAATTTTTCATATATTATGTTTTTAAGACAATGTCCCCCCAAACTGAATCACATTTATAATTTGCAAGATATGATTTAAGCCTTATGTAATCCCATATCAGCACTTTACAGATATAAATTCATAAATACATCATATTAACCTCAGCCGTCCTGCCATTTACACATGGGTTTTTAAGTGAAGATTACTGTTGTGTAGATTTCGGTCACCCGTTTAGTCATGCTGTTATGCAACATTTGGCCATGTGTAGTGTATTCACACACAGGATCAAAGATTTAATCACTGAGTTAAAGATGTGATTATTGGCTGAATGTAATAAACATATGAATCCCTGAGAAGAGACTTGCTACCAAAACGGTTGTGACGTGTAATATACATTAGGGAGATATTAGGCCTAATCTGTGAACTAAGAATGTGTATATAACATGAAATCAGACAACCTAAAGACCAACACAGACTGATGCACAAAGCACAAAAACAAAAATACCTGTACACTCCAGAAATGAGACATGTAACTGGTGTTTCATGAGGATGATATGAAGTAGACTGTTTTGAATATTCATCTTCACCCTGCAGCTGAACAGCTCTGATAATAATAGCCTAATAGCCATACTAATCTTGCTTCTTTTCATATCAAACGCCACTATAACGTCAAATTAATGTTTACGTTTTGAAACTAACATAATTAAATCTATCCTTACATTTTGGACACTGAGCAGCTCGTGATTTACAGGCACGTGTATAACTGGGGTTTAACAAAGTTTATTACGTCTCATTCAGCGCTTCATCTCTAAAGGCGAATTAATGAGAGAAAATGTGTTTGTTTTTTACAGTGGGAATAAAACTAGCGCTCTGTCCCTTTACGAGAGCACATGCATGTTAAACAGTCTACGCTGGACGGAGAGAGATGATGATGAGACATATGCACGGAGAGACATGGATTTTCAGTCCTATAGAAAGAAACTGTTGATTTCTTGTGTTCCAGTGTGTGGATTACTGCTTTTCACCAACATGTAAAAATGAAAAATGTGGGGATTTTGCACACTGTGAACACAGAATGTGGGGGAATACTTAAAATGTTGCACAAGATGTGCAATCCCGCTACGAAATTCATTAATTGGGTTTTTTTTTCCTTCTATTTTCTACACATTGGTAATAGCTGCTGCTAAGACACTTGGAAAAGTGCGAGGACAGTGCGCTCAGTGCCTGCACGCGACTGTGCCTTGGCGCGTCCAGTATATTATGCGCTCGCGCATCTTAGTGAGCTAAATAGAATCGCACTCGTCGTTGGTTAGAATACTTGGTTCACTCAGTGTAATTGTTGTGCTCTCTCGCTTGTTGTTTTCTTGCACTAATGTTATAAATGCAGCACTGGCCCGAATCTCTCTCACACTGGCCCCGGGCCATTGAGCAGTCCTTATTGTCGAGCCCTGCAAAGCTTTGGTCTAGCTCCACAGTACTTAAGTGACATTCTTACACGCTATATTCCGTCACGTTCATTATGATCACAAAATTCTGGCTTGTTAATAATTCCAAGAATATCAAAATCCACAAAAGGATGTAGATCCTTTTCATATTTGGCTCCTAAACTATGGAATATTCTCCCTAACACTGTGGATGCAGACACACTCACTCAGTTTAAGTTTAGACTAAAGACTCGTCTATTTAGCCAGGCATACACCTAATTTATCCTTCAACTCACAATCAGGCTGCTTTAGTTAGGTCTGCTGGAACCAGAAACATCCATCATGATCTATAACTCTGCATAAAATTAAATGGCATCTACGCTAATATAAGTATTTTTTTTGTTTCCATGTCTCAACCTTGGGATTCATATCCCGAGGTTACCAGAGCCAGCCAGATCCAGCTCCATTCCTGCTTGGTGTCGGACTTCACTGCTACGTGTTGCTGAAAGATGACGACACATTTCAGCCAGTGCCAGCCAGATGTCACTTCAGTCTTTTGACTTCAGAGGATGAACTGATGCCAACTCCAACTGTAAGACATGGGATACTTCATATGTCACTGCCTGAACCTTGAATTTAGGATGGCCCCACCGAACCTCACCGAAATGACCTGCACGTTGAACTGCGATGCACCTCATTAATCTCTGCCTGCATAACCTTTGTCTATTGATGGACTACACTCTTGAAATGGAATACACAGACTATCATTTAATTGCCAACAAAAGCCTTCATCAGCCAACTAACAAAGGACAATGCAGTTAATCCAGGATGGACTTCAAAGACATTAGTCATTAATCTTAAAGTTAAAAAATATATATATATTTTTCTTTTTTCTTTTTTTTTTTTTTTTTTTAAACAATGGACGTTAACGCTTAATTTACAACTTTAAAACCATGACTTGCACTGCACATAAATAAGTAATATTGCCATTATATTCACGTTGTTTAGCCAGAGTGGAACTGGCCCCCACAGTGAGCCTGGTTTCTCCCAAGGTTATTTTTCTCCATTAACCAACATCTTATGGAGTTTTGTGTTCCTTGCCACAGTCGCCTTCAGCTTGCTCACAGGGGTTCTAAATACAATTATTATTTAATTATTACATTTCTATACACAATTTACAATCAAATTTAATCAAACTACACAATGATCACTCTAAGACTTTATAGAGATAACAGTTTAATTTTTTGTTAATGCATTATTTCCTGCTTTGAAACGATGTGTGTTGTGAAATGCGCTATACAAATAAAAATTACTTGATTTGACTTGACTTAGTATATGACAGGAAAACGAGAGGACATGGCGAAGGTCCCTATACAAACACAAACTCACAATCCCTATATTTTTCTGCCAGCTACTTAACCACAATATTGCCTATGGCTGAAAGAAAAAGACAGTCCGAATCTTCCGAATATGCATGCCTTCCTGCTACAGACAACAAAAAGCAGTATGTCAAATAAGAAGGATGTCCTAATGATACATTAGATGAACAATGCCTGGATGACCTAATGCATCAGTTTCAATTCTGAAGTGTGCAGCCACTGAACACTTTGCGATCCCAGTCCACAGGAGCTGAGGAGCCTTCAGATTAAAAAATTTGATAAATAAAAAATGGTGGAGAACTGTGAGCTGGATGGCTCTTTTTTCCAAATGTAAGTGTATAGGTACCAAAAAAGTTGTTCCTTGTAGCTAAATTGTACTCGTTTAACAACATGAGAGTAAATTGTTTTTGTATATGTTGTCAGTATTTTATCGGATAAAGAACATAAGGGTTAAAGGACAATGCCAACATTGAAAATGTAGAAGACTGTAAAAAAGGTTTACATGCAGTTGTTACTTTTAGGCACTATTTCTACTTGATCTGACCCTTAAAAATTATGTTCATCAGTGTAACCTAATGTATTCAGGTTGATACTTAACAATATTTTCGACCAGTTAATGTAGATGTACCACGTGAAGCACATTTTTTGCACATTTCCATTATATTTGCAAGGTTTCTTCGTGATTTTTGCAGTTATTTGTGATTGCTTGATAAGGATTTTTATTTTTTAATCATTGCACTATAAAAAGTGCAATTTCTAGCCATTGTTTTAGAGCAAAGCATAACTAAAAAAGCTTTTATTCAATATACATTTCCATGATTTTTTTATTTTTTTTATTTATTTATTTTTTTTTATTTAATGGTAGCACTTTATTTTTAGGGATCATAAATTAGACAGTAATTCATGACTAATAATTACACTTGTAAGTGACTAGTTATGGACTAGTTTGGCATTATAAAGTATTTATTAAGCTTATTTATTGGCTGATTTCTTATTCTTGCTTTATAGCCCCTTTACATTTGCTTTTGTCATAATGAATTTATTAGCTGAAAACAAAACCTATCAATAGATAGTATGATGAAAATGATATCCTTTATAGGTTCTCAGTATTCTGTGTGAATGTGCAGCTGATATTTGTAAAATACATGTAGAATGCATATAGTATTTCAACAAAGCAGAGATTAGGGTTAGGTTGGTGTAGGGTGTATGTGGGACTCTAAAAACACTGCAGTGATGTCCCTATACTGTATGGTAGTATTTAATTAGGGGTTCAAATAGCATCTAACACTATTTGCACTTAGTGCAAAGAAGATTCTTTTTGTTGCTATATACACAAAGCAACACAACTCTCTGCCTTCCAGTGTTAATCTCGTCAAAGAAATCACTGACGAAAACGTTCGTTGACGAAGGTTTTTTATTTTATTTTATTTTATCAATGACAACGAAGACGAGACGAAAAAGGCGCATCATGATGATAGTTAAACGATTTATTAAAGCATTCTGTTCACGAAAATATGACGAGGTAAAAATTATACTGCAAGATAATAACACTGCAAGATATGAAAAGGAGAAGAAACATCTATATAATCTGTATATAAAAGAAATATAATCTGTATATAGAAGAAGATATTAGACATAGATTCATCTAACCCATTAATAATTGGGGATTTCTCCACTTGAGCTGCGTGAGTTGAACACAGGCTAAAAGAACCGCTTCAAAACGGGCTAAATACCTCATTCAAATGCATGCTATTTATACATGATTTTAATCACTATAGTAACCTATATCCACAACATATATGTAACAACAACTTACATCTGCACAGTGAAGCAAGGAACAGGTGAACTTCAACTAAATGACACGTTAGTCAGAATATGCGTAATTTGCGTTGCGTAACTTGCATTGTGAATACACTGTTTCCGTAAGAAACGCTACACACAATTTAATATCCTTTCACAGAAAATAAGTATCTAAAGCATGAAGAATTCCGAGTACAGTAGGTTAACTTCTAAAAAGTAGCTAATACTTAAGTCTATTCATTATTATTTTAGGCTCAATATTATTATTATTATTATTATTTTCACAACAAGGAGAGTAGGCTACTGTAGGCCTATAGTTATATGTTTGATACATTTTTAAATTAGAAAATATTTATAAATTTTTTCCCTAAATATTTGAATATTTGATTAAAGTTTGGTCTGTTACAGTTTGACACACTTTTTTGTACATTTTGCACATTGTCGTCAACTAAAATATTTTATTTTCGTTGACTAAATGTAATTTCCGTCAGACTAACACTGACTAAAACTAATGGATATGAGATTATGACTAGACTAATTTTAAAGGAAATTTTTTGTCAAAACACTAAAACTATGACTAAAACATAAACTGTGAAAAAATTAACACTGCTGCCTTCTATATTTATTTTATACTTATAAGCTGCATATACATACAGTGTAATACGAACCTATAAAGGATGTATTTTGCACCTTACTAGCTATTGTTCCCTATCTGTCACTCACTCGACGTTGTGTCGATGTAGTGACACTAGGGGTCACTCTTGGGAGCCCAAGACACCTCTGGTCTTTGATAAAAGGCCAATGAAAATTGGTGAGTGGTATTTGCATGCCACTACCCTGGACATACGGGTATAAAAGGAGCTGGTATGCAACCACTTATTCAGATTTTCTCTTCGGAGCCAAACGGTCATGCTTATTGAGCTGAATCCTACTGTTCATTCACCTCTGCTGGATCTGATGGCGCATTTCAGCGGCTTCACCCTCCTCTAAACTGGTGCACTGCAGAGAATGCCCCTGGGTGCTTCGGCAGAAAACAAGAGTATATATTTCTCTAAAAGAGCGGCACACAAGGAACATCTTTTTAAAGAACGTCTTTTTAATGATGCCTTTCCGATTGTGTGTTATTCCCAGTTGTGGTCGTTATCTCTCAACTTCGGATGGTCATGATCGCTGTCTTTCGTGTCTGGGCACGACCCACAAGGGGCAGCGTTTGTGGATGGTTCATGTTCTCATTGCGAGAACATGACCATGGCAACATCAGCGGCTCCCCGCCTCGGTCCTTCTACCTACGGGTATGAGGCCTAGCGCGGCTAGCACTGGGGCGATTTGGGGACCCCAATGGGATCGTCTCCACCGGGTATTCCCTCCGCGGACCTCCCATTCCCAGCAAGCTCATCTGCCCCAATCGGGCTTCCGGATGAGTTTGCCGGCTCGTCTCACGGCGAGTCTGGCTTCTTGGTCGGAGCCCGCAAAGATGATGAGCTCTCGAGCGCAGCATCGGAGAGCGGGCTTGTCCAGTCGGATGCAGAAACCTCAGCTGGGCTTCCCCCTTCGGGGACAATTGCCCAGTCACAGGCCGATGCCGAAATGATGGACATGCTTTCCTGGGTGGCCACAAGCGTTGGGTTAGAGTGGAACCCTCCGCTTTCCCCTGAACCCTCGCGGCTTGATGATTGGTTCCTGGGCTCGCGGCGCCGCTCAAAGCAGCCACACCCTGCTCCAGTGCCATTCTTCCCGGAAGTGCACGAGGAGCTGACAAAATCATGGGAGGCACCTTTTACTGCCCGGCACCGATTCCACAGTTCCCCTGCACTCTCTGCCCTCGATGGCGGGGCGGCCAGGGGCTATACGGTGATTCCTCCGGTGGATAAGGCGCTCGCGGTGCACATATGCCTGTAGAGCGCCGCCACATGGCAAGGACGCCTGGCTAATCCTAGCTCACTCTCGAGACATGTTGTGTGCGCACAGGGACCTGGTGCTCTCACACCTCAGCCGACTATGGCTTCGGGTCAACTGGGAAAAGAGCAAGCTCCTCCCGGTTCAGAGCATCTCTTTTCTCGGTTTGAGTTGGACTCAGTCTCCTTGATGGCGTGCCTTACGAACGAGCGCGCCCAGTCGGTGCTGGCCTGTTTGAAGGTGTTCAAACAGAAAACAGCAGTTCTACTGAAACTTTTTCAGAGGCTCCTGGAGCATATGGCATCCTCGGCGGTGGCCACCCCACTCGGGTTGATGCATATGAGGCCGCTTCAGCACTGGCTCCAGACTCGAGTCCCGAGATGGGCATGGCACCACGGGACACATCGCGTGGTCATTACGCCGGTCTGTCACTATCTTTTCAGCCCTTGGATCGACCTCTCGTTTCTACGGGCAGGTGTTCCTCTAGAACTGGTCTCCAGGTGCGTCGTGGTCATGACAGAAGCCTCCAAAACGGGCTGGGGTGATGTTTGCAACGGGCACACAGCCGCCGGCCTCTGGACGGGTCCACGACTGCATTGGCACATCAACTGCCTCGAGTTGTTGGCAATTCTGCTCGCCCTGCGGAGGTTCCGGCCATTGATCCAGGGCAAGCACGTGTTAGTTCGGACAGACAACATGGCAACGGTAGCATATGTCAACCGCCAAGGTGGTCTGTGCTCTCGTTGTATGTCGTAACTCGCCCGCCGTCTCCTCCTCTGGAGTCAGCAGCACTTCAAGTCGCTGCGAGCCACTCACATCCCAGGCAACCTCAACACTACAGTGGACGTGCTGTCATGGCAGGTTACCCTCAGGGGAGAGTGGAGACTCCACCCTCAGGTGGTCCAGCTGATTTAGAGTCGATTCAGACGGGCACAGGTGGACCTGTTCATCTCCCAAGAATCCTCCCACTGCCCGCTCTGGTACACCCTCTCCGAGGGTCCCCTCGGCATAGACGTGCTGGCACACAGCTGGCCCCCTGGCCTATGCAAATATGCATTTCACTCAGTGAGCCTACTTGCACAGACCCTGTGCAAGGTCAGGGAGGACGAGGAGCAGGTCATCCTGGTAGCACCCTACTGGCCCACCCAGACGTGGCTCTCGGACCTCACGCTCCTCGTGACAGCTCCCCCCTGGCGAATTCCCCTGAGGAAGGACATTCTTTCTAAGTGGTGTTCTTCCCGATGGGAAGACCCCCAGAGATGCGCAGTCGGATCAGTGCTTTCCTTCTGGCAAGAGAGGTTGGAAGGGAGGCTGTCCCCTTCCACCTTGAAGGTGTACGTTGCCGCCATAGCAGCACACCACGACGCAGTCGATGGTAAGTCCATAGGGATGCACGACCTGATCATTAGGTTCCTAAGAGGCGCCAGGAGGCTGAATCCCTCCTGACCGCACCTCTTTCCCTCATGGGACCTCTCTGTAGTTCTTCAGGGTCTACAGAGAGCCCCCTCTGAGGCTTTGCAGTCAGCCGAGATTAAGGCACTCTCCTTGAAGTCTGCCCTCCTGACTGCGCTCACTTCCTTCAAGAGGGTAGGAGACCTGCAAGCATTCTCTGTCAGTGAAACATGCCTGGAGTTCAGTCCGGGTTACTCTCACGTGATCCTGAGACCCCGACCGGGGTGTGTGACCAAGGTTCTCACCACCCCTTTTAGGGACCAGGTGGTGAACCTGCAAGCGCTGCCCCAGGAGGAGGCAGACCCAGCCCTGTCGTTGCTGTGTCCGGTGCGCGCTTTATGCATCTATTTGGATTGCACGCAGAGCTTTAGAATCTCTGAGCAGCTCTTTGTCTGCTTTGGTGCACAGCGGAAAGGAAGCGCTGTCTCCAAGCAGAGGATCGCCCACTGGCTTATTGAAACCATAACTATGGCATATCATGCCCAGGACATGTCGCCCCCGGTAGGGCTACGAGCCCATTCTACCAGGGGTGTAGTGGCTTCCTGGGCCCTGGCCAGGGGTGCCTCTCTAACAGACATTTGCAGAGCAGCGGGCTAGGCAACACCCAACACCTTTGCAAGGTTCTACAACCTCCGGGTGGAACCGGTTTTGTCCCAAGTAGTGGCACGCAACACAAGTGGATAAGCCCAGGATAGCCGGCCGGGTGTATCGTTTGCACATAGCGCCTTCCACCTCCTTTTGAGCTGAAGATGTGCGCCATTAATTCCCAGTTGTGTTCACAAGTTTGTTCCCTGGTTGACTTCCTCTGAGCCCTGTGGCAGTCGAGTTTTCGGAGAGATTTGCTGCCGGCCCAGTACACGTGCTAACTTAGAGTCCTGTTCTGGGGTAGGTGCTCCGCATGTGGCGGTTCCCTGTAAGGCTAACCCCATGCAATATATATCTTCTGCTAATTCGTTTCCCTGTTGGCAAACTGCATCTTCCTTGGGCAGAGCCCTTCTGCCCCAGTCTCCATGTTTGTAATAACTCCTCCCCCATTGGGCAGGATCTACCTTGAAGACTCTCCACATGGTTGGAAAGACCATGTGATGTATCCTTCCACTTAAATATCCCCCCCTCTCTTTGGGCGAGGTGTGGTCTCCGCTGTGTCTAACCCTTGGGAGGGACACCCCCCGACTAGACCTGGCGGCCCAGTCGGATAATCCCCCTTCTTTTTTAGGGAGTGGAAAAAAGAGAAGGGGAAAAGAGGCCACGACTGGGTTAAGCCTGTCTCTATCTCTTGGGTAGTCGACTTGTCCCCAAAAAGGGCCGTTCGACACTCATAACTATATTGGGGGAGGTTACATGTCGACCTGGTGTGCTGGCTGTGAGGCACACAGTAGTCTGCCCACCACACACCGTCAGTTCACGTAACACAGTTCAGCCAATTGTGGCTTTTCGTATAGGGACCCCTAGTGTCACTACATCGACACAATGTCGAGTGAGTGACAGATAGGGAATGTCATGGTTACTTGTGTAACCTCCATTCCCTGATGGAGGGAACGAGACGTTGTGTCCCTCCTGCCACAACGCTGAACTACCCGCTGAAATGGCCGGACCTTATATCGGCTCCTCAGCATAAAACCTGAATGAGTGGTTGCATACCAGCTCCTTTTATACCCGTATGTCTGGGGGAGTGGCATGCAAATACCACTCGCCAATTTTCATTGGCCTTTTATCAAAGACCAGAGGTGTCTCGGGCTCCCAAGAGTGACCCCTAGTGTCACTACATCGACACAACGTCTCGTTCCCTCCATCAGGGAATGGATGTTACACAAGTAACCATAACAATATCTTTTGTTTTTACCTAATAAGTTCATTGTTTGGAAAAAAAAAACAAATGTAAAGAGGCTATTAGGAATGGGTAAGAAATCAGCAAACAAAGTCCTTATAAATACCTTATTTTGTCCGTAACTAGTCCTTTACAAGTCCAGTTATTAATTACAGTCTAATTTCTGATCCCTAAAAGGAAGTTACCGATTTAATTTATTCCCATGACTTAAACCCCATGTTTTCCATTGCAGTAGGAACCCTGCCAGAATGTTTTTTTTTTTTTTTTTTTACAGTGCGTACTAGAAGAATGTGCTTCATTAATGGTAAAGAAATTAGTTCTTCATGGAATTCATTACATACTCTTTAAATTACAGGAATTGGAAAGACCACCATTTTGGCTAGTTAGCTGGGGGTGTGTAAGAAAAAGGATCAATGACTGGCGCACTGCAGAGCTCCCTCTCTTTGAGAGAGCAGAACCAAGACTGTCTTTTTTTCAGTGCCTTTTCTTTCTTCTGCTTTTTCCAAGGCAGATGTTCTTTTTTGAGCATTTCTCTCTAGTCTGTGCAGGGGTTCCACAGTGTACTGTGGCAGCCGGTCTTTTCACAGACTCTGAATAACTCTTTCTTCTAACCACGTTCTTTCTTTTCTCTTTTTAATTTGTTTATTTTTTTTTCTTCTTCTTTTTCCATACCAGCCCACTTTATTAACCCATTCTTACTTCTTTACACCACTTTTTTCTCTGATTGTAGTCTCACTGTTCCAAAAAAAAAAAAAAAACAGCTCTCGTCTCCCTCAGTGGCGCATATCAGTCAGCAGGCAGTATGTAACAAAGCCTTGTTCATTAAAACGCAGGCATCTGCTCCGGGTCTAAGAGCCATACTCTAGCTATAAGCCATTAAATGCCATCCTCTGAGGAGCCAGTACAAAACAAGTGCCCCTGCGAAAGAACGGCATAAAAGTGAATAAATAAGGAGCACAAAATGAAGAGAGAGGAAGAGCGAGAGAAAGAGAGAGAGTCAAGTGAGAAATAGAAGTGGGCTTAAGGGCTTACTTATTATGACTCTGGCCTTGGCTGTCCACAGAAGCCTCTGTATTCACACAAGGACCATTTCATTGCATCGCATCAGTGGCAGTGAGAATGCATTTGGCCTTTCCTGATTGTTTATGCATCTACATCATTCCTGAAGCTCACTAATCTCTGCACACAGCTGTCTAGCTGAGTAAATGCATGACGCAACTGGTTATACACAAAAGCGAACTTATAAGACATGTAAAATCTACTCCCATAAACTCTCTCTATCTACACACACCCAAACAAAACCTTGATTTAGGGACAAAAAAATAAATAATAACCTTGCTTTGGGGAAATTTGAGGCCATACTATTTAGAAAAATTGACACTTATTTTTGGCATTTTTCACTTTTGTCTATGTTCAATTAAATTTGTATACAGATTTTTTTATTATTATTATTATTTAGTGTAAATTTATAACATTGTTCTTTGTTACATTACCCTGGCATTAATAAAAAAAAAAAAACAACAACAACAAAAAAAAAAAAAAACATTTTAATCTAAAGGCATTCTGGAGGCACGTTGTCCTGTCACAAACCTGGCTTAGCTGAACCGTTGAAGTCTTATCAGCCACATAAAGATGAATTTGCTTTGCTTCAGTTTGCTAAATATGCTGGTATCCATCTATATTTCTGCTCACTGTATGTCTCTGCCATGGTCTACTGTCAATAAAATAACTGCTTCTCCAGCTCTATGCAGCACCTCATGTCTACTCACATGCAGGCCGGGAAGAGAGAGGCAATGCACAGCAGAAAAGGGTATAAATAAAGTGTGTTTGGTACAAAAGAAAAATATTTGAGGATACAGTGCTGAAAAATCAGTGTTATCTATGCCCCTGAGTGCTTGCAGTGTACACAGCTCCATTATTTTCCCCCAATGCTCACTTAAAGTGTAGAAACGTTGAGATAGGGCAACCATTGTTATGATCTCTCGCAGTCCGGATGCGAATAGGTGACCGGTGGTCTATAGCATGGTTTTTCAAACTGGGGTGTGCCAAAGCATGTCAGGGGAGGTGCAGAGAATGATGATAAATTCACTACGTAAAATCAAAAAATAAATAAATACAATTAAATGTACTGTGGAAATAAATAAATCCACGTAACGTGCTTCATTACACATTTTGCTGCAGTTTCCCAGTGAAATGTCCAGTGAAGGGGGCCAAAAACAAGTGAAATTGTGTCAATCAGACGAGGTTCTTAAGGTGAATGTTAGATGGAGGTTTTAATGAGTAAAACGTACCTCCCTTAACCTAAATCAACACCTAAACCTAACCAATAGTGCCCTAAAAGCAAATGAGAGTTAAATAAAACAGACGTCCTTACCCTAAACCAACACCTAAACCTAACTGATAGTGTTCTAAAAGCAAATCTGACATAAAAAGCAAATTTTTTGAAGCAACTAATGTAAATTCGTGTTGCTTCTATAACACTTTCGGCTCACGTGTCAGCTTATGTGCTTGGCTGGGCTCTGACCTCGGTCCACCGAGTTCAAATTCCAACACTCCATTAGGTGAGCTACCCACAAGTTAATCATGTTGAAGTAAGTGTATAAATGTGGGTGGGTCTGTAATACAAGTGTTAAAATGTATAGTTTTTCAAATGATGCTTTAGAGTAAAAGTTAGAGTTTCGATATCATAACATAGCAGTGTGTGAGTAATAGGGCAAAAAAGAAGTATTTAGAAAGTCATAATCAGCCATTGTACTCGTAATTTGTGAGAAAGTGAATAAAACACACAGTTTTTGTATCACCTCTAGTGTTAATTCCACCAGAAAACTGCATGGAAACGTAGAGCACGGCACATCTAGAAACAATCTAGTTACAGTAACATTCTCATTCTATGAGACTAGGATGCATGTACCGTTAGCACAAGCGTAAATCTCTCCTCTCCGCTCTGCTCTCTCCGCTCTCGCACAAAACTGGACCCGCTTTCTCAAATATACGCTGCTCTCTTACTGTATGAAATCTCCTTGCTCTCGCTCAGAGAGTGTGTGTGTGCTCTCAAAGCGCATCCTGTGCATTCGCAAATCTATTATAATGCCATGTAGCTCTGCATCTGTTCATTGGTAAAACATACAGTATTCTGTCTCTATGGATGAATTATATCGAGGGAGAAACAATACCAGAGTGTGATTTATCAACTCGCCATTTGGTCGGTAACTTTTTTTAGGAACTGCAGCATAATACATGGTAAAATTTGTATCGTAAGAATGATATTCTGACACTCATTGACGATATAAGAGGAGTGGGCAAATCAAATGACATTCCTGTAAACCATTAACTAATAAGGGTTAATATTTGTTGCGACTCACATCTTCTTATGACTTTTACCTCAGTGGAAAACTTAGCTGCACATGTTTGTCTAGGACCCATAAAGGATTTTCTCAGAACTCATATGGCAGCACATGCGTAGATCCAAAATCTGTGGAACAAAATCATGACGTCTCAATTATTATGAGTTCAACGTGATTTTGGGTCAGCGTGTCATGTGTTTGTGACAAGTGCAGTTTCAGATAGGAATGGAGACTGGCTCATGTGATGCAAGTTTATCACAAATATAGGCTTAAAAATAGTTACTGTAAGTACTGTAATCCCATCATCATTAGGACAAACATATATTTTTTATCAAAAATAAAGCAAAATATGGTTTCATATAATTAACAAAAATAATTATAGCGTTTATCATGTACCAGTGTATGACACATTGTCAAATACATTTGTCAGACTGAATTTAAGGTTATTGATCATAATTGGTAAATTGCTCCAATTTACCAATTACGCCTGAAATATGATGAATTTTGATAATATAACACTAGAGGACAATACCTGATAAAACTGTACATTCTGGCAAAGAAGTGGACAGGATTATACTGCAGTTTTTAGTGGAAGATAGATATGTTTTACATTTAGCATATTTACTATTTTCTTGACTATTGTATATATACAACATTGATGTTTGTATATAAAAAAGCAACAACAAAAAAATGGGGGGAGGGATATAAGGGGGGCACACAGTCTTGCAAATTTTGTCAGAGGGGTCTATAGTCATTAGAATTTCCTTTATATAAAAAAGAATATGGTAAGAATTGAAGTCTATGGCACATCCTCATTTAGAAAGCTAAGTACTGTACATGTACATGTGTGTGCACGCACATGTGCTTGTGTGAACCCAGAGCCCAAATATGGAGCTGTGCAATGTGAAGAATGACTGCGCTGCAAGGTTGTAATTTAACTGTCACAATAAATATGGCTATACATGACACTACCTATCAGAACATGTGGCCTCAGCACTTAAAACAGACACTGGGGAAGACAGGATATCATGTGTTAGTCGGTCTGGAATGTGTGAGTGGAGAGAGGATGTTAGCTTAGTCTGGAATTAATGTCATGCCACTAAAATTGACACCGTGCTGTGCACCATACAGTATTAGAATGGAATGGCCAATGACTCAGGACTTTGGTTAGAGAAAGGCAATGAGGTATGTGGGAGGACACCATTAAGTCTGGAGTGAATAAAAAGACCACTTTAGCTGTGCTGGAATGGGGTGGTGGGGGGGAGTTGTATGTTTCTAAGCACCCTGACATCCTAAGAATAAAATAGCATTGTTAAGTGCTTTCAGAAACAATAGAAAATTGTTTAAAAAAATACATTGAGGAACGACTGTATAATAAACGTTTAACAGATGCATTAAGTGCTCCACTCAGAAACTGTTAATGGTGGCACACTTAACAAGTAGGACATATACCTGCATCAACATTCTTTGTTGTTCCCAGAATAAAATGCCTATAAACAAATCATTGTGTGATATGGATATCCTCTTTAGCTCAACGTTCCAAATAAAGAATGCTGTCTGCATACTGTATATTTGAAGTAGGCTTTTAACCTTCAGAAGTCGAAAAGAACAGAATACAGCTCCATACACTCTTAAATATAAAGTTTTCCCCCAGTAAGACTTCTGGGGGAAAATAGTGAGAAATAGACTCTTGTCCTAGAATGTACTTTGCACTTTTCCCCTAACAAATTGAAAAGGGAAATAAACGGATGTTACATAGTCTACAGTGGCTCCCAATGTAACTCCAGTACATTTGTACAATGAAGCCACACTTAAAATGTATGAATAATGTGGTTGCATTAGATAACAAAATATTTAACTAATTGGCATCTACAAACCTATGATGCTTGACCTTTTTCTCTGCACTATACCTTTCTAAGTCATTTTGTACTTTTAATTAACCAACTGGAACCAACGACATTTTTAAGTTCACACAGGTGTCATAGCAGAGTAACCACAGGTGCATTTCATCACATTAACAATGAACATGTTCCACTAACTTTTGACAACCAGAAAGTGTTAATATACTTGTTGTCATCACTTTGAACGGTGTGTGTGTATATATATATATATATATATATATATATATATATATATATATATATAAGCAATATCACACGAGCAAGAGTGCGATATGGCCCTACATCAGTACTGCTGTGATTTGGCCACAGGCCGAGTGCCGTAGGTAATCACAGCAGTGATGATTTAGGGCCATATAGCATGATTGCGAGTGTGATATTGCTTATATACAACAGTTCAAGGAACAACTACATTTTTAAAAATTAGGAAAAACTGAGTACGGTCATAAAAACGCATTTGTGCATGGAACTACTTTCTTACGCGACGGATCAGAATCTGCCATTGCTGGTTCAAACCAAATGATGTGTCCAAGCCTCTGTTAGTAATGAAAAAATGTCACTTCAGAAATAGTATCAGAGCTTGTGCTGTTTCTAACAAGTTATTGGATAAACAAGGATGGATGTGTGTGTGTGTGTGTGTGTGTGTGAGAGAGAGAGAGAGAGATAGAGAGAGAGGGAGCGTGTGCGATCACCTGTTGCCACTCCCAAGCAGAGATGCTGTCAGCTTTCTGAAGATCAGCTTTCTCAGTGGTAAAATAACCATCCAAGCGGGGGTATTCCTCTCTATTTCACAGTAGCCAGTGCGTTAGAGTCATTCACTATTGAAACCGCAATGTCCTCCACCATTATAAACAGTGTGTATCCAATGTGAAAACTCCGGTGAGAGGTAAGCGCCATGAGTTCTGTAATCAATCAGTCTGTTGTGTCTCTCAGCTGTGATGAGCCATAATGCTGAAGTTGTTTGTTTAAAGCCGTTTAAAGCTATTTCCTAGCTTTAGTAGTGAAGTAGCGATCACGGAGCGCTGTTGTATGTAAACAGTGGCTGACACGGATTCACTTCACATCACCAACTGACTCATATTACACACAAAAATGATCTTTTGCCACCACCTGCTGGCTAACATATGTAATGTCAAAAAAAAAAAAAAAAAGACAAACAGTAGCTCTCAACACATATGCACTGCTCTTACACTTTAATTTAGAACAGCACGAACACAAGCGGAGTGATACACACACAGTGAAGCCTCCGAGTGCTGATGGTGTCAGACCATCAGTGCTCATGGAACGTCTCTCGTCCAATCAGATTCGAGGACCGTAACTAACTGTTGTGTATATATATATATATATATAGAATAAGCTACAGGGAGTCTCTGAACAAACTTCCCGAGCAATGGAGGCCAGAGTTAGTTAAAAACAAAAAATCTCATTATACAGTATGTTGCCTTCTGTCATTCCTATGTTAAACTCTTTTTGTTTACTCCGACTTTTTTATTGGTTCTGATACCAAGTCCATGGCTTTGTGGACAACCACAACAAACACACTACCATAAAGTACATCAGTACAGCCACATGGAACAAGATGCCAAATGGCTCTGGGGCTTTTGCACACTGTAATTAAATTTAGGATATTATATACTGCAAGAATAAAAGCCTAGCCCTCCACACAACCCTGAGATCAAAACAGGCACTGAGTGCAATACATTTGCATGAACGGAGTTCTGTGATCTAGAATCCATCACACGGTATATATCTCACTTTGCATCTCATTTGAATAAGAATGCATTCAGTAATCACAGTGATTTTCCTTTCTTGATTCATAAAATCCATGAAACATACAAGCAAACCATTAGCTTCTCTTAGCTGTATTTGTCCTTGGCAGACTGTGTGAAGGCTGCATGTTTTCAGGACCGTTTCTGTGAAATCAGCAATTTCATTACCGGTGAGTCATTTCATTTGTGCAGGAATGCAGTGGAGCAGAGCACAGCCCCTACAGAGACACTGAATTGCTCGGTTAATGACTGCAGTTCTTAGAGACAGCATAAGAAGACCGAAACCACTCTTCCTGGTCCCGACACCCTCATATGCTGCTCAGCCGTGAGTGCAAATGGGTGTCTTGAGGTCTCCTCTCCATGCGCTCTTATTCACTGATTTTTCAAATGAATGAAGAGAAACATTAATAATAAGATTTTTCCTTTCCTAAACTCTTTGTCTGTCAATTATTTCAAATAATATGTACAGTATGCATTAATTCTCTCTATCTGTCCTTCCTATAATTTTGAGCACTCTATAATTTTCTCATTTCTCATTTAGTTTTTCACCTACACAAACGTCTCGATTACTGATGTAACCTTGGTTCCCTGAAAGGAGGGATCGAGGTGCTGCATCATTAGCTGCTGCTTTGAGAGCTCCTCCTAAGGGTGGTGACCTTGAAACCCCATACCATCACACCAATTTGATTGGCTGGTGACGCTTGGCACTCGGCCCTATGCTTACTTCATCATGGGCATATAAGCTGGAGCCCAGTGCCACACCATGAGGATTTTCTGAATGATGGAAGGAAAGTGCATCTCTTGGTCCCTTAACAGTGAAAAATCAGTAGTGTGTCACAGCTACACAGTATCTCGTTCCCACTTTTCAGGGAACCAAGGTTATACCAGTAACCAAGACGTTCTCTTTCAAGTCAATAACTTTGACACTACGTCAGTAGTTGACACTTTGGGAGCCATATACCATAACGCCATGCTATTGATAAGGCAATGCCCATTTATCATGGGTTCAATGTCTTAACACATCTTCACACTTAGTGGGAAGGAGGGGAGCAGGAAGGTTGCCTGGCTAAGGGTTTTGGCACAATGACACTAGCCAACAAGGTAGTGAAAACTTGCTCTTATGCTATCATTCACACAAATGGGAATAAAGAGACCACAGTTGCTTGGAGAAGGCCAAACCTTGTGAATGGCCTCCAAATCAAACAAAGAGTTGTTCAGATATCTTGAATTGACTCGTTCGGTCAATGTACATGCAAAATGCCCTCACAGGGCGAAGCCTCGTCCGACTCAAAGGGAGGAGGAGAGAATGCCTACAGGGTAAAAACCTGATCCCTAAATTCTCAGCCATCTCACATCACACAAAATGTACTGACCAGAGGGTATTTGCCTGCAGACAAGCCCTCAAGTAGGTCTTAACTTGACGCAATGGCAGCGAAGTCTACTTTGAGCATGGATAGAGTCCTGCATTGAAACACTTTTATAAAAGGAGAGTATCATCTACACAGGGTAATGCATTTGTTCCTCACCCTGGGAGAAGCATCAATCAGCAAAGAGTCCCCATTTTAAGGCATACAGCCAACTCATTGAGGGGGCCCTGGCCTGTAATATGGAGTCTAGAAACGGTTGCGACAACACTATTGTGTCAGATGAACCCTGTTCGGAGGGCAGACATGCAGTCTACACAGCTCTAGCTGAGGATGCCAGATCGTGCCTCGAAGCCTTGTGAAGCTTATGTCATTGAGTATGAGAGTCGACAATATGTGGTCCACTTCAGCATTCCCCCGTCCTGGCACCCTGACGTGAGGGTAAATCTGCTGTGCTGTTCAGGTGGCCAGGGACGTATGTGTGATTGGAGACATGACTAATTTCAGAGAATTTGCTGCACCAGGTTCAGCATTGGGAGTGATCACACTGCTCCTTGGTGATTTATATGAGCCACAACTGCAGTGTTGTCCATACGAATCAGAATATGAGACCCTTGCATGTCTGATCAAGAAGGCTTTTAGAGCCAAGAAGACTGCTTGCAGTTCCAGGCGGTTTATGTGCCACCCAGTTTGTGCACCTGTCCAGGTGCCAAATGCTGAAACTCTGCTCAGTAAAAAATACTGGCATAAGTAACCCTTCCAGCTCTCTGAATATGTTTGGAATGGAATAGTAACATACTGACTACTGCATACTACACATTAGTATATGCTATGCACTGCATACAATGTTCTCAGTAATGTGACAGAGTATGCAGATGCAACAATAAACATTGTTGTCACATGAACTTGCTATGTTGCAAATCAGCTAAATGTTATCCATTTATCCTCTTTGAAATAAATATGGAAATTTTGCTTTTTTTAATCAAATTGTTTCTTAATTGGTCATTTAAGAGCATTGTACTGCATGCTATGTCCTAAAAATAGTATTTGATAAAGTACATGGTATGCCAATAATAATAACAATACACAAGACCTTGCCTTTTTACACATTTACATAATGCAGTTATCATCTATGAAGTTATATATACACACATACTGTATACATACAATACTGTGCAAAAGTCTTAGGCACATTAGATGTTTCACTAAAACATTTTTCCTAAGATGGTTATTTTATATGTTCTGCTTTAGTTTGTCAATAGGAAATATCAATTTTAGATTCCCAAACATTCCTTTTGCAAATATAATAGAGTAGAAGTAGAATAAGGAATTCTGCAACAAATGTTATGGCATCCATAGAGCTGGATCTCAACACCATTGAGTCAGTCTGGGATTACATGAAGAGACAGAAGCTATTCAAAAGTGTGCATGTGCATATGTGCTCACTCGTAGGACGTAAGAGGGCAAACTAACTGAGCTGCATGCATATAGGGCTAAAGTGAACACAGATTACAGTGTTCACAACCGCTGCTTTCATATCTTAAGCAGCTTTCTCACAATAAACAGCTTTCTGGTGTCCATGTAAACATGCTATAATTTGACATCCATTCCATCTCCGCAGAAATTATTACTCCACCCCCTGCATAACGTCATTAACGGCAGCTCTATATTGTTGAACCAACCTGGTTCAAACAACGGATGTGCGACATAGTTACTATGGTTTTGCTAACCCTTATAAAAATCGAGAGTTCATGGCAAATTTGCTGCAAACTTGCTGATAGTTTTCAGATGCAAATTAGCTTTGCAGAAAATTGTCCATTGTTGCCAAAAGTTTGTCAGAGTTTCATCAATACCTGCAAAGCGCTGCAAAACTTCAAAAACTCGTTTGCATGTGAAAATAAAAAGCAGCAAGTTTGCGGTTAGTTTAGATTTTTTGTAAGGGAAACAGTCGTGACTAGCTAGTTAATTTCCCCAACGATGCTTCAAACTATGGTGGATAAGCAGTGAGTTATGTCGTTGTATGGGAAACGCACCCCA
The DNA here is from genome assembly GCF_019703515.2 of Myxocyprinus asiaticus. NCBI lineage: Eukaryota > Metazoa > Chordata > Actinopteri > Cypriniformes > Catostomidae > Myxocyprinus > Myxocyprinus asiaticus. The sequence continues at coordinate 23,802,447 of NC_059377.1, forward strand.
GACCAGTTGACAAAATTAACCTGCAAATTAACTTATATCTGTGCTCAAAAGATTGCATACCCTGGCAGAAATTGTGACATTTTGGCATTGATTTTGAAAATGTGACTGATCATGCAAAAAAACTTTTTTTATTTAAGGATAGTGATCATATGAAGCCATTTATTATCACATAGTTTTTTTGGCTCCTTTTTAAATCATAATGATAACAGAAATCACCCAAATGGCCCTGATCAAAAGTTTACATACCCTTGAATGTTTGGCCTTGTTACAGACACACATGGTGACACACACAGGTTTAAATGGCAATTAAAGGTTAATTTCCCACACCTGTGGCTTTTTAAATTGCAATTAGTGTCTGTGTAAAATAGTCAATGAGTTTGTTAGCTCTCACATGGGTGCACTGAGCAGGCTAGATACTGAGCCATGTGGAGCAGAAAAGAACTGTCAAAAGACCTGCGTAACAAGGTAATGGAACTTTATAAAGATGGAAAAGGATATAAAAAGATATCCAAAGCCTTGAACATGCCAGTCAGTACTGTTTAATCACTTATTAAGAAGTGTAAAATTCGGGGATCACTTGATACCAAGCCAAGGTCAGGTAGACCAAGAAAGATTTCAGGCATATTTTTTTGAAGAGCTGACAGTCTGAAATTGTGTTCTTCCTGACACATACCATGACATAACCACAGTAATAATATGGAGCCATCCATGGTCTGATTGTTGCTTTATTACAAATGCCACTGTTAAAAATGGTAGACCCAATGGTAAACTTTCATGAAGGCAAGTACAATTTTAGAGTGGTTAAAGGGGTTACCATCTGGACTTCCATGGACAAATTATTTAATTATTGTGGAGCCATCCCACCTGTTGTAATAGCCTTATCATTATAAATGCCACTGTTAAAAAATGGTGGAACAATGGTAAACTTTCATATTGGCAAGTACAATTTAGAATGAAAGGGTTAAAACTTCCATAAATTATGGACAGATTTTCCTCCTGTTCTATCCTACTACTGTCCTAACTGGCCTTGTTTTCTTTCAGATATAAAGGTGACTTAAATCATTAGGCCTGTGTCCTGCTGAACTCATATCATTCTCGTTCAAATAAAATGTCCAAACTCCCCACCAGCTGCTGCCCAACTTGTCCAGTATCCAGTGGTCATAACTGACCTCCGCCTATGTACAGCAGATACTTGCCTTTCTGCTCATTCCCCGGTGGCCAGCGCCCAGCATGACCATTTGCCAGTGGCAGCCATGGCCCTTGTCCTGTGCCCGTCGCCTTGCCAGACCCTTCCCCTTCCTGGAGCCTCCTCCCTGGCCACCAGACCCTGCCCCCTTCCAGGAGCCACCCCCTAGCCACCGGCCTCCACTCGCTTCCTGGAGCCTCCTCCCTGGCCACCCGACCCTGCCTCTTTCCTGTATTCCCCTCTCCGGTCACCAGATCCTACTCCCACCTCAAAGCCTCCTCCTCACTCCAATCTCATTGAACACCTTATTTGGAACACCATGGTCCTAATAAAGTGCCCGATGTGGTCTTCTGCTGTTTTAACCCATCTGCCTCAAGGTTCGACATGTGCATTCTAAGATGCTGTTCTGCTCACTACAATTGTACAGAGTGGTTATCTGAGTTACCGTAGCCTTTCTGTCAGCTCGAACCAGTCTGGCCATTGTCCATTGACTTCTCTCATCAACAAAGCGTTTCTAACCACAGAACTGACGCTCACTGGATGTTTTTGTTTGTTTGTTTTGTTTTTTGGCACTATTCTGAGTAAACTCTAGAGACTGTTGTGCATGAAAATCCCAGGAGATTGGCAGTTACAGAAATATTTAAACCATCCCTTCTGGCACCAACAATCATGCAACAGACGAAATCACTGAGATCCCATTTTTTCGCCATTCTGATGGTTGATGTAAACATTAACTGTAGCTCCTGACCGGTGCCTGCTGATTTTATGCAGTGCACTGCTGCCACATAATTTGCTGATTAGATAATTGCATGAATATGTAGGTGGACAGGTGTTCCTAATAAAGTGCTAAGTGAGTGTATATGTAAGTATATATAATAATTATTATTAGTAGTAGTAATTGAATAACTAAGTGAACCTACTTATTTCAAAGCAACAGAAATGAAAAATGTATTATACCTAGAGAAATTAAGGATATGTTTACAGAGAGTGACAAATGACTGTGCAGTTTGGTGCAGAAAACCCTTGTATAAGATGGTTTGGGTGTGTATTATGGTAATTACTTACTTTGGATATGCAGTCTCCCATTTAGAATAATCCATATTCACCAACATTAGAATGAGGGTTAGAACAAATTTGCATATGCACCTGTTGTGAATCTGGTAGAAATTTTGTATGAAAAAATGTTTCTGCACACATCTAGACAAACGTCTAGATGCCTGTCCTTCATAAACACACATATATGCCCACACATATAATGGACAAAGTCTATTCATAGACCCATGAAGGAACCCTCTCAAATGAAATATTCATCAGTAATTAATTGTCCTCACTCTGCAGTCATGCTAGGGTTAAATTGGGGGACTGTCTTATTGACAGAGCCTCACTAGAGTGAACATATCTGCAGCTGCTTGGAGAAGACGACAGGTAAACAACTTCTGAAATATTCAACATTCTCCATAAGAGTAGGGGTGATGAGGGCAGCTAGATTGTGACACAGCAGACATTCACATACCCCGCACACATCATTAAGACCAGGTGGGTTTCCAGATTCCTAACTGTCCACAAGATGCTGACAGTGTATACTGACACATAATCAGAAAGGGAAGGCTTCAGGATTCAGGCTGACATTGTATTGTTTCTGAAAATAGTCAAAGGTAAACTGATATTGAGATGGAAATATGACCCAAACTCATAAGAGGAACGGTGCCTTCATACTGAACAAAAACTGTACACTGACATACTGAGGGTTCTGCAATCTATGCGAACTGCCAGCACATAAACACTAACAATTATGCTACCAGTCAAAAGTCTGGACACACCTACTCATTCTGTGTTATTACAAAGTTCTACATTTTAGAATTATTTAAAAGTCAAGATTTTTGTTTTTATTTTTTTTATGTAGATGCCAAAAAATGAAAATATAAAACTATCATATATTGTAGCTTCTTCAAAATAGCCACCCTTTGTGTAGATTGCTTAAGATTACTCTCTGGGCATTCTCTCAACCACCTGGGATGTTTTTTTAAACAGTTTTGAAGTATGTATGTCTGACACTAGTTGGCTGCGTTTATGAAGTTTATGACTTGTTGGCGCAATATTTTTTTGACACACAAGCCTCTGAAATTACAACTAAACTTTATCAGAATCTGTGATTGCATCAATCTCCAAAAACGTGGTGCAAAAATCAATAAATAATTCCACAAAACGACAGTGACAGCTCCGGCTCCAGCACTACCCGCGACAACAAAGGACAGCGGCTATAGTATATGGATGAATGGACATCAGCATAGGGTGTTCCAGTTAAACCCATTGCACGGGTTCCGCCAGTAGTGGGCACTCGCTCAATGTAAGCAATGACATACATCCAAGTCCATAAGGGAAGTTAGCAAGGGAAGGGCATAAAAATTTGAAGTGGAACGCAGCCAGGTCACAGGCTTGAGAACAGAGGAGCGAGGAAACGAGGATGCACAATTTAAGAAATGAGAAGCACCCAATGACGAACTAACGTTATACTGAAAGCTAATTGGCTTGAAATGTTACCTCTGATAATGATGATTAATGTGGGAAAAACGCCTCCGTTTAGCCTTTTTCAGCCGACATTGCATCATTTGATATCCATTTTGACTGGTCAGTTTACTAGTGAGAGGAGCTTTTTAAACTGTCACCTTCCTCTGGCATTTATGCAACTGTATATGAAGGGAAAATACAAATATTTATTTTTACATTCTACGCATCTGAATTATGCACATTAGTAGGTAAACTGATTACAAAACTGTTCGGTTTATCACTTTAGTTGTCATAGATAGTTAGCCTCTTGTGCCATCTCTGTTGGACAGCCAGTGTTTAACAGTCTAGTTTTGTAAATAAATAGGCACAATTTATATTACCTACAAAGTAATTTCTTAGATCAAAGACTTTTTAAGATCATGAGAAAGATTAATTCAGTGTGTTGAAACTAAATCCATTTGTCCAACTGGTAGTATATGTGCAGGGCATTAGCTCAAGATTTGCATGCAACAAATCAAAAGTACGCCATATTTTAATTTTGCATTAGCATATTGTCATGTCCCATGTTTGTTTTGTACATTATTACTGTTATGCTTTGCTCTTTCTCTGTCTGTATGTGAGTGTGTTTAGTTTGTGCTCAGTGTGTCTGTTTCAGGTGCAGCTGATTTGCCAATTCTTTGTTCCACCTGTGTGATGGCGATTGGTTGTTCCTGATTGCACTGCTAATAAAATCTCTGTGCTGGCGTTCAGATGTGAGCTGTTGTGACTGTGGGCTGGTCGCACTCCTCCATGCTCCCCACCAGCCACCAGACCAACATCTAGAGTTTAAGAAATGTGACAGTTCTTTGCATTAGTGTTTTACAGCAATAGTGTTTGATTGTTTCATACACTTTGGTTTGTAGGAGTGACCTGCCCTGTTTATTTGATATTGTTTGTTCTGTTTTTGTTAGTGAAGTTAGGTAAGCATAACTGTATTTTTTATTTTTTTTTCAGGTTAGTTATTTTCTCATTTTCTTTCTAGGTTGTTTGTTTATTATTTTGGGCCAGGGGTTACCCTGAAGCCCAAATATCTGCTGTTAATTTACATCTTTAATACTTTATTTACTTCCAATAAAAACAAATATTGATCTGACGTTTGCGTGGGGAGCACACCTCCTTTTACTTTGTTGCATCCTACCTCTAGGTGACGTAATACTATAGAGGTTTGGTTGTAATAAACATTGACATCTGTTGGGATTTATGATTTTAAACTTTGATTCTTAGTTTTTGCTTTTATTTGTTTCCATTGCTGTTAGAATGACATCTTTGTTTTGGAAAACATTTGTTCTGTTCACACTGAGGAAATATTTATATTAAGTCATTCTCTGCCACTGCTTTATTTAGGTCATATAAGAGGAATAATTACTTCCGCAATCAGCAAAACACAACACCATCATGGGCTTCATTGATTACTTCAAGGGCAAGCTGTCACTGTGAGAAGTGGGAGAAAATACAGTATCCCTGCATCGGTGGACAAATGAATTCCACTGTAAGGAAGAGGTGCCACTCTTGGCTGTTGGGCTACTGGCTATATCTCGGCCGAGCTCTAACTGACACATACTGCTCTACCCCTGAGGTCTCTCCTTGTCCTCACCTTGACGAAAATACCTGACAGTGCACGTCAATGCTTGAGGTGGAAGTAGCATGATGGACCCTTCACACCTGACTCTCCTCTTCCTTCAATTCCTCTACTCTCCTTCTCCTTCCTCAGGGCTCCCAAGGACCCTGTCATCAAAGGAGAATGGAAAAAAGTTGCGAGATGGTGAAGCTGGCCCCCAGCTCCTCAGAGACAGTCATTAGCAGCTGGATCAGGGCCACAGTGCGCTGAGGTGCTGACTTACAGATGCTCAAAGACAAAGAGAAAAGAAAATACCCAGACAGAGCAATGAATGCCATGTCACCCATTGCTCTCGTCTTTGGTTCTGCCATGCTGTTCTCAGTATTCATGACTGACAAACTTTTGAGAAGGCCAGCATTTTTAAAAGAGGAAGCATTGAGTTAGCATGCTTAGCAATTCCGCCAGTGAATTTGCAGTACACCATCTGGGTCGGGGGAAAGACAAATTGGTAAGATGAAAATATGCATTTCTTATAGGTGAAATGTGTATTTAAAAAAAATATATATATTTTTTAAATAGATTACCTGAAAAGTCCCCTGATTTCCCTTGGTTGAGCAGATAGTCCTGCCTCACATTATTGGTTGTACCAATGTTGCTGTGTCAGGCTGGTCAGGACCCTTACAAAAATGTAGAGATCATGGCAAATTGTCCATTGTTGCCAAAGGTTTGCTGCTGGTTCACCACTACTAAACATTTGCGGCAAATCACAAACTCATTTGCATGTGAAAATAATAAGTGGCAAAAATGTTTTATCAATGTCTTTGCATATTAATCTGTAATAGGGGAAAGTAGTTCAACATAAAAAACATACATTTTAAAAAACAGTGTAAGTAAATCTAAGAGGATTTTCATTCCCTGTGTCTTCTTAAACTTCCTTGAATGACTAAGCTTCTCAAAAATAAGTATGAAACACCATGTTCCACCTGTCTGATAGAGACTGAGGAAACTGTCATAAAATAACTGTTTTTGTGGGCCATTTAGAGTGTAGAGACTGAACCTTTGGCAAATACTTCTCTTCTTTTCTTCCCACAGCTTGATCCCCTGGGACATTTGATGTAAACCAGGTTAGTCATTGTCTTACAGAAGAGTTTGTTTTTCCTAAGGGCAAGATCAAAATCCCAATCATAGGCATTTCAGGCAGAATTTCTACTTTTGTTCTAGCCAAAAGTTTGGACACCCTTACACTTCCTTTATTGGTCCTTTCCCCCCACATTTTAGAACGATACATTCATAAAAACTATTAAATAATATACTGTAAATGCAATTATGGTAATGTAATGACCAAACATATTAAATCAAAACTCTCTTATAATCCAAAAGGCTTGAAGAGCATAAATATAAACTATAAAGTTAAATGTGTCCAAATTTGTACTGGTGGTATACTGTATATTAAAATTAGTTTAGCACTAAACTCACTAAGGGGTGCTTCCTTAGCAGACATGATGACTTTGTCTCTCAGCAATCACTTAACAACCCACGCACTGTGCTGGGTAGTTAACGATTACTTGTAATCTGGATTATGTAATCAAATGACAAAAACCAAGTACTAGTAATTAGATTGCATTACATTTTAAAATACTCATAATCAGATTACATTTACTTTTGTATTGATTATGTAATTACATATTAATCAGGTTGCTGCAAAAATTAATTAATTGTTGATAATTTATTGATTCTCCTAATTCTTCTTCAAAACCTAGTGCTGATATACATTCGTTGGATCTTTAAGTGTTTTCGGGCATTTGGCCACTGGATTTATAAAATTAATTTCACTTTTCAGGAGACACAGGGTAAAAACATTACTGAGGAAAGTAAATTCTGCCTTCCAACATTTAATATCCTATCCACTGCAAAGAATTCTGTGTCAAATCTGAAAAAAAGGCTTTTGGAAGTGCGCTTGAATGTTTTTTTCAACATTACATTGCATATCTAACAAACTCCTGATGAACAAGCATATTTTAATTAATTTTTAAATGATCACTCTGTGGGTCATCTACTGTAACCTTGTGTCACCATGTCTTCAAAAAGGTTTTGTCTATCAGAAGTATCGAAATGCCCAAATACATGTAATTTCGAATTCACAATCTAATCCACACATACATTCAGATTGTAAAGTTAGCTGTAGTTTTGCAAATTGCTTTTTATTCTTGGTTTCAAAAATGTACATGAACACATGCTTTTGTGATAAATTTTGAGCTGTTTTTTATGACACTGACCACGTTTATATGCACGTTCTTACACCAATTATGCTTAATGACTGACAACTGACAATGATTGTACTTCTCAAATGCATGTGACAAAAAAAATCCAAATTAGTTTAGAGGTAATCCAAAAGAAATCAAAAAGTAATCAGATTAGATTGCCTAAAAAGTAATCTAAATGATTACGTAGCTGATTACTTTTTAGTCATCTAATTTGTAATCAGTACCAGTTTATGATTCTGAAGTACTGTACCCAGCACTGTCCACAACAATATTGTAAAGGTCCAGAGTGGCAAAATATGGATCAATAACTCATAATACTGTAGTCTGTATATGCCTTCTCTGTCAGTTTATATGCATTATACACCTAGCCTTTGATAGTACTGCAATCTAGATGGTATTGCACTGTGTCGAAAATTCAAATCTCAAAATAGCACAGATATTGTAGATAAATCTGCCCACCCTATCTGGAAGATTAGAAAATGAGGATTGCTTGCATCATTTCATTTAATTCTCTGTCATTTGTTGCCTGAGTCGCTGTTGATTTGGTCCGTCTATCCGGCTTGTTAAAGTGAATCCCTAGTTTGTTAAGCTTCTTATATTTTCTCTTAGTTCTTATCCCAAGTGGTATATTATATCAGTACACAGTGTATTTGATTTCTTGCCTCATGTTCACAACCCTTGCATCATGGCACATTCATTTTGGCATTCATTTAGTCAAAGGCTTGACAAATATTTGTGCTGGAGTGTGCTACTTCAACTTTAAGATGGTTGAACGTTATGAAATCAAATGAAAACTAGACCAGATTTTATTCATGTATTTATTTGTTCACTGTTCTTGAAGCATAATCCATGCAGTGACTGATAACTCATGCAGTGATTTTCAAATGTCTTTGAATGGGGAAGACCAGTTTGAAAGTCAGTGGTCTTCGAATGTCACTTATTATTATATATATTATACTTATGTGAGAAATGTATGTCTTTGAAGAGGGAAACAACATAAAATATATAGTTTCTTAAAAGTATAATCTAACATGTTGTTGCAGAATTCTTTGTAACTAAAGTATGTTTGACTATTCAAACAGCAAGCATGCTGATTGCTGAAGCAACACAAATCTTGATTGAGTGCCTGTGCTCTTGTACTGAGATTGTATGAATAATGGCAGTGTTTGTAAAAGTGACTGTAATGCAACAAAATGTAATGTAAACTCTGCAGCATCTTGCTGGAGGCATGATCAAATCAGTTTTCTGGTGATGTTCTACTGTTATAATATCACAAGAATGAATCGGATGGATTCATGAATTTTACCAAAATGAAATCCAGGTTTTATTTATAAAGTTGGATTCAAAGGATGTCAATAAGAATGGTCAAATATATCAGGCAAAACAGGGCAAAGAGATAATCTTAAGAGTATAGGGAAGCAAAGGACCCCTCAGAACTTCCGCTGAAAAACAACATGCGAAAACAACATCATAACAATGCTGATTGGCTGATTGTACCACAAACATGTGCACAGTTATTTCATCAGAACACATGGCTACTTCAAATGTCTGCTAATGTAGAAAGATACTTTTTGGCAGCCAAATGATGTACTGTAGTTATGGCATTGACCAGTAGGAGCTAACTGGTCTTTGCCAACCAGCCAAACCATAACTCCTTGGACAAAACAGGACAAAGGGATAATCCAAAGAGCACAGAATCCAAATAAAAAGCAAAGGGTCACAATTTAGACAATAAAAATAAATAAATAAATAAATAAGTCGGAGAACTTGAGTTACCAACTCATGGATATTTAAAAGAAGACTCATGTGTGTGGCAACTGCAGAAACATGATCTAGAATTCCAATGGGGTTGTGACTAACTGAGCAATCTATAGGAGTTTCTTTGACAGATCAATGCGACCAGTCAGTTGAATCAAGAGCAGGGTGAAGGAGATAAAGCAGACATAGTGGGGTTTATTATGATCTTAAACAAAATTTAAGATGCTTAAACCTACAGACCTTTTTCTCACAATGATAGACAACAACTGTACTATGGAGGCCTTCAAGTGGATATCGTAATCACGAGTTCTGAGCACATTACTGACTGAGCAAAATCATATTTACCAGTAGGAAAACTTCCCAAAACTAATGGTTTACAAAGATATCATTATGTTATGACTTTACTTGTTGAGGCACATGACTATTAACTCATCATTAAGTAATTGTTGTAATTAACACATGAATTAGCAGTAATAATGAGGTAATTAAGCATTTATTAATGCATATTAGTGCACCCGTATTGGATGGAAGTTCAAATACATGGTTTCAGCTCACTGTGGTAATTAACACATTAATTAATACTATTAGTTCACATAATAAGTTGTTAGAGAATTAATCCATGATGACACATTTAATTAATAGCAATTCATATATGACTAAATATATTAATCAGACAGACTCTTTATTAGTTGCTGATGTAGCAATCATTAATGAATGGCTTAGTTAATCATGAGTCATACATTAACTCAATATTATCTGTGCATTAGTTTAGCATGAATTAATGCATATTAATGCACCCGTATTGTAAAGTGTTACCGTAATAAGAGTAGTGTAGTGGTATGCCATTACCAAGGTGTTTATTCTGACACCTTCTGTTCTGCTAAACTTTCACAAATCCGTGTTCTTATAACAGTACATCATGTTTATATCATGTTATATTATGTTCATCATAGTAATATCATGTTTATTCATAAAAAAAGAATTTAAAAAAAAATAAAAAACGATTAAAAAAAGTCCTTTTATTGGACTTTCTTCTTGTATACAGCAGGCACCGTATTAAGCAGAACATAACATTTTAAAATGAATAATGTTTCTGGTTATTATTTCTAAAATTCAAACCTCTGTCTATCTGAACTCCTCTCTGTCAAGCGATCTTCCATGACTGATGTAGGTTCAGCATACGATGGGAAGCACAATGTGTCTGACCTGACAGCTCTCTTTTTAACACCTCCCCAGCTGCAAGTGGCAAATCTCGCCGAACGGTAAGGAAAGGCGCAATTCAAGTAAAACACACCTATTGACATCTTGACAACACTGATAGGCTGGCACCATGGGAATGTGCACAGTCCCAAACCCTTCATTAGCGACTATCCTACACGTATCCTGTGGCATGAAAGGCAGCAGACAGGAAAAAAATTTACGTATTTCACGGTGTAAGGCTGTAAGTCTATTGTCACTGGTAAGACATCTGCTATAATATAATGAAATATTTTAGGTTTATATGTTGTTGCCAAAAATAAATAAATAATAAAATAAATAAATATATAAAGCCAGAATACACAGCCATTTAAAAGTAGCTGTGTATTCTACTGATATATATATATATATATATATATATATATATATATATATATATATATATATATATATATATATATATATACACACACACTACCAGTCAAAAGTTTTGAAACACTTACTCATTCTTTATTATAATTTTCTTTCACATTTTAGAATAACAGTAAAGTCATTAAAACTATGGAATAACATAAATGGAACTATGGGAATTATGTTGTGACTAAACAAAATCCAAAATCTCTCTCTCTCTCTCTCTCTCTCTCTCTCTCTCTCTCTCTCTCTCTCTCTCTCTCTCTATATATATATATATATATATATATATATATATATATATACACATACAGGTGCATCTCAATAAATTAGAATGTCGTGGAAAAGTTCATTTATTTCAGTAATTCAACTCAAATTGTGAAACTCATGTATTAAATAAATTCAGTGCACACAGACTGAAGTAGTTTAAGTCTTTGGTTCTTTTAATTGTGATGATTTTGGCTCACATTTAACAAAAACCCACCAATTCACTGTCTCAAAAAATTAGAATACATCATAAGAGCAATAAAAAAAAACATTTTTAGTGAATTGTTGGCCTTCTGGAAAGTATGTTCATTTACTGTATATGTACTCAATACTTGGTAGGGGCTCCTTTTGCTTTAATTACTGCCTCAATTCAGCATGGCATGGAGGTGATCAGTTTGTGGCACTGCTGAGGTGGTATGGAAGCCCAGGTTTCTTTGACAGTGGCCTTCAGCTCATCTGCATTTTTTGGTCTCTTGTTTCTCATTTTCCTTTTGACAATACCCAGACAGGTCTGGTGAGTTTGCTGGCCAGTCAAGCACACCAACACCATGGTCATTTAACCAACTTTTGGTGCTTTTGGCAGTGTGGGCAAGTGCCAAATCCTGCTGGAAAATGAAATCAGCATCTTTAAAAAGCTGGTCAGCAGAAGGAAGCATGAAGTGCTCCAAAATTTCTTGGTAAACGGGTGCAGTGACTTTAGTTTTCAAAAAACACAATGGACCAACACCAGCAGATGACATTGCACCCCAAATCATCACAGACTGTGGAAACTTAACACTGGACTTCAAGCAACTTGGGCTATGAGCTTCTCCACCCTTCCTCCAGACTCTAGGACCTTGGTTTCCAAATGAAATACAAAACTTGCTCTCATCTGAAAAGAGGACTTTGGACCACTGGGCAACAGTCCAGTTCTTCTTCTCCTTAGCCCAGGTAAGACGCCTCTGACGTTGTCTGTGGTTCAGGAGTGGCTTAACAAGAGGAATACAACAACTGTAGCCAAATTCCTTGACACGTCTGTGTGTGGTGGCTCTTGATGCCTTGACCCCAGCCTCAGTCCATTCCTTGTGAAGTTCACCCAAATTCTTGAATCGATTTTGCTTGACAATCCTCATAAGGCTGCGGTTCTCTCGGTTGGTTGTGCATCTTTTTCTTCCACACTTTTTCCTTCCACTCAACTTTCTGTTAACATGCTTGGATACAGCACTCTGTGAACAGCCAGCTTCTTTGGCAATGAATGCTTGTGGCTTACCCTCCTTGTGAAGGGTGTCAGTGATTGTCTTCTGGACAACTGTCAGATCAGCAGTCTTCCCCATGATTGTGTAGCCTAGTGAACCAAACTGAGAGACCATTTTGAAGGCTCAGGAAACCTTTGCAGGTGTTTTGAGTTGATTAGCTAATTGGCATGTCACCATATTCTAATTTTTTGAGATAGTGAATTGGTGGGTTTTTGTTAATGTGAGCCAAAATCATCACAATTAAAAGAACCAAAGACTTAAACTACTTCAGTCTATGTGCATTGAATTTATTTAATACACGGGTTTCACAATTTGAGTTGAATTACTGAAATAAATGAACTTTTCCATGACATTCTAATTTATTGAGATGCACCTGTATATATTTCAGTAGAATACACAGCTACTTTTAAATGGCTATCAATTGAGAAACAAGTTTTTTTAGCCACATTATGGTGTTGTCATGTCATCTACCAGCACGGGCTAACTGGCCATGCTAACCAGCCAAACCTTAAAGGGGTCATGAAATGCACTTTCTAGAAAAAACGGTCTAGAAAGTTTGTGTCGAAACGCCCTGTATAGACAGCCTCAAGCTGTTGCATTGTGTCGTGTCAACGGACATGCCCGGTGTAAACAGGGTGTCAGCACCATAAACAGTCATGACATACTTTATGAAATATTCCTGAATGTTTCCTCATGGTTTTTGCGATCACAAAGTGTTTTAACTGCCCCATTCTTCAATAAAAATTCCTTTGCAAAGCTTGAATCATATTATGAATAGTTTGATATGAGCCGAACATATAATCCACTCTAAAATACGCTGAGAACACATCCACATCCGGTTTGCAGTATCATTTCATCATGTTTTCATACACCAACAACAAAAATAGTGCAGATGGGTGAAAGAACGCGAGGCAGCAGCTGCATGACAGAGAGCTTCTCCTCTTCAGAGTTGTAACTTGACACCGTGTCTTTTAAAAGTGGCCTGAGATATGTATCAATCAGTCAAAGACGTCTGTCTGTGCATGTTTATGTAGAAAAACATTTCAATCCAGACAGGCACATGAAGGTGTCTAAAGGTGAATAAGATATTCTGGTTTGATGTAAGAAAAAGGAGCGTTCTTCTTACTGTCCTGTTTGGTCTCTTGTGTAAGAGATTAATTGATTTAGATTCAAGGCTGATTTGTCTCTGAGATTAACATCACTGCCATGAAATTCTTAGTGCAAAGTTTAGTTGTTATTAATATTTTGTTACTTTTAAAGAGTTGAGTTGAGAATAGATAGTAAAAGAGAGAGAACTTTTTCTACAATATTAATTAACACAGTTTGCACCATATTATGTGCATGGTGAAAAATACAAATGGAACACTGTCTTTATAAAGTTATTTGTTCTCCACCTCAACTTGTTTCTAAATTTCATCCCTACACTTCATTATCATTAAATTGTTATGCATACTTTAAAACCATTTTTTGCTAGCCAGGTTTGTCTAGTTAGCATGGACAAGTTTTAGCCTCTGCTGGTTGATGCTATTACTAGACCATCAGCATTTTTTAACACAAAGCAAAGCCACAAGATTGAAAGAATAGCATGAAAATCTACAGCGGCTGATAGTGGTTGAAGCAGCTGTAGAGAGGGACAACAAGCAGTGTGGAGTGGCAGATAGATGGAAGATTGAGGGATGAGGGGTGCTTATAGAGAGCTAGCTGGGATCCCCATGGAGTCCTGATTCAGCTCGGATGAGAGCGGAAGCTGATTAGCCCTCTGCTTTTGTGGAGGATGAGACTGACTGGTAATACCCCCTTTCCATTTCTGCCCATTACAAGAAGAGGGAGGCAAACAGCTGAAACTTTGTAGCTAGCACACATGCGGGTATTAATAGAAATGATTAACTTCCGTCATTTCTTTATACACACACAAACAGAGCACATATAGACCTGATCATACCAATATAGTGTGACTGAAAGTGTTGTTTCATCTAGTGGTCGACCGATATATTGCTGAGGCCGATAAATCAGCCGATATACGGCATTTTTTAATTATCAGCATCAGCCTATTAATTTTCCACTTTAGCTGATGTGTTTCTTGAGGGCGTTGAGAATCACCTGCTTGCATGTGAAGCGACTGAGACATGTGAATGACCAGCCATGGTTCGTTTTGTTGTACGTGCCATCGTGTTACTACAATAATAGACCTGTGTGCAACACAGTCTTATTTAAATGGTCTGCACATCAGAGCTGCAACAGAAGCGTTTGAGCTCATAATGTTAAAGTGCTCGCCTGTTTTATTCTCCCTCTCTCTCCTCAACAGCTCCTTGTAACTTTTAACTATCTTGTCTAAAGATAAAAAGGCAAATATCAATAAAACTAATATAATATACCATCTGCAAATATGTGCATATCTTGTTTAAACAGATGTAATAAACTAACCTCACATAACTTCAGCAGATCTCATAAATCTTCCTCTGAAGCATGTATTCTAACAGTCTCTCCTCAACAGTTCCCTGTAACTTTTATAATGATAAAAGGCAAATATAAATAAAACTTGTATTATATAACATCTGCAAATATGCAGATATCTAATTTAAAAAGATGTAATTCATGAACCTCACGAAGGTCCTGTGTTTTCTTCCCATCGAGCGCTCATCTAATATCTTGCTCTAAAGCACGTATTCCATCAGCCAGAATCAAAAACTTCATAATCATGATCAAAAGTTCCTCTGATTCACAAATCATGATGGTCAGCCCATGACAATCCAAGCAGGCAATCCATGCCGTTTAAACTGTCAGGAGATTGCTGCTCGTACTGGATCCGCACGAGTGCTTGAGTGCAACTTCAAAGTAAAAGTGCTTCACGTGTGCTATAAGTAAATGTCTTATTCACTCTGCACTGAATGTGCAATGGTTTGATTCTGTATTTTTGGAGAAAATACGATTGCTAATGTGGACATGCCATCCATGGTTGCTTGACTACTGATTTGACAAATATTATTTGGATACTTTCTGTTCCATAGCTGTGATGAACTACATCAGTGGTTTCTCTGCTAGGGCGCACCTGTGTGAATTTAAGGAAGACAGTAACTTCATACATCCACTTAAAATAATCTTGGGACCAGCTGGTTAAAAGTAATCGGAAAAAGGGCTCAGAAAAGTGAAGCTAGTTCTAAGAAAAACTCCAGCATAATTTCTTTGCAGATGAAACTTCATTTTTAAGAGTGGCTTAAGTGTCCAAATACTTTTTGGGGCCACTATGTATGTTTGTGCAAGACTTATTTTTTATCAGCTGTTTAGTGTATTTAAGAAAGTTACTGTCGATAGAGTTTTTGTGATACCATCTTAATCTTCTATGGTTTTTAAACATAATAATCTCAGATATAAATTCCCTTGCATTCTTTTTGTCATGGGTATTTTGTTGATTCATGTCTTTTATTTTGAAATTCTAGTTCCTGTTTCATGTCATGTGTTCCTGTTTCCCTTATCATGTGATTTCTGTTTTCCCTCCATGTTCATGTGTCATGTTTTCAATGGTTTATTGTTTAATTAACTTGTTATGAGTTCTGTTTGTTCATTGGTTATGTTCTCCCATGTCTTGAATTTAAGCCCTCATGTTTTCATTGTCTAGTTGTCAAGTATTGAATGTGAATGGGTATGTTTATAGTCAGGTCATGTTTATAGTCAGGTCATGTTAGGTCAAGTCATGTTATAGTCAAGTTCATGTTTACGTTTAGTTCACGTTTGTAGTCAAGGTTTTGGGATTCCACATCTGTAAATAAACTGCACTTGGGTTCTTCATCTTAACATCTTCGTCATTGCCATCATTGCCAGTGCCAGCATACGTTACACTTTTACACTTTCACATAAACACACAGAATCATACAGATTACATCTATTGATCCAATCAGTCCACTGTATGGCTAAATCTTTCTTATTTTTCTTTCTTTTTTTATCCTCTTTTTGGAATGCCCAATTCCCACTACTTACTAGGTCTTGTGGTAGCACGGTTACTCACCTCAATCTGGGTGGTGGAGGACAAGTCTCAGTTGCCTCCACTTCTGAGACCGTCAATCCACGCATCTTATCACGTGGCTTGCTGTGCATGACCCTGCGGAGACTCACAGCATGTGGAGGCACATGCTACTCCCCACGATCCACGCACAACTTACCATGTGCCCTACTGAGAGCGAGAACCACTTAATCACGACCATGAGGAGGTTAACCCATGTGACTCTACCCTCCCTAGCAACCGGGACAATTTGGATGCTTAGGAGACCTGGCTGGAGTCACTCAGCACACCCTGGATTCGAACTTATGACTCCAGGGGTGGTAGTCAGTGTCAATACTCGCTGAGCTACCCAGGCCCCCATGGCTAAATCTTTCTTGAGCTTTTAACATACGGTACAGAATACCTGAACCCATTCAACTCTTTTGGATAGACCATCCAATAAACATTTTTCACTAAAATAATTCTGACTTTTGACTGCAATAAGTAATACTGTAATAAAAAGTGAACAGTTCAGCTTATGACGACAAACACTAGAAGGCCCCATTATAGGCTCTGTCATTCAAAATCAAAAGACTCAAATGTTATAAAGTCAGCACATTTGTAAAAAGCATGTGGATCTTAATGATTAGCCGAAAGACATAGAGACTGGATAAACTGTCTGCTATGGACAAGTTGAGCTCCACAGCACAGCAAGTGCAAACAATGTTTGAATCAATGAGTGTGAAATGTTGGCTTCTCCCAGGAATTAATCATTCGGGGAGTCTTTGTAGGAGGCCCAGACAACTTGGCTGTCCCAGTTGTCCTCCAGTGTGGAGGAGAACCCAATTCTTGCTGCATAAGCATGCACTGACAGCCTGGTTGCGCTCTCCACCTGGGTGATTAGGCATCCAGTCTAGCTTTACGGAATCAATTTCAGCACCGGGGAGCTTTCAGAAGGAGAGAAAAAAAAATAACTTTACTGGACCGAAGCCATCCAGAACACACCTGCCCTATGCAATCAGACACTAATCCCTTGCAGAGGGCCACTGATTGGGCCTGAATGGTTGGATTAACAGGATCAAACAGCATTGGTTCTCAGGGAGCAGTTATTAAGGAGCCTTATCCTGATCTCTGGTAGCCTGTAGTCACATGAACACCCCTCCCACCCTTTCTCTCTCTCTCTCTCTCTCTCTCTCTCTCTCTCTCTCTCTCTCTCTCTCTCTCTAACTCTCAACTTGGCTGGTCTGATGAAGGTTATTTATACACACAGGACTGTCTGCTTCTTATTAAGACCCCAGGGTGCAAGCTACTGGGAGCAAATGTTCTACCCCTTCACAGCTCCCGGCAGGAAAAAGAATTGGCTGGTCAGGCAGGAATGGAGGGTGCTATTTTAAATAATGTGGCAGTGCTTGCCTGTGCTAATGTATCTGTGGTTGGAGGCTGGAGTAGGCATGGACAATTTGGAGGAAAAGAAAAAGAAGAAGAAAAAAGAATGAAAGAAAAAAGAAAGAAAGAAAACAACACTGCCATGACAAGTATTGTTGTGCTTGAACAAGGATTTCCATTCTAATGTTTCTTTGGATGTTTGCTTAGATGTAGTAAACAGATGTCAAGTTAAAATAATATGACAACCAACATTTACGTTTTTACATTCTACAATTTTGATACCATACCAATTTTTGTCACTTACAGAAAATTAAATCTGATACTGTATCATACCATTAAAATTTGATACCATTGACTAAATAAATTATATAATTTGCTTGGTTTCTTTAAAAAAAAAAAGAAGGAGCTTTGTTAATAATTGACATGGCAGAATACTTGCTATCTAACTTTTGATGATGAATGACACAATTGAATCTGTCTCAGTTTTTCTACAAAGTGTTTATGCAATTGTTTTCTAAAACCAAGGTGTTATTGTAGATAATAGACTAAGCATTCGTGATAAGTGCATTTAGTGCTTATACATTTTTTTTTATTTTTTTTTTTGTGCTTTGTGCTTTGGTTAGTTTTGATTGCGTCATTGTTGTTTCTTTTACAAGGCAGTGTTGATTACAGTGTGAGCTGAATGTGGAATGGAGTCTATTAATTAAATTAAATTTAAATAAGGAAATCACAAATTGCAAACAAATAGATTCACAGTAGATTTAATCCTCCCCTGTATTTTCACAGTTTTTGTGGGTCAGCCTTTGTCTTTCCACCCACAAAAATTGGCCGATCTATAGCATAATCCCATCACAGTTTGTCGAGATGACACATTGTAATGGGTTGCACATGGGTTGAGAATTATAAGAGGATCTGCAGGTGCTTATTGAATGGATATAATAAAATCATTCAGCACAGCTCTGTCAAAACCCCACTGATTTGAGTGGCAGCATGTGTCAGCATGTGAGTGAATCTCACTGAAAGAGTGAAGGCTTCATAGAGTAATACTAACATGTCTTCTACAGCAGACTCTGCTCAGAGACATGAAGGCCCAGGGCTTCCTGCTGTGAGATTGAATGAATCATGTCGTCTCATAAAATATTAAAGATGTACACCCAGCAATATAGAGGATTCTATAAAAAAATCCATTAGACTACAGTAACTGGGACATTTTTTGTTGTTGATGTTGACAAACATTTGCAGAATGGGGAACAAGCAAAAAAATAGAAGGAGAGAGAGAGAGAGAGAGAGAGAGAGAGAGAGAGAGAGAGATTCATTTAGATGTACTAGGATGTGAAAATTAGTGGATATGTAATCCAGAACGACCTCCTGAATTATCTTATATAAATGCATAAAAATTTATAAAACCCCACTAGAGCACGCATATGGATACAAATCATGCCAATATCCAATTGAACATTCATTTCTATTGATTTATTATATTCACTTCCATTCAGAGGTTGGACAGTAGAGCCAAAAAAGCACAAACATTCCATGCTAAGTATGCAAAAGAACAAAGGAAATGCAGAAAATATAGATACAGTACATTGTATACAAGCGGAATATTACATACAAATCACAAGATTCATATGAATTATAATAAGAGATATCTTATTTAAACCAATACATAGTAAATCTCATCTAAGCTTATTAAAATACAATACATGTGGTGGGCTTCACATAACTGAAAAAATCTCTATTGATTGCACAAATTTGATTGTGTTTATTGAGAAATACTGATATATCAGCAAATCTGGAGTTATTAAATGAAATTAGCAAAACAAATAAGCAAAATGTATGGTGTACATTCACTATCATGACTATTGCTGCAGCACAGCTTGCTGTTAGATTTTTTAAATTAGATAGCTATATCAGCAAGGAGGCTCATGGATAAACCTTTGGATAAACATTTCTGAGGAAACACTGAGGAAACACTGAGGAAAGATAAGTGGCATTCTGAGATGCAGTAGCATGCGGTTTTTGCATTGACTCAAGGCCTGATTGATATACATACATACAGTAAAAATTAACATGAAGCTGATATGCTCTATGACCTCACAGGTAGTTGTCACTGGTAGGGGCCTAAGCTTGCACAGGCACTTATACATCTTGTCCTTGATTACTTTTACATAGTTCTCACTCCGCAGCCTGGGAGAGTATGTCTAAATATTTCTTGGGAATATTGGCATGTTCAGTCTTGGGGTGTTTTATTTATTTATTTATGTATTGCTTTGTTTTTGTTTTTTTTTTGTTTTGTTTTTTTTTAGCTTGGCTAATAAAGACATTCTAAATAAATCATATGCGCAGAGCACGTGTACAGCATGTACAGAGCAAAAGGAAGTGTAATGGAGCTTTTCATGCTGTGACAGCAGATTTTAAGTCATGGATTAAACCACTTGACTCTTATTGATTAACCTTATGCTACCTTTTTGTACTTTTTGAAGCTTAAAAGTTTTAGACTAGGGATGGGCATGAGTACTCGAATACTCAGGTACTCAGACGTGCCAGCAATGATTGATCATGAAAACGATGATCGATGGTGATCATGCATGACGAGTTCTCAATTCGAAATTCAGTGAAAATTACCTCACAACTAAACACAAACGTGTCAAAGAGGGGTACATTGATTGTCAGAGATGTCTCATAGCAACCAAACTGACATACGACACTGCAATGCTATCGTTACGATAATCAAAATAGTGTAATTAACCGTGTTTTGAACACCTGTCTCTGCAAAACATTTGCTAAACATGTTTTATTATCATTTAATTTAAGAACTTTGAATCATTAATGGATATTGTTTAATAAAAGTGAATGTTTGTCACTGACTGTAAACCTCCCTGCCCTGGGTGCCAACATGTTTGCGTGATGTAACACACACCTGCATCTTGATGAAATGGGAGTTTAAATTTTCCACATGAGTTTCCAAGTTAGAAGTCCGACATAAAGTGTCATTCTGTTGCATTTTCCCCAGTTGAAAGGTGGAAATTCAGACTATTCGAGTTGAATGGATCGCTACATTAAACATCACAGCAACAACAGTATGGACCATTGAGGCTTTCCCCCACAGGAGCAAACACTTGGGGAGACACACACACCAGGCGTGTGGCAGTGGACTCAACATGCTGAAGCAGCGCATTTACAGCAGGCGAGTGTTTCAAACAGCTAGACAGAGCACAGCTAAATGGAACAGAATGCAGCATCTTCAAAACTGAACTTCAACTTAACACGCATATTAAAAATGCGATGGTCATGGCATCTCCTGTTAAGGCTACCTTGATTTGAAAATAGACGGTTCATACAGTCACTAATAAAACGGATGTGCTCTTACTAAGATTACTACGGTAACCTGAAGTAAGTACAGACAGACGCGTGTTGTGCACATTTTTTCACTGAGTTGGGCAGTGAATCTTAACATAATGACAAAATATGATGCATTATATTTTGATTATGCAATCTTTTTACATTTTGTAACAGATTATTTTATAACAGCCTATAATAATGAATAGATGATACACTGGAACAACAAAACGCAATGCAGCAGCCAAAGATGATTGTCAGACATGTTATTATATATACAGTTATGTACATGTCATTACCCCTCAAGTACTCGAAGAGAACTCGAGTAGACAAAATTACCAATCCCTATTTTAGACCCTATTGACTTGCATTGTGTGGACAAACAGAAATCATATCTCCATAAAAATATCTTTGTTTAAATAATGAGAACATTATCTTTTTTGGTGAAACTATTCCTTTTAAAGCAAGCTGCACTGTTAAAGTATGTGAAATATATGGCAAACCACAAAGGTAAAACGCGACTTAAAACATTGTTTTGCATTATGTAAAAGAGGAAAATGTATGTTTATATCAGGTGTTGTTTTTTTTACCAAAAAAATTATTCTTCTGGAAGCTTCCTCTTTCCTCAACTCCTCGCAGTTCATTTAGAGAATTGATATATGTCTTTCATGATGGTGGACTTAAAATTATTTTTGGGTCACTGGCTGGAAGGCGGGGGAGTGAGCAAATGCGGAGTCATCTATTTTTGGATGGTAAACATTTGAAATCAGGTTGGTTGATTCCAGCTTTCAACAGAAGTGGGTTAGAATAGGCTACTTACCATTTTGTGGCAGGGCGCAGGGCGGGGCCGGGTTGTGATTCCACACACCTGGCCCCTAATTAGGCTCATTAAACCTGAGAGGGATAAGGCCGACCGGAGACAGCAGTGCGACAGAGAGAGAGATTTATGGACAGCTGTCCGACACCTGTTTATGTTTGTGTCCTTTTGGTTCAGTTTATTATTAAACTATAATTTATATTGTCAAGCCGGTTCTCGCCTCCTCCTTTCCATTGATGGGTTACGCTGGTGCCGAAACCCGGGAAGGAAGAGGGATGCGCTGTAGTAGAGTCCCCACCACTACCATCCACCCCAACGGAGCAGCCGTGGCCATCCGACTGCCTGGAGCGGGAGGACCGCTGCCAGGGGCAGGGGAGACCCCTACCATCCACCGAAAATACGGTGGGGCATTCCGTCTTCCAGGGGCCAGAGGACTGCCTCCGATCCACCTGGGGAGGCGTGGCTGTTGTCCACCAGAGGGTGGAGGAGTGGCCGAGGACCAGGCTACGGCGTGTCGGAGAACCGGCGAGTAAATTATATATTTTTTTCTCTCTCTCTCTCCTCTCTCTCTCCCGCTGCCGCTCCGCATTGGCCTTTCCCTCTCTTTTTAAATATGATTATATTTTAAGTTGGTATAATCACTGTTACGGTGTAAGTACCATGTTTTGTTTTTTTTTTGTTGTTTGTTTTTGTTTTTTTTCCTCCCCTTGTCCCCTCCCAGTTCCAGGAAAATGGGGATGACCTGCCGGCAGATGGGGCTGGAACGAGGGTGGGGGAATGTACATCATGCCGGGTGCTCCCCAGCCTGAGAGAACAAGGGAGGAATGTGGCAGGGCGGAGGGCGGGGCCGGGTTGTGATTACACACACACGGCCCCTAATTAGGCTCATTAAGCTCGAGAGGGATAAGGCTGACCAGCGACGGCAGTGAGAGAGAGTTGTGGACAGCTGTCCAACACCTGTTTATGTTTGTGTCCTTTTGGTTCAGTTTATTATTAAACTATCATTTATACTGTCAAGCCAGTTATTGCCTCCTCCTTTCCACTGATGGGTTACACATTTATTGTTTTTTTAAAATACAGTAAAAATACCTAGGGAAGTAGTAAGGACGGGAGGTCCTCGGAGCGCTTATTCGGTAGCTCCGTGGACGCTGGTTCGTGGACGCTGCGCGACGCCCCCTAGATGATTTTTGCCGACGCGCAGCGCTGCTCCGCATCGACCGGCGGGTCCCCCGAAGACGACCAGAGGCGTCCCCGAGCGTCTGCGCCCCACGGTGGCCGCGCTACGAGCGTTCAAAAACGGAAAGCATTTACATGCAGTCCTGCAGCCGACCGCTGGGTGGCGCCACCACGTCCCAACTCAGGCTTATTGCAGTGGGCTCCCTCCCCAGTCAAATAAACCGCAGGTGGGCTCTTTTTGGGGGAAGGTGGGGGCTGACCACGAAAACCCCATAGGTCCAAATGGCCACTTTATTGCGTCACTTCCCCCTCGGGGTGCCAAGGACCGCCCCAACGACCCACGTAGCCTCTAAACGGCCCCTTACAAGCTATTTTGGGGAAAAGCCCACGGAAGCGAGCCTTTGATTGGCCGACAGCTGGGGCGTGTCCGGGAGGGGGCGGGGATGACCACGAACACACTATTTGTCCACATTCCCACTATATTACAGGAGTTTGTCCCTGGGGGCGCACGGACCGCGGGGTGGTGTCACGGAGGGGGCGGGGCTGACCATGAACACACTATTTGTCCACCTTCCCGCTATATTACAAGACTTTGTCCCTGGGGGACCACAGGACCCTGGAGTGTGTCCAGTAGGGGACGGGGCTGACCACAGCTACTTGTCCATTTACCCACTAAATTGAACCACTTTCTCACTGTTGTCTGAGGACCCTCTGTGTGTGTCTGGAAGGCAGTGGGTCCAATTTATTGTATTGGTCTATTACCCCTGTGTCCACCAACATGCTAAATGTCCATTTTCAATTTATTATAATGGTCTATTATCCCTGTGTCCACCAACATACTAAAGGTCCATTTTCAATTTATTGTATTGGTCTACTGTGTCCACCAACATATTAAATGTCCATTTTCAATTTATTATAATGGTCTATTGCCCTTCCACCAACATACTAAATGTCCATTTTCAATTTATAATAATGGTCTATTATCCCTGTGTCCACCAACATACTAAAGGTCCATTTTCAATTTATTGTATTGGTCTATTGTGTCCACCAACATATTAAATGTCCATTTCAAATTTATTGTATTGGTCTATTGTGTCCACCAACATACTAAATGTCCATTTTCAATTTATTATAATGGTCTATTGTGTCCACCAACATACTAAATGTCCATTTTCAATTTATTATAATGGTCTATTATCCCTGTGTCCACCAACATGCTAAATGTCCATTTTCAATTTATTATAATGGTCTATTATCCCTGTGTCCACCAACATACTAAAGGTCCATTTTCAATTTATTGTATTGGTCTACTGTGTCCACCAACATATTAAATGTCCATTTTCAATTTATTATAATGGTCTATTACCCTTCCACCAACATACTAAATGTCCATTTTCAATTTATAATAATGGTCTATTATCCCTGTGTCCACCAACATACTAAAGGTCCATTTTCAATTTATTGTATTGGTCTATTGTGTCCACCAACATATTAAATGTCCATTTCAAATTTATTGTATTGGTCTATTGTGTCCACCAACATACTAAATGTCCATTTTCAATTTATTATAATGGTCTATTGTGTCCACCAACATACTAAATGTCCATTTTCAATTTATTATAATGGTCTATTATCCCTGTGTCCACCAACATACTAAAGGTCCATTTTCAATTTATTGTATTGGTCTACTGTGTCCACCAACATATTAAATGTCCATTTTCAATTTATTATAATGGTCTATTACCCTTCCACCAACATACTAAATGTCCATTTTCAATTTATAATAATGGTCTATTATCCCTGTGTCCACCAACATACTAAAGGTCCATTTTCAATTTATTGTATTGGTCTATTGTGTCCACCAACATATTAAATGTCCATTTCAAATTTATTGTATTGGTCTATTGTGTCCACCAACATACTAAATGTCCATTTTCAATTTATTATAATGGTCTATTGTGTCCACCAACATACTAAATGTCCATTTTCAATTTATTATAATGGTCTATTATCCCTGTGTCCACCAACATACTAAAGGTCCATTTTCAATTAATTGTATTGGTCTACTGTGTCCACCAACATATTAAATGTCCATTTTCAATTTATTATAATGGTCTATTACCCTTCCACCAACATACTAAATGTCCATTTTCAATTTATAATAATGGTCTATTATCCCTGTGTCCACCAACATACTAAAGGTCCATTTTCAATTTATTGTATTGGTCTATTGTGTCCACCAACATATTAAATGTCCATTTCAAATTTATTGTATTGGTCTATTGTGTCCACCAACATACTAAATGTCCATTTTCAATTTATTATAATGGTCTATTGTGTCCACCAACATACTAAATGTCCATTTTCAATTTATTATAATGGTCTATTATCCCTGTGTCCACCAACATACTAAATGGTCCATTTCTCAATTTATTGTATTGATGTACTATTGCTCCTGTGTTCACCAACATACTAAAAGTCCATTTCCAATTTATTGTATAGGTCTATTACCCTTGTGTCCACTAACATACTAAATGTCCATTTCCAATGTATTGTATTGGTCTATTGTGTCCACCAACATATTTAATGTCCATTTCCAATTTATTGTATTAATGAATTTAATCTAAGTCCACCAGCATACTAAATGTCCATTTCCAATGTATTGTATTGATGTATTTAATCTATGTCCACCAACATACTAAATGTCCATTTCCAATGTATTGTATTGATGTATTTAATCTAAGTCAACCCACATACTAAATGTCCATTTCCAATTTATTGTATTAATGTATTTAATCTAAGTCCATCAACATATTAAAGGTCCATTTCCAATTTATTATACTGGTCTATTACCCCTGTGTCCACCAACACATTAAATGTCCATTTCCAATTTATTGTATTGATGTATTTAGTCTAAGTCAACCAACATTGTATTGATGTATTTAATCTAAGTCCACCAACATATTAAAGGTCCATTTCCAATTTATTATACTGGTCTATTACCCCTGTGTCCACCAACATACTAAAGGTCCATTTCCAATATATTTTATTGGTGAATTCACTCTAAGTCAACCAACATACTAAATGTCCATTTCCAATTTATTGTATTAATGTATTTAATCTAAGTCCACCAACATACTAAATGTCCATTTCTAATTTATTATATTGGTCTATTACCCCTGTGTCCACCAACACATTAAATGTCCAGTTCCAATTTATTGTATTGGTCTATTGTGTCCACCAACATACTAAATGTCCATTTCCAATTTATTGTATTGGTCTATTACCCTTGTGTCCACTAACATACTAAATGTCCATTTCAAATTCATTGTATTGTTGTATTCACTCTAAGTCCATCAATATACTAAAGGTCTATTTCCAATTTATTATATTGGTCTATTACCCCTGTGTCCACCAACATACTAAATGTCCATTTCCAATTTATTGTATTAATGTATTTAATCTAAGTCCATCAACATATTAAAGGTCCATTTCCAATTTATTATACCTGTCTATTACCCCTGTGTCCACCAACACATTAAATGTCCATTTTCAATTTATTGTATTGATGTATTTAATCTAAGTCCACCAACATACTAAAGGTCCATTTCCAATTTATTGTATTAAATGACTGTCCACGAACCATTTATTTGCCACCATTCAAATAAATTGTACGTGGGCACTTCCTAGAAGACGGCACAAAAGTGCCCACGAGCAATTTATTTGAATGGTGGAAAATACATGCTTCGTGGACGGTCATTTATATGGGTTTTCTTGCTATTTGCATGCAAATTTATCAATAAATCATCAAGAATATCACTCAAAGTCATCAATGGATCCCATTTATGCAACTTACATCTCAAAATATTGTATAATTCGCTAAAAAATGACTGTCCACGAAGCATGTATTTGCCACCATTCAAATAAATTGTACGTGGGCACTTTTTACAAGACGGCACAAAAGTGCCCACGTGCAATTTATTTGAATGGTGGAAAATACATGGTTCGTGGACGGTCAATTATATGGCTTTTCTAGCTATTTGCATGCACAATTATCAATAAATCATCAAGAATATCACTCAAAATCAACAATGGAACCCATTTATGCAACTTACATCTCAAAATATTGAATATTTCGGAAAAAAATGACTGTCCACGAACCCTGTATTTGAATTCCATTAAATAAGCTGCAGATGGGAACTTCCTTTTGGACTTTGACATTTTTTGAGGAAAAATTGCCACACTCTTTATTTATATGACTTTAGTAGCATGTATATGAAATATTATCAATAATACAGCCTGTATAACACTCAACATACTCAATAGAACCCACTTAAGCAACTTACAACTCTTTAAAATGTATAATTAGCAAAAGAATGGCTGTCCACGAACCATGTATTTGCCACCATTCAATTCAATTGTACGTGGGCACTTCCTGTGTGACCTGGTGAAAATAACCTTCAATTTTACGATAAGAACTAGGGGCTTCGAGTACTTCATCTTTGTGCTCTCATAAACAACTTATTTAAATTTAGCGTCCCTCAGAGTTTGGGAAGTAATTAAAAAAATATCAAGAAAAACATTAAAGAAAAATAACTGTCACTTTTCGTTCACAAGTCGTCCAATTAAGCGCTTAACGACGTCATTCAAACTTAAAACTTTGCACACTGTCTATGGAGCCCCTGAGAAGATATAGATTTCAAATTGGAGTCATTTGGAACTTTCTGGAGGGTGTCCACGAAACACCTATAGAAACGAATGGAATAAATTGCTCGTGGGATGCACCCTGGCAGCGTGCCCAGAGGTCCCAGAGACCCCAAATGTCACACGCTGACACGTCGCGTGCCCCTTATCGACATACTAAGGGGACTAAAGCCTAGGCTGAACAACAATATTTTTCATTATTTTCAATAGATCTCCCTGCTTGTCATAGGAATCAATGAGACAGCCTGCCCTGTAGGCCCATGTGCATCAGTACATTCATCAGAGGTTTTAATACTTAGAAAGCACCTGTGGCCTCCAAGTTCTAGATCCTGATTTGGGGGCCCCTGACGGTCGAGGATCTCAAATTTCAAGGTCCTGTGACTTTTCGAACCCCCTTTTCTAGGCGGCCCACTTGACCATTAAAGCAATGCAGTTCCATAGGTGTTTCGTGGACCGCCTTAAATTAGGTGCTAAGACCTGGGGGCTTCGAATGCTTCATCGTAGGGCCCTTAGTAACAACATATTATAAAGCCGTGTCCCTCAGAGTTTGGGAGCACTTTAAAAAAATTCAAGAAAAATATTAAAGGAAAACTAACTGTCACTTTAGGTGCACAAGTCAGCCAATTAAGCACTTAATGAACACATTCAGACTTCAAGCTTTGCACACTGTCTAAGGGGCCCCCGAGAAGCTCTAGATTTCAAATTGGAGTCATTTGGAGCTTTCTGGGTGTTGTCCACGAAACACCTATAGGAATGAATGGAATAAATTGCAGGTGGAACTTTTCTAGAAAAGTCCTGCAGCCCCCAAATTTCACACGGTGGTAGCCCGATGACCCACGAAAGACATATCGAGAGCATGAGACTCTAATAAAAAGGAAAAGTATTTTTGGCAGTTTATGCAAGATTCTCACACACAGGCCTCTTGCACTCATAGCTTGACAGAGCCTTTTGAGTTAGATTAGAGACAACTAGGGTAGGGTTTGGATGTACGCTCAGGAAGGATCTAGACACCCCAAATTTTAAGGCCTGATTAGGGGGCCGCAGGCGGTCGAGGATCTGAAATTTCAAGGTCCTGAGGCCTTCGGAACCCCCTTTTCTAGACGGCCCACTTGACCATTAAACCAATGCAGGTCCATAGGTGTTTCGTGGACTGCCTTAAATTAGGTGCTAAGACCTGGGGGCTTCGAGTGCTTCATCGCAGGGCCCTTAGAAACAACATATTTAAAAGCCATGTCCCTCAGAGTTTAGGAAGTTTTTAAAAAAAAAAATCAAGAATGTATTACAGAAAAATGTCACTTTTCCTTCACAAGTCAGCCAATCAAGCACTTAACGGAGCCATTCAGACTTCAAGCTTTGCACAGTGTCTAAGGGGCCCCCTGAGAAGCTCTAGATTTCAAATTGGAGTCATTTGGAGCTTTCTGGGTGTTGTCCACGAAACACCTATAGAAATGAATGGAATAAATTGCAGGTGGAACTTTTCTAGAAAAGTCCTGCAGCCCCCAAATTTCACACGGTGGTAGCCCGATGACCCTCGAAAGACATATCGAGAGCACAAGGCTCTAGAAAAGAGTAATAGTATTTTTGACAGTTTATGCAAGATTCTCACACACAAGCCTCTTGCACTCATAGCTCGACAGAGCCTTTTGAGTTAGATTAGAGACAACTAGGGTAGGGTTTGGATGTACGCTCAGGAAGGATCTAGACACCCCAAATTTTAGGGCCTGATTAGGGGCCCCAGGCGGTCGAGGATCTCAAATTTCAAGGTCCTGAGGCCTTCGGAACCCCCTTTTCTAGACGGCCCACTTGACCATTAAACCAATGCAGGTCCATAGGTGTTTCGTGGACCGCCTTAAATTAGGTGCTAAGACTTGGGGGCTTCGAATGCTTCATCGTAGGGCCCTTAGAAACAACATATTAAAAGGCTGTGTCCCTCAGAGTTTGGGAAGTACTTTAAAAAAAATCGAGAAAAATATTAAAGAAAAATAACTGTCACTTTTCATTCACAAGTCGTCCAATTAAGCGCTTAACGAAGTCATTCAGACTTCAAACTTTGCACACCGTCTGAGGGGCCCATGAGAAGCTCTAGATTTCAAATTGGAGTCATTTGGAGCTTTCTGAAGGTTGTCCACGATACACCTATAGAAATGAATGGAATAAATTGCTCGTGGGATGCGCCCTGGCAGCATGCCCAGAGGTCCCAGAGACCCGAAATGTCACACGCTGACACGTCGCGTGCCCCTTATCGACATACTAAGGGGACTAAAGCCTAGGCTGAAAAACAATATTTTTCATTATTTTCAACAGATCTCCCTGCTTGTCATAGGACTCAATGAGACAGCCTGCTCCGTAGGCCCACGTGCCTCAGTACATTCATCAGAAGCTTTAATACTTAGCGAGCACCTGCGGCCTCCAAATTCTAGATCCTGATTTGGGGGCCCCTGACGGTCGAGGATCTCAAATTTCAAGGTCCTGTGGCCTTTGGAACCCCCTTTTCTAGACGGCCCACTTGACCATTAAACCAATGCAGTTCCATAGGTGTTTCGTGGACCGCCTTAAATTAGGTGCTAAGACCTAGGGGCTTCGAATGCTTCATCGTAGGGCCCTTAGAAACAACATATTAAAAAGCTGTGTCCCTCAGAGTTTGGGAAGTACTTTAAAAAAAATCGAGAAAAATATTAAAGGAAAATAACTGTCACTTTTCGTTCACAAGTCAGCCAATTAAGCACTTAACGAAGTCATTCAGACTTCAAACTTTGCACACTGTCTAAGGGGCCCTTGAGAAGATATAGATTTCAAATTGGAGTCATTTGGAGCTTTCTGAGGGGTGTCCACGAAACACCTATAGGAATGGATGGTATAAATTGCACATGGGATGTGCCCTGGCAATGTGCCCAGAGGTCCCAGAGACCCCAAATTTCACATAGTGACCCCTCGTGGGACTCTTGAAGACATACTAAGAGTGCCAAGGATTTCGGTGAAGTACTGGTCGAACGTCAGAAAACGGCTTTAAAGGACTCTGGGCGGGCACAGCAGGCCCCCACGGTGTGCCCCATGATGAAATGTGTTAAAAAATGTAACAAAAAATAATTGGTGTCAGGAACGCATAAAAACACACTTAGAGGGGGCGTGTGGGACGCCTGGGCGCCGCCCGGCACGAATTAGGGCGATGTATGGCATCAGGGGCCACACTGGGGGCAAAGGCATGCCAAAGTGGTATTTAGTGGGTAAGGGGACAGACAGTGGTTCTGTGGACAACAGGAGGCCCATATAGAAGAATAGTGGATAAGGGGTCACAGGAAGTGAGTTCGTGGACAACAGGAAGCCCCTTTACAAGAATAGTGGGTAAGGGGGTCACAGGAAGTGAGTTCGTGGACAACAGGAAGCCCCTTTACAAGAATAGTGGGAAAGGGGTCAAAGGAAGTGAGTTCGTGGACAACAGGAAGCCCCTTTACAAGAATAGTGGGTAAGGTGGTTAAAAAGAGGCTCGGTGGACGCTGTTTACATTACTAAATGCCCCGTGGGCAGTAGGGGGTCGGTGGACCCACCCCAAAGTGACCATGACAACGCAAGAGTGCCCCTAGAGGTGTCCATACGGCGAGATAAGGGGCAAACCAAACATTACCCCAAAGTAATGGGAAAGTGCCACCTGGCCTACAAGCTAGTGGGCAAGTGGACGTCCACGTAAGGGGTACGGTCCATCGCACCAACTATGCGTCCAATGGCAATTTAAATGAATAGGGCTTGATCCCACGAACCGACTACATTCCCTTACATCCAGAATCTTAAACAAGTATTCACCTTACTCATGTTAATCTGTTTAAAGGTGCACTCCAACGTTTGAAAAAATATGTTGAAAAAATCTTGTACACTCACACGAGATGAAGACCCCAGTCATATCAGTAGCCCAATTAAAACTGTTATTCTACATGAAGTAGGATGCCTCATGGGGGCCAGCATACATAGATCATAAGACCAGACAAATACTACTCATTTTATCTCAGTAAACCCCCCTGCTACTGGACACTTTCACTCTCAGAATCAATTAATCATGGCTAATCGTGTGAAAATGCATTTCTAAAATGACATCTGTAATGCTTTTGCATGATGCTGCATCCACACTGTTAGGTTTTACATAAAAGACCAGTCACACAGGAAATCAACATGTTGCTTCCAAATGTTCATGTACTCTGAAATCAACCCTATACTGACAAATTACTGACAAATACCATAAACCATCAGACATTTTTGCATAATTTCAACCATGGACATCTTTCCCTCTAGCACTACTGTACTTGCTCAAGCAACCTCAGAGACATGGTTACTGGTCCTGTTGGAACCCGGAAGTAATTGCATTCACATAAACAATGTTCGGTGGAATTCAGAGGTCGAATTTTCAATCTAAAATTGCATCTTTAAAATTTTATTTTTTATCCATAGATGGTTAGATTTAGGGTTAAGGGGTTCATAAAATATGCATTCCTGTTTATGGTATTACATAGTTTACAACTAAAAATACAACTTGCTTTTGGCACTGCTCTGTGGACATTTCACCCGGAAACTGGAGTTCACAAGTGCCTATACGTTAAACAACACTTCCATCTTTGGCCACTGGGGATAGTGGTTTTAATTTTGGTAAGAACAAAACAATTTCAGCTGAAGAACTTTCAGCCTACTGTCACCGATTTAATTGTGTGATCAGTTTGCCCATTTCGGCCTGCATCAACAAAAATTATTGAGTACACTATTATGGAAATTTAAAAATAAAGTTGGTGATTCAATGCCTGATATGCACTTAATTTGGTAGCTCTGTCTGGTTGCTGTCTCGCTCCAGCTTACTGTAGCTGTTACTGACAGTCAGACTAGACTCATAACCTCACCAGGCAGAACCACAATAATAATAGTAGAGATTAACAGAAATCATTGCACATGGCTGCACTCATCTATCCAGACCGTGACTGTAACTGCAGTGAGTTGTTTTCTGTGGCTGGTGCCAAACTCCGTCCATTCCCTATTCATGCCCTCACTTCTGATGTGTTTTCTTTTTCTGGCTCCTCTTTGCCATCTTTCTTTCCTTGGGCTGTTCTCTGTCCCTGCTCTCTCTTAGACAAATTCAGATGAACACAGTGCATCTCATTTTCAGATGTTGTTTGTGCTTGCAAGCACAAGAGCTGACGGGCTTGATAAGGAGAGGAGACGAGAGCCTTTAAGTTTGGACTCTTTGGGCTTTCGCCAGCTTGCACTCTCCAACAGCCTCTCTGAGCCTGCAGTGCAAGACCTACGGGGATGATCTGTATGTAGCAGCTAAAGCCACTCTTGAGGTTTATTGCTCTGTTCACTCTAATCAGTCAGCTCAGCAGCCACTACAAGAAGGACTCCATGCACATTTCAAACACTTTGAGTGGCGGTTAAAGGTTTATTTAAAGTATATGTGTCAGTTTTGTCGGCACTGGGGCACATTCACCATTCCCTTCCACTGGCTTTTTCCTCCATTTTAGTGTCTCTTTTCTTTTTTCATTCACTCTCACTATTTCTCTAGTCTGACTTTCATGTTCATGACTCAATGCCTTCTCTCCCTCTCTCTCTCTCTCTCTCTCTCTCTCTCTCTCTCTCTCTCTCTCTCTCTCTCTCTCTTTTGATTGTGACTTTAGAGAAATTACACCTGCTTTGAGGTCTGAAATGTAGATGTGTGGGTGTGATGAAAATGTTGGAAATTGCACTAAATTGTTTTCGGTGAAGAAAATTATCTTCACTGAAACAGAGGGAGTGCCAGACAGGGAGTACTTTGTGAGATGTCAAATGAGGGAGCCACATTCTGCAAAGCTGCTCTCTTGTTGCATTGATATATTTGAATATACTGTATAAGTATTTACAGTACTAAAATAAAGGAAAAATTTGTCTATATCACAATTTGAGCCACCAGACAATGACATCATCACAACGCTGATTGGCTGATTGCACCAATCGAACTAGATGTGATGTGAAAGTTAGTGATCATGGTAAAATGTAATTTACATTTTTAAGAGCCTTTCAAAAGACAGGCACTGGCAAAACATCTACTATAATACAATGAAATATTTGTAATTCATAAGTTGCTTATAAAAAGATGTTAGCAGGCCCAAGCTAACCAGCCAAACCTTGACTTCTTGTGTACGTATTGCATTTACATTTATGCATTTGCCTGTTATTTCATCCAAAAGTGACTCTCAACGCTTTCGTCAGACTATACATTTTATCAGTACATGCATTTCCAAAGAATCAAACCAATGAACTTGGCCGTACTAGCGCCATACTCTACCAGTTTAGCTATAGAAACACTTTCAGGCACTTTCAATGGCAAATACAATGTGTGCCATCTGAATCAGCCTGATGGCCTCAATCAGTCGTCAATTTACAATCACGAAAAACAAAAACAGGTGGAAAGTAGGAGCGTAAATTAAAAGTGCTTTTTCTCATCAGTCACCATCTGTCCTTGAATTTGGAACAACAGGCAGTAACAGAAATAATGAAGTTTGTATTACTAGGCTGTAATGCGGCACTACAGGCTCGGTGAATGGCAAAGCTGTTAACAAAAATCAATAAAGGGCTCACAAACAAACAAAGCACTTTAAGATATTGAGATGCCTTCATCTAAAAATGTTTATGAGAGTGCTGGGAAAGAAAAAAAGACCACAGAATAAATTGCATATCTGCATCACTCCAATACTCTTCACTATTTTTGTTGTCTTATACTTACTTTTTCTGAGACTCTTTTTCTCAGTTTTGCAAACTTGGCAAAAGTAAAATAGTGCTTTCTTCACATGATAGTACTTGATACATTACAATATTAGTTGATGCTTCAGTAAACATAAATATAAACATAACCAGGTTACTTTAAACAGAAAAATATTATTGGGAGATTTTTTAACACCTTGAGTTGGTGAACAAAGATTCATTTTTGATTGTTTTCAATTAAAGCTGCACCACGTATGAATTTTTGGTTAAAACTTAACAAATTGCCATTATTTATTGAGTGCATAAATGGCTGCAGGATGAGGCTCAGATCATCTCCCAGAGTGCTTGTAATCTTAAATGTCCTCCAGCCCCAGTGCCTCCCTTTGATCGTGGGACAAAGAGTCAGCTTCTGGGAGCACAGAAATAAAAATGAGGCACATAGCAATATACAGTTGCCCAAGGCAACTAGTGCACTTTGAAGGCGATTGCTAAATTCGTGCCTCTGCTGGGTCTGACAGAGAGAAGAGAGAGAGAAAAGAGAGAGTAAAAAAGAACGAAAGAGTTGAAAGAATGAGAGGGAGGGAAAAGTAGTGCAAAAGATAGAGAGGGAGGAAAAATATTGAAATAATTCTCCCGGTCGCACAGACAAACAGTTAATGCCTCTAAGTATGTATGGGAGAAGGCATTAATAAACCCTACCTTTCAGTTTCTACCTCTTCTGACCTCAAATCCAAACACAACACTCTCATCTTGGTGCTTCCTGTCCAGTGTTGAGGAGTAAAACTAAAAGTAGTGACAATACATTAACTTTTCACTTAACATGTTTTAAAAATAATGTGTTTACAAAATAATGTGGCTTTACCATTATTTATTTATTTATTTATTTTATCAGATTCTTTGGCTGCAAGGCTTAATTCTCAGTTCCAATATTTTGACCATTTACAATTTTTTTGTCCTGTCTGTTTACATTCACTTAAGACAACACCGATTGTGTTTACATTAATTACCTGCCAAGACGCTCTAGATTGTCAGTCAGCACTATGTCAACACTATTTAGCGTTGTTTTAGTAGTAGGCCTAGTCCTAATGAGTGATTACCATGAACGGCAATGAACATGCCATTATTTTATGTCATTGGTCTTAGAAATGTGGATAAACATCACAAGAATTGTCTATAATTTATTCTTCAAAGGAGAAGACGACTCACAAGGACAAGACGATTTACACAGAAGAATTCCCATGTAAGCTTTCACTGAACAACCTGAGCGCTATCAAGCGATGATTTCACAACTGAGTCGCTGTCTGTCGTCACTGATAAAGGTAATTAATTATACAGGTTAAGACTTTATTCCAAAAATATGTTTACATGCTCCATAGAGTGTACATATATTCAGAGTATACCTGTACATGTGGCTACAGATAAACTAAAACATGCTCATTCTTTTACCACTGTTCTCTACTGGAAATAATAGAGAGGCTTGCTTTTGCCATTTATTCCATCACAATTCACTAATTCTGCATGTGTAATTTTAATAAATAATTATCATTGATATCCTCCTCATTATGGTAAAATATGTGTGCACTGTGCACACAATCAGCCTTGAGCATTTCGTAAAACTGTCTGATAGACTTTTGGGGCTTTCACCCATTTGTTTACTGATTTATGCTCATTTCTTTTTCTGAAATGTGTTTAAAATGTCTCCTCGCTGCAAATTTGCACTTGACATTTCACATGTTGCTTGACATCTCGTATCTCCAGAATAACTTTGTTATACATGCATATAAACTAAAATTCAGTTTCAGCTAATTTGAATGTAAAAAACACACAAAGTGTCATGAATCCCGCCTTTGTTGTTCCTCCCACTCACCACCAGAGGGCTCCATCACCTGGACTCCATTTCCCATAATCCCCGTACCTGGCAATGATTACCTGTTCACCTGTTTCCAATCTATTTAGCTATTTAAGTCTCACACTCACTCTCTGTCATTCCAAAGTCTTGTTTTGCCCTGGCTGACATTTCTGAGCGTTCCCTGAGTTTATTGCATTTGCTGTTTACTCTGTTTTGACCCATTGCTGCCTGTCTACTATTACTGCCTTGATTTCCTGGATATAACCTGTGATTGTCTGCTGCCTGCCCTGACCTCTTGCCTGTTTATTGACCACCTTTCTGGATGACCTTGGATATTACTGTTGCTGTTGACTGAACCCATGCCTGTCTGTATTACTACGTTTATTATTATTAAAGCTGCACATGGATCTCAACTCCGTTGACTCATCATTACAGAAGACTTCGCCACAAACCGATCCAGCGGCTTTTCTGCAACTCACCACCAAGGTCTCAGCGCAAGCGGATGTATTGGCTGTATACCACCAACAGCTTGACTGGCTGATATCGTTAACAGAGGAGCTTGTTAAGACTTTGCAAAGCCTCCATTTACCAACACCAAACCCTTCAGCCTCTTCATCTAATCCAGCGGTTTACCCGGCCTCACCTAGCACATTCACCACTAACCCACGCCTTGCCTTTCCTGAGAAATTCAATGGGTCACCAGCCCTAAATGTAAAGGTTTTCTGCTCCAGTGTTCTCGGTTTGTTAATCAACAACCCACACTATACCCACTGATGAAAGCCGCATTTCCTTTGTTTGTTCGCTGCTTACCGGTGAGGCGTTAGACTGGATTACAGCGGTGTGGAACGGCAACAGAACAACATTCCCTTCATTCAGTTACTTCCTCCAACGATTTCGTGCTATGTTTGAACATCCATTAGGAGGCAAAGACACTGGAGATCATCAGCTTGCTCCATGCCATGTCACAGCCACACCTCAGCCTGCTCCAAGCCATGTCACAGCCACGCCTCAGCCTGCTCCATCCCATGTCACAGCCACGCCTCGGCCTGCTCCAAGCCATGTCACAGCCACGCCTCAGCCTGCTCCAAGCCATGTCACAGCCACGCCTCAGCCTGCTCCAAGCCATGTCACAGCCACACCTCAGCCTACTCCACTCCATGTCCCAGTCAAGTTTGAGTCTGCTCCACACTATGTTCCAGTCAAGTCTGAGTTGGTTCCATGCCATGTCATAACCTTGCCTTCCGCAGCCCCGGTCTTGAGGTCCTTCACAGCCCTTGTCTCCAAGTTGAATTATCCGCCACTGATATCAGTGCGTAGGGTCAATAAAACCCTTTCCCACAAATTGTCAGAACCCACGCCTGCCACAGCCAATGAGCTGGAAGCCTCATCCATCCCAGAGCCAGCGTTGTCAGCCTCGTCCATCCCAAAGCCAGTGTTGCCAGCCTCGTCTGTCCCAGAGCCTGCACCACCAACTTCGGCCTCCCGGAGGAGGAGGAGGAGAAAGGCTTCCGTTTCCAAGTCTCAGCCTATGTTCATGACCACAGATGTCGTTTCCAAGTCACTGTCCATGCCCATGACCATGGAGGTCATTCCCGAGTCTCTATCCATGCCCACAACCACAGAGGTCACTCCTGAGACTCTGCTCATGTTCGTGACCACTGAGGTCATTTCCCAGTCATCCTGGACTCTTAGTCTCAAGCCTGCCACGGCTCCGCCTTCCATGGCTCCGCCCCTCGAGCCGGCCATGGCTCCGCCTGCCACAGCTCCGCCCCTCGAGCCTGCCACAGCTCCGCCCCTCGAGCCTGCCACGGCTCCGCTCCTCGAGCCTTCCACGGCTCTGCCTACCATGGCTCCGCCCTCAGAGTCTTCCATGGTTCCAGTCTCTAGTCTGGGGTCACCACCCAGGCCTCCTGACACTGTTTCAGCTCTGTGGTCATCAACCAGGCCTTCTGATCCAGTCCCTACCCTGAGATGGTCTCCTGGCCGTCCGCCTAATCTGCTCTGGTCCCCTTGGTCTCCTGGTCATCCACCTGATCCACTCTGGTCTCCTGGGACTCCTGGCCATCTGCCTGATCTGCTCTGGTTTGTGCCCTGGTTTCTTTGGACCCCGGCATCGCCTGCCTCCTCGCTTCAGGAGCTGCTCGCGGGGGGGGGGGGGGCTCTGTCATGAATCCCGCCTTTGTTCCTCACACTCACCACCAGAGGGCTCCATCACCTGGGGATTGACTTTAACACTCTGGACTCCATTTCCCATAATCCCCGTACCTGGCAATGTTTACCTGTTTCCAGTCTATTCAGCTATTTAAGTCTCACACTCACTCTGTCATTGCAAGTCTTGTTTTGCCCTGGCTGACATTTGAGCGTTCCTTGAGTTTATTGCATTTCCTGTGTTTGATCCTGGACTGTTTACCCTGTTTTGACCCATTGCTGCCTGTCTAATATTACTGCCTTGATTTCCTGGATATAACCTGTGATTGTCTGCTGCCTGCCCTGACCTCTTGCCTGTTTATTGACCACCTCTATGGATGACCTTGGATATTACTGTTGCTGGTGATTGAACCCATGCCTGTCTGCATTACTATGTTTATTATTATTAAAGCTGCACATGGATCTCAACTCCGTTGACTCATTACACAAAGAAACAATACAAGTGTTTAGATGTAGGTCAGATGTCCAGATATCGGAAATGTATCTGATTTGGACATGGCTCAGATCGGATGCAAAAAAAAATTCGATCTCATAAGTGTTTTGCTGTTTAAACGCATGCAACATGATCCAATCTGTGCTAGATATCTGTGTAAAAAGTCGAATTGGTTGACAGTGTAAATGTGGCCTTTGTATTGAATCGTTTCATTTAGACAGTTGATATATGTGAAATGTTCAACAAAACAAGGCAAAGCAAGCCAAGGCAAAACAAAAGTCTCTGCACAAAGTGCCTGCGAGGCATTTTACATATTTTTAGTGGAAATATTTAGTTAAATGGTGCTGTTCATCACTGTGTTTTTTCATCCAGTTACATAGCATGTTTCTACTTTTCATTTATTTAGTGTAAATGTATCTGTTCAGGTTTAATGCTTCAGCCCTCTTTGAAACTGTTCATTTGTTCATTTTAAACCCCTTTTTTTGTGCCCAATAAAAAGGCCTAGTATATCATATAATTTTATATTTTAAAAGATACTAACACCTCACAGTAAATAGCTTCAATGTACAGTAATTTCTGTGTAGAAAACAACATAAACAAATGGTTGCCTGACTGTAATTTAAATACTTTATAGCTTGTGTCTTGGAAAATGTCATGGTTACTTTCATAACCTCCATTCCCTGATGGAGGGAACGAGAGGTTGTGTCGATGTAGTGACATTAGGGGTCACTCTTGGGAGCCCAAAACACCTCTGATCTTTTGAAAAAAGGCCAATGAGAATTGGCAAGTGGAATTTGCATGCCACTCCCCCGGACATACGGGTATAAAAGAAGTTGGTATGCAATCACTCATTCAGGTTTTGTGCTGAGGAGCCGAGACAAGGTCCCGGCCATGTCAGCGGGTAGTTCAGCATTGTGGCAAGAGGGAACGTCTCATTCCCTCCATCAGGGAACGGAGATTACGAAAGTAACCATGACGTTCCCTATCTGTCACTCACTCTACGTTGTGTCGATTTAGTGACACTAGGGGTCCCTATACAAAATGCCACAACTAGCTGAACTGTGTTACATGGACTAGCGGTGCAAGATGGACAGACTTTTGTGTGCCTCGTAGCCAGCACATCAGGCTGTCACGTAACCTCCCCCAATGCTGCTATGAGCGTCAAACAGTCCTTCAGGAACAAGTCGACTGCTCAACAAATAGGGACAGACTAGCCCAGCCAAGGCCTCTTTTCCCCCTTTTTTTTCCCCAAAAAGAGTGGAATTTTGTTAACGGACTGGGATCCGCGAGTGTCCACGTTGGGGGGGCTGTCAATCCCAAGGGGAAGACACTGTGGAGACCACACCCCACCCAGAGAAAAGGGGGGGGGGGGTACTTCAAGTGGAAATACATCACATGGTCTTACCGAGTCTTGTTGGAAGTATGTCATGTGGAGAGTCGCATGGTAGGTCCTACCCAAGGGGGGAGGAGTTTCTACAAGCATGGCGACCAGAGCAGAGGGCCCTCTGCTCAAGGAAGACATAGTTTACCAAGAGGGAAACGATTTTACGGAAGATATAACACATGGGGTTACCTATGGGGAACCACCACATGCGGAGCACCTACCTCAGTACAGGGCCTTACCAGCGCACTTACTGAGCTGGCAGCGAGTTTCTCCACAAACTCGACTGCCACAGGGCTAAGGAGGAAGTCATCCAGGAATCACAGTCTGTGAACACTACTGGGAGTCAAGAGTGCACGTCTTCCCCTCAAGGGAGCAAGCGGTACACCCAGTCAGCTGTCCCGGAACTTACCTGCTTGTGCCTGCCACTACATGGGACAAAACCGACCTGGAGATTGTAAAACCTTGCAAAGGTGTTGGGTGTTGCCCAGCCCGTTGCTCTGCAGATGTCTGTCAAAGAGGCGCCACTGGCCAGGGCCCAGGAGGCCGCCACACTCCTGGTAGAGTGGGCTCGTAACCCCGCAGGGGGTGGCATGTCCTGAACTTGATATGCCATAGCGATGGGGTCAATGACCCAGTGGGTGATCATCTGTTTGGAGACAGTGCTTCCTTTCCGCTGTCCACCAAAGCAGACAAAGAGCTGCTTGGAGCTTCTAAAGCTCTGCGTGCAATACAAATAGATGCGTAAAGCTCGCACCGCACACAGCAACACCAAGACTGGGTCTGCCTCCTCCTGGGGCAGCGCTTGCAGGTTCACCACCTGATCCCTAAAAGGGGTCGTGGGAACCTTGGGCACATATCCCGGTCAGGGTCTCAGGATCACGTGAGAGTAACCCGGACCAAACTCCAGGCATGATTCGCTGACAGAGAATGCTTGCAGGTCCCCTATCCTCTTGATGGAAGTGAGCGCATTCAGGAGGGCAGTCTTGAAAGAAAGTGCCTTAAGCTCAGCTGACTCCAAGGGCTCAAAGGGAGCTCCCCGTAGACCCTGAAGGACTACAGAGAGGTCCCATGGGGGAACGAGGCACGGTCTAGAGGGGTTCAACCTTCTAGCGCCTCTCAGGAACCTGATGATCAAGTCGTGCTTCCCAAGTACTTACCATCTACTGCATCATGATTAGCTGAAATAGAGGCTACATACACCTTTAAGGTGGAGGGGGACAGCCGCCCCTCCAACTTCTCCTGCAGGAAGGAAAGCACCGATCCGACTGCGCATCTCTGGGGGTCTTAGCCTGAGTGATCATGTCTACCTCCATGGGTGGAAGGTCACTGAAGTCCTCCACGTCCCGTCCAAGGGCCAGACGTGGAGATTCCAGAGGTCTGGTCACGGATGCCAGATGGTGCCCCGTCCCTGAGAAAGAAGGTCCTTCCTCAGGGGAATTCGCCAGGGGGGGGGGCTGTCGCAAGGAGTGTGAGATCCGAGAACCATGTCTGAGTGGGCCAGTAGGGTGCTACTAGGATGACTTGCTCCCTGTCCTCCCTGACCTTGCACAGGGTCTGTGCAAGTAGGCTCACTGGGGGAAACATATACTTTCTTGGGGGCCAGCTGTGTGCCAACATGCCTATACCTAGAGGTGCCTCGGTCAGGGTGTACCAAAGCGGGCAGTGGGAGGATTCCCAGGAAGCAAACAGGTCTACCTGTGCTCGACCGAATCGACTCCAAATCAACTGGACCACCTGAGGGTGGAGTCTCCACTCTCCCCTGAGGGTTACCTGACGTGACAGTGCGTCCGCTGCGGTGTTGAGGTCGCCCGGGATGTGAGTGGCTTGTAGCGACTTGAGGCTCTGCTGACTCCAGAGGAGGAGATGGCGGGCGAGTTGTGACATGCAATGGGAGCACAGACCGCCTTGGCGATTGATGTAAGCTACCATCGCTGTGTTGTCCATCCGGACCAACACATGCTTGCCCTTGATCAATGGCCGAAACTGCAAGATGAGCAGTACTGCAAACAACTCTAGGCAGTTGATGTGCCAACACAGCCGTGGGCCAGTCCAAGAGCCGGCGGCTGTGTGCCCATTGCATATGGTGCCCCAGCCCGTCTTGGAGGCGTCTGTTGTTACCACAACGTGCCTGGAGACCTGCTCTAAGGGAACCCCTGCCCGTAGAAATGCCAGGTCAGTCCAAGGGCTGAAGAGGCGGCGACAGACCCGCGGCGCCATGCCCATCTCGGGACTCGAGTCCAAAGCCAGTGCTGAAGCTGTCTCATATGCATCAACCCAAGCGGTGTGGCTGCCGCTGAGGATGCCATATGCCCCAGGAGCCTCTGAAAGTGTTTCAGTGGAACCGCTATTCTCCGTCTGAACGCCTTCGCTCGTTCGTGAGGTGCACTGTCATCGAGACTGAGTCCAACTCCATACCGAGAAAAGAGATGCTCTGAACCGGGGAGAGCTTGGTCTTTTCCCAGTTGACCTGAAGCCCCAGTTGGCTGAGGTGCCGGAGCACGAGGTCCCTGTGTGTGCATAGCAACTCTGGAAAGTGATATAGTTGAGAATGCGGATGCCCACTTCCCTTAGCAGGGCAAGGGCTGCCTCCGCGACCTTCGTGAAGACGCGAGGGGACAAGGACAGGCCGCAGGGGAGGACCTTGTACTGGTATGCCTGAACCTCGAAGGCAAACCACAGGAAGGGTCTGTGTTGAGGTAGGACCGAGAAGTGGAAGTACGCGTCCTTCAGGTCTACGGCCGCGAACCAATCTAGATGTCGGACATTCGCTGGAATGCGTTTTTGCATCAGCATCTTGAACAGGAGTCTGTGCAAGGACCGGTTCAGTACTCACAGGTCCAGGATTGGTCGCAACCCACCGCCTTTCTTTGGTACGATGAAGTAAGGGCTGTAGAAACCTTTCCTCATTTCGGCTGGAGAGACAGGCTCTATTGCGCCCTTGCTCAGGAGGGTCGCGATCTCCGCATGCAAGGTAGCGGCATTCTCGCCCTTCACTGAGGTGAAGCAGATGCTGCTGAACCTGGGCAGGCGCCTCGCGGACTGAATCGCGTAGCCGAGTTGGACGGTCTGGGTCAGCCATCGCGATGGGTTGGAATGCGCGAGCCACGCGTCCAAACACCGGGCGAGGGGGACCAAGGGGATAATCGTGTCAGACGTACCGGCGGGTGGGGCCTCGCGGCGGGGCGGAGCTCAAGGTGCCAAGGTGAGGGGACTCGAGCCCCGTCGAGGGACATCGAAGCACTTACCTGGCTCCTGCCGCCCAACATGAGATTGCCCGAGAAGGGAGGAGGAGGAGTCTCATCCCCGAGGTCCATCAGCACTAATCCCGTTTGGGGGTATTTGTGCCACAGCTGGGCGCCCAGGGGCGGGGGGTCCGCCGCTGGAGCGCCAACCCTGCCAAAAAGGAAAAGTGGACGGCGGTCGTGACGCCAGCCGTGCACAACAGACATGTGACCCAGGAAACAAGGAAACTGCTCTTTTGCTGAACCTTTGGGTACCTCAGCCTCTGGGGCATGCAGCGAAAAAAGAAACAAAAGATTCTCCTCTCGGCCCTCTACCGGGGGATGGAGTGGTCTGTGCACCAGCTCCAGAGAGATGTGTCTCCTTGCCCCTGGGTCGCCTGTCTCAGGGGTGTTTCGATGCCTTCCTCGGGTTCTTGGCGACCGGCCGTGAGATGGGAGGCGTCTGCTTCCTGCGATGGGCTGCACGCCGGAATCGGGCCATGGGGGCGGACTGCAGCAGAGCCGGAGATGTTGCTGCAGGGAGACGCCCTTGGCGATGAGCAGATGGGGTGCGGGATCTTGAGACGCGTCGGGCAGGATGTGCTTTATAGCCTCCGTCTGCTTCTTCACCATCGAGAACTGCTGGGCAAAGACAGGCCAACCTGGGAGATGGGGGCATCAAGGAACCATGCCTTGTCGGCCTCTTGCATCTCTACCAAGTTGAGCCAGAGGTGGCGCTCCTGGACCACGAGAGTGGACATCGCCTGCCCGAGAGACCGCGCTGTGACTTTCTTCATCCAGAGAGCGAGGTCAGTCACCGAGCGGAGTTCCTGCATCAATCCTGGGTCAGAACTACCCTCGGGCAGTTCTTTTAGTGCCTTGGCTTGGTGTACTTGCAGGAGAGCCATGGCGTGCAGGGCGGAGACGGCTTGTCCAGCTGCACCGTAGGCCTTAGCCATCAGAGACGACGTAAACCTACAGGCCTTGGACGGGAGCTTCGGGTGCCCACGCCAGGTGGCGGCGCTCTGCGGACACAAGTGCACCGCGAGCACCTTTTACACCTGGGGGATCACCAAATACCCCCTTGCCTCTCCACCATTGAGGGTAG
This sequence comes from Myxocyprinus asiaticus, assembly GCF_019703515.2. NCBI lineage: Eukaryota > Metazoa > Chordata > Actinopteri > Cypriniformes > Catostomidae > Myxocyprinus > Myxocyprinus asiaticus. The sequence continues at coordinate 23,847,182 of NC_059377.1, forward strand.
CGAGAGCGGGGGAGCTGAAAGATCGGGACCGGGCAGTAAAAGGTGCCTCCCACGACCTTGTCAGCTCCTCATGCATTTCCGGGAAAAAAGGAACGGGGCGGGCGCAGCTGTGAGCGGTGCCCCGAGCCCAGGAACCAATCATTGAGCCGTGAGGGTTCAGGGGAGAGTGAAGGGTTCCACTCTAGCCTGATGCTTGCGGCCGCCCGGGAAAGCATGTCCATCATTTCCGGGTCGGCCTGAGACTGGGCGACCGTTCCTGAAGGAGGAAGCCCAGTCGAAGCCTCAGCATCAGACCGGACAGGCCCGCTCTCCGATGCTGCGCTTGATAACTCATCATCTTCTGGGGCGCCAGACGAGATGTCGAACCCGCTCTGAGACGAGCCGGTGATCTCATCCGAGCACGCAATCGGGGCAAGCGAGTGTGCTGGGGAATCCGTGGGTGGATACCCGGCGGAGGTGGTCCCATTGAGGTCCCCAAATTGCCCCCAGTGCTAACCAGCACGGCCTCATACCTGTAGGTAGAAGGACCGAGGCAGGGAGCCGCTGAGGTGGCTTGCTTTCATACGAATGCAAACCGCGACCGCAACGTTGCCATGGTCATGTTCTCGCAATGAGGATATGATCCATCCACAAATGATGTCTCTGTGTGGGCAGCGCCCAGACACGTAAGACAGCGATCGTGGCCATCAGAAGCGGAGAGATGACCGCAACCAGGAATAACACACAAACGGAAAGGCATCTTTAAAAAGACGTTCCGTGTGTGCCGCCCTTTTATGAATAGAAAATATACTCTTTTCAGAATATACTCTTTTTTTGCTCTGCCGAAGTGCCCAGGGGCGTTCTCTGCACTGCACAGGCACAGAGGGGGAGAAGCCGCTGAAATGCGGCGTCAAATCCAGCAGTCTTTAGCGAGGTGAGTTTTTGTTTTTTTCTTCTAGAACAATTGTTTTCAGTGCACTGAATGCAACCGCTCGGCTCTGAAGAGAAAATCTGAATGAGTGATTGCATACCGGCTCCTTTTATACCCATATGTCCAGGGGAATGGTATGCAAATTCCACTCGCCAATTCTCATTGGCCTTTTTTCAAAAGATCAGAGGTGTTTTGGGCTCCCAAGAGTGACCCCTAGTGTCACTACATCGACACAACGTTGAGTGAGTGACAGATAGGGAACTACAGTTTTAAAGTAGCTTCCCCAGCAAAGTTCCAAACTAAGCCATCACACATCAAGCATATAGCAATACACAAATCTACTGTCACATCTCTTTTTCAAACAGAGACGTAACCCACAGGTGAAAAATTGAGCTTTCAAGATGAAGCTTCTCTAATCCATCTTCACATCAGTCTTAGCAGGTTGTGCCGAGATATGGAGAGGCTTCACTGATCCATGATCCGATAGATTGGCAACAGCAGCATCTCTGACAAGCCCTGTAATCCATCAGGCCTTGTTACACCACCTGAATTCATCAAACCAAGTTGAAAATAAGAGATCGGTACCACAGTGTTGGAACCAGTCACTGAGCATTTGTCAGTCTCCCATTTTATAAAATTGCATCTTTTGTTTATTCTTTGAAATTGATTGAATTACACTGTATCTGTGTGAGATGAACGCTCGGTGCTGTAAAGCCAACTGATAATTCTGTTCTTCCACAAGCTGCCAGAAATGCTAAATCAATTTACTGTGTATGCTGCCGCATCAAAACAAAAATTATCAGGAGCCTTTGCCAGCCAGTTTGTTCCAGACCCTTGTTTTGGTGGTCATACATCACAATCTCTAAAATCCATTTTCCTGTTGATTTTCAGTATTGATTTGTTCCTTTTCTTCTCCCTGTATATCGTAGAATTAGGTTTGAAATTGTTCTGGTGGTGATTTGGCACAATGATTTACGAAACAACAAAAGAAAATGCACCAACTCCAAGAGGCTATAGTGCAGAAATTATAAGTTCTCATTTATAGAAATAAACATTTTTCTTACTTTGACAGTGGGAATTAGCCTATGCCATATTAACTCTATTAATCTATTTTATTCAAAAGAACAAATCTTAAGGGGATAGTTTTCCAAAAAGTTAAAACTCATTTTGTTTTATTTCAAAACTCACAAGTCATTTTGAAGAATGTTGACGCAGCTCATTCAATGAAAGCGAATGGTGACTGAGGAATTTAGACACTGACAACTCCTTTTGTGTTTCATGGAAGAGTGAAAGTCATATGGGTTTAGAAACACCTAAGGGTGAGTAAATGATGTCAGAATTTTCATTTTTGGTGGAATTATCCCAACTACTGCATCACTCAGCAATTGATTATTCAATTAATTTGTTTATTAGTGGAAGACAATAGACACCAGTGGGACATGTCAGTCTTTTTCAGCACAGAGAAGAGAGGTGGTAATAAAAAAAAGGAAAAGGTGTCAGCTATTATTTTCATCTCAGTATTTGTTAAACACACACACACACACACACACACACACACATTTCTCTGCATTGCACTGAGGGCCCAGACATACACTGGTTGATGAACTGTGCGAAGCCATAATAGTGGAGCTGTCCTCTTGTCAGTTTTGAAATGAAGTCTGTGTGTTTGTGTGCAGTGTTGATACAATCATGCCAAACCACTACAAAATAGAGTATTTCAGCTGTCAGATGATGAGATGCTTTGACTCTGAGTTAACGTGCATGCGCGCGCGTGTGTGTGTGTGTGTGCATGTTTATACTACATTGTGGGGACCAAATGTCCCCACAAGGATAGTAAAACTTGAGATCACCTACCTCAGGTCCAGCCAGTGGTCCCCACGAAGGAAATTGCTTATTAAACATACTAAACGAAGTTTTTTTGAAAATGTAAATATGCAAAAAGGTTTCTGTGAGGGTGAGGTTTAGGAGAGGGTTAGGGGATAGATATTATCATTAGATCTGTATAAAATTAATAAAATGCATGGAAGTCTATGGAGAGTCCCCACAATGATATAAAAACAAGTTTGTGTGTGTGTGTGTGTGTGTGTGTGTGTGTACAATTATACAGTAGGGGTTGCACGACTACTGATTTTTAATAGTCGACTATAGTCGAGCCTATTAGTCATGTTGATTCCAAACCCGTAACATGTGTATTTGTAAAATGACATTCACATAAATAGGATGACAGACGCAAAACTGTATTACATATTTTTTCTTTTGTATTTTATTTTAGTTCGTCAGTACAACCACAAGTCTGCATTTACAACCAACTCAAATCTGGAACTGCAACTTCAAATCTTCACTCCTTGACTTTTGCAAAAACTTTTGCGATAAACCTGTAGCAAAACTCACTTGTACATTTGTAAATCCAGATGTAAGAGAGCAGATAGCCAGGGTTCGGCAGGGATCAGGGCCAGTGAAGCATTTTGGTGCTAGTGTGTGAATGGTAGTAATACGGAAAAAAGACAGAAAGCCATTGCATGTGTGATAGCAGATGTGGTACTTTTACCGGAAAAGGTATTCCAGCAATTTTTAACAGTCCTGAGGAAGAGTTACATTAATAAACTATGTTAAAGTGACTAAGTAACACCATTTAATTCATTTCATTAGCACAAGTGTTTTAAGCTTTTAAGTGAGTCACTATCATATCAAGTGCCATTATACTGAAATCAATGGGACGTCCTTTAAAATTCCTTCTTTTGGTTTTGCAGAAGAAAGTCAAACAGGTTTGGAATGACATGAAGATGTGTAAATAATGACAGAATGTTTACTTTTGGGTTAACAAAATTGATAGTTTGCCCAAAAATGAAAATTCTGTAATCATGTACTCACTCTCATGTTGTTCCAAAGTCGTATGACTTTATCTCTTCTGTTAAACACAAAATGAGCTGTCAGGCAGAATGTTAAGATGGACAAAGATGCAATGAAAGTCTAAAGCCTAAAATACCCTTTAGTGTTCCATGGAGGAAAGAATGTCATACAGGTTTAAAACAACATGAGTGTGAGGAAATTATGACAGAATTTTAATTCTGGGCAAACTATCTCTTTTAACCATTCTATATGTGTACTGACCGGTATGCACAGGAGAGGGTAGACAGACTGCACTAAAGAAAAAGAATAATCATAAACAGAATAATATATAACATAAAAGCCCAGCATCCCACAAAGTGTCCATAAACAACTCTGAAACTAAAACCTTAAATCTAAATGAAAATAAAGACTCAAAAAGAAGTTCCCTATCTGTCACTCACTCGAAGTTGGTGTCGATGTATTGACACTAGGGGTCACTCTTGGGAGCCCGAGACACCTCTGGTCTTTGATAAAAGGCCAATGAAAATTGGCGAGTGGTATTTGCATGCCACTGCCCCGGACATACGGGTATAAAAGGAGCTGGTATGCAACCACTCATTCAGATTTTCTCTTCGGAGCCGAACGGTCATGCTCATTGAGCTGAATAGCACTGTTCATTCACCTCTGCTGGATCTGACGGCGCATTTCAGCGGCTTCTCCCTCTGCACTGGTGCACTGCAGAGAATGCCCCTGGGCGCTTCGGCAGAAAAACTAGAGAGTATATTTTCTGAAAGAGCATTTTTCCCCTCTAAAAGAGTATATATTTTTCTAAAAGAGCGCACACACGGAACGTCTTTTTAAAGACGCGTCTTTTTAAAGATGCTTTTCCGATTGTGTGTTATTCCTGGTTGTGCTCGTTATCTCTCGCCTTCTAACGGTCACGATCACTGTCTTTCGTGTCTGGGCACTGGGAAAACGAAACCCGCTGCTCTGGAGCTGGTAAGCAGATCTTCATCTTTTTGTTACCTTTTGCATTTAATTGCGCTGCATGCCCAAGTGGCTGCAGTACTCAAGAGCTCAGCAAGAGTGGTTTCCTTGTTCCCTGGGTCACGTATCCGGTGTGTATGGCTGGCATCACGACCACCGTCCACCACTCTATTTGGCAGGTTGGCGCTCCAGCGGCGGTCTCCCGCCCTGAGCGCCCAGCTGTGGCACAAATCCGCCCCCGATGTGACAGTGTCCACGGGTCACAAGGACAGGCCACTTCCTCCCCCATCCCAGGCTGTTCCGGGGGTGGTCACAAGGAGCCAGGTAAGTGCTTTGATGTCCTTGGACTCAGCACGGCTACGACGTGGTGTGGCACCTCGAGCTCTGCCCCGCCGAGAGGCCCCACCTGCCGGTACATCCGATGACGTTGTCCCTTTGGTCCCCCTTGCGCGGAACTTGGACGCATGGCTTGCACCTTCCAGTCCGTCACGAGGGCTGGTCCGGACCGTCCGACTCGGCTGCGCGATTCACTTCGCCGGGCATCCGCCCAGGTTCAGCGGTGTCCACTTCACCTTGGTGAAAGACGAAAACGCTGCTACCTTGCGCGGAGATCGCTACCCTCCTATGGAAGGACGCGATAGAACCTGTCCCTCCAGCCGAGATGAAGAAAGGGTTTTACAGCCCCTACTTCATTGTACCGAAAAAAAGCGGTGGGTTGCGGCCAATCTTGGACCTGCGAGTACTGAACCGGGCTTTACACAGACTCCCATTCAAGATGCTGACGCAAAGACGCATTCTAGCGAGCGTCCGGCATCAAGATTGGTTTGCGGCGGTAGACCCGAAGGATGCGTACTTTCACGACTCGAGTCCCGAGATGGGAATGGCGCCACGGGACACACCACGTGGCCATTACATCGGTCTGTCACCGTCTTTTCAGCCCTTGGACCGACCTCTCATTTCTACGAGCAGGTGTTCCCCTAGAACTGGTCTCCAGGCGCGTCGTGGTCACGAAAGACGCCTTCAAAACAGGCTGGGGCGCCGTTTGCAACGGGCATGCAGCCGCCGGCCTCTGGACGGGTCCGCGACTGCGTTGGCACATCAACTGCTTCGAGTTACTGGCAATTCTGCTCGCCCTGCGGAGGTTCCAGATGTTGATCTAGGGCAAGCACGTGCTAGTTCGGACGGACAGCATGGCAGCGGTAGCATTTGTCAACCGCCAAGGCGGTCTGCGCTCTCGCTGTATGTCACAACTCGCCCGCCTTCTCCTCCTCCGGAGTCGGCAGCACCTCATGTCGCTGCGAGCCACTCACATCCCGGGCAACCTCAACACTACAGCGGACGCGCTGTCACGGCAGGTTTCCCTCAGGGGAGAGTGGAGACTCCACCCTCAGGTGGTCCAGCTGATTTGGAGTCGATTCGGTCAGGCACAGGTGGACCTGTTCGCCTCCCAAGAATCCTCCCACTGCCCGCTCTGGTACGCCCTCACCGAGGCTCCCCTCGGCATAGATGCGCTGGCACACAGCTGGCCCCCAGGCATTCACAAATATGCGTTTCCCCCAGTGAGTCTGCTTGCACAGACCCTGTGCAAGGTCAGGGAGGATGAGGAGCAGGTCGTCCTGGTAGCACCCTACTGGCCCACCCAGACATGGTTCTCGGACCTCACAATCCTCGCAACAGCTCCCCCCTGGCAAATTCCCCTGAGGAAGGACCTTCTTTCTCAGGGACGGGGCACCCTCTGGCACCCACGCCCAGACCTCTGGAATCTCCATGTCTGGTCCCTGGACGGGACACGGAAGACCTAAGTGGCCTACCACCCGCGGTGGTAGACACGATCACTCAGGCTAGGGCCCCCTCTACGTGGCGCCTGTATGCCTTTAAGTGGCGTCTATTCGCTAAGTGGCATTCTTCTCGACACGAAGACCCCCAGAGATGCGCAGTCAGATCAGTGCTTTCCTTCCTGCAGGAGAGGCTGGAAGGGAGGCTGTCCCCTTCCACCTTGAAGGTGTACGTTGCTGCCATAGCAGCACACCACGACGCAGTTAACGGTAAGTCCTTAGGGAAGCACGACCTGATCATCAGGTTCCTAAGAGGCGCCAGGAGGCTGAATCCCTCCAGATCACCCCTCGTTCCCTCATGGGATCTCTCCGTAGTTCTTCAGGGTCTACAGAGAGCCCCCTTTGAGCCTTTGCAGTCAGCCGAGCTTAAGGCACTCTCCTTGAAGACTGCCCTCCTGACTGCGCTCACTTCCATCAAGAGGGTAGGTGACCTGCAAGCATTCTCTGTCAGCGAAACGTGCCTGGAGTTCGGTCCAGGCTATTCTCACGTGATCCTGAGACCCCGACCGGGCTATGTGCCCAAGGTTCCCACCACTCCTTTTAGGGACCAGGTGGTGAACCTGCAAGCGCTGCCCCAGGAGGAGGCATACCCAGCCCTGTCGTTGCTGTGTCCGGTGCGCGCTTTACGCATGTATTTGGATCGCACGCAGAGCTTTAGGGTCTCTGAGCAGCTCTTTGTCTGCTTTGGTGCACAGCGGAAAGGAAGCACTGTCTCCAAGCAGAGGATCGCCCACTGGCTCGTTGACGCCATAACCATGGCATATCTCGCCCAAAACATGCCGCCCCTGGTAGGGCTATGAGCCCATTCTACCCGTGGTGTAGCGGCTTCTTGGGCCCTGGCCAGAGGTGCCTCTCTAACAGATATCTGCAGAGCAGCGGGCTGGGCAACACCCAACACCTTTGCAAGGTTCTACAACCTCCGGGTGGAACCGGTTTCGTCCCAGGTAGTGGCACGCAACACAAGCAGATAAGCCCGGGATAGCTGGCCGGGTGTATCACTTGCACATAGAGCCTTCCACCTCCTTTTGAGCTGAAGACGTGCGCCGTTAATTCCCAGTAGTGTTCAAACAATTTGTTCCCTGGTTGACTTCCTCCGAGCCCTGTGGCAGTTGAGTTTTCGGAGAGACTCGCTAACTAAGAGCCCTGTTCTGGGGTAGGTGCTCCACATGTGGTGGTTCCCTGTAAGGCTAAACCCCATGCAATCTATATCTTCCGCTAGTTCATTTCCCTGCTGGCAAACTGCGTCTTCCTTGGGCAGAGCCCCTCTGCCCCAGTCTCCATGTTTGTAGTAACTCCTCCCCCATTGGGCAGGATCTACCTTGAAGGCTCTCCACTTGGTTGGAAAGACCATGTGATGTATTTTTCCACTTAAATATCCCCCCCTCTCTTGGGGCGAGGTGTGGTCTCCGCGGTGTCCTCCCCTTGGGAGGGACACCCCCCGACTAGACCTGGCGGCCCAGTCGGATAATCCCCTTTCTTTTTAGGGAGTGGAAAAAGAGAAGGGGAAAAGAGGCCACGACTGGGTTAAGCCTGTCTCTATCTTTGGGTAGTCGACTTGTCCCCAAAAAGGGCCATTCGACACTCATAACTGTGTTGGGGGAGGTTACGTGTCGAGCTGGTGTGCTGGCTATGAGGCACACAGCAAGTCTGCCCACCACACACCGCCAGTTCACGTAACACCGTTCAGCCTTGTGCCGTTTTGTATAGGGACCCCTAGTGTCACTACATCGACACCAACGTCGAGTGAGTGACAGATAGGGAACGTCATGGTTACTGGTGTAACCTCCGTTCCCTGATGGAGGGAACGAGACGTTGGTCCCTCCTGCCACAACGCTGAACTACCCGCTGAAATGGCCAGACCTTATATCGGCTCCTCAGCGTAAAACCTGAATGAGTGGTTGCATACCAGCTCCTTTTATACACGTATGTCTGGGGGAGTGGCATGCAAATACCACTCGCCAATTTTCATTGGCCTTTTATCAAAGACCAGAGGTGTCTCGGGCTCCCAAGAGTGACCCCTAGTGTCACTACATCGACACCAATGTCTCGTTCCCTCAATCAGGGAACGGAGGTTACACCAGTAACCATGACGTTTCACATTGCCTTTACCATTCAGCCGCTCCTGATTTATAATCCAGCATCCTTTCACCTTTTTTTTACTTTCACCTTCTGAGCATATCACTATCTTTTTATATATATATCTCTTAACATTTGATCATTTGTACACAGTGGCTTCATTCTCTTGAGCGCCCACTTTCCTTGCCAATATGAATCCCTTACATACTGATACTCATTTCATAATGCCTGCCAGTGCACACAATGATTTGTGTTTAACCGCTTGTGAGTAAAGAGCAAACTCTCTTGCTCTCTGCTTCTGTGTATCTGTTTACATTCATATATTTCAGTAAGACAGTGGTGAGGCAGAAATACACTGCTTTGCACTCTGATTGCACTTCAGACACTCACATCGTATCTCTAATTTACCGCATCAAATCTTTAATAACATGCTCTGGATTTAACTATCACCCTGCCATAGTACAGCAATCAAGTCATCAAGAGGAAAATTCAGAGCGCTGTCTCACTGACATCAGTCCTGATAACAGAAATAAATGCCATGACACGTGTAAATGCTGACTGCTTATGACAGTCATGCCTTGCTATGCATCAGTGACTGCAAGCCTGCCTGTTCATGTGTATGCATAAGCAAATAAGCCATTTAAAATCACTGCCATGATGTCAACAGAGTTGATATCAGAGGACATTATAGTTTGTGTTTTCTTTGTTGGTATTTTGTTTGTCTGTTTGCTTGTTTTGATTTTTCTAATTTGCCTGATAATATGAATACAAATTGTTGTCAATCAATGTCTGTCACACACATGCACACACAACTGCAGACATTAAAGGCTGATGTGTGTAAATGAAGTTCCAAACATAAGTTCAGGAGGAGATTGTTCATCTGATCCTGTCAATCATATTTCAAGAGTATATAAGCAGCTGCGGTAACACTTTACATTAAGGTTCCATTTGTTAACATTAGTTAACAACATTAGTTAAGATGAGTTAATGTTCATTTCAACATATAGTAATACATTTAACACTAGTTACTGAACTAACATTAACTAACAATGAACAACTGTATTTTTATAAACTAATTTTAACAAAGATTAATAAACAATTTATTATTAATTGTTTGTTCATGATGTGTAATGCATTAACTAATGTTAACAAATGGAACCTTGGGGGGGGTCACGTGATGCCATGCAAGGAGCAGACGTGTGAGCGACGAGCTCTGCGCACTTTGCTGAATTTTCGATTATTTTCATGTTATAATCTGGTGAAACTTGATACACCCAGTTACACATTTGCCCTTTGTTGCAAAACATGGCAAAGAAGTCAAAATCCTCAGGCTCTGGAGACATTAAAAGACACTTGAGTGATAAGGATGAAAGCCCCGACAGGCCTACAGACCGGGGACTCGATTTGGATGGCGCGGCAGGAGGAGGAATCCAGCGTCGGTTGTCCAACATGTTGGTGATGTTGACGAAGATTCTTGCTGACTTGGAGGATCTCGCTGTAATACGTCGATCGATTACAGCGATGGAATTAGGTACAAGAGTGACTGATTTTGAAAAACGAATAGATTTTTTTGAATCTTCGGAGAGGGAATTAACCGCTAATCCACCCGCGACCAAAGTTGATCTGGAACATCTCCTTGAAAAGCTTGAAGATCTTGAAAATAGAAGCCGCAGGAATAATGTTCGAATTGTTGGAATTACTGAGCATGAGGAGGGCAGAGATATGGTGAAATTCCTAGACGAGTTTTTCCTGAGTCTGCTCGACATAACAGGCCACAAGCTGGAAATCGAGCGAGCTCACAGAGTCCCTGCTCGGAGATCTGCTGAGGGAGACAGGCCCCGATCGATTCTGGCCAGATTTCTGAGATCATCCGATAAAGATCTTGTGTTGCGCCAGGCGAGGAGCAAAGGGAAGCTTTCTTGGAAGGACCATAATATTTTCTTGTTCCCGGACTTTGCGAGTTCGACAAGAGAGAAACACAATTGGTTCAAGGAATGTAAGAAACTCTTACATCAGAAAAAGATCTCGTTCGCTTTGATGTTTCCAGCCAAATTGAGAATAGAAACGAAGGTCGGTAGCAAAGTATTTACATGTCCAAATCTGGCAATGTCTTTTATAGAATCAGTGACTGAGTAAACCATTGGATGTTTCTCATGTGAGTGGGTCTGACTCGCTGTACTTACTCTTGAGGAAGCTGGGCGACATTTTGGGTTTTTTGCGTTGGCTCCGCCGAGCGGCTGGAGCTTGTTTTGTGAATAACACTTTTCCTTAAAGAAACTTTTGCATTGATGAAAGATTACTTTTGCATTGAAGTTCCCGGACAGATTGAGAGTGGACACTATGGATGACCGCAAAATATCTACATGCTGCTCACACAAAGGATGTCTTTTATAAAGTTGATGGATTATGTAAGTCATGGTATATATTTTTATGCAGCCTCCGAGTGAATTGACTCGATCATCCGGGAAACCGGGATGCCGGTTTTGTTTCTTTTTGTATTGGTTCCACCTAGCGGCTGGAGCTTGTTCTATTGAATAACACTCCTTTGGAACAGCTGTGGGTTAATCTGTTCGTTCTTCATGCTTTTGCATCCTGCTGGCTGTAGTTTTTGTTGAGTTTTTTTTACAAGACTTTGGAATGATTACGTCATCCGTTGAACTCATAACAGCTGGCTCACTGAACATTCGTCTGTCTGTCCGAGGATTCTGAATGGTTTTATATCAGCTGAAATTAGTTTTGTGGAAGATCACATCTTTGAGACAGTTCTGTGAATGAATTTACACATTCTTTGTGTTCATTCTTCCTATTGACTGGGTTTATTTTACATAGTATTTTCTGTTATGTAATTTTGCCTCACAAATTTGTGTGGCAAAATTGAGCAATCCGATGGCAAAGTTGTCGTGGGGGCTCGTGGGCATACATGGACCTTTTGAGTTTAGAGGGATTGTCGCCGGTTGGCGCTTTCGTGCGCGGGGTTAATGCGCACATTTTTCTTTTTTCTGTTTGTTTTGTTCGGGGGGGATGTTCGGGGGTTGATTGTTTCACTAATGGGGAATGTGGTCTGTATAATTTGGTTTTTGACACACAATTTATTTTTTCTACAATATCAAAATGTCATATGTTAATATGAGCGTACTATCTCTCACCACATGGAATGTAAATGGGTTGGGGCACCCCATAAAAAGAAGGAAGGTTATTTCTTTTCTTAAACGTAAGAAATATGATATAGTGTTTCTTCAGGAAACACATCTCTCCCCGCAAGAAGCTGAAAAATTTGGGAAGATATGGGGTGGACATGTTTTCTTTAGTGCTGGCTCAAGTAAGAGCAAGGGAGTCATTATACTGGTAAATAAACATCTACAATTCAAATGTCTCAAACAGATTAAAGATAAATTAGGAAGAGTAATTATTGTGTTAGTTGAAATTCAAGGGCAAAGGTTGATTTTGGCTAATATTTACGCACCTAACGCTGATGATCAGGGCTTTTTTATAGATCTTGAAGGGATGCTGCAAACCGCTGGCACCCCTCATGATATAATATTGGGAGGAGACTTTAATCTTTTGATGGACTCAGTCCTTGATCATAGTGAAGCAAAAGTGTGCAAGCCCCTTAGAGCAACATTGACGCTTCACAGATGTGTAAAAATCTTGGTCTAACAGATATTTGGAGACTTTTGAACCCATCTGGTAGGGACTATACATTTTTTTCATCAGACCATAAGATTTATTCTAGAATAGATTTTTTTATATATCCAAATCCTTCATTTCATCTGTTGTTGATTGCTCAATTGGAAATATCTTAGTCTCAGATTAGGCTCTGGTGAGTTTGAAGGTGTTGCCATATACAGAGAAAAAGAAATCATATAGTTGGCGCCTTAATGTATCCCTTTTGCAAAATCCTGATTTCCAACAAATATTAAAGACTGAAATCAGTGTTTATATGGAGACCAACTGGTCCTCAGTATCCTCTGTGGGCGTGGCTTGGGAGGCACTTAAGGCGGTTCTTAGGGGTTGGATCAGACAGTATGCCTCATTCATTAAAAATTCAAAGCACAAGAACTTGTGGATTTGGAAGGAAATATTAAAAGTGCTGAGGCAGAGCTGGAGCACCGTATGTCATCTGATGGCCTCAGAGAATTGACCCGATTGAAATATAGATATAATACTATTTTGTCACAGAAAGTGGAGTTTTGGTTATTCAGGGCAAGACAGTCATACTTTGAGTCGGGTGACAAAGCAGGAAAACTTTTGGCTAGATATATAAAGCAGAGAGAGTCTTTTTCTATCATTCCCTCAGAGAAATCTGCTTGTGGTGAAATATTTACCTTGGCTATTGATATTAATAAAGCCTTTAAAGAGTTCTATCTTGATCTCTATGGTTCCACGTCTTCATCCACTGATGAAGATATTAGGAACTTTGTGGAACCATTAGATCTCCCTAAACTGACGACTGTGCAAAAAAATTATCTTGATTCTGATATAACCTTGGAGGAGCTTGTTGAGGTCATTAAAGCCTTGCCTACAGGCAAGGCTCCGGGGCCTGACGGCTTTTCCTCTGAGTTTTTCAAATCTTATGCTACAGAACTGGCTCCACTTTTGTTAGAAGTTTATACTGATACATTCAAGAATGGAAAGTTTCCGCCAACCATGACACAAGTCCGGATCAGTCTGATTCTAAAAAAGGACAAAGATCCAAGCGAGTGTAAAAGTTACCGCCCAATTTCCCTGATCCAGTTAGATGTAAAAATTTTGTCCAAAATTCTGGCTAATCGATTAAGTAAAGTTTTGACATCACTTATACATATAGATCAGGTGGGGTTTATTCGAGGCCGTAGCTCTTCTGATAATATTCGGCGTCTCATCAGTATCATGTGGTCAGTAGCGAATGATTAATCTCCGGTTGCTGCCATCTCTCTTGACGCCGAAAAGGCATTTGATATGGTAGAATGGGATTATCTTTTTAAGATTTTGGAAAGGTATGGGTTCGGGAGTACATTTATTGGTTGGATTAAGTTACTTTATAGACACCCTGTAGCAGAGGTGCAAACAAATGGGTTAATTTCAGATTATTTTACTCTGGATAGGGGCACCCGGCAGGGTTGCCCTCTTTCCCCATTATTGTTCTGTCTTGCCCTGGAACCATTAGCAGCTGTGATAAGAAAGGCGGATGATTTTCCAGGGGTGACGGCGGGAGGTGTGGCGCATAAGCTTCTGCTTTACGCAGATGATATTTTATTATTCGTCTCCAACCCTACTAGATCTATGCCTTGCCTCCACAGAATTATTAACTCCTTTTCCAAATTCTCAGGATACGAAGTCAGTTGGTCTAAATCCGAAGCTTTGGCTTTGACAGTGCACTGTCCAGTAACGGCCTTCCAGCCGGGTGCCTTCCAGTGGCCCAAACAGGGAATTAAGTATTTGGGAATTTTATTCCCAGCAAATTTGTCTGATTTAGTCAGAGTTAATTTTGATCCCTTAATAAAAAGGTCTTCGAATAATGTGGACAGATGGGCTTCATTACACTTATCGATGATTGGGAAGGTTAATGTTATTAAAATTAATTGCATTCCAAAATGTAACTACCTGCTACAATCTCTCCCTGTAGATGTCCCCCTCTCTTATTTCAAGTAATTTGATAGCATAGTGAAGTCCTTCATTTGGAATGGTAAAATCCCAGGTTAAATTTCAGTAAGTTACATAGGCCTATTGACAAAGGTGGGTTAGGCCTACCCAAGATTTTATTTTATTATTATGCATTCAGTTTTAGATATTTGTTCATTGGTCGCTTCCACCTGAGAGAGCTCCTCCCTGGTTTTGTATTGAAAAGGAAGTTCTTGCCCCTATCTCGCCACTGCAAAGCCTTTCGATTAAACTAGCTGGAGAGGTTAAGTCGCACCCCGTTATTTTGCATTTGCACTCGATATGGACAAAAGTGTCCAGAGTGTTTAATTCTGATATTTATTTAAACATAGCCTCAAGCATATGGCTGAACCCTAAACTATGTATTAATAAGTCCCCTTTCTGTTGGTCAGATTGGATTGTGAGGGGGGTTAATACACTTGGTGACCTGTATGAGGGTGGAGTATTGAGATCTTTTGAAAATTTGATTCAACTTTTTGGGATTCTCAGATCTCAATATTATAAGTATTTACAGCTGCGCCACCTGCTCTGCTCTGTTTTTGAGAGTAGCATACACCCCCCTAGAGTGGCAGGTACTCTGGAAGTGGTGATTGCTGCTTTTGGGAAGGGTCATGAGGCATCAGTGTATTACTCCCTGTTAATTCAGAGTCTGGGGGACGGAGCTTTAAATTCTCTCAAAAGATTATGGGAGGAAGATTTATATTTGTTATTGGAGGAGGGAGTGTGGGCAAGGATTCTAAAAAACATAAAGTCTGCATCTAGAGATGCAAGGGTTCACCTTATGCAATTTAAGATTTTACATAGATTTTATTGGACCCCCTCTAGATTGTATAGGCTTGGTCTTAAGGACACACCCATCTGCTGGTGATGCCATACTGAAGATGGAGACACCATCCATGTTTTTGGGGGGTGCCTTAAGATCCAAGAATTTTAGCTGAAGGTGCAAAGTGTGTGATGTGTTGGGCACTCAGGTCTCGTTCTGCCCCAGACTCTGTATTTTGGGAGATAGGGAGGTCATGGATTTGGTAGATAAGTACATGAAGGACTGGGTTTTGACCAGTGTGATGATTGGTAGGCAGGTTATTTTGAGGAGTTGGAAGTCGGATGGAGCACCCTCGTTCCCAGAGTGGTGCGCGGAGATGGGGAGGGTGGCTGCCTTCGAGGAGGGGTCGAGCATTAGGATGGGGGTTAGGGAATCTTACAATAAGAAATGGGGCAATTATTTAGCATTTTTGAGGAAATCTCGAGGTGGGGCAGTGGAGGTAGTAATTTAGAGTTTATTTTTTTTATTATTTGTATTATACTTGATGCTATTTTATGTTGTTGTTTTAGTTTTCTGTGTGTGTGTCTATATTCTATTGACCACAGGGGTGTTCATGGGGGGGTCAGGGTGGGTTGAGAGTTCGGTGGGGGTAGGGGATATAGTGGGGGTTTAATGTTTTTTTTTTTTTTTTTCATTATATAGATGTTGTTGTATTTTTGTGTTAATTTATGAATCAATAAAAATGTTAATAACAAAAAACAAAAAAAACAAATGGAACCTTATTGTAAAGTGTTACCAGTGGCTGTTTACCTCTGTCTGGTGACATTTCTTCCGGCATCCTTCATCTCCACATCTTCACCCTTTTAACACCTACATAATTTATATCTCTTTACTTTTATACAAAAAATTATTCCTTTAATCAGATAGTCCAGGGGGATCTCAGAGCTCAAGCCCAGTCCCCTGCTCGAGCCCCTCCATCATGGACAGCATGCAAAATTATTTTAACTTATCGGGCTCTGGGATTATATGAACCAGTGAACTTGAGAATTATTTTGATGTCAACACTCTCTCTGAGTTAATTTAACTACATCTAAGCCATGTGTAAACTAATTTTCCCCCCAAAAGCATTGACTCAATATCAAAACATTGCACTGTTTGTTTAAGCATCCTGACCAGTTTGATTCATGAACAAACCATTTAGACCAATTTTGTGAACTGGATAACCCAATTTGTTGAAAAGATCAGACTCAAAAGAATGATTTGCTCATGATTCAGACATTGCTACTTCGCGAATGAACGCACTAAAAAAAGGAAGGCAAATGACAAGATTTTCATTAAATAACTACTTAAATTTTACATTTACATTTACATTTATTCATTTGACAGACGCTTTTATCCAAAGCGACTTACAAAAGAGGAAGACATAAGCAAATCATCTTAAGGAGACAGTGGTATGAAAAGTGCCATATTACAAAGTTTCACTAGCATCAGAATAGTATTCAAAACAGATTAATGTGCAACAAGAATTTTTTTTTTTTTAATGACTGGTTAAGTGCTCATATAAAAGATGTGTTTTTAGTAGTTTTTTGAAGACAGAGAGTGAGTCAGCTTCACGGATGGATTTGGGAAGGTCATTCCACCAACGTGGTACGATGAAGCTGAAAGTCCGGGAAAGTGTTTTGGTGCCTCTTTGTGTTGGTACAACAAGGCGACATTCCTTAGCCAACCACAGGCTTCTAGTGGGCGTGTAGCTCAGCATAAATTATTTTAGGTATGCTGGAGCAGACCCAGTGACTGTTCTGTATGCCAGCATCAGAGCCTTGAATTTGATTCGTGCATCAACTGGCAGCCAGTGGAGAGAGATGAGGAGTGGTGTAACATGCGCTCTCTTTGGTTCATTAAAGACCAGACGTGCTGCTGCATTCTGGATCGTTTGCAGGGGTCTAATTGCACATGCAGGGAGGCCTGCAATGAGAGCGTTACAGTAGTCCAATCTAGTTATGTCAAGTGACTGGACAAGCAGTTGTGTGACATGTTCAGAGAAGAAGGGTCTTATCTTCCTGATATTGTAGATTGTAAATCTACATGATCTTGCGGTCTTTGAGATGTGGTCTGTGAAATTTAGTTTGTTGTCGATGGTTACCCCTAGATTTCTGAACGTTTTGGAAGGCATTACTGTAGTTGCACCCAGCTGCACGGTGATGTTGTATTCAACAGCAGGGTTGGCTGGAAAGACAAGGAGTTCAGTCTTGGGTGGGTTGAGTTGCAGGTGGTGTTCCTTCATCCAGGCCGAGATGTCTGCCAGGCAGGCAGAAATTCGAGCAGTCACTCTGGTGTCATTGGGTTGGAAAGACAAGTAGAGTTGCGTGTCATCAGCGTAGCAGTTGTAAGAGAAACCATGTGCCTGAATGATGGGTCCCGGTGATGTTGTGTATATAGAGAAGTAGCCAAAGCACTGATCCCTGAGGTACCCCAGTAAGCAGCTGGTGTGGCTTGGATACCTCACCTCTCCAGGCTACCTTGAAGGACCTACCTGAGAGATAGGAATTAAACCAGTCAAGCACAGTTCCTGTGATGCCCAGCGAGGAGAGGGTAGAGAGTAAGATCTGATGGTTGACTGTGTCAAAGGCTGCAGAAAGGTCCAGCAGAATTAGGACGGATGATCTGGATTTAACTTTTGCCTGTCTCAGCGACTCAGTGACAGACAGCAGGGCAGTCTTGGTGGAGTGTCCACTTTTGAAGCCTGA
Source organism: Myxocyprinus asiaticus (assembly GCF_019703515.2). Classification (NCBI taxonomy): domain Eukaryota; kingdom Metazoa; phylum Chordata; class Actinopteri; order Cypriniformes; family Catostomidae; genus Myxocyprinus; species Myxocyprinus asiaticus. Next base: position 23,864,969 of record NC_059377.1, read on the forward strand.
CTGATTGTCATCCAGCAGATTGTCCTGTGAGAGATAGGCAGAGATTTGATTGAAAATTGCCCTTTCAAGTGTTTTTGCCATGAATGGGATGAGAGACACTGGTGCCTGTAAGTAGAGATGTGTTAATTATGTGTGTGAGTGCAAGTAGGATGGATGGAGAGATGGCCTGGAGAAGGTGAGAAGGACTGGGGTCAAGGGAACAGGTGGTGGGGTGGTTGGAGAGGAGGAGTTTAGAGATCTCAGTGTCAGTCAGAGGAGAGAACATAGAGATAGAAGAGTTGCATACAGGAGACAAGTGTTTGACAGGGAGTGGTGCTGAGAATGTATTGCTGATGGTTGTAACCTTATTAGTAAAAAATGTGGCGAAGACATCTGCTGTCAGTGATGTGTCAGGTGGTGGAGGGTGAGGGCAGAGAAGTGTGTTGAATGTTCTAAACAAGCTGGGAGTGTCAGTGGTGCTGTTGATCTTGTTCTGGAAATAGGAGGTTTTTGCAGATTTAACGTTATCTGAAAAAGTTGCAAGCGGAGACTGATAGTTACCTAGATCTGCTGGATCTTTAGATTTCCGCCATCTCCTCTAAGCTGCCCTGAGGTCAGTCCGATGTTCACAAAGGACATCAGACAGCCAGGGGCTGGGTGGTGTAGTACGTGCTGGCCTAGAGGATATAGGACAGATACTGTCTAGACAGGTTGTTAAAGTAGAGCTTAATGTGTCTGTGGCAATGTTTACATCAAGCATGGAAAATACATTTAGTGTGGGAAGAGAGGTAGAGACAGCAGTGGAAAGATGTGAGGGTGAAAGAGAATGGAGGTTATGGCGAAAGGAAACCAAAGGTGGAGTCTGTTTTAATGTAGATGGGAGAATCATGTTGAATTGAACAAAGTAGTGATCAGAGACATGTAGAGGAGTAACAAGAATATTTGAGTTGGTACAGTTATGTGTAAAAATGAGGTCCAGCTCATTGTCCGATCTGTGAGTTGCTGTGGTGTGTAGTCTTTCCAAGTAAAATGAGGCCAGAAGAGTATTCAGTTCGGTGGCCTGGGGCTTGTCTAAGTGTATGTTGAAATCAGCAAGAACCACAAGTAGCCTACCATCCTCTGGCAAGGAGGACAGCAGGATATCCAACACCTCAAGAAAGTTTGTCAGCTGACCTAGGGGGCGATAGATGAAAACAACATGGATTTTTGTGGGTTGCATTGTAGTAATAGCATGGAATTCAAAACTAGTATTGTTACATAGTGAAGAGTGTGGTGAAAAAGTCCAGTTGTTATGAATGAGCAAATCTGTTCCCCCACCCCTACCGGTGTGTCGAGGGGTGTGAGAGAAGGAGAAGTTGTTGGAGAGAGCAGCAGGTGTTGCTGTATCCTCTGGACATATCCATGTTTCTGTCAGTGCTAGGATGCTGAGGGTGGACTGTGTGGCAAAGGCTAGAATGAAGTCAGCTTTGTTTACTGCTGACTGGCAGTTCCAGAGTCCCACTGAGAAAGAGAACGAAGCAGGTGCTGAAGTGCAAAGTGGCCGTAGGTTGTATGGGTTGCATTTGGTGTTGCATCGATATCGTGTAAACGGTCTGTAACAGATAACAGGGATATGCTTGAAGGCATGTGTTATTCTTGAATTAGACATGTTAGTATGTGGAAGGAAAAAAAGAAAAGTGATAAAAGTAAAAGATACTTAAGTTCTATGGTGAGTGGCGCCTTGTCGGTGTCCTTGCTCGGTGGACTCGCACAGGTAGACTCGCTGGTCTTTACACGAGGAGGGCTTTACACGAGGGCTACCACTTCCGCTGCTGTTCCGTGTCAGCATTCAAGTAAAATATATACACAATGTTAACGAGTCGTTCAGTGAAAACAAGCATGACACGCCTTAATGCTACTTAGCACAACAAAGCTAGTCACGTGGTCAACCGAAACTAAGGGTCACGCGAGGTGACAAGTGTGGGAACAAACACGACTTCCATACACCACAAATACAATTATGCTGCACTTTAGCAATAAATAATACTCTAAAACAAGTGAAGCACTGTTTATAGACACTAAAAACAACTATAGTTTTACACACACTGGACAACCAATTCTAAATCTAGCAGTGAACAGTCTGGGACAAGTCAAAACAATATAGCACACACACACCAACACACGTTTAAGCGACGCGAGTTCAAGACAGTAAACAAACAGCACAAGTCTAGCAATGAATACCACTCACAACAAAGTAAAACAATGAAAATAAACACACACGCAACTGCAGACTCCTGTAGATAGATCGCTTCTTCTATTTTGGTCTGTTCCTCACACAAAACTATTGTATGGCTTCAGAAGACTTTGAATATAATATAAGACTATTCTGTAAGTCATTTGGAACACATTTAGACCCTGTTTACACCTGGTATTAAGATGCGTTTCAAGTGATCCAATCACAAGGGGTCAGCGTTAAATACAGGTGTAAACGGGGTCTAAAACGTTTTGTGACTGGATCGCAAAAACACATATGGAGGTAGACAAAAACATGTGTCCACATCGCATTTGAGGTGTACAGGCTAATCCTTCATGAATGCATCTCAGACAGCAGTGAAGCACCACCCCTCACGTTGTCAAACGCTGCTCTAAACAAGAGTTTAAACTTTGCCAGTTATGAGCAGCTTTAAAAGGAATGAACCATCCGATCAGAAAATTTTAAAATGCAAATACATACACAAGCACGAGAACTTTACAGATCTTGTTCAGTGTGTCTGATATCAACATGCAGTGACATAGATGACAAGCACAGACATCTGAAGCTCCACATAATACAGGAACTCCACTGAAATAAAGGATAATTGTGCTCGAAATTTTGCATTTGTGCTCAGGTTAATTTTCAACTGCATCTGGGAAAAACAGCCCACCAGTTTTATTTGTGCTTTATTTCTCTTTTATGACTTTTTTGTGGTATATTATTATGCAGTAGCACACTGACATAGTGATTGACGTATGTCGTCATGAAATCAGGGACCCTCCCCTCTAAAGATGCATTTGAGCGACCAGGTGTAAACAGCTAAATGTCTCGCCTGACCACATGTGATTAGATAACCTGAGACACATCTTAATACTATGTGTAAACGGGGTCATAGAGCCCCCTTGACCCTTCTAGCCAAATCCTTTGCACCATATTAGACAATAGTCACAGTGTCTGCTCAGAGGTGACAGACATCATTGGCTCACAAAGCTTTATCACTCTATGTCCCTCATTCTCACCCCCCTTTTCTCCCATTTCCTCCCTCTGTCTTTTTTTAATCTCTTCATCCCCCCCTAAGGACCGAAAATGTCAGGTCTCTTGCGTCTGTTGCTTTTAAATGTCTCTTTCATGCCACTTCCTCCCTAAAGTGTTTTCTGAATAGTCTATCAGCCATACAAGAGCCCCACCTCCAGAGAGTCCTTCCCTTCTTCTGTCTCTGTCTTTCATTCCCATTAAATTCAATTTAAAACAACTGTTTGTCATTGGCTCATCTCAATCCTTCACTTAGAGAAGTGTGTCCATCATGGGCCCCCACGAGGGATGATGGGATAATGAGGCAGATCAGGAAACAGGTAAAGTTCACACCTGCTGCAGTGAATGAAGATGCGGCTTGTGAAGACCTGTGTTTTCTCCGAGATGGCTCTGTTTGACAGCATGGGAATACTGATAAGCACTGATGAAAAAAGTCTTTGCCTATCTCTCTCGTTGTTTGTTTTTGATGTAAGCAGGGTATCGCCTTCAAATCGTCAAAGCCAAGCTGTGAGCTTTTCTTATAAGTGTCTTTCAATAGACTAAGGGAACATACTAACGAGATATAAGGGTGAATTCACCAAACATTCGCAACACTTAAGCTTGCAATATTTAGGCAATCTAGTTTAACCTGCCACCAAACACTGAAATAGCACTAGGTCGTGGTTATTTAAACAAAGTCATTGTCATACTTTTCAGCACAAATATTTTAGTACCTTTTTCACAAAACTCTATCTATTTGCCTGGCGCAATTAACACTGCAATATTAGTTTGGTAGGTAAAACGGAAATTTCCCACATCAATCTTACAGAATTGTATGGAACCTATACAGGTCGGACCCTGGAATTATTCCCATCTTTCACCATGAATACCGGTATTGTGTCTATTCCTCACTCAGTCTCTCTGAAATGTTGTGGGAGTGTCCGGTGGCAGTAGTCAACTCGGCAGGTGTCTGTTTTCTGAGAACATTGTTCATGGGAAACCACGCTTTGTCCTCAGTAGATATCTTGAATGATGTTATTGGTCCAGGTGGGTGGAAGAATTTTACAAAATCATCACAGTTTTCCTCACTGATGTCCTCAACCAAGCCTAACCACCATTGGTCATCATAGACACAAGCAACACAGTCATTATTCCGTAGGATCAGGGGGAGATATTTCATTACTGCATGTTCTTCAAACTCTTGCGATGCAGATGTAAAGAAGCACCTGATAGTAGTCTCTGATACTGCCTCAAAACATTGAACACCGCCTTAATCTTCTCATAGCAAAAGGACTGAGTGAGGAAATCTCACAGCTTCTAATCAAACATATAGCATGAAATAGTGGTATGTCAATCATAAACAAAATTACTGTAAAATACAGTTCATTTTTATTATTTGTTATGCTTACATTACATCTGTTCATCCCCCCCCATTATTACCCCATTATTTTATATAACTAATATAATGTTAATGCTGTCCCTGACAACCATGTCACTCATGCTTATCACATCTGTTTGCTTTTAGCCAACTATAGTTTGTCAGTGCAGTCAGTAATGTAGTAGATTGAAAGGTAAACATCAGAGCATCTTTTTGCAGCTCAGCAGACAATGGTGCGGTGGTGGATTATGTCTGATGAGTGTTGATTTCACGCTTCGCTGTTGCCTAGTTGGTGAGACACAATGCTGGAAAGTAAATAAAGTCCATCTTTTACTCTCTGTGACAACGAGCTTACAGCTAACTAGCTAATCACGTAGCTACTTTCATTGCTTGTCAGCTGAGTGGAAGCTAATGTGTAAACATGTATTCACCAAAATGTTTTATTCAGGATTCACAGTTTGGTACCCCCTTCAACCGAACAATTCCAGTCACTGCATTTATAAAATGTAATATTTATCATTATCATTATTTATCATTGTTGATGGGTTTTCGAGCGGGGGGATCGCCAAACTAGATCACGCAACCTTAAAGCCCAGGGCCCCCCCGGGCAGTCAAGGGCCCCTGGTAGTCAAGGGCCCCTGGACACTGGCCCCATTGGCCCGGTCGGTAATCCATCCCTGGTTTATACGTAGGGTTACGTCCTACGCTCAGCAATGCTCAGATATTTAGTAGAGCATAAATTGTGACTTAGTGCCCATTTACGGCACAATTAGGCTAAGTTGTAACATACGTATAGCTGGTGCAACTGGCCCCTGATGTTTATTTAGCTGTTTATTTTATTTTAATTTATTCTTTATTTAAATGTTCAGCATTTGACTGATACTGAACAGTACTGATGTTTATTTAGCTATTTATTTTATTTGAATTTATTTTTTATTTTAATGGTCAGCATTTGACTGATACTAAACATACAGTACTGATGTTTATTTAGCTATATATTGTATTTTTATTTATTCTTTATTTTAATGGTCAGCCATTGACTGATACTAAACAATACTGATATTTATTTAGCTATTTATTTTATTTGAATTTTTTCTTTATTTTAATGGTCAGCATTTGACTGATACTAAACATACAGTACTGATATTTATTTAGCTATTTATTGTATTTTTATTCTTTATTTAAATGGTCAGCAATTGACATACTAAACATACAGTACTGATGTTAATTAAGCTATTTATTTTATTTGTATTTATTCTTTATTTTAATGGTGGGCAATTGACTGATACTAAACATACAGTACTCATTTTATTTTATTTTATTTATTCTTTATTTAAATGGTCAGCAATTGACTTATACTAACAGTACTGATGTTTATTAAGCTATTTATTGTATTTTTATTTATTCTTTATTTTCTCAGTGTTCATTTCTAGAATTTGTTGACAATGTATAATAATAATGTCAAATGTTCTTTGATAAAAAAAAATATTTGTTAAAGAAAGCAGCCTTTTGAGAACCTTTGCATATATCGGTGCAAAATCAGTGCACAATCTACATAGAAAAGGTCTGTTTTAATTCCAGCTCAAAAATTAGCTATATCTGTCACCATATCGGTAATCTGTGAATTTTCCCTCTCTAAAATTGGTATCGGTATCGGCCTTAAAAATTCAATATCGGTCGGGCTCTAGTTACATTCATACGAGCAGACAGAGAAGTAAGTTTGAAATAAGTTTGGAGCAGAAGAATTAGAAATAAAAATTGTGTAAATTGTCAGCTTTATGCTAAGCTAAAATGCTATTTCTAGCCATTTTACATGCACATGTTACCAGACACGATCATATTTTTTTATCAAGAAAATTCATGCTGGATCATAATTTCTTTTTTTCTAGTAAGACCTTTGATATTAGGGCAAAAATCATATTCTTGATAATAATTTTTATATTGTTTTCCTGTAAAAATATCTAAAAATCCTTAAAAGAAGATCAATTAGATTTGTCTTGTTTTAGAAACAACACTGAATAAGATATTTAGGTTTTGCAGAGAATGTATTTTTAACATGTGTATTTTGTCTTACTGTACTGGCAGGGTTTTTATAGTCAAAACAAGTGAAAAAATCTACTAGTGCTGAAGAAGTAATACAACGTATTTAGAATACGTTTATATATATATATATATATATATATATATATATATATATATATATATATATATATATATATGATATGACTGGAGTTTTCATCTTATGTGAGTGGTCATGATCCTCTACATATGTGTAACGAATGAGGCTGGTATCCCTTCAGCCGACCGCCACAGGGTGCCCTCTCCCAAATACTGACACTGAACCATTTTTTCTATGGTGACTTCTTGTTTGTATCATATAAATAGCCATGCCTTGCCATTGTGACCTTGCGAATATTGCCAGTTTCACTGTCTTACTGAGCGTTATTCTCATTGTCTGTTTCATTGCCTGTTTCATTGCCTACTTGTTATGACCATTGTGCCTGCTTTACTGGATTACTGATTTTGGATTACTGTTTTGCTCTGTTTGCCTGGTTGGACTGATTACCTGTTAACAACTACTTTGCCTGCTTCACGACTACGTCTCTGCCTTGTGTTTTGGATTTGTATGCTGATTGTAAATAAACTTCCTGCATTTGGATTCTACCTTCACCTCCATGTCGAGTCCCTCACAGAATACTTTGCCACCAATGAATCCAGTGGAAATTGCTCAGCTCCAGGCTGCATTCACTCACCAGAGTGACCTGCTCAAAAGTTTCCAGGAACAACTTAACCACCTAAGAGCTACAAATGAGAACCTCACCCGCTATATCCGTTCTTTTCCATCTTCACAAGCTACACCAGTAAGATTCGCTCTTCCTGATAAGTTTGATGGCTCGCCAGAGAAATGTAAGGGATTTTTACATCACTGTGAAGTATATTTCTCCAATCAACAAGAGTCATTCAGTCAGAAGTCCAAGAAATGTGCATTTATGATGACATTACTTACCTGTAAAGCGCTAGACTGGGCCTCAGCTGTTTGGGAGAGTGATAATCGGCTTCAAACATCATTTGATTACTTCGCTTCCCAGATCCATGAAGTGTTTGAATACTCAGAGGGAGGTAAAGATGTCTTTGTTCTGCTGCTTCATGTACGCCAGGGTTCACGTTCTGCAGCTGACTTTGCTATACACTTCAGGACATTAGCAGCCCAAAGTGGATGGAATGAAATTGCACTCAAGACTGTGTTCAGAGAGGGACTGAACTACAATCTGCAGGCCGAACTCGCATGTAAGGGTGAGGATTCAACTCTCAGTGAATTCATTTCATTGGCAGTAAGGATTGATAATTTACTGTGCAATTCACCATGCTCAAAGATTAGCTCCAAGTCACGGCCATCAGTCCATAGCCAAGTCCAGGTATGCCCCGAAGCTCCTGAACCAATGCAGATCACCTATACCAGAGTTTCTGATGAAGGACACGATCGTCGTCATTGGGAGCGACTGTGTAATTACTGTGGTGAAGGGAATCATCAAAACTCCACATGCCCTCACAAAGGCAAGAAATATCAAGACTCCAGAACTATTGTGAGTACCATGAACATTTCATCTCCCACTAACCACAGTTTCTCTCTTCCCACTGAGCTCTCCTTTGATAAACTGAAATCTGTTTCTGCACTCATCGACTCAGGGGCTGCTGTGAATTTAATTCACCAAGGGCTAGTACGAGAGCTCCATATCCCTACAGTACATTGTATACCCACCATTAACATTTCTGCTGTAAATAATGCACCTATAGGCACAGGTATCACTCACCAAACTGTTCCAGTGACACTACGGGTTGGATTGTTCCACACGGAGATCATATCTTTCTATATCATCGACTCGCCCAAGTATCTTCTCATCCTGGGTCACCCATGGCTGGCTATCCATGATCCCATCATCTCCTGGAACCAGGGTGTGTTAAAACAATGGTCAGATTATTTTCAGTCAAACTGTCTTCATGTCACAGTCACCATGCCATGTTTGACTACCAGCGTCGAAAGTCCTGAGAACCAAGCTCAAATTCAGGTCCCCAGGGAATATTCTGAATTCGCCGAGTTATTCAGCAAAATCAAGGCAACCCAACTACTCCCTCATCATCCATGGGACTGCGCTGTTGAGTTACTTCCCAACATGGCACCCCCTAGGAGCAAAGCCTATCCATTGTCAACACCTGAAACCATGGCCATGGAGACTTATGTCGAGGAGGCTTTAGCTTCAGGGTTCATTCGTCCTTCCACCTCACCAGCTGCAGCAGGCTTCTTTGTCGAGAAGAAAGATGGAGGGCTCTGTCCATGCCTTGACTACCAGGGATTGAACACGTTGATAATCAAGTACAGGTACCCACTCCCTCTTGTGCCGTCTGCCCTAGAACAACTACGTGAAGCATGCATCTACACAAAACTGGATTTGAGGAGTGCTTACAACCTGATTCGTATTAGAGAGGGAGACGAGTGAAAAACCGCATTTATCACCACTAGGGGTCACTATGAATACCAGGTGATGCCTTATGGCCTGGTCAATGCACCAGCTGTGTTCCAGTCATTCATCAATGAGATCTTCAGAGACCTCCTCAACAGATGTGTCATCGCCTACATTGACGACATCCTCATATACTCCCAAGATAAAGCACAACACAAAGACGTTAAAATGGTCCTCTCCCGCCTTCTGAAGCACCAACTCTACATGAAAGCAGAAAAGTGAGTTCCACGCTACCCATACAACATTCTTGGGATATATCATCAGTCATAGAGGTGTTGAGATGGATGACTCCAAGATCAAGGCAGTCACAGAGTGGCCAAGATCCAAAACTGTTAAGGAGCTACAGTGTTTCCTGGGTTTTGCGAACTTCTAAAGGAGATTTATCTGCAACTACAGTCTCATCTCTGCTCCTTAAAGCCATTGCTCAAAGGAAAACCATCCAAGCTACCATGGAGTGACTCTGCGCAAAAAGCCTTCGACACCCTCAAGACAAGTTTCACGACTGCCCCCATTCTCAAGCACCCAGATCCTAACCAACCGTTCATTGTGGAAGTGGATGCCTCAGACTGCGGCATAGAGGCGGTTCTCTCTCAACACCACGGTAATCCTGGAAAACTTTATTCTTGTGCTTTCTTTTCCCGTAAACTGAACTCTTCTGAAAGGAACTATGATGTCGGAAATAAAGAGCTACTCTCCTTGAAGGCTGTGCTAAAAGAGTGGCGCCATTGGCTTGAAGGTTCTGTCCATCCATTCCAAGTAATCACCAACCATAAGAACCTCGAATACATCAAGGGAGCAAAACATCTCAATCCACAACAAACCCGATGATCACTCTTCTTCACAAGGTTTCAATTCACAGTCACCTACCGCCCTGGCAGCAAGAACTGCAAAGCTGATGCGCTTTCTTGTCATCACGATCCCCTTCACAACATACCTCAAAATGAATCCATATTACCACCTTCTGTTGTCATTGCACCTATAAGCTGGAACATCATGGAAGAAATCCAAAGAGCCCAACAAACAGACCCTGCACCACCTGAATGCCCTCCTACAAAACAGTATGTACCACGCACTCTATGCCAAAGAACAATCTAATGGATTCATACCTCCCTCAGCACTGGACACCCTGGCATCCAGAGGACTATAAGCCTGGTACGCAACTCATTTTGGTGGCCCTCAATCATTAATGATGTCACTGCTTATGTTAAGGCATGTCAAGTGTGTGCACAGTCTAAAACCCTAGAGAACTGCCAACCAGCCTGCTACAGTCACTGCCTATCCCTCAGAGACCCTGGTCCCACCTGTCCATCGACTTCATCACCAATCTGCCAAACTCCAATGGGTATACCACCATCTTTGTTATCATTGATCGTTTCTCTAAGTCATGCAGACTAATCCCCTTGAAAGGTCTACCCACTGCCATGGAAACCGCTAACACTCTTTTCCACCAAATTTTCAGGATCTATGGTCTACCAGAAGAAATAGTGTCAGACTGGGGACCACAGTTCACTTCCAGAGTCTGGCAGGCTTTCTGTAAACAGCTAGACATCAATGTCAGCCTCACGTCTGGTTATCATCCTCAGGCTAACGGACAGGTGGAGAGGCTAAACCAGGAAATCGGCAGATACCTCAGGTCTTACTGCAGTTGAGAACAACAGAGGTGGAGCGACTTCCTCCCATGGGCTGAATACGTCGTTGAGGGGGCCAGATGCAGTACCTGGTGGACTGGGAAGGTTATGGACCAGAGGAGAGATCATGGGTAGCTGCCAAGGCCATTCTAGATCCATCCCTGATCCAAGACTTCCAAGCGCACCCGAATTGTCCTGCACCATGTCCAAGGGGACGACCAAGAAGAACAACACCGGGAGTTGTTCGTTGGGGGGGGGGTTCTGTAACGAATGAGGCTGGTATCCCTTCAGCCAACCACCAGAGGGAGCCCTCTCCCAAATACTGACACTGAACCGTTTCTACTCTGGTGACTTCCTGTTTGTATCATATAAATAGCCATGCCTTGCCATTGTGACCTTGCGAAGTATTGCCAGTTTCACTGCCTTACCAAGCATTATTCTCATTGTCTGTTTCATTGCCTACTTGTTATGACCATTGTGCCTGCATTACTGGATTACTGTTTTGCTCTGGTTTGCCTGGTTGGACTGATTACTTGTTAACAACTACTTTGCCTGCTTCACGACTACATCTCTGCCTTGTGTTTTGGATTTGTATGCTGATTGTAAATAAACTTCCTGCATTTGGATTCCACCTTCGCCTCCATGTCGAGTCACTCACAATATGTTTCAAAGTTGAAATTAATTTCTTTAAGAGTAAAAAGTTTTTAATGAGGAAAAATTACTAAACATAATTATTCTGCTTAGCTTCTGAAGGAGCAATCATTTCTCTTAACTGCGAGCGGACAACAGAAAATTGCAGCAAATTTTTTTTCATGAATTTAATAAAATTCATCATGGTGGAAGAAGGATCCATCCGAGCATACGCATCTCTAGAACGTACATTTTCAAATCATTCACATATCAGATTAACCTTGCCTGCCCTCACACGACCCTAGTGTGCTGAGCCTGTTGCAGAGAGAGTTCCAGTGTTACCAAGGCTTCATAAAGGACAGAGGCAAAAGAGATGAAAAATACATCTGATTAATATCTAACTATAGAGAGCCGTGGCAGGTTAAAGCTGATCTAACGGCTTGGACTTATGCACAGGTGGGAGAGGAAGTGCACGGATGATACAGAGGTTGGGGAGAGACTTGATTTACTTTGCACAGCCACAGGTGCTCTTGAAAAGTGGAAAATGGAAATAACCCCATCCAGTTTGATGGATGGAGGAAACTCCATTATGAGGGGGTGCAGGTCATTCCTGATAATGCCAGGCAGGCAGTCCAGAGATTGGTATGAATAGAGAAAAAGAACAAAAACAGCTTTAGGAGCAAATATCCTATTGAATACAATCATTTAAGTGTGACTAATTACAAGGATAATCAATGCTTTATCTGTCATAATGTGTACAGATGCCGATAGGTAATTAAACAGTCCTAGTGGTCTGAAAGGTTAATTAAAGAACTTGTATGAAAAGGTCAGGGCATCCTGACAATGATTATGGATTTGTTAACTTGTTTTGTTTGCGGTTGTATGGATGAGATGCATTTTCCTGTGAATGGAATCAAATTGTTCTTTTCCCTTCATCAGTTTATTCAGAGAAGATAGAAAAGCTTTTAGTAAAAAGTCTGCAAACAATTACATTTGGATTAAAACTGACCACACATTAAAGCAGAGATACTCAATTTCAGGCCGCAAAGCTGGATCCCTGTAGCCTCAAGGGCCGCTCTTAATTTTTATAGTAATTCTTATATATACAGTGTTCACACACACACGTGATTCCAGGAGATCAGCAGATACAGAAATACTGAAACCAGCCCATCTGGCACCAACCAAATCACTGAGATCACAAATTTTTCCCTATTCTGATGGTTGATGTGAACATTAACTGAAGCTCCTGACTCGTATCTGCATGATTTTATGCACTGCACTACTGCCACATGATTAGCTGATTAGATAATCGCATGGATGTTTGGTGGTGGTTTGATGGGCTGGTTTGAGTATTTCTGTAACTGCTGATCTCCACGGATTTCAAGCACAACAGTCTCTAGAATTTATTCAGAACAAAAACTAAACACATCCAGTGAGTGGCAGTTCTGCGGATGGAAATGCCTTGATGATGAGAGAGATCAACAGAGAATGGAACCAGACTGGTTCAACTGGCAAAGTCTATTGTAACTCAGATAACCGCTCTGTACAATAGTGGTGAGAAGAATAGCGTCTTAGAATGCTGTTGAATTCAGGTAATGGCTGCTGTTGCACGTGCGGTGTGTTAATGCGTTTCATTATAGAATGATGTATTTTTCGTTAAAACAAACTTACAGTTTCATTCGTTATGAGTTATACATTTGTAAATGTGTAAAGTTGTATTTGTTTATCTTGAATGATCCATGCAATGTTTAAATGTATTTTCTGCTATATGAACGTACAATGAGACATCATATAATGATCGACAGGCATGGCCAAACCAGAAATTCTCCTTGTTAGAAGTGTCTGATGGTGTCTGTTATGTTTTGATAAAGGTATGTAAATGGATCATTGGTATTGTTTTATTTTTCTGTATTTTCCTTTCTCTTATTATTATTGTATTTTTTTCTATACTTGTTATTGTATGTTATAATGCTCACGCTCTCTCTTTCGCGGGATGTCATGGCGATGAGAGGCATGGCTAGACAAGAGATTCTCCTTGTTAGAAGTGTCTGATGGTGTCTGTTATGTGTTGATACAGAAACTGAGAAGCCAAAAGTAAATCACATGACAACTGCATCATCGTATGGGATCTCTTTTATTACCAAGAAAACACAACGCAGAAGAAAACCCACTACATATATATATATATATATATATATATATATATATATATATATATATATACACATATACACACACACACACACACTACCGGTCAAAACTTTTGAAACACTAAATATGAAGAAAAAAAATTATAATAGAGAATGAGTGTTTCAAACTTTTGACTGGTAGTGTGTGTGTGTGTATATATATATATATATATGTGTGTGTGTGTGTGTGTGTGTGTGTGTGTGTGTGTGTATAGAGGATCTTTGTTTGTGGGCAATGTAGGAGTCAGGAGACAGCGAAGAGTTGAGGTGAGTGTTTATTACACAATCAGATTAAACAGAAAAGTGACTCTCAGTGGCCAACTCAAATAGGGCTCATGGAACTATAAGGTGCAGTCTCTGTCTATCACTGCCAGTCCTTCAAACAGCAGTTTCTTGCCACTCTCTCTCTTCCTCTGACACTCTGGCGTGCCTTATCATGTCTCCCTCTGTCATCACTATAATGAGAGACAGGTGTTAGAGTAATTACAGCCCAGGTGACGAGCCTTACCGCTTTCCCTCTCCTGCAGACAGACACATGGCCACACCCCCATACCACATACCCCCACCGCCGACTCAGGCCGGGGCAACATCCGGCCTACCCACTGAGAAAGTCAGCCACAACCATCTGTGCCCCTGGTTACCTCGAATTTAAAGGGTTGAAGAGCCAGATACCAACGGGTGATCCGCGCGTTAGTATTCTTCATGCGGTGGAGCCACTGCAGAGAAGCATGATTGGAACAGAGGGTGAAGGCCCACCCCAGCAGGTAATAGCAGTGGGTAAGAACAGCCCACTTAATCACAAGACACTCCTTCTCGATGGTACTGTACTTTGTCTCCCTAAAGGAGAGCTTGCAACTAATAAACAGCACCAGCTGTTCCTCCCCTCCCACCTCCTGCGAAAGCACTGCCCCCAGCCCCCTGTCAGATGCATCCATCTGCAAAATAAAGGGGAGAGAGAAGTCAGGTGCATGTAACAGCGGTCCCCCACAAAGTGTGGACTTTACCTTAAGGAAAGCCTGTCGGCACGACTCTGTCCACTGGACAAGAGCGGGAGCCCCCTTTTTAGTAAGGTCAGTCAGCGGGCTTGTGACATCAGAATAACTAGGCACAAATCTCCAGTAGTAGCCAGCCAGCCCCAAAAACTGCCTTACCTCCTTTTTGGTCTTGAGCGTCGGGCAAGCTGCGATCGCTGCAGTTTTATTAACCCGTGGACGCACCTGCCCGTAACCCAATTGGAATCCCAGATACCTAACTTCCACCCGTCCAATTATACACTTCTACAGGTTGGCCGTGAGTCCCGCCTGTCGCAACGCTCTCAGGACTGCCCTCAGATGTTGCATATGCTGTCGCCAGTCATTACTATAAATGATGATATCGTATATATGCTGTATGCGGTCTGAGGATCTTGTCCATGAGCATCACGAATTGGTGTAATAGGAACGGTGTGGAAAAAGCAGTTTTTTCTCGGGATATTGGATCTGCCAATAACCCTTTTTTAAGTCCAGCGTTGAGTCAAATTGAGCCACGCCCAACCAATCGAGTGACTCATCAATCCGCGACATTGGATAAGCATCAAATTTGGACACTGCGTTCACTTTCCAGTAGTCATCACAGAACTGGTAAAAGCAGAGGTGGTGGTGTATGTTTTATGATCAACAAATCCTGGTGTGATCAGAGGAACGTACATTCTATCAAGTCTTTCTACTCTCCTGATCTGGAATTTCTTATGCTTCTGTGTTGACCATTCTGGCTACTGAGGGAATTCACAGCAGTCATTATCACTGCTGTGTACATCCCGCCACAAGCCGACACAGACCGGGCACTCAAGGAACTGTATGAGATTATAAGTGAGCAGGAAACCACGCACCCTGAGGCCGCGTTCATTGTGACCGGGGACTTTAATAAAGCCAGTTTAAAATCAGTCGCACCAAAATATCACCAGCACATTAGTTTCAACACACGAGGGGACCGGGTTTTGGACCATTGCTACTCTCCGTTCCGGGATGGCTACAAATCCCTCCCCCGCCCACCATTTGGCAAATCGGACCACTCTTCCATTCTGATTCTGCCCGCTTACAGGCAGAAATTGAAACAGGAAGCACCCACCCTCAGAACGATCCAGTGCTGGTCGGACCAATCAGATTCTACGCTACAAGACTGTTTTGATCACACGGACTGGGAGATGTTCCGGTCTGCCTCTGATGACGACATCGAGCTTTACGCTAATAGCGTAATGTGTTTCATCAGAACATGCGTAGAGGACGTTGTTCCGACCAGAACTGTACGAATCTATCCGAATCAGAAACCATGGATCAATAGCGATGTTCGCGCGGCACTTAATGTGCGGACCTCCGCTTTTAATTCCAGAAACGTGGAGGAGCATAAACAAGCCAGTTATGCCCTCCGAAAAACTATCAGAACCGCAAAACGCCAGTACAGGAGTAAGATTGAAGGACAGTTTAACACCACCAACTCTAGAAGCATGTGGCAGGGAATTAACATCATCACGGACTTTAAAGGGAATAAAAACTCCGCCATGAACACCGCTGCCTCTCTACCGAATGAGCTAAATACTTTTTATGCTCGTTTCGAGGGTAATAACACCACCCTCGCGGAGAGAGCTCTCGCGGCTGAAGCTACAGAGGTTAGTTCACTCTCCGTCTCTGTAGCGGATGTAACCCGATCCTTCCGACGGGTGAATATCCGCAAAGCCGCGGGCCCAGATGGCATTCCGGGCCGCGTCATCAGAGCGTGTGCGAACCGCTGGCTGGTGTTTTTACGGACATTTTCAACCTTTCCCTCTCTTTGTCTGTAGTCCCCACATGCTTTAAAACATCCACC
Organism: Myxocyprinus asiaticus; assembly: GCF_019703515.2. Lineage (NCBI taxonomy): Eukaryota > Metazoa > Chordata > Actinopteri > Cypriniformes > Catostomidae > Myxocyprinus > Myxocyprinus asiaticus. Next base: position 23,881,378 of record NC_059377.1, read on the forward strand.
ATTGTGCCTGTTCCAAAACAATCAAAAATAACTTGTTTAAATGACTGGCGTCCTGTTGCTCTGACCCCCATCATCAGCAAATGTTTTGAGAGACTAATCAGAGATTACATCTGCTCTGTATTGCCACTCTCTCTTGACCCGCTGCAGTTTGCTTACTGCAACAACCACTCCACTGATGATGCCATTGCATCTACAATACACACTGCTCTCTCCCTCCTGGAAAAAAGGAACACTTATGTGAGAATGCTGTTTGTAGACTACAGCTCAGCATTCAACACCATAGTGCCCTCCAAGCTAGATGAGAAACTCCGGGCTCTGGGCTTAAACAGCTCGCTGTGCAGCTGGATCCTGGACTTCCTGTCAAGCAGACGCCAGGTGGTTAGAATAGGCAGCAACATCTCCTCATCACTGACCCTCAACACTGGAGCCCCACAGGGCTGTGTTCTCAGCCCACTACTGTATTCCTTGTACACACATGACTGTGTGGCAACACATAGCTCCAATGCCATCAAGTTTGCTGATGACACGACGGTGGTAGGTCTGATCACTGACAATGATGAAACAGCCTACAGAGAGGAGGTGCACACTCTGACACACTGGTGTCAGGAGCACAACCTCTCCCTCAACGTCAGTAAGACAAAGGAGCTTGTGGTGGACTTCAGAAGAAAAGACAGAGAACACAGTCCCATCACCATCAATGGAGCACCAGTGGAGAGAGTCGTTGTGAAGAAGGCTCATCAGTGCCTCTTCTTCCTGAGACGGCTGAGGAAGTTTGGAATGAACCGCCACATCCTCACACAGTTCTACACCTGCACTGTGGAGAGCTTCCTGACTGGCTGTATCTCCGCCTGGTACGGCAATAGCACCGCCCACAACCGCAAAGCACTGCAAAGGGTGGTGCGAACTGCCAGACACATCATCGGAGGTGAGCTTCCCTCCCTCCAGGAAATATATACAAGGCGGTATTTGAAAAAAGCTCAGAGGATCATCAGAGACTCCAGCCACCTGAGCCATGTGCTGTTCTCACTGCTACCATCAGGTAGGCGGTATCGCAGCATCAGGACCCGCACCAGCCGACTCCATGATAGCTTCTTCCCCCAAGCGATCAGACTTTTGAACTCTTGATCTCCCACGATCAAAATACATCAGCACTGCACTTTATTACCCTTACTCTTATATCTCACACCGGACTATCATAATTTATATTATTATTATTATATTATGTTCTCTCTTAACAACTATCAACCGACAGCCTGAATGTCAATACAGTACAATACTGTACATTCTATATATATACTTCTATATATATTTTTATTTTTCATTTTTTATTGAATAATGTGTATCTATATAGTGCGTATTGTATACTGTACAGTGTATGGTATTATTTGTATATTGTTGAGTGTAATTATGTGTATAACAGATGTTTAAATTGTGTTGTGTTAATTTGATGTTATTGTAAATTGGTATATGTCTCATCACTGTCACGACTGCTATGTTGATCGGAACTGCACCCAAGAATTTCACACACCATTGCACTTGTGTATATGGCTGTGTGACAATAAAGTGATTTTATTTTATTTTATTTTATTTTATTTTATTTGAACCGAGCCGAATCGCTGTGCGACTCTTGTATTATGCCCATTTCAAGCATTGCCTCCAATTCTTCATGAACGATCTTTTTCTTGTGTTCAGGAAGACGATAGAGGCTGCTATGAACCACCACCTCTGGGGTGGTCTCAATATGGTGTTCCTAAATGTTCGTGTGACCGGGAAGGGTTGAAAACACGTCCGCGAATTCCACTTGCAACCAGGCAATGTCTGTAAGCTGCGACAGTGAGAGGGGGTCTCCACAAGGGACCCGGGTGAATGAATTTGGTTTGGGAGTCACCTCCGGCCCGAGCTCTGCCCTCTCCGGAACTACCGTCACCAAGGCTACAGGTACTGCCTCCCTCCATGGTTTGAGGAGGTTGAGGTGGTAGAATTGACGTGCCTCTCCCCTATCCGTTCGCCTAACCTCATAATTGAGATCTCCAACTCGTCGTGTGACCTCAAAGGGTCCTTGCCACTTGGCGAGTAATTTGGAGCTCGAAGTGGGCCGCAACACAAGCACTTTATCTCCCTGTGCAAATTTGCATAGTCGAGTGCCCCTGCCCCTGACGTTGGAGCAAATTCTCCTGTGTTACCTGCCCCAAAGTGTGGAGTTTTGCTCTAAGGTCGAGAACGTATTGAATTTGGTTTTTGCTATTCGAAGGTCCCTCCTCCTAAGCTTCCCGTATGACGTCGCGCACGCCATGCGGCCAATGCCCATACAGTAGCTCAAATGAGGAAAACCCTGTGGAGGCTTGCGGGACCTCTCTAACTGCAAACAGCAGGGTTTTGAGCCACTTATCCCAATTTTTAGCGTCTTCATGTACAAACTTACGAATCATGTTTTTCAAGGTCTTATTAAATCGTTCGACCAACCCATCGGTTTGCGGGTGATAAACTAATAATTTGTAGTGTATGTGACATGAATGTTGTGCCTTGATCAGTGAGGATTTCCTTTGGAATCCCCACTCGGGAGATAATTTTGAAAAGTGCCTCCGCAACACTACGTGAAATGTTGCGTAGAGGCACTGCTTCCGGATATCTCGTTGCATAGTCCACCAGAACTAATACAAAGCGATGCCCGCATGCAGTCCGCTCTAATGGCCCGATGAGGTCCATGCCAATTCTCTCGAAGGGGACCTCAATCAAAGGCATATCAATATTGTATATCAATGTAGCTCTCATTTATTATCATTAAGATGAACTAATAGCCTGTGCAAACAGTTTTCAAAAGGAATACATTTCTGAACACTTGGGCTAAAAGGAATTAAAAGCAGTTGTTAGTTAGGCTATTGCACCTGCTCCACTGTATTGTGGCATCATACCAATTAAATACCAATTTGGCTTTCAACATTACAGAACGACCATTAAATACACAGTGCGTGTAAAAAGTCTGAATTTAAACCTGGTAAAAAAAAAAAAAAAGAATCTTTTAGGATGTTGAAAAAAAGCAATTTTTTTCATGGAATGGTATGCAAAAAAAGTCCTACTCCCTGAAAGATATTAATGAAATAAGTGTTGTGAGATATCTCACCGGTCTCTGTGACAGCTCTAGACTCTGTAAATAGCAAACAAAAATGTGTCATGGGCCGCGGCCTCTGACGCTTTCAACCTATCAATAATTTTGTACTGTAGTTTTAGCGAATTACTGAGGCTTAATGCAATTTTTATGAAATGTTGCTCATATCAGTTGTCAGTTGAGTTCGCTATTTTGCTGCTGTTGTTTTTAACAACCGTTTCTGCATGATGTTGGCCTCAATAAAGCTCATTTGGTATCTTTGGAGTGCAGGGATTTGGAAAGAGGGGGCATAACTAATGGACCCTTTTCACAGATCTGTTATGATGCGTTTCCGCCTACATTAACAACGTAAATGTATATTTTTATATTTCCAATTTTAAAAATATTTAGTGTAAATTTAAAATATTGTACTTTGTAAAATATATGAATAAGTTTTAAAAACATCAGTTACCACAGTTGGGATGAGGCTTTTAACACAGCTGCTGAGGGAGTGACAGAATGTTTGGCCTGTTTTTTATCTTCTTAATGCTGTTATCCAGTGCTCTATTTTAAAATTTGCTATTCACCACCATTCAAGTTTAACCAACTATGACGACTTCCGCTTCATGATCACAGACATGTGAAAAGGGTCCATTCAATGGCTCAGTCTTATGGAAGTAGAACAGCAAAAATCGCTTACAGCATTTTTAACATGTAAAATTAATAATAAATATTTAAGATCCTCATTAGTATCGTAGAATCAAATTAGTGACATTGATCATACTGACCCTTTGAACAAAAGGACAGATTTTCTTGCTTCGATTGAAGCACACAAGATAGTCTCTGTATCATTCTCAAATCATGCTTTGATAAAATGGATCATCAGGTTTTGCAGCTTGTTGAGTCCATGCCAAATTGAATGCATTCTACTTTTAAAGCAAAAGGGGGACATACCAAGAACTACAATATTCTAAAATTAATGTACAATTTTTAATTATGCTTTAAAAAAAGCATTAATCTTTAATTATGCTTTATAATAATAAAAAATAAATCATTTTGAAATGTTGTTATTTCCTCCCCACTTTACCTCCTCAAAATAGTCTGCTCAGTCTAGATGATAACATTTGAACTAGTCAAAGAAATCAACTGACAAATAAAAGATTTTTTTTTTTTTTTTTTTTTATCTGTTTGCTTCATTTAAATTTTTGCATATATCAGGCACATTTGCAACCTACTTGCATTGTTGCACCTTGAGCAGTTGGCAGAGCAAGAAGCAGGCCAAATATATCAGCAATTACAGTGGAGAAAGATGCAGCGCGGGCCGTGATTAGACAGCAGGTGAAAGACAGATGGAGAGGCATCGCTTGTGATTGCGATCTTTGATCACTCTGCCATCCATGTTTTAACACTGCAAATAAATTCTTCTGCTACTTTTCTCAGTTCCTCCATTCAGCATCAAGTGAGAGAAACAGAAAAGAAAAGCAATTTAATCTTTTAGATGCATTTGGTGGGCCTTTGACAGGCATTACCACTTATAATAACTTTTAATCTTACAGACCAATTATATCATGCATTTTAAGGGTAGCCATCATATAACTGTGGGCAACTGCGACAGGCTAAGTCTATTATCTTGATGTTTTTATTTTATTTAAGATGGGCTCCTCAAGCCTTAAGTGTAAGATGAAGTGCATAACACAGGTTAAATGAGATTTTTCTCTTTTTTTCTCTTGCCACAGTGTGCCGAATGCAGATCCATGGCTAGAGGGTGTCATTATGTGGGTAGCAGCAAGGTTTTATGCCCGTTTGTAAGAAATGTATTAAGCAAAGAAAAGTGGTGTTATATTCTCTGAACATACACCTTTTCCTTTGCATTTAAGTAACTCTGAGACTTATTAACTAAAAGCTTTCCATGTCAAATTAAGTTGACTCTTTTGCACAGGTAACACAAAAAGAGCACGAGTACAGAAATGTTGTCATCCAGCACCAGGAAATAAGCCAGCCACAAGACTCCATGGTTTCTTAAAATGCCATGCTATGTTATAACATGTTTGTTACATGTCTATTACAATGTAATACACATAGCCTGCTGCAAAAAGGAATCATTGCAATTACCATGAAAAAATATGTGTTTGTGAGTGAATAATTATGTGAAAAGCATGCAGGCCAGATGCAGTAGCTGTGTGACAGAATGGTGCTACCTATGCCTGGATGCTAGATGATATTCTCCCCATGTCCGCTCTGCTTCCAATTCCTACCACCATCTCTGACATGCCGTCAGAATCAACAGGGACTCTTCTAATGCAAGCAGGTGTAATTGTTGTGCTTGGAACAGAAGGGGAGCTTACGTGCAGAACAATGGAAGGGCTCAGTCGATGTGAAGCCACAGTGGGATCCAAAAATTCCTGTTACTTTTCCATTAGGAAAAGCAAGGAGGAGTTTGTCCTCTTATTAGACTTCATTACATCAAAGCCACATTCTGCTCGATCTTTCAGGATACATTTCAGCACAGAGAGAAACAAGAGATCAGTGTAGGACAAGAGGATGAGACAAATGGAGAAATGGGACAGTGAAAGTGAAAGTGATGGCAGGATAATTATAATACAGTGAATTATTTTTTCCATGCTTAAGTAAAATGTTCCATGCTAATGCTTTAGTAATAACAGTGCTGGCAAGCTAAACAAAACTGTATTCAAGCATAATTTAAAGTTGCTACACTGTCAGAAAAAAAAGGTACAGTGCAGGTACAATTTTGTTCCTATGGGTACAAAATATATAACTGTACCTTTAAAGGTCCACAATAGGTCCTTAGGGTACAATTATGTACCCAAAACGACTTATAAATGTACAAAATTTTAGGTTTAGATGTGAAAGGTCCATTTTTGTACGTTTTGAAACGTTTTATTTTTTTTTTATTTTTTTTTTTACAGTTTAGCTCTAACTGGAATAACGTATGTCTTTTTATGATTAATTTAATGTATGTCAGCTCATGATAACATCAAGACACCATATTAAGTTGTTTTAAATGTTAAAAATATATTTTGTAGGCCTATACATAAGATTAGGCTACATGTCATGTAGGCTATATGAATATATACTTCACTTCATGTAGCCTATCCTGTCTGTAAAATAAGACAAATGTTATTTCCAAACATGTTAATGAATTTATTAAATGAAAATTTTTTAATAATTGTTCGTGTTTGTTGTAATGTAGTATTCATTTTTTGTTTAAAAAACGTTTTGATGCTGAATTAAATTTGGAATAAAGACCATGATGAATGGCAACAAAACATTCAAAACATACCTTATTGCTTATGCAGATGTTTCGGTTGTTGTCGCTTTAAGAAAATTTCGTTCGGTGCAGTCTGACAGAACTTCAGAACACGATTTTCAGCATCGAGGATTTTTTGGAGGACACATTTTTTAGGTAAATTTTCGGGATAATGTTATATATTCTTATTTTTTCCACGTATGGTGGCATGTTCTGTTGATTTTGTCTAATTCGTTGTTCCCCTGCTTAAAGCCCACGAAAAGTACTCCAGTCAGACTGGCTGTTGTACGTTGCTGACCGATTCGGAAGAGCCTTCAGAAGTTCAGAATGGAGTTGGGGAGATTGTCTACCGCTCAATTAATAACTGAGCTAAGGCAGTTTGGTATAGAAGTCTCTGAAGAGGAGAGGAAAAAATTTGAGGGTGAGTATGTTAATTGTCACATGTTGAGATGTTTTAAGAAATTTTAGGCTTTTCTCGAGGATTTTTCTCGGTGTGACAACGGCCTTTATCCATAGACTTTAAACTTTCATAACATAGCCTCTCATACCTTATTTCTTTCATAAAAACTGTGGCCAACATTATATATTTGCAGGGCTAGTTATTGTAATTAGTGGTTATCTCAGTTTTTACATTTTGAGACCAAAAATGTCCTGCCGTTGGGATTGCGACATTCTGTTAGGCCGCACGAGACTTCAACGCGACGCTCTGACTCAGATTATACACGGCCATCAAACAGAAAATCAAGTAATTCATAATTTAAGTAAAATGGACAGCACAGAAGCGGTACGAATATTTTATTGATTTGTTACAAACACACTTGATGATATAAAAAATAATATTTGATATAAAAAAAGACGATTCTAACAGTCCACTTTATCATCCAAAATAAATGCAAAGACTTATTTTTTAATTATAGTTAGGTTTTTATTTGCATTATCCACTAACAAAAATAACAGTGATGCCAAAGCTGTGTCCTGTTTAATCACTGATTGCCATTTGGACTTCTGTTTGGAATTACGTCACTGCAATTGTTAAATTCAGCTGTATGTTACTTCTGGGTTCATGTAATTTTCATGTTTTATTATTTTAATCTCTATTTTCATCTTCTTCTTTTTTTCATTTCAGAATTTATTTGTTAGCCCTGTAAAGTGTTCCCCACAGGTTACCATTTTTGTGTATGTACTTTATCTGACAGGCAGTGTTCCAGCCTCAAAAACACTGGTTTAGTGCATGGTTCTAATTGATGGGTAACTAAATTGTACTTTTCATTATCTCTTTTATATTATAGACGATGATGTGGATGGAGAGACTGTTGACGTTGGTCTGACGGAGTCAATGGTTTCATTCCTGTTTGAGGGATCTTTTAAGAAGCAGGCAAAATTCCTTAGATTTGTCCAACAGATGAAGGAAACGGTGATGATAATGCTTGAACCTGTGCCTGCAGAATGCCTTTTGTAGTCTTCAGCTGGAGCAAGGTTGTTGCTATTTAATAATGTCTCATTTGTTTTCAGGGAACTATCCTTAAAATAAATCTTAAAGAAGCTGGGGTTTTTCTTTGCTTCCCCTATTCATTTACTGTAATTATACTAGTGCTTAATTAATTTCTTGCATCTAGAACATTAAGTATTAGAGATGTTTTGAAATTTCTGCTATTTTCTTTGTCAACAATATAAACAGAAAACACTACTTAAACAGATCAGATAACAGACACTTTGACATGGTGAAAAAGCAGGGTGCCCAGTGTGCCTAGTACATAACTATTTTTTACATTAAGGGCCAGCTTTACTAACAGCTTGCACCAGCGCAAACCCTCTTTTGGCATTAAAAAACTACTGTCAGGATTTACTAAAGACACGCAGTGAAGAATTAGCGCTGAAAAGGCGTGCATGGCACAGTTATTTTTGCAGCTGACCTTATTGCATATGCATTTGTAGGAGTTTCCCTTTCAGACGCAAAATTTATGGGAGGAGAGTATTTAAATTAATCAGTCAAGGTGATTTACTAAGGTTTGCGCTCATCAATTTACTGGTGTTTGCACCATTATTTACCGTCCAAAAAAAGCACGTCTTAAACCACTGGTAGATTGCGTTGGTCATTATGGGAATGATCCGGCAGCGTCTGTGTTCTTTAATTTGCGCGTCGTCAGTAGATCACACGCAAAACTTTCCACTCCCATCAGCGCTTTTTTGGAACTGCACTCTCACGCTTATTTGCCCTGTTTAGTAAATCTGGCCCTTACTCTGTAACCATTTATTAGAGGGTCAGTTCACCCAAAAATAAAATTCTGTTATTACTCGCCCCCATGTCATTCCAAACCCGTAAGACTCTCATTCATCTCCAGAACACAAATTAAGATATTTTTAATGAAATCTAAAAGCTTTCTGTCCCTCCATTGACCGCTTACACAACTAGCATTTTCAAGAAAGTTAGGAAAGACATGATTAAAGTAATCCATGTGTCTCCACTGGTTTAACCTCAATTTATGAACATAATCTACCACTACATTTACAAAATATTAATATCCGTTCATGACAGCACCACAACGCAAGACGTTTCATAAACGTGTTCAGGATTAATATTTTGTAAATAAAGTGGTAAATTATGTTGTAAATTGACACACACAAAGCACTCGCGTGGCTACATAAACTGAGGTTAAACCACTGGAGTCACATGGATTACTTTAATGATGTCTTTACTAGGGCTGCCCTCAACTAAAGATTTTTCTAGTCGATTAGTAGTCATTAATTTAAGTGATTAGTCGACCAATCAAACGTGTATATTAATAAGCCTTATAAATCATAATAATGAGAATGAATTGCCTTTATACAATACATAGCCTAATCAGCGCTCAAGCATACACTGAGTTTTGGTTTATTTTTTTGACTCGCTCAAGTTCACAGAGACCGAGATGGCAGAAAGCGCATCCTATTTGTTTTGTTTATTTTACAAAGGCACATTGTTTTCTTGTTATTGTGAGTTTACACAAATAAAAGTAGACTATCGAATGATGTATCACTCTTATCTGTATGACCAAAAATGACGGAGTATTTTAAGTTGTTTCCGCTGTTATCAGGAAAAATGCAAGTGATCGCGCCGGCGCCTCCATGTCATGCAGTAAAGCACGCTATACTTTAGCTTCCACACTCCCCACAAACACTTGGAGGTGCATCTAATAATAGCGCACATTTATCTAAGTTAACGTTAGAGCGTTAGAGGGCCTTGAAAGTGGTAGTTGCGTAGCTGTCAATTGAGGGACAGAAAGTTCTCAGATTTCATTAAAATATCTTCATTTGTGGTCCGAAGATGAACGAAAGTCTTACAGGTTTGGAACGACATGAGGGCGAGTATTTAATGACAGAATTTTCTTTTTTTGCGTGAACTAACCCTTTAAGATGTATGAACTGACAACAGTGTATGAGTTGACAACTAAGATGATCAAGAAAAGGTTAGGGCACATATTTCAAGTAAAACTTGTTTGGAAAAATTCTGAAGTTAGTGTTGTTTGTATATGAATGTATTAATTTGTCTTTTCAGTAGTAAGGACTGGTACTTCACAGTATTTGTTGTACTTATTGTATCCCTGTAACATTGCATTGCCTAATTATTACTTTCTCTTTTTTTTACCATAGTAATATCAGCCCATCAGCAGCCTTTCCTGCACATTTTGAAGTTCCTAAGTTTCCTTTTGATGTTCAGGCTAAATTGGACCAAAAACAAAGCAAATTTTCAGCATCAGATAGGATCAAAATTATAAGAACATTGTATGAAAGCATGGCTCGTTACAGTATGTAAGTATTCCCCATTAACTGTGCCAAGGTCTTAATGGGTTACATTTTAATAACATTTTAAACCAAAATTTTACGCTGCACTCGTGTTTAAAATATTTTTGCAGGTATCCGACTAATGAGGAGTATTCAAGTGGCCCTGACTCTGAAGACCCTGACTCTGAGGTACCCCTTTTTAAAGGACAAAGAGGGAAATGGATAAGTAAATCTTAATATCCTACTCTTGGTTCTGTTGATACAGTTTGTTATTTTGTGTAATTATTTTATTTATTTGTTTTTGCCCAAATATTATTTTAAATAGCACACATGGCACATGTCTCTGAAACTCAAGTTTAAATTTGAGCGGACACCTTTGGCTGATGTTGAAGAAGTGAAAAGACTTAAACAGAAGTTTGGTCATTCAAAAAAGTCTCTGCAACCTGAAAAAATTTGCAAACAAATTACAAGGCCTGTGGTGAGAGAATAAATTTATAATCTTTTTACAGTGTTACATGTTACCAGTGAATTGTTCTCAAATTTATCATTATAACAAGTGACAAGATGCAAACATTTTCTTAATTTTCTTGCCTAGAAATTAGAAATAATGTTCTACCTGATTGTTTTTGTCTGTGCACAAGGACATGGATGTTGTTGGAGAGGATGCTACCTCAATAGAGGGACATGTGAATGTCCTACAGGACCAATATCGAAAGACACAGCCAGATACTCGCATTGTTGAAGAGCGAATGAGGAGGACCTTTGCCTGGAGGCGGAAGGAGATTACTGGTGGAATGACTGTTGAAGATGTTTTCAACAAATATCCATTCTTGAAGAGTCCATCAGGGGTCAGTGTGCAAATTATACAAGTACACAAACCCATTAACATGTAGGACACTAAAACTGAATAAAATCCTGATTTTCTTATGCTTGTGTCTTTTTTACTAATTTCAGCTTTATCAAGAAATTGGTTTCCTGTATAAGTCTGTTAATCTCTGCCGGCACTTTCAAGAAAATTTTGGAAACATTGAATCCAGTGTGCTACAGCTTGCTCAAGGGAAATCTCTTTTAGCAAAGCCGCACAAAGAAGCTAGAGAAGAATCTCTCGTTGAAGACCATCTTGGTAACTGACTTTTTTTAAACTTTATCCTATTTATTAAATGGACAGTTCACCCTAAACTGAAAATTCTGTCATTGATTACTCACCCTCATGTCTTTCCAAACCTGTAAGACTTTTGTTCAACACAAATGAAGATATTTACAAGTACAGCCATGTCCATTTTGAAGGCAAACAGCTTCAGCGAGTACCAGAAGTAGAGATTAATAATGTCAAATATTGTGTTAAAGATGCATTTACTGTGGGTCTCTTGCATGCAGAAGAAGTTCCATTGTTTTTTCAGATTAAGTACATTCTTAACATGGACACAGACTGGTTATTGTGTGGCAAGCTGTTCATTCCTGAATCATTTTGTCAACATTATTATTCATACTGTGTGAAATATGAGAATGAATGGACTGTCCTCTCACCAGGTGAGGAGGTTGATTACCAGGCACTAGATACCTACAGTGTTAATGACAAATTATTTATTAGCACTAGGTATTCTTGCTGAAGAACAACTGCTCTATGCTGTAAACCTCAATGTGCAGCACATGATATAGCCTGTTTAATTAGCTGTATATCGATGTATAACAGTTCTTTTATTTTTCTGATTTGATTTGTAAGGATTCTACAGTATAGACAATTTCTTGTATTCCTGTTAAAAAAATTTTAAAGGCGTTACTGTTTTAAAATACTGTTTTATACCTCTGATTATATTTGTTGAGTAATGTCTGATGAGCTTTTATGTGCGATGAACAATCAATTGTCTTGACTCACACTTACTGTTGTGAGATGATGTAAGGCATTTCAAGTAATTCTCTTTGTAAAAGAAAGTTTATAAATAAAATTACATATTTGTAAAATCTACATATTTGTAAGCCAGTTTCTTTAAGATATTTTTTAGCGCCCCATAGGATCAAAACTGTTTTGTTATTGGGGTGTACCCTGGGAATTCTTTTAATAAGGTACAATTTTGTTGCAGTATGCACAATTGCCCCTTAAATGGTACAAAGTTATAGGGTACAATTTTGTACCTTGCATTACAGGTACAAAAAGGTACCCTTAAGGGTACCACCCCAGTGACGGCCACTTGTACCCTAAAAGGTACAGTTTTGTACTTTTTTTTCTGACAGTGTAACCTACAGTCAAGCTACCCTTTTGAAAAAAATACTTAGCTACACAAAAGCAACAAACTAAAAGTTGCTAACATTGAAACTACAGTACTTAAGGCAGCAATTTATTTTTAAATATATAACTATTCATTGATATAATGTATAATGTACAAGCTGTATTCTGGCACAGACACAATGAGGATCTTTGAAGAAATTCATAATTTCAAATAAGGTGACAATATTAATACAATATTAAAATAATAATAATAATAATAATAATAATAGTAAAAATAGAGTGCACCCTCATTTCTATAAGTGAGTAGTGAGTATAAAACAATATATTTAACTAATTAAATATTTCTCTATTTAAAAACAAGTCATGGAGTGACTCAAATCATTTATTGAATCAGTTCATTTTAATGAACCTATCAAAGGAATCGATTCACTAAGATGAATCAGACATTCCAATGCTACATATGAGAGCACATTTGACATTTCACCTCAGCTTGCTCATCTGCAAAGCATGCAAGATACAATGTGACATGAAAATCAACAACGTAGTGTTTTGTCGCCCAACACAGAACAAAACAACAACAACAAAATGCTTGTAGACTCATATTAGATCAAAATGCTACACTATTTTAAAAACAGCAGAGCTACTATAATCCAATGAAAAATGTAATTAAGTTTGTAATGTTGAAACTTCTGGTATGAGACTCCCCAACACTGATTTTCAAGCACAAAATAAGAACCATAATATAGAATCTTCAGTCTTCCAAACTTTTGTAAAGAGCTGAAAGCTAATGTCCTCCTATTACTATCCAACAAGGCCTGATCTTGATTCATCACACACATTTATTTACATTATCTTTTTTTTTTTTTTTTTTTTTTTTTTATCTAAATGAAAATTTCTGCAGACATTCAATACAGTGGCAAGAAAAAGTATGTGAACGCTTTGGAATTACCTGCATTTATGTTTAAATTTGTCTTAAAATCTGGTTTAATCTAAGTTTCAATAATTAAAAAACACAAACTGTTTTAACTAATAACAGAAAATGTTTTGTACTTTTCTTGTACATACTGAATACATCATTCAAACATTCACAGTGTAAGTTATAAAAAGTATGTGAACCCCTATGCTAATGACGTCAACAAAAGCTAATTAGAGTCCAGAGTTTGCAAACCTGGAATCCACTGGAATATATTGGAGGTGTGGCTTAGAGCTACTATGACTTATAAAAAGCACTTAAACATTTTGAGTTTGCTATTCAAAAGAAGCATCTGCTAACGTGGACCTACTCTCTCTAGAAGTGGCCATCCAGCCAAGATGACTTATAGGGCACACCGCAAAATGCTCAGTGAGGTAAAAAAAAAGAACCCTAGAGTGTCAGCTAAAGACTGGAAGGAATCATTGGAACTGGTTAACATCTCTGTTCATGAGTCTATTATACAGAAAACATTAAACACGCATGGTGTCCTTAGCAGGACACCATGAAGGAAGCCATTGTTTTCCAACAAAAAAATTGCTGCACACCTGACATTTGCCAAAGACCACCTTGACATGCTACTCTGAAAATCTTTTGTGGACTGATGAAACTAAAGTTCAATTGTATGGTGTGAAAAGGGCACTGCATACTAACATTAAAACATCATCCCAACGGTGAGGTATGGTGGAGGGCGCATCATGATTTGGGGCTGCTTTGCTGCTTCGGGCCCTGGACCGCTTGCCATCATCGAGGGAAAAAATAATTCCCAAGTTTATCAAGATATCCTACAGGATAATGTCAGGGTGGCTGTGCGCCAGCTGAAGCTCATTATAAGTTGGGTGATGCAATAGGACAATAACCCTAAACATCGAAGAAAGTCCACTACAGAATGGTTTCAAAAAAAGAAAATCCACCTTTTGGAGTGGCCCAGTCAGAGCCCAGACTTTAACCCAATAGAGATGCTGCGGAATGTTTTCAAAAAAGCCATTCACACCAGATATCCCAAGATAATGGCTGAGCTGAAACAGTTCTGTAAGGAAGAATTGTCCAAAATTCCTTTGCTTTTGTGCAGGTCTAACCACAGCTGTTTTGAGGTTATTGCTGCCAAAGGAGGATCGACCAGTTGTTAAATCCAAGGGTTCACTTACTTTTCCCACAGCACTGTGAATGTTTAATGAAATGCGTTCAATAAAGACATGAAAGATTATAATTGTTTGTGTTGTTAGCTTAAGCACATTGTGTTACTCTGTACTTGTGACTTTGATGAAGATGAGATCACATTTTATGACCGATTAATGCAGAAAACCAGCTAATTCCTAAGGGTTCATATACTTTTTCTTGCCACTGTATATCGTTAAATCTGAAAAATACAAACAGAAGCAGCATTTTTGTGCAACCAAAAAGATGAGCACTGTAATTTGTGGGAAGGTAGCAAAACACATCTGTTATGATGAAATAATTTCCATTTGGGATGCTCATGAGAAGAATATTTGATTTGCACAGAAGGTACAGAAAAAAAAAATATTTTTTTTGAAAGAACATAAGATGTTGGGTTTCAGACTCTGGCTCTCCCTCCGTCTAAATGACTCAGTCTTGTGCTCCCTTTCCATGTCTCACTGAGAAAGTGTATAGCAGGTTAAATGAGATACCTCCTCTGCATGTATTCTCAGGTCTGATTCACAGAGCCTTTCACGGCCTGCAGCTAGCGGTGGTGATCTGCATAATTGTTTGGCACTTGTTGACTTGGGAGGAACCTGTAGGGCAAAAGAACAGAGAGGGAGGAGAGGCCATAGGACAGAAAGAGCATCTCTGCTAGACAAACAATGAGGGCCAGACCCAGCTCTGAGTCACAGCCCTTCTGAAAGGATAAAGTGCATTAGAAGCATATGTTATGACACAAGCTGGATTTCCACAGGTGATATTGAGGTAAGACACTGGTGTTAGAGGATAACTGAGGAGAAAATATATATTTTTATTATATCTTTTTTTATAAACTGTAAATATGTTTAAGGTGTGTTTTCGATATTAATATACCTGTAATTTATCCTGTCCTAGCTTAATATGCAGAGACAACTATAAGTAAGCTTTTTGTAGGATGACTGCTCTGTTTATCATGAGTTTGGGATGGGACTATCTGTTTGTTCAACCAATTGGCAGATGGCGTGAGTGTTCTGGAAGACTGTTTTCATTATTTTTGCAGTTCCATTTGGTGACATTAATGGGGCAGAAATTACACACTTCACCTTTAAATATGATTGAATAAAACCCATTCTGCTGTTACATTTAAACACATGCAGACCTTGTAGAACTTCAGATGTCAAAGGCAGGCCAGTTTGAACATGAGGTATATTTCAGAGTAGAAAAAGAAAAACCTCCTACAGTACAATTAACAAACTTTTTTTTTTAACAGACCAGTAATCAGAGAAACCCTTCAAAATATAATAAGAAAATTCACCAATTCTACTGCCTAATCTAAGCCGACTATTATTGTGAACAGTCTGTGGTCTCTTTGTTCAGTGAAAGTATTTATAATTTTAGATATTTTTTTTTTTTACTTTTCCTGCTCCTTTGCAGTACTTTTAAACTTTTAAGCTTAACTAGGTAAGCTTTGAGATTGTCTTAACCCTCAGGGGTCGACGGACGCGCCGACGCGTCCTGCTGAATTTTTTCCTCATAACAACGGAAACAACTTAAAATACTTTTACATTTTTGGGCATACAAATAAGTGTAAGACATCATTAGAGACTATAAAGGGTCTACTTTTATTTGTGTACACTCACAATAACAACAAAATCTTGTGCTTTTGTAAAATAAAGAAAATAAACAGGGTACGCTTTCAGCCGTCTCTGTCTCCGTGAGCATCATTCTGAAACATGTCACAAAAATTAACTGAAACTCTGTGAATACTTATCAGACAAACATGAAACATGTCTAAAAAAAGCTTAAAATGTCTACTTTTAAATAAAACAATTCAAATTGAAAACAAATATTCTCCTGCAATGTAATCTGTATAAAACAAAGCGATGTACAGTTTCTCCTGGCTCAGCTCATTATCGCTAATGTGATCACACCCACCAGCAGAGCACGCTATTCATACGGTAATGTGCTGAGACGATCAATGCAAATGGTAAACGCCCCCAACAGTGCCCTAAAAAACATTAAGTTCATCATCCGATTCATTCGCTTTCCTGCGCCTTTGGAAGATGGCATGCTACACAGGTGACGAAGAGTTCACAATTTCCTCAGAAGAAGAGCGGGACTCTGATGAATGTTTGCATTTTGAAGAGCGACTTGATCCAGCCAAGGATACAATTTTGGATGAGTAAGTCTTTACTTACATTAGTTGACATGCTATTTTATATAAACATGTACATATTTTACTAGTTGGACTATTTCCAGTCTTGCCAGCCAGTATTCAGAGTATTGACATTTGAAATATGTCCTAATAGGCCTAAGTTTTAGTTACATTTAAATGTTGTTTCGGCTAAAGCAGGTATTTAAATTGTATGCTGTATGATATGAATATGATATGTAATATGATATAAAAATATTATGAATGTTTAGATTATATTTTAACTAGTGTTTATGCTACCTCATTATCATTGACGAAGCTTGTGCTTGCAAATATCTGTTCGGGTGTAAATGTGTAAAATGTGCTGTAAATATGCCCATATTAGAAAATCAGCATATTAGAATGATTTCTGAAGGATCATGTGACACTGAAGACTGCAGTAATGATGCTGAAAATTCAGCTTTGATCACAGGAATAAATTGCATTTTACAATATATTCAAATAGAAAACAGTTATTTTAAATTGTAAAAATATTTCACAATATCACTGTTTTTGCTGTATTTTGGATCAAATAAATGCAGCCTTGGTAAGCAGAAGAGACTCCTTTTAAAAACATTAAAAAATCTTACAGATCTAAAACTTTTAAACGGTAGTGTAGGTCAAAATTTTTAAGTAAAGTCTTTATGTAAAGAAAATGTATAGTCAGATTACTTCTTTTAACTTAAACTTGATTTTGTGAATAAGCTACAAACAATACATTCAATCATTAAGTCTCCTCACATTCATTCTCCCTCAGGGGAGGGGTCTTTGTCTCCTCAGGTGTGAATCACATCAATATTCATGATCATCCACGCCTCCTCGCATATGGCCGTTCTAACACTAAAAGTGTCTTACAAAAGTTAAATGACTATATTGTTTTGTATGAATGAGTGATTAGGATGGTTTTCACATCATTTTATAGCAAAAACTCTAGGCTACAAGATCAAGTTAACAAAAGCCTTTGTGAACAAATGTTTAGTATGTGTTATATGGCCTTATTTCAGTGACTTAATTTATTTTTTATTTTTTCAAAAACCACGCATAAACGTTATTTTCTCAAAAATACAAACATGTACATACATGTTGTTCACATATTGTTGTAGCCCAGTTTGTGCTGAATACAGTGTTATCAGACTTTAGCCATTAATATGTTTTTAAGCAACTGAAAAAAGCACAAATGTCAAGGCACGTCAAAACTTCTCCAGAGCCCAAAACACCCTCAGACCCCAGAGGGTTAAATACCTGTTTTTTTCCGTGTAAATCTAAAGGCAGAGCAGTCAAGCAATCCTGCCTTGATGGATAATTTTTAGATTACTGTTCCGCGAGCATTACGGAGTTGCAATCATTTCAATTTAATTGTTTATTGTTTGGTCCTTGAGTGGGGCAAATGGTTTCACTGCTTCAGTGCACTGTCTTAAAGTCTGGCCATGGCCAAGCACGCCTGCTCATGTCCACCATTTTATTATGTCAGGGTTTTGTGCACAGCCTCCCAGTTCCACTGAATAAAACATGAATTCTCTTGATGTTCTGCAAAGAAAAAAAAGAAAAATATACTTTTTGTCTCCACATTTTATTACTTTTCAGCAGCAATGTGTGTTTGGCTTTCAGTGCAGTTTTTTTCCTAATTTAGCCTTTTGCTGGTGTACTTTCCACAGTTTTGGAAGAAGAGGCTTTGGCCAATATTCATATTTGCATAGTCTCCTTTGCCTCCACAAAGGAGTAATGGTAATAGCTCTTGGCTCAGACAGAAATGTTGCTTGTAGAAGCAATAGTATTAGGGTTTCCATTGTTTTGGATAGTTTTAGATATTTAGACATGCTCTTAGAATGTTTGGATTCTTAAAAATGTGTAAACTTTTCTTATATTTTTGTGTATCCTTGTCATATAAACTTTTAATTATAAATTATTTCGTTTTTCCCAGCTCAGCAGTTTGCAAATTTTTCAGAACACACAGTGCACACAGACACAAACACAACTACTCATACACTAAAACAGACACCATGCCACTTTATATCATCTGCCTCTAAATATGAAAGGGCCTCTGGGTTAGTTGTGCCATGTTTTTTAGACATTTGAGATAATTGAACAAATTATGTTCAGGTTGCGATTATTCATTGGGGTCAAAATGGCTGGTAGAAGTAAATGCATATGCCTCTGTGCCTTTCATTAATTGCGAGAATACATGTTTGTGCTCCTCTTTTCCTGCACGGGGGACATTAGTCACTTGACAGGCTCTCTACAAGCTCTTTTGCCATCAACTAAGCCCTGAACACCCTGAGGAGGAAAGAAAGAAAGAAAGAAAGAAAGAAAGAAAGAAAGAAAGAAAGAAAAACAAAGAATTCTGGAAAAATTAAGGGATGCATAATGACAGCTACGAATAAGCACATATGAGCATTTGAAAATCATTTCAAAGAAATAAATACACAGAAAGAAGGATTTGTTACCCTAATCACTGCCACGATATTTCATAAATCTCCAGCTTTCTCAAATGGCCCATTTACATTTCAAACTGTTGTTTTTGCACACTTAACCTGAATACAAATACTCTTGTAATAGCAAAAAAAATTTTTTTTAGTTTTTTATAGAATGCATATAATGAGTGTAAACAAATTCTAAGAGTATTAGAGATTTGTGTGTAGGGGTTTATTAAAAGAGGAATACCTTTTTTCTGACATGAAATATTACCTCAGTGACAAGTTGTTTTTCAGTGATATGTTTCCAAACAGCAAGGATGTAATTACAAATTCAGGATGGCAGGGGAAGAGTCATTGATATTTGAGTGGCAAACTGATTTGTTAGGGTTAGGTTTAGGTGTAGGGTTTAGGGTTGGGTTTTAGTTTGTCTGACTAAATGTCTGCCAGTGTCTATTGACCTGTTTCATGTGACATCATTGTATGACTGCGCTGCCATGTTTGTGACCAAAATACCTTCAGAGTGCTGCACTGTGAGCTGCAACAAAAGCCGGCAAATTTTTTTTTATCATTTATAAATCATGAAAAGGTAATCCTGCTGTTTAATTAAAATGTATTTTTTCTTTCAATAAAGTTTTATCTTTCAAGTGGCATGGCTTCATTTCGCCAAAGTCAAGCAGCCATGAAGGGGGACAGCAGGGATAAAAACGCTTGTTGGTTTTTGCTCATTTATTCAGATGTCAGTAATAAATTAAAAAAGCAATATAATCTCAATATACAATACAGTATATGTTTAAAATGTATATACTAATGTTAGTCAATAAACAATACATCATAAGATTATGAAGCACAGACTTTATACACACCACCATACTACAATGTAAACATATTAGTCTTATACACTAATATGTCTTGGTTGCTTTCTGTGTATTCTTCATGAGTTAAAAGCAGCTCTTATATTCATACAGATGGGATCATCACCAGCATTTTGTAGTATTGTGACCAAATCAGAGCAGAAAACAACACAAACATGTGTAACTTCTGAATGAGAGATCATCTTTTCACTATGATGTACCGGCAGGCATGTGCATTCGCCGGTCATACATCAGACTCGCCAGTATACAGAGGTAAATCATGGATAAAATACTGTAAATTTAAATGTCTGCAAAAGTCCAATTTGGCAATATTGTGCTGACCACAGACCTGTATACACCTTTCCTGTGACTTGGGATGGATCAAAAGCATTTTTTGGTGTTTTTCTTGATATTGTTCTTAATATTGTGCAAAAACAGTCAGAGGTTGGTAAATAGGTGCTATTTAGACGCTTACGCGTTGCCAAAGTAACTGTCTGGCTTCTGCTTGCTCTTAAAGATGCCGTTTTACACAAAAGGCTACAACATTTTCTTTGCACTTTTAAAATGAAAATGATTATGATTATTATGATTAAAATGTTATTATTATTCCCCAAAATGTAGGTGGACAAACTTTCTAAAAGAGGAGAGGACATTACTGATGTAACACCCCATGGTGCAACCTATGGATAATGGAAAGTATGGGAACTGTGACGAATATTCTGGATATTTGGTACTGGACCTCACGTCTGTGCTCAAAACACAAAAAATATATATATTAAAAAAAAACAAAAAAACAAAAAAATAAATTTACTAGATAAATCCAGCTTTCAACAATTGGATGAATTGTCACTTCTGTGACATAAAAGGATCCAGCAAATGTTTTCCTACATTAAGTTTACACAGCAGAATAAATTAAATCTTTATGAGTTTACATTTTCACAGATTTTCTTCAGTGACATTTTATGCATGTCAGAAATTGTACATGTCTGGTAGCAAAGAGCATCAGATGATGAGTGACAGAGAGGACACTGAAAAGAACAAAGAGAGTGGTGAACATACCGTGTGTTTAATTTAAAAATAAACTTACTGTGAGATTCTTACAAATTTATAATCAATGCATTCACTCAAAACACAAACAAGAAGACTATTGACCACAAACACACTTTACCTTTGTTCACCTGGCATCCTTCAAGTTACAAAGCATGACGCTCTGAGGAGAGAAAATGTATAAAGTGAATACAGTATATAGTGGGGTCAAAAAGTCTGAACGTTTTAGGGTTTCGAAAAAGTAAATGAAGAAATATTTTAGGTTCTGCACTATTTCTAAGTCATTTATCAAATGTAACAAATTTGTGACACTGACCACGTCAACTTCTTTGTACAAAAGGTCAGATTTCCTTGCTTGTATTGAAGCACACAAGATGCTCTTTGGAACATTCTCAGATCATGCTAGAATAGCATGGATCATAAGGATTTACACCAACTTGCGGAGTCCACGGCAGTTTGAGTGCATGCTGTAATTAAAGGAATAGTTCACCTAAAAATGAAAATTTGCTGATAATTTACTCACACTCAGGTTTTTAGGAAAGTATCCCAGGTTTTTAGCTTCATCCAATGCAAGTGAATGGACAACAATTATTGACGGTCCAAAAAGCACACTTAGTCAGCATCAAAGTAATCCACATAACTCCAGCCGATAAAGAAATGTCTTCTGAAGTTAATTGATACGTTTGTGTGAAAAACGAATCGCTAATTAAAACTTAATTAATTTTAAAAAATCGCTTTCTGGAAACACTCAATGCCTCACGTCACTGTCATGTGATGTCGTCACGTTGGCTCGTTCATGTGAGAATTCAGAAGTTCCACTCTATTTAACACAGAGGAACGTACTTCATGCGAGAGTTAGGTAAATTCAAACAGCTATAGAGAGCTGGCAGAAGCGCAGATTTAAGATTAAAACATTTTAATTAGCGATTTGTTTTTCACACAAACGTATCGATTAACTTCATAAGACATTATTTAATCGACTGGTGTCATTACTTTGATGCCGCCTAAATATTCTTTTTGGACGCTCAAATATTGGTGTCCATTCACTTGCATTGGATAATGCTAAAAACCTGGGATACTTTCTTAAAAATCTTAAATCCTGTTCTGATGAAGAAAGAAGGTCATATACATCTTGGATGGCCTGAGGATGAGTAAATTATCAGCAAATTTTCATGTTGGGGTGAACTATTCCTTTAAAGCAAAAGAGGGACATACCAAACTCTGAAATTCAAATTCTCATGTTGATCATGTAATTTGTACCTAAACATTTTGTACCAAATTAAAAACAAACTGAGTTTAACTCATCCCCAAACACCAATAAATGACATATATTTGCACCAGTAATGGACATTAGTATCTTCAGATTGTGTCCATATTAACTTCAGATTCTAAGACCCTTTTGACAGGAAAGCAAAATATATGTTGTTCAAAAAGTGTAATGGTTTTAATTCTCAGTAGATCATTTGTGCATGAATAGTGATATATAAGTAAATGCCTTGAGGCAGCATTACAGGAACCAAGACTCAAAGGGAAAACCCATTGTTCCAGCTTTGAAGAATAAGTTTTAGGAAAGCATTCATTTATAGCAGGCATGCTGTTTGGCACAGTTTATCTTTTAATTGATCTTTTGAATGATTGAGTGAATTCATAAAGAAAATGGAAGAATGCAGAGATCATATTTTCTGGCTGTGCATACACAGGAGAGAACCATTTCTCAACACAGTGATGAAGTCATCAGAGGACTCTTTAGCTGTAACCAAAAGAAATCGCCATCTTCCAACCCAAACCGAAGCTGACAGCATGGCCACACAAAGCTATTTCAGTTTGTCTAAAGAATTTATGCATCATTTTGGAAGATGGGATGGGTCTTGATCACTCCTCGATTAAAGTCTGCTAATGGAGACCAGAGCAGGTCAGAGAGCTGCTGTTACCATGACAAACAGGCCGTGAATTTGATTGCAGAGGACAGGAGCATTGTTTGTAAGATGTGAGAGCCTATTTCAATGTGTTAGAGGAGCACTGTTGTAAGTGTCATCAGTGCATTTCTCTTTTTGCAACAAATACATATGAACATCAAATAGCCCATTCCGTTTCATCTAAGAGACAGTAGCGCACTTGGAATATTAAAACGTAACACAACAATTCCAGAGCACTTATCGGTAAATTCAAAGGCAGCCTCTCCTTGTACAGTTCTCCTAGAAAAGGTTCACTTGATGCTCAAATGCACTGCCAATACCCTGATAACCAGTCCTCAGCATCTATTTTAGTGATGCTATGAGACCTTTGGTGTGCATGCTGTGTAGTGACAAATATGCAAATTACAATGATAATTCCAGTAACCAGTGGGGGCCAGGATGAAACTGTGTTTGATCCTTATGTACACCCTGCAACTGAAAACGAGAAACCATAACTTGGACAAAATACTAATTGGCTGTTTTCAGAACGTTGTTTTAAATGTGTCATGGAAATTATTGGCACAGATGCACCTCATCCCATAGGAAACTTTCAAATATTTTCTGATATAACCTACAGTATTTGCATGGATACATATTGGTTATGTTTGGAATAGCATACTAATATACTACTCAAACTACTTCTGCAGTATGTATACTGTGTGCAGTATATACATATTTTCTGAATTGATGAATGCCAAATTGTTCTGTATACAATAGTATACAACTAGTTTAAAGTATGAAATATTGTATTCCACAATGCAATGTGCTTGATATGACCTTCCATTCCCAGTGTGACGAATGAACTGGCAGTAACAAGAAGTACGATTTTAACATCTCTTTTGTTTTTTGCTTTTTGATCTGTCAAAATAATTTTTTTAAACAAAATTGAACAAAAAATACAAAATAACTGTCTTCATTTCCAAGTTGACAACTGGATGCCACTCACATGCAGTGTGATGTGGTCATATGACATCAATTTAGCATGACAATGTTTGAAACATTGTGTGTGTGTGTGCGTGTGTGTGTGTGTGTGTTTGGGCAGGTTTGGGTGGTTTACGGAGACTTTTTTTTTAGGTTACAAACTGGTAATTACAAGGGTATTATGCTATAAATGTGGTTTATGATGACATTTCTAGTGTCCCCATAATTCAAATTGCTTAAAAAACATACTAAATAATTTTTTTTGAAAATGTAAAAATTAAAAAATGCATAAAGTTTTTTTGTGAGGGTTAGGTTTAGGGGTAGGGTTAGGGGATAGAATCTATAGTTCATACAGTATAAAAATCATTATGTCTATGGAGAGTCCTCATAAGGATAGCAGCACCAACAAATGTTAACAAATGAAACCTAATTGTAAAGTGTTACCATATAGTCTTTGTATTATATATAGCCTAAATATGGAACAATGCCTACTGTTTCACTTGCTTTTTAATAGTAGGCAGTAGATCATGTATATTGTGCAGAATTTCATAAAGAGTTAGCTAGCTTCCATTCTGAACATAGACTCTGATTCCTCTAATTTTACCAGCATGATACCAATAATGAAAATACTATATTAACAGTAGTCATTTAGAAAATGCTGTCACAAGTCACTTACATTATGCTTAAAATAGGTGCACTCCCCATGGAGCAACCTGAAGTGCCTTTCACAAGGGCACTGTAGTGATAACTCATGGATTCCCCCTTGTGGGGTTTAAACCCAGCTCTTTAACCACTACACCATACCACCCCATTAATGCAAGCCAATACATCAGAAGGATTATATGTTTTTGTCCACAGTGTCCCCGGTGTGATGCCATATTCTTAAACACTTACACAGGGATAATCTGCTAATGCAACCACACATCACTCCAGGAGGTAGCACAGGGATTCATCAGGACAGGCGGGAGTGCAAGTGGCACAAGAGCAGAGCAAACATGTCACCCTGTAATGGTTCTCACTCTACAGCAGCAGGGAGATTAACATTTGCACCAAATGATCGCTGAGCTCTTTGACATACAAAAGAAGGGCAATTATAATATGGATAAAGATGGAGGCTTTTAAAGCCATTAAAAAGGCTTGTTTTATGGACTCCTGTTCAAAAGTGGAGTTTGTTAATTCGTCCTAATGACATCCTTGTCCATGTAGTTTCATCGAGTACTGACGCTGACTACCTCCCCTGGAGTCAAGAGTTCGATTCCAGGGCGTGCTGAGTGACTCCAACCAGGTCTCCTAAGCAAACAAATTGGCCCGGTTGCTAGGGTCAGTAGAGTCACGTTGGGTTAACCTCCTCGTGGTCGCCATAATGTGGTTAATGCTCTTGGTGGGCCTCCACACGCTACATCTCCGTGGTAACGCGATCAACATGCCATGTGATAAGATACGCGGATTGACATCTCAGACGCAGAGGCAACTGAGATTCGTCCTCCGCACCCAGACTGAGGCGAGTCACTATGCCACCATGAGGACTTAGAGCACATTGGGAATTGGGCATTCCAGATTGGGGAGAAAAGGGGAGGGAAAAAAAAGGTGTAAAGCTAGAACAGTGGTTCTAAGGTGGCAAGGCCTCGACCCTAAAATGGCCTGTGGATCTGCTCTGGGTTGCAGACAGCAGGGAAAAGCAATGTTATGCTAATAATAAAATGCAACTAAACGTAAATCATGCATAGGCTAGCACAATAAAAGGGCTTAGCAACTTTTAACAAAGTAAAAAAAAATATTGTAGATTTCAAAGGTGCGTTTCCAATCAAACTCTCTTTATTATTATTTTTATATATTTTTTTATTTTATTTTTATTTATTTATTTATTTATTTATTTTTGGTGTAAATTCATCTGTCACATGGTAATATAGCTAATACTAATACAATATTAGGGCCAGTGTCAATGTGTTAGATCACGTTTCTGCTTTGGTTATGCATTTAAAAAATAGTTAATTTTCTTATGCAGCCTATGTCATGACATTTTTGCATATTGTTGGGTAGTGAATAGTAATTAATGGATTTCATGTTCAATTTTAATTAAAAAAAAATAAATATTATTTTTTTTTTATGATAAACAATTTTGGTAATGTGTTGAGTCTCAATTTGATGTAGGGCAAGGGCAAATGATTTACCAGTTAAGAAATATTCCTCAGTATGAATTTAGGGAACGTAGAAAAATCATCTATGGGTCTTAAAGTGGTAGCCAATGGATTTTAGTGCAGCAACATACCTTTGCTCTTTTAAAACAATGTGGCAGAACAAAAAGCATTTAAAATATGATATGTTATGTATGATCGTTAATCTGACTTCATAAAAATACAACATACTCGGTTAGTTAATGTTACTGCAATGACTATTAACAGACAAGAATAAAGGTTTTCTCCTAAACTACTATTTAGGAACACATAGGATTTAAATGATTACTCAGAGTGGCATTGTGGCTCTGGCAAGGAAAATTAGGCTCTTCAACCAAAAATGATCATTCTTTCATCATTTACTTAACCTTATCACTCCTCAAACTCGTATGACTTGATTTCTTCTGCAGAACACAAATGAAGATATTTTGAAGATGTGATGTGAATATCCATTCAACGCAAGTCAGCTGAGGCATGCATCAAGGAATTGTAATCAAATCATTATCATGGTCTAAGATCAATCATAAAATAAATCATTATTGTGTGTAGGAGACTGCAGATGGCAAGATTTATAGTGGGAAAAGGAGTTATATTTTGGTCTGTTCTCACCTAAAACCGATCGTATCACTTTATAAGACATGGATTAAACCACAAGAGTCGTATGCACGGTGCGAATAACCAGAGGTGGGTAGAGTAGCCAAAAACTGTACTCAAGTAAAAGTGCTAACATAAATAATTACTTGAGTAAGAGTAAGAAAGTATCCAATTAAAAGAGTACTCAAGTAGTGAGTAACTCGTTACTTTCACAAATGACATAATGGACGTTATCTCCCTACATTCCATTCCATAATACACATTTAACATGTATTACAGAATTATTATTATTATTATTGTTATTATTATTAATAATAATGGAAATCCTGTCATCATGTTTTTCTAAACCCATATGACTTTCTTTCTTTCATGCAACACAATAAGGAGATTTTTGACAGAATGTTTTCCTGAGTCATTATTTACTTTCAGTTAATGTGGGGTTTTTTTCTATATATTTTGAAAGTGAAATATATGGTGACTGAGACTGAAACATTCTGTCTAACATATTTTGGGTTCCACAGAATACAGAAGGTCACACAGGTTTAGAACATGAGGGTAGGGAAATGATGACAGAATATGAAATTATGGCTGAGCTATCACTTTAAAGGGGTAGTTCACCCCAAAATGAAAATTCTCACCCTCATTTGCTCACCCTCATGCCATCCCAGATGTGTATGACTTCATTTCTTCCGCAGAACACAAATGAAGATTTTTAGAAAAATATTTCAGCTCTGTAGGTCAGCACTATGCAAGTGAATGGGTGCCAAAATTGTTATGCTCCAAAAAGCAAATGCAGGCACCATAAAAGTAATCCATATGACTCCAGTGGTAAAATCCATATCTTCAGAAGTGATATGATAGGTGTGGGTGAGAAACAGATCAACATTGAAGTCATTTTTTACTAGAAGTTCTTCTCCAAGCCCAGCAGGGTATGCAGAGAACAATGTGAAGAAGAATGTGAAAGTGATATGTTTCTCATCCACACCTATCATATCACTTCTGAAGATATGGATTTAGCCACTGGAGTTTTATGGATTTCTTTTATGCTGACTTATGTGATTTTCTTTTAGCTTTAAAATTTTGGCACCCATTCACTTGCATTGTATGAACCAAAAGAGCTGAGAAATTCTTCTCATTTATGTTCTGCAGAAGAAAGGATGTCATTCACATCTGGGATGGCATAAGGGTAAGTGATAAGAGAATTTTCATTTTTGGGTGAACTGTCTCTTTAAGGGCTCTTGTCAGATCTGGATGAATTTGTCAATGAGAAAAGAGGTTTGGAAACCTTTCTAGTAATTATTACAGTGAAAACATGAACAATGTTCCATGGGGAAATATAAACCAAAGCAAGATCATGTTTTATTAATGCCTACTTTCGCTATTTCATAGCTTTTAGTTGTTAGTTCAGTGTAGTAACAGTTTTCAGTGTCAAAAGAACTTAGATCATTAGTTCGGTACAGCAGTACCTCCACTCACTAAACGCAGAGTATGCAGCCTGCGTAGGGCACCACGCGCAGAAATGCTGTCTGTTCGCGCTCCAGTTGTCAATAACGCGATCAGTAGAGCAAAATGCATTTACACTTAACGTGCATGTTTACATAGATTTATACAGTTAATCAGCCTGAAGTAGCTGTGATAGTTTCCAGAACACCTGCGAGGGTGCGGGTTAAATGCGTAAATACTGCTTATGACATGCGGGACAAAGAGCACTGATATATTGCTGCAGATTAAAAAAATTTACACTTAAAAACTGATGTCACAAGAGCCCATATTTACAGAATAACCCTGAAAATGACCATCACCATGTCCCAGATAAGCTCGTGTTATCATTAGAGCCAAAACTTACCTCAGCTTGCTGCGTTAAGTTGGAGCTGCAATTTTAATCTTGAAATATCCACTTGTCTTGCTGTTAAATAAAGGCTTTGCATGACGAAACTATTCTTTCTTTACTTTGCAGAGCGAAGAAAGTGTTTCACTTTGTTAGAAGAGCATGATGCTGCAGCAGTGATGGACTTGTCTTGAGTGACAGTCTGTGTCAGCACGCGCAGCTCTGTGAACTTCCGCTGTTGTAAAAGTTCCATTCAGTAATCTCTTAATAAATTACACATTAATTAAAATGAAACCCAGTAATGTAACGACAGGAACAAATTTCAATAGAAATTTACTTGAGTGAGAGTAAAAAGTACCCACTTTTAAACCTACTCTAAAATAAATTTTTTTATAAGTTACTCAAGTAAATGTAACAAAGTAAATGTAGCATGTTACTACCCACCTCTGCGAATAACAGAAGTTAATTTAAAACCCAAAGGTATCCTTTTAGTTACATGAGAGAAGCAACATACAGTATAGCATCATCTCTCAAGATGTTACTGTAATTTTACTTTCAATATATTATAAACTGTATTTTATAAAATTAATGCCTCCATTGAGCTTATTATATTTCTAACCATACTGTTAGCTGTAAATAAATAAACTTTACAGACAAATCTTTTATAACTCTTATGAATTACAATAAATTATACAAATTCAAATAAATCTTATATTCATGGGCTCCAGGTGTGTAAACCGCATCTGTTTCCCCAGCTACAGTTCTTCCTGTATCTGTATATTAATGAGATAAGGGATGTAGCCCCCACAGTCTCTAATATACACATTAAAGAGTCCTTTGAACCACAAAGGCACCAGTATATATGGAGATGAAGAATATTACCCTTATCCTCACTTAGTCCTACAAGATAAAAGATGAAAGAATGTATTCTCTTTCCCCCTTTAAATGCACAGTGTACATTAAGATTCTGAGAGGAAAAAAGTCTGATGTTGCACAAAAAAAGCCAATTTTTTTTACTGAGCATTCAATCTAAATGTTTTTTTCAGAAATTACACATGTATTAACTAAGATTAAACTAATAGCTGAATGAACTAGAACGCTGCATGAATAATGTTGTCACTGTGTGTGATCAACCACTCAACAAGGGCCGGTGCCCTAAAAGCTGATTTTAAGACGATTTTCATTGTATTCTTCATTTGCATAGTCATTCAAGAACCTCTGATGGTGAAGCAGACTTGTGGCCTTTATACAGTAGTGACCAATGAGCTGCTTCTCTCAATGAAGAGCTGATCAATCATTGTCCTTCTTGTATCTGATCCAAACTTTCAGCAAATGCAAAGCCATGGCTGATTGTTGTCAATGGTGATTATGGAACCATGCACAATCACCACAGTGGTACTTGAGTTCTCCAACTTTATAATGACTTCAGTACATGAAAGCACCTTAAGAAAACACAAAAAGAAATACACGCACACATTCACAATGTATATTTTCACCATGAATTGCATCATTTGGTCTCTTACAATTGTTTGTGTTTGTGCTGTACACCTGTTCTTCGAGCTTCACTTTGTTTTACTGCCATAATGGGGCCTTAAAATACGTGATGGGAAAACTGCAAGACTTGTCAGAGGCAGTCATTTAGTCTGTCACCCCACTTCCAATTTTAATTGGCAAGTGTGAAAGACCACTGTCAGAAGATGGTGAGATTTCAGCGATACCAGTCGGTAGGTTTGACATCCCCTACTAAAATCGAGTTGTTTAAAGTCGGCTGGTGGGATGCTGCCTTAATCTGACAGCAACTGTAATTTGACTCTTGAAATCACCAAAAGAGACTCAGAAACATTCTGAGTGAGTCCTAAAGTGAGTCCTACATAATCAATTGTACTTTCATTGTAGTGGATTATTTGATTATATTGCTGTATATGGCATCTTCTAGTGGCTATATGTTCTGTAATATAGTACCAGTCTCAAATGTTACACTATAGTTTATACACTATCTGAGCACTTTATTAGGAACACTATGTTCCTAATAAAGTGCCCGGCATGCTCTTCTGCTGTTGTAGCCCATCCACCTCAAGGTTCGACGTGTTTTACATTCTGAGATGCTATTCTGCTCACTACAATTGTGCAGAGTGGTTATCTGAGTTACCGTAGCCTTTCTGTCAGCTCGAACCAGTTTAGCCATTCTCTGTTGGCCTCTCTCATCAACAAGGCATTTCTGTACACAGAACTGCTGCTCACTGGATGTTTTTTGTTTTTGGCACCATTCTGAGTAAATTCTAGAGACTGTTGTTTGTGAAAATCCCAGGAAATTAGCAGTTACAGAAATACTCAAGTCAGCTCATCTGGCACCAACAATCATGCCATGGTTGAAATCACTGATATCACATTTACTCCCCAATTTTATGGTTGATGTGAACATTAACTGGAGCTCCTGACCCATATCTACATTATTTTATGCATTGTTCTGCTGCCACACAATTGGCTGATTAGATAATCACATGAATAAGTAGGTGTACAGGTGTTCCTAATAAAGTACTCAGTGAGTGTACATCCATGTATGTTTAAACAAAACTAATTCCTGATCCAGTCTGAGTACCAGTCTGATCTGTTATACAGTTTATTTAAAATGGTATTTATGACCCAGTTTATAAATATTCCCTACTTTTATAGCTCAGTCCATCACTGTCCATCTGTTTCCAAGGGCACAAAAACCATATGCAATACATGCAACGCATAGGGGTGCCACACAATGGGGAGATCTAAACTATTCCTCAAGGGTCCAAGGCAGTAAATGAGCTCTCAGATTGCACCACCAATTCCAGTTTTCATAGTCCATCTTTTCAGGTTTTTTACTTGAATTAAATCTTTATTCATCAGATAAAACTTGCAAAACATACACAGAACACTTTGACCTACAACTGAATCTTAGCTTAGAAAGGAACATTTACAGAGTTCAAGTGAAGATGAAAGAATTCTATTCCCTTACTGGATTCCACTAGTTCCTGCCTGGAGGCTTGTGCTCTTGTTACTTTCTTTTTGTCTGTCAGACACCCTCCTGCCCCTTTCTCACAACTCTCCTTCATAAGAAGTTGCCAGAGGCATACTAAATAGTGGTATACCAAATAATGTCATTATGAAAAGACAAACAAATGAAATGTTTAGAGAGTCTGAAATATGGTGAACTGATTCAGACATGTCATGGCATGCACCCCCTCAGATTTTTGAGTGAGGTGGATTTAGATTGCAACTTTCAAAAAGTATTCGAACCTTTGATTATTAATTTGCACAGTTATTGAAGGTAAAAAGAAAATTTTCTTATCTCAGTGCTCAGATTTGCCTTTCTCTCTCTCTCGACCCCTCTCTCCCTGTCTCATTTCTAAAGTCTCTTCTGAGCCCTTGTCTTACCGCTGTGGATTCTGTTTGGGCCTCTGTGCTTTCCTGTGCCTCAGGCAGCCTGTGAAGAAGCCCACATCAGGCACAGAAGCCCTGCTCTGGGGGCAGCGAGACTGAAGAACAGCAGGTTACAGACTTGATATGTGGCTGGTTGTATAATCAAACTGTCTCTTGCCAATAGAACAGGTCTGAAGGGCTTTTTCATGACCTTTCTGTCTGATCGGGCTTTTGTTGTCATAAAAAGTGTGCAACTGCGGGCAGAGAATGTTTTTTTGAAAGATGACATTTCAGTATTTACAATATACTTTGATTTATCATGCAGTTTTACTACTGTTCAAATATGCAAAAGGATCAGGTCTGAAAGTCAAAGACACAAACTTTTTTGAACTGCATATGAATTGCCAAACACCAACTAACCTCTAACTTGGATGTTCTGCTATACATTATGAGAGTCTGCACAACTCGGCTACACAATATCTTTGAGCCACATGGTATTTATGAAATATTTATGTGTAAGTTGGACAGTATATGTGTGTACACTTGAGTTTAGAAGAACCATAAGCACTGAGGCTTTTAAGTGAGTGACATTTTAATCAGAACAGCCCTTTTTCAAAGACATACTCACATATCACCTTTGTGTGAAGGGGTACTAGTGACATTTTCATTCTTAATTCTATGTTGAGGGCACTTGCAGGAAACCTTTCTTGAATTTTTGTGTGCAATTACTTAATCACCTTATAAATTGGCATCATGTCTCCACAGTTTTGGAATAGTAATTGGGCTTCTTTAACCCTTAAATGCAGTGGTGTTTTGCTAAACATTACTACATTCTCATATCTACATATATCTATCATAAATGGATCTACAAAATGCCAAGATAGTGTCAAATTTTCAACCATTTCAAACATTTACAAGAAAATTACAAAATAATAGAATTAAATATATTCTGATATATTTTGATGTTTTCTTTTTCATATATCAAAGAGATGATGCAACAAATATAGAACAGGATTCATCACTTTCACACTGAAATTTTATGAAATGCAACTGGCTGTCAAACACATATTGAGCTACACATAACACATACTCTACACATAATCTACACATATGTATTTTCTCAGGCACTTTTTGAGTCTAAATAGATGCATATGTAGGCTTACATAATTTCAGTAAACACCCAAATGACAAAAGCCAAATCATACTGTTCATGTGTTACACTTGCTATAGTTTACTTCCATGTTGCTTCTTCATCAAATAGCATTGTCAAATGTAAAACAGGTCAATCAATGACACATTATCGCAACCTTGAGTAAGAAATAGCATGTATAATATGTACTGTATGTGTACACGCATTTTGAATATTGACCATTCACTACCGTCACACAGAAAATCAACATGATATTAAGTGTAGCGTCAGTTCAGGAAGGTCAGGTTAGTCAGCTTGCAATCAGCTGATGCTCAGCAGACCATGATGTCTACCTATACAATTCAGATGCTCATTAGAGCGGTTCTATTTAAGTCATTCATTTTATTCATTGCTTTAGCTGTCTTCCATCACAAGGATGCAAGCTGCACTTAACACCCTCCTCCATCCCCAGCTTCACTTCTTGCATGGCAGCTTTGCCTTTTAGTTTTTCACTACATCTGTATCTTGTGCTGTGCTCTGAGACTACAATTGATTGCCAGTTGGAATTCCTGTCTTCAGTGTGTTATTGCACCTTGTTCTTGAATTATCAACTTGATGTACAGTATTTGAAGTTCTATAAAGTGTTCATTTAATCTATTATGCATTGTCGAGCATTTGTCCGGAGAGAGAGAAAGCGGTAAGGGTGCACACACCTGATCCTGATGTCTAACACCTGTTTCTAGTTGCAGTAAGCAGTGGGGAGAGCAGTATAAAGCGACCACGCCAGAGACAAAACGGGGAGAGAGCTACTGGTCTGAAAGAGGCTGTGTTGTTATCTGAAGAGTGTTGCACTGAAAAGCCCTTTAAGTTTGTTTATTAAAATCTTACCTTTGAGTTGAAGAACCCAATTCCTGTGTCCTGCTTTCCCACCCTACGTCTTCAAGTTAAATAGCTGCAGTGCCTAAAAGCAGAGGGACATTAATGTGTTTTTGTGTTTAGCTGACCCCACTGAAGCATATAAGAATATTATCAACCAGTTAATGCTTTAATTTATGGCTGTTTATGTTTTTAAACCATATCCAATAACACTAAATTATGTGTACGGTATGTTTATTTGCATTTTATAAGCACATGGGGAACACTATCATGTAAAAGGCAAAAAGTATGTATGATCAGTAGGGATGTCATAAAATATCAATATATCGATTATTGATCAGCACCTTATTTTATTTACATATTTTTGAGGCATCAATATATTAAAATTAGCAGACATTTAAATTAGAAGCCCAATTTGCATGCTTTCCAATACACTCAATTGGCCTCTGTTTAACAGTCTGGCGGAATAGCACTGGGAGACCACAAGAGGGCTATATACCATTTACACACACACACACACACACACACACACACACGGATGAGCTGAAGTGGCACAGGAGATGGTAGTCCATAGTTATGAAAGTTTTGGTACTTCTTCAAGAATGAACAAAGTGACGATGATGAGCTTGCAGGTTAGTGAAACTGTTGTAACTGCGCAAACTGAACAATTAGAAACAGCGATGTTTATTATGCAATTTCTCTATATGCAGCCTTGAATAGGTCTTTCATTCAAGCTGTCTAACCACAAAATGACATACTTGTAACTGAAAATTCATTGTGTAGGAAATATGAAAGATACATGTTCACAATTGATCATCCAGTGATGGCTAGTGTAAATAATCTTTGTCCTTTGATAATGATTTAGGTCAAATTTAGTGGAAAACTATGCGAGTTGCACTACGCAGCACTGCAGAATTTTGATGCTGAGTGCTGGTGGTGTGTGCCTACATTTTGTAGAAAATTATTGTTTCTAACTTTAGAACGCAGCATGTCATCTGCCAGATGAGTCCGGTGTGCATCCCCCTTTATTTTACCCTGCCACTTACACTTAAAGTTGTGTATGTCTGAAGAGACAAAAACTATTGTGCAACGAGCAGCCCTATTTATATCTGAAAAGATATCAATGTGTGAAAAAGGCATAGATCCCAAGCCTAATAATCACCACAGCGAAATGTCTGATTTGTTGATAAAGAAAGCTTCTTATTAGTACACTGTAGTAAATGTAAGCACAATAGGTTTATAGCACAAATCAAAATAATATATGATTTAGTCAAACATGACATTTTCAAGAAAAACTTTCTTCTTTCCAGAGCATTTGAAATAAAATTTCACCTACAAAAGAACTAAATTAATTGGAAATCATGCAAGGTTTTTTATTTCCTATAATGCCTCTGATAATTGAATATTGTAGGGTTCATAAGTTAAATTTAAAAACACTGTCACAGTAAGAAATTGCAACTCAACTTCCAATGAAACAACCCTGACATCACAGAGTCTTGACATTTGACTGTCAGACCAAGAGTATTGTATTCCTGTCCTTGCCAATCTCCTTTGGGTTTCATGGCAACAAGCTGGCATCAAATCAAATCAAATCAAATCAAATCACTTTATTGTCACACAGCCATATACACAAGTGCAATGTTGTGTGAAATTCTTGGGTGCAGTTCCGATCAACATAGCAGTCGTGACAGTGATGAGACATATTCCAATTTACAATAAACATCAGATTAACACAACACAATTAAACATCTGTTATACACATAATTACACGCAACAGTATACAAATAATAACATACACTGTACAGTATACAATATGCACTATATAGATACACATTATTCAATCAAAATAAAAAATAAAAATATATAAAAAAGTATATATAGTAGTAAATATAGAATGTACAGTATTGTACTGTATTGACATTCAGGCTGTCGGTTGATAGTCAGTTGTTAAGAGAGAATATAATATAATAATAATAATATAATTTATGACAGTCTGGTGTGAGATATAAGACTAAGGGTAATAAAGTGCATGTTACTACTTCTACCACTCTGTATGAGGAGAGGCTTTATCACCCAAGCGTAGACAGACTATGTTAAACATGGTCTTAACTCGCTTTAGCCCTGATGGACACCCTCCCACACAAGTACTCATTCTCCTCCTCCAATGTGTCAGTTAAATATGTCAAACTGCTGCTGTTCTCAACACATTCTCGCCTCCTTCATTGACCCACAATGAGAACCAGCAACATACTGAATGCCATCTGTGTTATGCTTAACATGGCAATGGTCTAACGAAAACCTTTTCAGCTACACTATTAACTTCTTTATACTTTTCAGTAATTAAAGACCATTATTGAAAAGCACATAAAATAGACTGGCTTTGTTTTGGTAATATCACTGTGTATTTATTTATTCTTTGTTTATGTTTTTATTTTTATTATTATTATTATTTTTTTTTTCTATTTTTTTTATTATTATTTTTTTTATATGTTTTGTTTAGTTGATCAGACTGATCTTGCAGGGAAATCAGTGATCAACAACAACAAAAAATTAATATATTTGTCTGCTAAAATCAATATATACTTTTCAAATGTCCAAACTTGTAACCAATGGCCAAAGCTGGAACTACAGTTGTACGCATGCGTACTTTCGCAAGACATGAGCAAATATGAGAAAACATTGTAAAAATAAAACATTTGAGTAGTAATTACTCCTACTCCTAACTCCTAACCCCAGTGTTGTAGTACTCGAGATCGGTCTTGGTCTTGAGACCACTTTTTGGTCTCGGAATCGACCGCATTTTTACTCTGTCTTGTCTCGGCCTCAGACAAAGAGGACTCTGGATTTTATTTCAAGACCACTCAGTACCTCAGTAGATGGGTGCAGAGTATATAATATGTATAATTATTTTAATATATAATTAAAATAAAGTATTAGACTAAAAGTACAACTGTAAAATCTATTTTCTTTTCTCTTTACATCATTATAACTCTCCTAAAATGTACCTCATACATTCCCTTCCAAAGAGACTTTGGCTGTTTCTCGTTTCAGAAAAGGGAGTAGGACACTTCGAATGCAGCCTTCGAATGTGACCTTCTTTCACAGGAATTCAGAGGATGCATAAGGTGTATCCTTCGTGGGCACTCACTACCCACATTTCTTTGTCTCAATGGAAATGTCTAAAAAATAAATGACACCAATTTGCCCGTAAATATGATGTTCAAACGCAAGGAATGTTAATTCCCAAGTTGAAGTACCTCAGTAGATAGGTGCAGAGTATATAATATGTTTATTTATATTAATATATAATTAAAATAAAGTATTAGACTAAAATTACAACTGTAAAATCTATTTTCTTTTCTCTTTACATCATTATAACTCTCCTAAAATGTACCTCATGCATTCCCTTCCAGAGGGACTTTGTTCCCTTCTCACTCAAAGCGCTCATGCTTGTTAAAGAGTGGCATGCTGTCATAGCAACCATGTTATGTTCCGTTTCAGATTGTCCTACGAAGACCGTCTCGTTTAAACGAGGCTTGTTTAAAGAAGGTCACTCGGTATACTGCAGCCTTCAAAGGACGCATCCTACCTAGCATGCTGCCTTCGAAACGAGACACAGCCTATGTGTTTTTATTGTTTTTTTCTCTCTCTATCAACAACACGATTTTGACCCGGTGTGACTATATTTCCGGAAAATACAGTAAATAAATAAATAAATATATAAATAATGTTTTTGCTGTGCCATTGCAAGAATTAATTTGCAAGAACAAATCTACAAATTGGAAAAGACACAAAGTTGTTGGTTTTTCATTATCCAATTAGCGCTCTTGGCATCTGTGACCTCATTATACAGTGTACCTATTTTACTTGCATTTTTTGCATAGGCGAATTTCAAACATTACGAGTTCACGCTACTAAGACTGACAGAAAACATGGACAAGTTCTTGAAAAGGAAAACTGTCAACGATGGTTATGTGGGATAGTGGTGTGCCATGGGCAGGGTTGGGGAGTAACAGAATACATGTAATGGGATTACGTATTAAAATACAAAATATAAGTAACTGTATTCCACTACAGTTACAATTAAAAAATTGGTAATTAGAATACAGTTACATTCAAAAAGTATTTTGATTACTGAAGAGATAATGTCCTGGTTACTTTCGTAACCTCCGTTCCCCTATGGAGGGAACGAGACATTGTGTCGATGTAGTGACACTAGGGTTCACTCTTGGGAGCCCCAAACACCTCTGCTTTTTGAAAAAAGGCCAATGGGAATTGGTGAGTGGAATTTGCATGCCACTCCCCCGGACATACGGGTATAAAAGGATCTGGTATGCAACCACTCATTCAGGTTTTGTGCTGAGGAGCCGAGACAAGGTCCCGGCCATTTCAGCGGGTAGTTCAGTGTTGTGGCAAGAGGGACAAAACGTCTCGTTCCCTCCATCAGGGAACAGAGGTTACGAAAGTAACCAGGACGTTCCCTATCTGTCACTCACTCGACGTTGTGTTGATGTAGTGACACTAGGGGTCCCTATACAAAACGCCACAACTAGCTGAACTGTGTTACGTGGACTGGCGGTGCGAGACGGGCAGACTGCTGTGTGCCTCGTAGCCAGAGCACCAGGCCGTCACGTAACCTCCCCCAACGCTCTTATGAGCGTCAAACGGTCCTTCGGGAACAAGTCGACTGCCTATCAAATAGGGACAGGCTACTAGCCCAGCCGTGGCCTCTTTTCCTCTTTTTTCTCCCCAAAAAGAGTGGAATTTGTTAACCGACTGGGGGCCATAAATGTCTACGTCGGGGGGGTGTCACTCCTAAGGGGAAGACACCTCGGAGACCACGCCCCGCCCAGAGAAGGGGGGGTATTTTGAGTGGAAATACGTCACATGGTCTTACCGAGTCTTGTCGGAAGTATGTCATGTGGAGAAGTTGCATGGTAGGTCCTACCCGAGGGGAGAGGAGTTTTTACAAACATGGTGACTGGGGACAGAGGGGCCTCTGCCCAAGGAAGACGTAGTTTACAGACAGGGAAACGATTTAGTGGAAGATATCACATGGGGTCACCTACGGGGAACCAGCACATGTGGAGCACCTACCCCAGTACAGGGCCTAATTAGCACACGTACTGGGCCGGCAGCGAGTTTCTCCGCAAACTCATCTGCCACAGGGCTAAGGAGGAAATTCATCCAGGGATCACAGCTTGTGAACACGACTGGGAGTCAAAAGCGCACGTCTTCACCTCAAGGGAGGGGAAAGGCGCTATGCGCAAGCGGTACATCCGGCCAGATGTACCTGACAATACACGGGACGAAACCGTGTGTGGGTGTTGCCCAGCCCGCTGCTCTGCAGATGTCTGCCAAAGAGGCGCCACTGGTCAGGGCCCAGGAGGCCGCTACACTCCTAGTAGAGTGGGCTTGTAACCTCACGGGGGCGGCACGTCCAGAGCGTGATATGCCATCACGATGGTGTCAATGACCCAGTGGGCGATCCTCTGTTTGGAGACAGCGCTTCCTTTCCGCTGTCCACCAAAGCAGACAAAGAGCTGCTCAGAGCTTCTAAAGCTCTTTGTGCGACCCAAATAGATGCGTAAAGCACGCATTAGACACAGCAACACCAAAGCTGGGTCTGCCTCCTCCTGGGGCAGCGCTTGCAGGTTCACCACCTGATCCCTAAAAGGGGTCGTGGGAACCTTGAGCACATAGCCCTGTCGGGGTCTCAGGATCACGTGAGAGTAACCTGGACCAAACTCCAGGCACAATTCGCTGGCAGAGAACGCCTGCAGGTCCCCTACCCTCTTGATGGAAGTGAGCGCAGTCAGGAGGGCAGTCTTCAAAGAGAGTGCCTTAAGCTCAACTTACTCCAGGGGCTCAAAGGGAGCTCCCCAAAGACCCTGAAGGACTACAGAGAGGTCCCACTAGGGGATGAGGCGTGGTCTGGAGGGATTCAACCTCCTAGCGCCTCTCAGGAACCTGATGATCAAGTCGTGCTTCCCAAAATACTTACCATCCACTGCATTGTGATGTGCCAAAATGGCGACTACATACACCTTCAAGGTGGAGGGGGACAGCCGCCCCTCCAGCCTCTCCTGCAGGAAGGAAATCACCAATCTGACTGCACATCTCTAGGGGTCTTCACATCAGGAAGAACACCACTTAGCGAACAGATGCCACTTCAAGGCATACAGGCACCTCGTAGAGGGAGCCCTAGCCTGAGTGATCATGTCTACCACCGCGGGTGGTAGGCCACTTAGGTCTTCCGCGTCCCATCCCAGGGACAGATGTGGAGATTCCAGAGGTCTGGTCGCAGGTGCCAGATGGTGCCCCGTCCCTGAGAAAGAAGGTCCTTCCTCAGGGGAATTTGCCGGGGGGTTGCTGTTGCGAGGAGCGTGAGGTCCGAGAACCACGTCTCAGTGGGCCAGAAGGGTACTACTAGGACGAACTGCTCCTCGTCCTCCCTGACCTTGCACAGGGTCTGTGCAAGTAGGCTCACTGGGGGAAATGCATATTTGCGTAATCCCGGGGGCCAGCTGTGTGCTAGCACGTCTATATCGAGGGGTGCCTCGGTCAGGGCATACCAAAGCGGGCAGTGGGAGGATTCCCGGGAAGGAAA
Source organism: Myxocyprinus asiaticus (assembly GCF_019703515.2). NCBI lineage: Eukaryota > Metazoa > Chordata > Actinopteri > Cypriniformes > Catostomidae > Myxocyprinus > Myxocyprinus asiaticus. Next base: position 23,921,813 of record NC_059377.1, read on the forward strand.
CAGGTCTACCTGTGCTCGACCGAATCGACTCCAAATCGGCTGGACCACCTGGGGGTGGAGTCTCCACTCTCTCTCATCCGCCGTGGTGTTGAGGTCGCCCGGGATGTGAGTGGCTCACAGCGACTTGAGGCGCTGCTGACTCCAGAGGAGGAGATTGCGGGCGAGTTGGGAAATGCAACGGGAGCATAGACCGCCTTGACAGTTGATGTACACTACCGTCGCCGTGTTGTCTGTCCGGAACAAGGGGACAATCACTTCGGATGTACCGGTGGGTGGGGCCTCGCGGTGGGGCGGAGCCTGAGGGGCCACGTCGAGGGAGCTCCAACCCCGTGGCTGTGCTGAGTCCAGAGACATCGAAGCACTCACCTGGCTCCTGATGCCCACCATAAGATTGGTCGAGGAGGGGGGAGGAGGAATATCGTCCCCACTGTCCGTCGGAACCAACCCGGTGTGGGCATGTTTGTGCCACAGCTTGTCGCACAGGTGCGGGGGGTCCGCCGCTGGAGCACCAAACCGGTGCTCCAGCGGTGGACGGCGGTCGTGATGACGGCCGTGCGCACCTGACATGTGAACCAGGGAACAAGAAAACCACTCTTTTGTGGTCTGTCCACCAGCTCCATAGAAGCGGGTCTCCTCATCCCTGGGTCGCCCATCTCAGGGGCACTTCGAACCCTTCCTTGGGTTCTTGGCGGCCGGCCGTGAGACAGGTGGTGTCTGCTTCCTGCGGTGGGCTGCACGCCGGGGCCGGGCCACGGGGGCGGGCTGCGGCGGAGCCGGTGCTGTTGCTGCAGGAGGACGCCCTTGGTGACAAGCAGACAGGGTGCGGGGTCTTGAGCCACGCCAGGGCAGGATGTGCTGTTTAGCCTCCATCTGCTTCTTCACTGCTGAGAACTGCTGGGTAAAGTCCTCGACGGTGTCGCCGAACAGGCCAAGGAACGTCAAGGAACCGTGCCTTTTCGGCATCTCTCATCTTGACCAGGTTGAGCCAAAGGTAGCGCTCCTGGACCACCAGGGTGGACATCGCCTGCCCGAGAGACCGCGCCATGACCTTCGTCACCCAGAGAGCGAGGTCGGTCACCGAGCGCAGTTCCTGCATCAATCCCGGATCATAACTACCCTCGTGCAGCTCTTTTAGCACCTTGGCTTGGTGTACCTGCAGGAGAGCCATGGTGTGCAGGGCGGAGGCGGCTTGTCCAGCGCCACCATAGGCCTTAGCCACCAGGGACGACATAAACATACAGGCCCTGGATGGGAGCCTCAGGCACCCGCACCAGGTGGCAGCGCTCTGCTCTGCATACACCTTGGCCGCCCCACCATCGAGGGTAGTGAGAGTGGGGGAGCTGAAAGATCGGGATCGAGTAGTAAAAGGTGCCCCCCATGATCTTGTCAGCTCCTCATGCACTTCCAAGAAGAAAGGGACCGGGGCGGGGCGCGGCCGTGAGTGGCGCTCTGGGCCCAGGAACCAATCATTGAGCCGCGAGGGTTCAGGGGAGAGTGGAGGGTTCCACTCTAGCCCAACGCTTGTGGCTGCTCAGGAAAGCATGTCCGTCAACTCTGCATCGGCCTGAGACTGGGCGACCATACCCGAAGGAGGAAGCCCAGTCGAAGCCTCCACGTCAAACTGGACAAGCCCGCTCTCCGATGCTGTGCTCGATAACTCATCATCTTCCCGGGCTCCGAATAAGAGGTCGAACTCGCCCTGAGATGAGCCAGCGGTCTCATTCGAGAGCCCGACCGGGGCAAGCGTGCTGAGGAATGGGAGGTCCATGGGGGGTTACCCGGCAGAGGTGCTCCCATTGAAGTCCCCAAATCGCCCCTAGTGCTAACCGACGCAGCCTCATACCCGTAGGTAGAAGGACCGAGGCGGGGAGCATTAGGGGTGGCTTGCTTTCTTACGAAGGCAAGCTGCGACCGCAACGTTGCCATGGTCATTTTCTCGCAATGAGGACAAGACCCATCCACAAACGATGTCTCCACGTGGGCAGCGCCCAGACACATAAGACAGCGATCGTGGCCGTCAGAAGCGGAGAGATAATGACCGCAACCAGGAATAACACACAAACGGAAAGTCATCTTTAAAAAGACGTTCCGTGTGTGCCACTCTTTTAGAATTGAAAATATATTATTTTAGAATATACTCTTTTGTTTTGTTTTGCCGAAGCACCCAGGGGCATTCTCTGCACTCCACGGGTGCAGAGGGGGAGAAGCCGCTGAAATGCGCCGTAAATCCAGCAGTTTGAGGTGAACGGTAGGGAGAAATTGAATTCAGTGCACTGAATGCAACCGCTCGGCTCTGAAGAGAAAATCTGAATGAGTGGTTGCATACCAGCTCCTTTTTTACCTGTATGTCTGGGGGAGTGGCATGCAAATTCCACTCGCAAATTCCCATTGGCCTTTTTTCAAAAAGCAGAGGTGTCCCAAGTGTGACCCCTAGTGTCACTACATCGACACAACATCGAGTGAGTGACAGATAGGGAACTTTGCATTTTATTGTCATTTGTTTCATTTAATATTTAGTCCTTTCAGATGGAAAACATTTATACATATAAATGATGTGATCCAAAGTGCATTTGAACAGCGGTGAAACACTTTCTTATGATGTGTTACATCCATACGAGCAGACAGAGAAGTACGTTTGAAGAATGTTTAGAGCAGAAGAAATAGAAATAAACCTTGTGTAAATTGTCAGCTTTACGCTAAGCTAAAATGCATTTTACATGCACATTACCAGGCACGATCATATTTTTTTATCAAGAAAATTCATGCCTTGTTAAATCAGTATGTGTGTGGTGAGCAGGGCGGAGCCGAGCGGTGTCTGGGCAGAGCGAGTCCGGGAAGATAAGAGGCAAATGATTTCTACCTCTGCACCACACCAGCCTTGCATTCCAGCGAGGGGAGGTGGGAGTATTTAAGGAGAAGAGACAGCGGCAGACAGGAGAGCGATGCATGAAGCTTGTCTGCATCTCTTCTCCTTAAATACTCCCACCTCCCCTCGCTGGAACGCGAGGCCGGTGAGGCTCTGCCCAGACGCCGCTCGGCTCCAACCTGCTCACCACAATGTGTAAAAACAGAAAATCACAATTAGCACATGAGCATGTATACTAGGGGTGTAATGGTTCGAATTTCTTATGGTTCTGTTTGTATTATGGTTTTAGGGTCACGGTTTTGGTACGGTTCAGTATTTGCTTTGTTCAGAAAAAAAATAGTACTGCCAAATCCAAAGAATAATCTATTTGTTAAACACTTCAACAGGCTTGAACTTAAATAAAAATCATTGTTTAACCATGGCATTTGTAGTAAAATCATAGTAACCACAATATAAACATGGTTACTGTCATGGTTATAATATATAGTACAATCATGGTTACTATGTAGAAACTACAGTATTACTGTTATAAAACCATGATTAATAGTATAAAAACCATGATTTCTGCTCAGATAAACTTGGTGACAGCAGTCATGGTTACTACAATATGTCATCAAGTTAACCCACGTGAAACACAAGTGAAGTGTATTGATCTACAGATCCAATCAGGTGCGTTAGTGGAGTTGTTTTCTTCACCCAACCTTGTGCTTCAGATGTGTCATTAAACTTGAGGTGAACCGACCGCGGTGCCAATGCTTACCGGACCGTGGATGGTGAACCGTACAGTTTTTTTTTTTTACAGAGAACCGTTACACTCCTAATGTCTACACCCTTTATGCTTATGAAATACTATCATATTTAATGTAATCTTTATTTACTATGTGAAACTGGTGTTATAATGTGGGTTTATAGTAATTATAACCCCTTACACAGGAAAACGGATAGTTGTTTCTTGGTTGAGAGTTTAAATACCAGCATACTCTCCTTGTCCAGTGAGGAAAGATATTTCTCCCATCTTCTCTTGGTGTGTGAGTTTCTTCGTGGTATGAGGCCTTCTGATTGGTCTTGTGATCGAAATGTAAGCCATCTGTCTGCTTTATCTTCATCTCATAAGTGCATTTACCATGCCATCTCAACGCTTCAAACATCTCCAGTTTTGAGCACACTAAATGCACGTGCACATCAGTTTATTTTGTTTGCTTTATAAGTGAAGAGGCCAGTTTACATTTTTCCCGGCCACACTGCACTCAAGCAATGACACAGGCCTGCAACATTGGGTTTTATAAAAGACTGTGTGTGTGAGAGAGAGAAAGAGTGTGTGTCTGGGCCCAGTTTACTTATGTTTTATATTGATTTAATTCAAGAATCGGTCATGAAGGTGTAAATCTGGGTGTTATTGGAGTTGAAACTGATTTGAACCAAAGCCCAAAGAGTTACGCCAAATTGTTTAATTGAAAATCCTTCAATGGAATTTGTTCAGCAAGAATAAAATAGTGAATTGTTATTTGAATTTAATCTTATTCATCTTTGTTATTATTGTTATCTTCATATACATTTTTTATCTCACATTTATATACAAAAACATGACATTTGAAAGACATTTGAATTTGCATACGTTATTATTAAGTAAACAATTTATTTATTTACATGTGGTATATACAGTGAATACATACAATAAGTTGTCAATTTAAATATTCTTAGTAGGGTAAATCAACATAGTTTATACTACTAAGTGGAGGCACCACCAATAAATAGAAGCAATTCATACAGTACAAAATAATACAAAAAGACTATTTTACATATAATACAAAACTAAACATCTAACAACTGAGTTGGCATCAAAGTTACTTTATTTATACCCAGGAACCCCCTCCCTTGTTACATAAGTCTGATTCTCTGTGGCACATATAATATTGGGACAGGGGTTACATACAGTTTTATTTCAATGTGGCCAGGGAGCACTGAGTTGTCAAAACCTTTATTTCCAATGTAATTAGGTTGTTTTGGTTTGTGGGAGAGGTACCTGCATCTTTAATTAACAATAATGAAAACACCCTAGCAATTCAGGCAAAAATATGTATAATATTATATTGTTAAAATACATTGACTCAGTTGTGATTCAGTTGATACCTTTTTAAACGGTCAGTGTCATAATAATATTCTAATGTGTTGTTTTTAATGTTGATTGATGACAGCATCCATGCTTCGGATCATCTGTGAGTCACTCTTAGGTAGTTAGAATTCCTCAAGAGGACTTCTAAGCTGTCATGGGTTTAGGTGGGTTTTAGCGTTAAAATGCTTCATGAATTACTCTTAGATGAAAATTTTACGAGTCCTAAAATTAGGAGTGATGCCCTTAATTTTTAAGAGTTGCTCCTATATTTCCACATTAGGAGCTACTTTTAGTCTTAAGATTTTTTGTGAATACAGGAAAAGATTTGATATTTTACTTGATGAGGATGACAGCACCTTGACCAGATTTATTTATGCAGTTCATTCATTTCTGTCCAATTACAAGCTTAACATGTCTCAAATTGAAGAGTACACTTCTCGGTGGAATTAATTCTTTAATGATATGTCAATAAAAGTGCAGGAGTCATGTCACCCAGCTCAGCAGGAGAGTAGAGGTGATGGATGAGCACACAGGGAGAAGATTAAAACCATACGCACAGACACAAACACAAACATATACACTAAATATCACTGTAACAAAGTTTGTTGTCGGCCAGATAAAGGAGGAAGTGGGATCCGGTTTCCACGATTCACGTGAGTCACACTTTTAATTCTCAACAAACAGAAATTGCTTTTCAGCATAAACAAATTGTTTCGCTTTTCAGCATACACAAAACACTCAGTAGCATACACGCAGTCTCTCGTGTGCCCCTCTCGCTCTCTCTGTGCACCGGGCCGTTTTTATCTCCCCCGTCTCTCACTGCAAACACAGAAACAGTAATTACCAGAAAATTCATCTCAGGTGAACCTCCTTACTGCTTCCTCTCTCCCCAGACGGGCGTTCGACCATGCCCTCGCCTTTACAATCACATACACGCGCTGACATATACTGTATGCTTTTTAAAATCATACATAAAATCGGCATCATTTTAAGGAATAATACACCCAAAATGTTAAATTATTTTATTATTTGATCACTCTAATGTCATTCCGAACCTGTTCACTGAAATTGTGAATAAACTATTTCAGTAATAATAGTATAAACTATTTTAGTGACCACAGCTGTCAAGCTACAAAAAAAATAAAAAATAAAACCAAAAAAAGCAATACAAAATAGTCCATATCACTTGCAAGGTATATTCTAAGTCTTCTGAAGTCATACAATAGCTTAATGTAAGAAAAAGAGTGAAATTAAGTTGTTTATCACTGAAAATCTTCCATTCTGCTAGAGCACACAAATCTCATTCTCTATTCATATTTTCAAATTGGTAGGTTTTTTGTTTTGTTTTGTGATGTTTTTTATTTTTTTATTTATTATTATATATTTATTTATGTATTTATTTATACATTCTTCAAAATGTCTACTTTTGTGTTCCATGTGTTCCATAACAGTATGGTTTTGGAATGACATGAGTAAGAAAATAAAATTTTCATTTCTAGGTGAACTATTACTTAGTTAATCTAGTTTGTCATTTGTTTATTATCATCTACATACTTTTTTTAGTATTTCCCGAGCTTTCACCACACATTTTTACCAATGTCCCTTCTTTCTCTCATGCCTTAATCCCCTCTCCTCAGGCACTGAGCTTAATAGCAATCCTGTCCATTGGGACTCTCTCCCAGACAACTCTCAAACAGCAGTGCATTCAGGAATAAATACCAGCCTTTCCCGCCAGCTCTCAGCAGTGGAGCTGCCATCTTGTCAAGACTCCCAAAATGAGCACCCACCCAAGGGTGCAGAACTCAAAGGAACTCAACAAATAGAATCATGACAGTGTTACAAAATTGAGTTTTTCTGTACATCTTGTAAGCAGAACAAATAGGCCAGCTGCAAAAGGTGACAATAAACCCAGAAGTTCACACTGTTTACAAATGTAATCTGCAGATAAAAATGTTTCATTTTCAAGATTGTGAAGGTCGTTCTAATGATAATGAGTTGGTAAGCTTTGTAATGAGGAGTATTCACTGGCAGTGATTATTCTATTCATGCTAAGCTCTGTTAGTGGCGTATGGATTCCATTTATTAGAATATTCTTGTTAGCGTTCTGTCTTCACAAACTTCCAGTGCTCACAGCTTTCACTGTCAAACAATACAGCATAATGAATATTTTAATCCTTCACTTAATTACAAACTTTACTTTTGAAAGTGAATTAATACACAGAATAGTTTGAGGTTTTGCTAGTGTCCAAAGCAATAGTTTGAGTCCACCTTAGTCGAGTCTGAGTCTTTAAACAATAGAGTCCAAGTCGAATCTGAGTCCAAAAGTGGCAGAGTCGGACTCAAAACCGAGTCCATTGAATCTGTTCAAGAATCTGAATTAAAATTGTAACTGTGAATTCAACATCAGTATTTTAAGCTTACTTTAACCTTCACAACTAAGAAAAACAATTTGTCAATATAAATGCAAAAAACAAATGATTAATATCCTGCTGAACAAATTTCAAAGTGGTTTCAGAATGAAAGCATATGCTTTAGGTGTATGAAGACAAAACTGTCCTTCAACACACTTCTTATTGCGTTCTGTCGACATTTCAATTATTTGTTGCTTTTCCCCTCCACTCAAACATAGACTAAAGAAAGTGAAAGCTGTGTTAGTCATTACAACCAGAGTTATTATATCGAATTGTTTATTTCAACTTCATTTTCAATTTGTCCATTCAATTTAGTTTTGTTTTCTCTATAATTATGGGTGAAATACGTTTAATGTAATTAATTAAATACATTTCATGTGTTTAATACATTTAATAAATGGTCATATTAAAACATTTAATGATGCCCATAAAATTAAATACAACAACATAAAATAAAAACAGAAAAGATCAGATACCATTAAAAAAATATTTATATACTACAGTACAACACTACACATTTTTCAGTCCTCCTGCTGTGTCCAGGTGTAGCCTACTTCCCTAAAGTCAAGATCAAACTCACCTTGGGCTGACATTTCATTCTTTTCACATTATATTTAGTATGGATAATAGGTGAATAGAGACTTCTCCCCTCACTTTTGATCTTCATTGTATTTTCTGGCTTTTTTGCCATTGAAACGCAAGTGCCAGCTTTACAGGTAACACACAGAGGCTGCGCTACAAATATGTGACGGACTGAGTCGTACAATTTCCATCATGGTTTATTTCATCCGTCATATTAGTTTAAATGTCCCTGATACGTAGTAAATTCGATTTTGTCTTGATATAGTCAACATTCTCAGTTAGAAAAGATTTTGCGTAGTAAGCATGAGTCTGATAAAACGTGTTCTATTTAATAATTTGCTTTTTAAAGTGTACTTATGTTACAGATATTTCTGGATTAGAGCGGCAGAGCACGTCTGATGAATGGCGATCTCTTGCCCACACACACATACAGCACGGGCACGCGGGTGAGAGAGTTAAAAAAGTACTTTGAAAGAGTGCGCGCTGCTGCTCTCAGCCAGAATAATCACACGTAAGGACATATACACATGAAAACTGATGCACAGTAGCAAATATCACAATGTATGATTGAACTAAATGTAGAAAGCACACTTTTTTTCTAAAATTAGACTAGTGACTCGGACTCGAGTCAGAGTCCGAACTCAAGTACCCCAACTCTACAATGCAGTGCTGGGAAAGTTAACCTATTCCAAAAACAATCTATTGCAAATTGCTAATTACTGTCTCTAATTTGTAATGGAATTAGTTCACAAATGTGTGAATAGTAATTACATTAATTATCACTCTACATTTCTAAAGCCTTGCTTTCGGGAGAGTGAGTTAGTACGGCCCTGTTTGTATATCACAGTGCTTGCAAGGCAGTTTAACTTACAGACACCATTCTTTCTTTGTTTTGTATATAATTTATGCATTAGGTGTGCCATCTATTCCTGTTTTTGAAATTTCATATTAAAGTTTGAAAATCCACCGTTGACTTTCATTGATATAATGTTCAGCATTCAAAATGTGACTTACATCAATGGTATTATTGTAATATCTGAATACTGATTTGCGATTTGTCTTCCTTCTTATGTCCTTCCTTGCTTACTGAATTGTGATTGGTCTTGTCTTCTTCAGATATATTTAAATATTTAAAGCTGACTTTACATTGCACAGTGAAAATATGTTGATTGAAATCAAAACACTTTCTGAGTGTCATGACAATGGCAAAGTGGCTATTATGCAGTATTTCATTTACACAGAGCCAAAGCCTAAAAGCAATACCTCGTCTCATAGAATCACGTTACTATATCTATATTTTTGCTAAATAATTTTTACGTTACTTGTGAAGTGAACCCTAGATGCGCTAAAACAATAATGACTTTAATTCTCTTTCACACAAATCACGAGTGGAACGGCAGATTATTAGTTCATAAACATCCTGTTCCTCACACAATGCTATCTTATGACATCAAAACACTTTAACTATAACGCTTGACTTGAAATGTGATACATTTTAACATTTTACATAACCAGCAACATTTACAAGCTTGTTCAGGTTCAGCTGCAATGGAAAGGACCGGGGTACAGGTCCTGCAAGTGAGTCGATACATGAGCCTAAAGTGTTACAGAAGCATGCTAAAATGTAATGGTTGCTTCAGTAATTGTGATTTTACATCTCACATATGCTTTTTATGACACTAGCGGTTAGATTTAAGGTTTAGGGTAGGGTAGGGTAGAGACCTGTGCATGGCTGCTGTGTGAATTTTCCATTTACCTTTTTGATTTGTAACTTGTAGCACCTAAAAAACATGCTAAAAAAATTCTAGAGCAAATAGTATTCCTAAACATATATGTCCACATACAGTATATGGACAGCGGGACTAAGTTGTGAAATTTTAAATAATACCAAGCTATAGAAAGTCAGATTTTTTAATCAACTTGTTTATTATGTTTCCAGGAGTGTTGGTTATTAAATTTTTAGCTGCTTTGGAACAATGTGTATTGGGAAAAGCACAAATAAAAATAAAAAGATTTTACAATTTGACTTGATTTGAATTTTATGTTACAATGTTTTTTCTACTTTGGTAGCAAAATCTCAATGTTCTCTTTTTGCACTGTCAAATAAACAACTGATAGCCAGTTCTGAAGCATTTTACAAATCAGAAATTAGCATAATTAATTCTGATACAAGTAATGGCCAGCATCATCCAATCACTGCCAACCATGTTAAAATTAAACTATGCATTCTAAATTCTGAATCCAAGTACTGACTGCCATTGTCCCATGTTTGCCAACCATGTTGAGTGGTTCAGACATCATCTGTAGCCTGAAACTCAACTTTTGATAGGAAGTTTGGCTTTATAGGAAAGCTGTAGGATGCTCCCTTTCTCCTTTCCTCTCTATTTAGAGAATGACTTAACTAACAGTGTGCTGTCTGTCTGCACTGGTCTCAGTTCAAAATGCACTGTATTTTCATCCTAACTCCATATAAAGCAACATTTTTTCTCAATGTGAAAATGTACAGTAAATATAGGATTTCTAATGAAAACGTTGTGCTATTGTACACATAAGTGTACATTGTGTTTAGCAGCATGGCGTTTCATGGTGAATCGCTCAAATTTTATGAATTGGATGAAACTAGACACTCATCTTTTGACTCAAACAGGTTACAATGTAAAAGTGTAATTAGGTTTCTTACCAGATGTAGTTTTGTTGCCGTTTCTTACAAAGACAAACTTTGCTGTGATCGGCGCCATGTTCTCGTCACATGACTATATGTCAAAAGTTTAACCCTTGACCGACAGCCTAGAGTGTCATGAACTGAGATCAGTCAGTTTAAATAAAATTTAATTATGCATTGCGTATAGCAAAGCCAAAAATAGAACGTCCATCCCATGTGTAAGCAGAGTCGCGCAAGGTTAAAATTTGAGAGCATTTGCTTACAGTAATAAACTTCATCTGTTTTTCTTGTCACGTTTGCTTTTATGACACTATTGGTTAGATTTAGGTTTAGGGTAGGGAGGTCGTTTTTGTTGATTTAAAACTCAAGCATTTACCTTAACCTCATCTATTGGGGAGAAAATTTAACTTGCTTTTAGTGCCACTTAGTGGACATTTCACCTCAGAACTGCCGCGATATGAACACCATAATATAATTTTATAAAAGGCACACAGTAATTTATTTAATTTTTGCAAAATGTTGAGACAATTACGTCATTTAAAACAGATTAGGCTGCCTAAAACCTAAGCTTAGCTAAAGCTTGAACACAATTCTCATTCAGCCTGTTCAGACACTCACAGAGCACAACACATAACTGCATAAAGAGTTGTAGATATCCTGTGGGTTTTAAGGCATATAGTTGTTTTTTATTTAAATCTGAGTATGCCATGATGCAGTGTGCACCACCCTGTGAAGAAAGGTTATGTACAGCAGTGAATGTTAAAAAACATTACTGGATGCTCCAAGCCCACGACCCATGTTCATTCAGTCTCCAGGAAAATAATTGAAGCAATTTGTGGTTTCCCAGGAGTATCAACCAAAACATGTCCATCTCTTTACAAAAGCTGTGATGTGTTATGGCTGTAAATTGTGCATATTTCTCTTTCTAATGCGCAGGAGCCCACATTGCAATATATTACATTATGAAGAGGTCTCAGTGCATCTTTCCACCGAATCACTCGCATTATACTGATGGCATTACCTTAGACCCTTCAAGATCTGCATGCAGCAATATTTCAACTCAATCCAGCTGTGAAAAAACAGTCGATGCGACAAGTGGCTGTTGGGAAAGATTGTAAATTATCCGCTCTGCCATACAAGAGTGACTTTTCATTTTCTCCTGGTTAAATATTTACTTTGATAGAAGCAAGTGCACACATATATTCACAAGTCACACAATCAACAAATCACACTAAGTGCATTGCCGCTTTCTCCAATACTCCTTGTGAAAGTAATTAGGCCCTAATTCCTCCCGGGTGGTGATAGAGGCAGTATATGAATGACAGCCTATGAGGCCTCCTCATCATAGATTGTTGTCACTTAAGAAATAATAGATTTTCCCAGATCAGGAGAGGGATGAATATTTATGGGGGTGAGGAATTTATTAAAAGCCACTTTATGTTCTCCTTTTTGCTAGATTGGCTCTCATGGAGAGTTCAGAGAGGCTGTGTTGATCTTAAAGCATTCACTGTGACTGAATTAATGGACTCATATTAGAAAAAGTATGAGGAGAAAAGTGAAAAGTAAAGACAGATGATGTGTGACAGTGATTGTAAACCATTCACATTTTTGCTGATTGTGATGCCTAGCATATTTCATAATGTATTGTAAGACTTAAGTTATGATAAGCAGGCCAAACAGTAACAGTGAACAATGGTACTTTTGGCAAAAAAGGTACACTTCTCTAATACTGGATAAAGCCCTCCTTTTGCTCTCAGAACAGCCTGAATTATTTGTGACATGGATGCACTGGTCACATGGATGCAATAAAAAAAGTTATTGAAAGCCATTGAAAAAAGTAAATGAATAATATATACCCATGTTTATTTGTTTTAAACATTATTCCATTTCTACTGTGAAATGAGCATTTATTATATATTTTATTAGAATATTTGATTGGTTATGTCTAAAGATTCCTTTTTTTTTTTTTTTTTTTTATTAGATTGCAGTACCTTGGAAGCCTGAAACCAGTTTCTTTAGGAGGTACCTTCATATTGACTGGGCAGTAAAGTAGCTGCCATTGGTTTTGGACACAGCTCAAGTCTACAAGTTTTTATGCATTAAGATTCCATGCAATGTTGCCACCTGATTGGCTGATTAAATATTTGCATTAATGAGCACCTAATAAACGGTGTACCTAATAAGGGGTCGCTGAATGGGGCTTGGCTAGTTTTATAGAAGCCAAAGTCACTGAGAGAGAGTGTCAGTATAAGGTTCTGAGTGATTGGATTAAACCCATAACGCTTTACAATCCACCCTCTGCTGTAATTAACATCACACGCAGTAATATCCTGTGCTTTCATAAGCCAGACAGAGTAATGTATTCTCTTGTCTTCAGATGTATTTATTACATTTCAGAACACTTTCTGTGACATTTTTATTGCACACATCTAAGGGTCCCTTAAATAAGGATGAAGCGTGGATTGCTGCAATCAAATCAATCAGTTTGGATTAGCGATCTAGAGACGTGTCACAAGGGCTAAAGCTGAAAAGTGAATACTTAGTTTCATTGTCTGTGTTACCATGGCGATGCTGTTGCACTGGCTGAGAGGCATTCCAACATCAAAGACAAAGATACTATTTAAGAAGTGACAAACTCCAAGAATCAGAATATTCTTAATTAAGTGCAATTAATCATCAGACTTGCCTTAGCATGTATAAATTAAAGACTCATGTAATCAGTATTAGAGTTTTGTGGCTTTTAGTCCATACATGGTAGCTTTGTGGCCATCTAGATTCTAGTGTACACCTAGAAGTTTACAAAACTAACTTTTTAGCAGATATGACTAAGTTCAGGCATGAAACTCTGAATGGCAAGCTGATAGGTTCTTTGAACTTGTTATGTGTTAGCCAATCAGCTCGCTCACCTGCGATAAGTCAAGCCAATTGGCTCACATGGTGTAAGCTGATAGGTCATTTGATGTGTAATCAAGAAGCCAATCAACTTGGCTCAGTTGCAAGTAAGCCAATTTCTGGAGCAGCAGTACACAAGTCTTGGTGATAGATATGCTTTTTTTGGGGGGGGGGGTTTGTCTTTCCGTTTTGTTGTCATGACTGAAATAAATATAGATATATGCATTTTAAATTTACAGTATTGTCTTCCAGCAAAACGGACCAAAAATACAGAGGATTCATCTAGAATGAGAATGACCTTGATGAACTACTGATGTCTGCAAAGCGATAAACAGAGAATGGGCCTGTTCTTTAAAAGACCACCAAACTAACGTAACACATTATAGGCTTAAAGTGTGATACAGACATGAAAGAAGCACAGCGGAAAAAGGAAATACTGTTTAAACCTAACTGGGCGTTTTGTATCTGAACAGATTCTAATACTGTCCTTTTTCTGTCCTTTACGATTGTTGCTTTTCAGATTGTACGATATATAACCCCAGTGACATCATGAGTAAAAGACAAGGCAGACTGTGTGATGTCATCTGTCTTTATTGTCAGATTGTAAGAAATACAGTGCATATTATTCTGTATAGGACATAGGAATGATCTCTTTTGAATGGAACACACCCTAAATAAAGAGATATATGTGTTGCATTTTATAAATACAAGCTAGTATCAACTGAGTTAATAAAATGCAATCCTGTTGACTGTATGACATAATTTAAAATAAAAAATACTTCTAGCTTTTGGCACCACTCTGTGGACATTTCACCCAGAAACTGGAGCTTACACATGCCCAATGATTCAGCAAAATTTCCAGCTTTGGCCACTGGGGCAGTGGTTGGAATTTTGATTAGCACAGACTATTTCAGCTGAAGAAATGTCAACCTACTTTTGCCGAATTCACAGTGAGATCAATCATCCATTGTTGAGCATGTCACACTAAGCGATTAAAGACCATATGGCGAAAAGAAGTCATTTATGATTACTAAAATCTTCTCAGATGGCAAAATTGAGGCAAAAACAAACAAAAAAAAGTTCAGTACGGCTTTAGAGTGTGTCTGCTCGCTCTATGGTCTTACGTGTGAGAAAGAGGCACAGCCTTGTAATGTGGATGGACTGAGGAAGTTTTTAGGTTCCCTCTACACCAGGAGAAACACTAGAGTAACACTCAGGAATAATTTGATAAAGGGCTCTGTCCATCTGCTCTTGTCATCCTTCCATCAACTCTGAAAACAGAGTCTCAAACACTATCCTAGTCTGAGAGTTGAACCTGTGGTGCTTTTAGAGGGGTCTTTTAGCTCAATACAGCAATTGGCATTGTTATAATGGATTAAGCAGTCTTTGCTATAGTGCAAAACAATACTAATCTATAACTGTAATCTGTAATATGTAACTTTTTGGTACATTTATCTTGATTGTAGGCATATTCACGTACATACTTATTTTGACATAACCCTTGTGCTGTGTTGACATTTTTTACCTAATTTGGTGTTCCCAGTCAAAAATGACCAACCTATTAAAAATTGCTTATAAATCTCTCATTATGCTATATTATCACCAAATATTGGATTAGATCTTTTTGTCAACTTGTTTTCTTTCAATTAGCACAGGTTTTGTATTTCATTTTGGAGCTTATTGATTGTAGTCCTCATTGACTTGAGCTTATGCACAGAGGTGGATAGGAACACACTACATTTACTCCATTACATTTACTTGAGTAACTTTTTAGGGGGAAATGTACTTTTAGAGTAGGTTTAAAAGTGGGTACTTTTTACTCTCACTCAAGTAAAATTCTAATGAAAAAAATTTACTTTTACTTTGTTACAATGGTCGGCATTCCTGTCGTTACAATACCGGGTTTAATTTTAATTAATGCATAATTTATTGAGAGATTATTGAATGGGACTTTTACGACAGCAGAAGTTCAGCTGCACGTGCTGTCACAGACTGTCACTCAAGCCGAGTCCATCACTCTTGCAGCATCATGCTCTTCAAAGTGAAACACTTTCTTCATTCCGCACAGTGAAAAAAGTATAGTTTCGTCATCATTTAACACCAAGACAAGCTGATATTTCAAGATTAAAATTGATACTCCAATTTATGGCAGCACTCTGAGGTAATTTGTGGCTCTAACGATAACGCAGGCTTTTCTGTGTCATGGTGATGGTCATTTTCAGAGTGATTCTGTAACTGGGCTCTTATGACATCAGTTTTTAAGTGTACATTTTTTAATCAGTGCAGCAATATATCAGTGCGCTTTGTCCCACGTCATGAGCAGTATTACGCATTTATCCCGCGCCCACGAGGAGGTAATGGCAACCATTGCAGCTACTTTGGGCTGATTAACTGTATAAATCCATGTAAACATCCAAGTGAACATGCCTTTTGCTCTACCATTCGCGAGATTGGCAACTGGAGGGTGAACAGACAGCATTTCTGTGCATGCACAGCGAGGTGCGCAGGGCACGCGAGTAAGAGATGTGCGCTGCGGGTGCGAGGCAATTGTATGGTGAAGAGAGTGGCTATGTCCGAAATCAGTCACACACGCTCACAAAATGAGTGAGTGAATTCGGATGCTGACATATACACCGAGCATCAGTGCTCTGGGGCTGTCGCAGAAACAACGTCACATATGAACTTTTAAAATACTTGGGCCTTACTTGTTATTCTTATTAAATAATATATTAATACAATAAATCTTCATTCTGTTTGTCATTTTTAATATACTGTATATGTCAATATAAAGAGTAAACACATTTTTATCAAATGTACATTATTTTATTTATTTGTTATACTTTAGTATCTTTAGCGTTTCTCATCCGACCATAAACAGCACCAAAGTTATCATAACCTATATGTTATAACCAAATATTTAAATCATCCACAGAATTTTAATTTCCACTGTGCAGTCTCCTGAGTTAAAGTAATATCACCTCAGTGAATTATTTAATAAATAAAGAATTATTCAGCTTAATGTATAAGCTGAATAAATATATATTTAATATATAAATATAAATAAAGAGTACATTTTAAAATGTATCTGTATGTTTTGCCTCTCTATATGTTATTATGTTATTTTAATCAAGTAATGATTTGTCAAAAAGTTATTAAATACATTCAGCATGAAAGAAAACATTGCAGGAGTGAATGAAGCAGTAAACTCCCAGCTCGTATGTCTTCCCTGTGGAGGATTATGGGCAATTAACCGCCGCTGAGTGTACATCAAATGTACACTCGAAATTAAGTGCATTGTGGGTAAGAATGAGTGAACAAAAGTAGGGAACGAGTGGCTGACTCAGAATTCAGACACTCCTACAAAATGCCGTACACCCGAAATAGTGCACTATATAGTGGATAGGGGGTGGTTTTAGACACAGCGAGTGTTCGACGACCGGGGTTGAAATGTTTCCAAACCTCTCTTCTTATTGAGAAATTCATCCAGATCTGACAAGAGCCCTTAAAGGGATAATTCACCCAAAAATTACAATTCTCTTATCATTTACTCACCCTTATGCAGAGGTGTATAGTAACGAAGTACAAATACTTTGTTACTGTACCTAAGTACAGTTTTTAATATTTGTACTTTACTTGAATAGAAATATTTTTTTGGACTTTTACTTTCACTTCACTACATTTTGAAGAGAAAATTGATACTTTTACTCAATTTCTCCAGACCCTTTCGTTACTTTTGTGACTGAACACCACAAAAAAATATCAGCTGTACGTGCAAAAATGCATGCAGATTGGCGATAGTGATGTGTGATTCGTTGAAAGAATCATTTGAGTTGAATCTTTTAAATTTGATTCCTTTGAACTGAACAAAAAGATTCAAAAATGTCTGAATGATTCATTTTGTGAATCACAAATCTGAATCAAAATCACAAGCGAAACGCACGCCAGATTACGTGTTCCGTCATCTGTCACCACTGGGGAAGACAAGAAACTGCTCATGTGAGTTCACAGTTTTTCTCAATCGCTTTGGCTCAATTCTTGAATGAGAATTATTGAATTATTTATTTTTTTCAGAACCATATGTTCAAACCTCTGAACAATTAGTTTCTTGTTCACATCAGATTTGAATTTTTTATTCATTTAAGCAAATTGCACGTGTTTTGGCACATGTGTGCAAAAGAGTAAGTACAATTGTCTACAATTTGCACAACAACTAAATGCACATGGCTTGCTGATGATGAGTTGATTCTCAGTGAAATTGTCATATTTTTCTCAACTTCTTAACATTATTTCATCATGTGAGCCATCACATGCAAAATGATCCATTCAGTTATCAAAATCTGTCAGACATACATGTATATTCCATAAATATCAATGACATGGAAAGTTTGTGATGTCTGCTAAATCTCTGGCCAGACCAACAAGAGTGACAGGATGCCCACCAAGAAGATGGGAACTTGTAGTGTTACGTACTGTGAGGAGGTACAAATTATTGGTTTTTTCATTGTTGCAGGGTTTTTTATTTATTTATTTTTTTATAGCATGGATGTAATTTTGTGGCAATTTTCTGTTCGCTATATATGACTATACATGTAAGAAATGTGTAAAAATGCACACACAAATGTGAATTTTCTGTTTACATGTAACACATTGCTACAAAAATAAATTTACTGTATACATACAAATGTGCATGTCCTTCTTCTGTGTATTACAGTATTGTACAGTTTTGACTTTTCCCAGTAAACTTTTACCTACTGTTGAGATCAGTATCTACAAAGCTCAGTGTGATACAATAGCATTCAGCTAGACAAAACTGACATTCTTGTATAGTACAGTCAGTGTCAACAAAAATTAGAACAAAAATGAAATTTGGATATAACAAACATTTCCAGGGTTGACTGCCATGGTGAAAAAACATCTAAACATTTTGATCAGTACAGCTCACATTTTGATAAAAAAAACTTTTCATTTTGGTGGCATTGGCCAATTTACTGACACATTAACTAGGTTTTGAAGCATGAATTAAATGTTTTGGTGAGTTACTACATTTTGCAGACATGCAATAGAGTTGTGATGTCCCATAAAACAGTTGTGACAATTGCACTTACAGTTTAGAGAATGATAAGACTGTTTCAAAAAATTTGGCAAAGCAATTGAGAAAAACTGTAATTATTATTATTCTTTATTTATTTATTTATTTATTTATTTATTTTGGGACGAATTAATTTGATACGTTTAGGCTTAAACATTATGAAAGCTGTTAAATAATGAAGTTGTGTGTCATCAGTCTCCTGCCTTTCCAGGAGACCTGTTCATATAAAAGTGTTGGGCCTCATGTATTCAAACCTAACTCAAGCCCCCACCTTCCAAGTCGTAAATCTTACTGATAAAAATCACGCCAAAATCAAACAAAGGGAGTCCAAAACAGACTACAAATCCATGAAGCCTTGTTCACTAAAGGATCGAACTCTCAACTCCTATTGGATGAGGCACACAACAGAACGTCCCTCAAACATCACATCATCAGGAGTTGAAATACCTCTGAATTGTTTCGTGAGTTGCTTCCAGCGACTTTGCTTGTAGTGTGTGGACGCAGTTCAACGCTGCTCTCACGTGCAACCTCGTGGCACAAGGAAGTAACGTCCGACTTGAAACTGTAGCCATACAATCTCCATCTCGCTGGACGAGTTGAGATTACTCTGTGTTCCACTGAACACTCTAACGGATCCGAAGGAGACCGCCGAGCAATTCGCATCTTCATCCGTTTACCTACAGAAGTGAAGAGATTAAAGATTTCTCTTCCATCTTCAATCAAGTTGACATTTCTGAGTTCTCCGCCAGCCCGCCGAGAATCAACAGCCGTACCGCCCACTGACAGAGCGAGGAAACAGCCTCCCGTCATCACCCGAGCCTCAAGGGACCGGGTCAGAGTTAAAGGACGGAAGAAAACACATTCTACCTGTGTCCTCATGCGATTCAAGTAAGAGGTTTACGTCTGGGCAGAGATAGAATATTATAGTGTGTTATTCTTGTGTTTCAAGGTTTTTGCTTGTACAGTTTACAGACCGCCATGTCCGCTCATTATTAATACTCAGGGTATTAATTATCACGAATTTGTTTTGCTGTATTGTGGTCCAACCAAATTGGATTGTTGTTCAATTTCGCCATCGCAGTTGAGACAGCAACTGAGTTCATCCATTAAAGAGTCAAATAACGCAGAACTTTTACGAGCCCCGCTCGTAAAACCGCGTCTCTGAGTGATAAACTGAGAGCTGCTTTCTCTCCCACTATCGCGAAATCGGCTTTAGGGCTGTCACTTCTCTCTCTCTCTCTCTCTCTCTCGTACTAACCACACTGACACACACACACCTTATGTGTTATAGGATTATTTTATTTCCATATCTAATCATATCACTGTTTAGTTTGTAGTTGTAAGTCGGAAGTTTATTGACTGCATTGTATTAATTATTAATTGATATTACTGCATAAATAAACTTTGTTATACTTGTAACGTCTGTGTAAGATCAGTGATGGTTAATTACACTTTGTTTAAAAAAACCCTTTTAGCCTTTTGACATTTGCATATAAATTACTGACCTGGCCTCCGCGTTTACATTTATATGGGTGCTAAATTGCAGATGGTCTTTATCACTATCAAAAGGATGCTAAAACAGGTCGCCTCTGGAGTGTCTCCATCAAGCTTCAAACACATTCCACAGAAAGGGAGGTGACTCCCCCCCGTGCCAGGCACCAGAGCAGTTGTCTGTCTCCAGTAATTCCAATACACGTCACACACACACCTAAAGACATTTTCTCTATTTAGGCCATAGTAAGCAGTTATAAATGTATCTGCTATATGCATGTGTTGTATGTATATTCCCCTATTATATTAACTTAGTTAAAACCCTTTACTTGTATTAGTTAGACGTTAAACGCCTATATTCAAGTGTATGAGTGTATCTCTGCTTTAATATCGTCTGGAGGTTACCTTCTTGGTATCAAAATGAACTTCTCTTTATTTCTCACACCATAATGTACACCATGTGATCGTGAAATGCATCGAACAATTCTTACTATGTTTTGAATTAAAAGCTGCAATAGCGGTCCAGATCAGCAATAAAATGCGAATGGGCCATAAACGGAGACAAAGGATGTCTCTCCCGCTCAAAATGCATGCCTCTGATTGGCCACTCCACCCACAAAATGGGTGCGGCAATGAACTATCAAAACTCCAGAACGCAGACTAATCATTGCTCAAAACTCTTCTTCTTGAGACCAACACACTCCAAAACTCTCCTCTTGAGTTTAACCTTCTGGCAGTGTTTACCTTCTAGTAACTTTGTGGATTTCCTGTGGACTTCTTCAACTCACTCCTAAAGAAATCGTCGAGAACCTCGTCTACCGCATCAAGACTCTTATTCAGCAACAAACCAATGCAAGTAACCATTTACAACTGATTAGATGCGCGTTTAAGTTTGAACCCCTTTTAAGGTGAATTGTGCCTCTGATGATTCTCATTTAGGTTGTGGTTAATTGATGTGAAATATTGTCATTCTGTGCTCTCTCTCTCCTTTCCTTACTCTCCTTCATTCTATATATGTATGTTTTGCTTAGTTTGTTTGTATGTTAGTTATAGTTTCATTTATTAAATCCCTTATATTCACAATTGATCGTCTCTATGTTCTGCTCACAATTCAAAGTCACTGAATGTTGCTCCTTGCTACATGCTAAACTACTGCTAGCACTGTATAAGTAGGAAGGCTATCGTTCCTTGGCCAGGAAAGTAATCTTCCTAGAATTGATAAATAATTATATTGTCTGCTCGGTGGACGGACAGATCAAGTAATTGTAATATCGATTCTGCTACAGTTAATTCTAAGATCTAATCTAAATATTTATTATTAATTATAACCAGTTATAATTAATTATAAATAATTCCCTTTGTAAGCTAATTTGCTACATATTTATATTGGACGGACAGATCAAATAATTGTAATATCGATTCTGCTACAGTTAATTCTAAGATCTAATCTAAATATTTATTATTAATTATAACCAGTTATAATTAATTATAAATAATTCCCTTTTTAAGCTAATTTGCTACATATTTATATTGGACGGACAGATCAAATAATTGTAATATCGATTCTGCTACAGTTAATTCTAAGATCCAATCTAAATATTTATTATTAATTATAACCAGTTATAATTAATTATAAATAATTCCCTTTTTAAGCTAATTTGCTACATATATTAATGGTGGAGAACCGCGGGCACATTCAAACTTTGTGTGTGAGAGAACTCAGTATCAATTTATTTGTGTTTTTGTATTATGCGCGCTCAGAGTGAGACAAGCCGCAACGCGGACTCACTCTTTTGATTGGATGGTTAAAGCCACCTCCAGTACTGTATTTTTAACAGCCTCTATTTGTCTAACATTTAGTCACTGTTAATTGTAATTGTAAAAGTAAACTGCAGTTCATAATATTAAAATCGTTCTGTAAAGACGAAGAAACCTCTTTACAGTACATTTTAATATTATCAAAATCGCCTGTTGGAACGAAGAAAACTTCCTTCATTGCGATAAAGATGGATTTGAGCGATGCTCCTCTTATCATCTTTTAAAGGCCTTAGGTGATTGTATCGCTAGACTGAAGTTATTTGTGTTGCAAATTTCATTCAACTAGATGATCGTGACTCTCTTGGGTTAACCATTAACGTACGAATGGGTGCCTAATTCAAATCTAATCATATCTAATTGGTATGTAAATGAGAGTTTTAAAAACCTTGATCAAGTGATAATTTGTGTAACAACAGCGAAGAAATCCTGTCGTTCATAATTGATAATTTGTGTAACAACAGCGAAGAAACCCTGTTCGTTCATAATTGATAATTTGTGTAATAACAGCGAAGAAACCCTGTTGTTATAATTGTTATTGTGTAACAGGCAGCGAAGAAACCCCGCCACACACCTTTGTGCAGTTAATTTGCACAAACTAAAATTCGGTTCGGATCAAAATGCATTGTACTTGTGATCGTTGCAGTAAATCAGCTGCTAGAGCGAGAGCAATCACACTAGACGCGCTCAGATTTAATCACAGTACCTTTGATTAACACTAGAGGGCAGTTTAGTTAAGTGTCTAGCACTTCTCAAATTTCACCTCTACCCTTTTTTTTCCTCTGAACCTTGGGTGGCTCACCCACGCCACCTTGTGGCCATTCTCAGTAGGTTGGTTTTCCTTGGTTAGCCCTGTCATTGCATTTGAAAAACTTATTCCAATTCTTCCTTGGTTTGTTTTAATTTATTTTATTATCATAACTTTTATTCTTCTCCTTTTATTTTCTTATTTTTATTTTTAAAATTTATTTTTTTATTTAAAATTTTTTTTTTTTAATTTTTTTTTATTATTTTTAATATTTTTTTTTATATTTTTTAATTTATTTCTTTTAAATTTTTTTTATTTTTATTATTATTATCATTCTGTATTATTCAGGCCTCTTTCTCTCTTGCCTTAGCCACCCACTTTTTAAATTTAGTTCAAACAGTGTTTGAATTTAAATGTAAAATTAATCTCTGTATTCTAGCCATTTGTGTGCACCTATAGGTAACACTCCCTCTAGTGCTTAGTTGGTGAAGCGACGGTGGCCCCCACGGCGGATCACAGTGAGCTGCCACGGGATCCCGACTGGATCACCTCGATCCATCACTAAGCCTAACCCATAGAATACTGACCCTTCCAACTAGCGAAACCCCAAAATCAGGTTTCTCCTCAACCTTTAAGAGACCGAACCTTTGAGAATCATCAGAGAAAGCCGAGTAATAGATTGACGACCCAAGCTGCCAAAGTCTTTAGATGAGCACGCCGTCAACAATCTTTTGTTAGATCCTTTCCGGTGCCCCACAACAATTAGACTCACCTTGCCATTCACGGCTGAGATAACAGGTGCCAAGTCTACCCTCCGTTAACTGTTTGTATCCATCAAACAGACCGAGCATAGAACATAAAAATTACTATAATTGTAGCCTGCTAACGCTATAAGAACTTGCATTGGCCTGTGTGCTGTCCCTCCCCCTCTCTCCCTCTCTCTCTCTCCCTCTCTCTCTTCACCAGTGAGCCAACATGTCTCGATCATCCAGCCCTGATGCCCACTGGGATCGACTAGAGACCTGGCTGAGTTCCCTGACTAGCACCCTTATTCCTGAAGCCGCCGGGGACCTGCAGAACATGAGCCTGGAACAGCTCGACGACAACCTGAGCGCCTTGATGGCCCATGATCCGACACAGGACTACAGCCACAAAGAGCTGGCCAAGATCGACTGGTCAATGGCCCATAACCTCCTCGGCCAGGCAAAGCTGAGTGAAGCAAGCATCTCCCGCTGGGAACAGGAAGCAGCAGCGCTGAAGCTCCAGGCTGAGGAAGCTCAGAGAAACTGGATGCGCGCTCAGAGTCAACTGGACCAGCTAACCTCGGAGACTCAGCACGAGCACAGGACAGCGGACGAAAAGGACCCAGAGCTGCAGGAGGAAGTAGAGAGACTCCAGAACGCCCTGACTGATCTCCGTGTAGATACAGCACAACGAGAGCAGCAGGAAAAGGACACCAGAGAGGAGCTGAGTAAAAAACTCCAGCAAGCTGAGGCTCTCCTGAGGAGAGCAGAGACTGAACTTAAAGAAAGAGAAGCCAGGGCCAAGGCCTGTGAGGGCCACCTGCAAAGTGCCCGGGCTGAAGTCAGTGCCCTGGCCCAACAAAGAGACTATTTGAAAGAAGAACTTGACACAGTTCACCGAGAGCTTAAACATTCATATAGACTGTAAAGTGACTCTGAAAGGGAAATGCACACCACAGAATTTCCCCTAACCAGTAGACTGATACCTCCTAGACAAGAGAGCCCACTGCTCAAGATATCACCTGCCAGCATCCCAGAACCCCCAGCAGCAGAAAGGGGGTGGGAGCCTTTCCAAAGGCTGTCTTCCAGTCACGGTGTGTCACCTAAAGAATTGGATAAGCTGGCTAGAAACATTCCCACTTTCACTCCAAGCCCTGCAGGAGGCCACGATGTGCACGACTGTTTAAAAGACATTGATTTTCACTTGCAAACTGTTGCCAATGTTACCACACGAGACAGACTCTACCTGCTCAGAATCACCGCCAGCCGTGAAGTCCGGAGCTTTCTAGACCGACAGCCAGAAACAGTCAAAGTGGATTACCAGCAACTGCAGCAGGCTTTGATTAAAGAATTCTCTGACCCAGAATCAGAGCAAGGGCTGATTACGGCCATGGACCTTAAACAGGGCAGACAGGAAACCACGCAGTCTTTCTACAACAGGCTCAGACAAGCATACTTCGGAGCACGGAATGAGCCAGGAATGGAAGAAGAATTCAATTTCAAAACTATGTTCCTCCGGAACCTGCACCCAACAGTGAGTCACCATTTGGGGGTTCTGGCTTGCCCACGGACTATGTCCACCCAACAGCTGCGAGACTTAAGCCATAAGGCCTATGCCAAACAAAGAACTGCTTCTGAAAAGATGGGAAAACCCCCCACAATCTATCCTGTCACTAATCAGAGTTCAGAACTTGCCCTAGAGGGCGCCGAGCCTCGCCACAGCAATTGGGTACACCCTGACACTCGGCCTTGCCTGTCCTGTTTAACAGAGTCAACGGGGTGCAAAGGTCCATGAACAGGTGCACAGCTCCTTTTAACCTTCATGATCTACCTGCCATCTAACCATCAGGATCCACCTGCCATCCGGCCTTCACCACCCACCTGCCATTTAACCATCATGATCCACTGCTGTCTGATGATGTCTCAATTCAGAGCATCTTCAGCCAAAAGGGGGATTGTAACGTCTGTGTAAGATCAGTGATTTGTTTAAAAAAACCCTTTTAGCCTTTTGACATTTGCATATAAATTACTGACCTGGCCTCCGCGTTTACATTTATATGGGTGCTAAATTGCAGATGGTCTTTATCACTATCAAAAGGATGCTAAAACAGGTCGCCTCTGGAGTGTCTCCATCAAGCTTCAAACACATTCCACAGAAAGGGGGTGACCCCCCGTGCCAGGCACCAGAGCAGTTGTCTGTCTCCAGTAATTCCAATACACGTCACACACACACCTAAAGACATTTTCTCTATTTAGGCCATAGTAAGCAGTTATAAATGTATCTGCTATATGCATGTGTTGTATGTATATTCCCCTATTATATTAACTTAGTTAAAACCCTTTACTTGTATTAGTTAGACGTTAAACGCCTATATTCAAGTGTATGAGTGTATCTCTGCTTTAATATCGTCTGGAGGTTACCTTCTTGGTATCAAAATGAACTTCTCTTTATTTCTCACACCATAATGTACACCATGTGATCGTGAAATGCATCGAACAATTCTTACTATGTTTTGAATTAAAAGCTGCAATAGCGGTCCAGATCAGCAATAAAATGCGAATGGGCCATAAACGGAGACAAAGGATGTCTCTCCCGCTCAAAATGCATGCCTCTGATTGGCCACTCCACCCATAAAATGGGTGCGGCAATGAACTATCAAAACTCCAGAACGCAGACTAATCATTGCTTAAAACTCTTCTCCTTGAGACCAACACACTCCAAAACTCTCCTCTTGAGTTTAACCTTCTGGCAGTGTTTACCTTCAAGTAACTTTGTGGATTTCCTGTGGACTTCTTCAACTCACTCCTAAAGAAATCGTCGAGAACCTCGTCTACCGCATCAAGACTCTTATTCAGCAACAAACCAATGCAAGTAACCATTTACAACTGATTAGATGCGCGTTTAAGTTTGAACCCCTTTTAAGGTGAATTGTGCCTCTGATGATTCTCATTTAGGTTGTGGTTAATTGATGTGAAATATTGCCATTCTGTGCTCTCTCTCTCTCTCTCTCTCCTTTCCTTACTTTCCTTCATTCTATATATGTATGTTTTGCTTAGTTTGTTTGTATGTTAGTTATAGTTTCATTTATTAAATCCCTTATATTCACAATTGATTGTCTCTGTGTTCCGCTCACAATTCAAAGTCACTGAATGTTGCTCCTTGCTACATGCTAAACTACTGCTAGCACTGTATAAGTAGGAAGGCTATCGTTCCTTGGCCAGGAAAGTAATCTTCCTAGAATTGATAAATAATTATATTGTCTGCTCGGTGGAAGGACAGATCAAGTAATTGTAATATCGATTCTGCTACAGTTAATTCTAAGATCTAATCTAAATATTTGTTATTGATTATAACCAGTTATAATTAATTATAAATAATTCCCTTTGTAAGCTAATTTGCTACATATTTATAATGGACGGACAGATCAAATAATTGTAATATCGATTCTGCTACAGTTAATTCAAAGATCTAATCTAAATATTCATTATTAATTATAACCAGTTATAATTAATTATAAATAATTCCCTTTTTAAGCTAATTTGCTACATACTTCAAAGAGAAGTGTTTTGGTTTGTTTTGCATACACCTGTGTCATGCTGACGGGATGTCAGTGCTCGGATTCAAACCTTCATTCATTGTTTTTTTTTCCAGAAAATCGATATTCTTCGGATGTCGATTTTCCAAAGAAAACAATCTAATATTGAGACTGTTTTACTATCTGGTTATTAGTCCTTGATTCCAGGGTGGTGCCCCATCAATGTTAATCCTTATTAATATTCTATTGATTTTTGATAATTGATAATTATCTTTGATGATTGAATTTGAATGATCAATAAGCTAGTGTTAATTTTAATTAATGTTTCATCTATGTTAACAATTAACAATTATCTTTGAAAATTGTTGATTTAAAGGATTTAAAAAAGCTAACATTGATTCTCATCAATGTTCTATTGATTTTAATAATTAATAATTATCTTTGATAATTATTAATTATTGCTAATAACCAGACTTGCTCCTAAACGTACCACACTACATTTACTGGAGCCCCATATGAGGTTTTAATGAGTTAGATTCAATTAATTAATTTAAATATTAATTAATAACTAAAGAAATAATTAATTATTTCTGATAGTAACACTGATCTAAACAACCAGTAAAGCCCTACAAAAGTCAAATCACATGCGTTTACATTTTACATTTAAACAAGGTATAATGTGTATGAATAATTACCAGCGCTCATGTAAATGTCCAACATTTATTTTTATATTTTATGAAGATGGATGAATGGTCTTTGCCTAAGCAAAACTAGTTTTCTGATGGTTGATAAAGTGTTATATTTGCTTTGTAGCATATTTATGCTACAGTATGTGGTAACTGGGTTTTCTGGATGGTTGCTAGGGCATGCTATGCAGTTGTCAAGGTGATCTCTGCTGTGTGTTTTGGTGCATTGCTACAGTATGTGGTTGCCAGGTTGTTACTATGCTGTTGCTAAATTGTTTTCTGTGTTTCAGCACATTGCTATGTAGTTGCCAGGGTGTTCTGGGTGGTTGCTTATTGGCCCAAATGAAAAGAGCCCACCCCCACAAGTCTCTGTTCTGGTCACTAATATGACTCAACACTCTCCTTCAGTGTTCCAATTTTTATGGGCTGTGGTGTTCATTTACACTCATCCCATAAATATGATCATTTTGATGTGACTTGAATGTGCCATTAAAGGGATAATTAA
Organism: Myxocyprinus asiaticus; assembly: GCF_019703515.2. NCBI lineage: Eukaryota > Metazoa > Chordata > Actinopteri > Cypriniformes > Catostomidae > Myxocyprinus > Myxocyprinus asiaticus. Next base: position 23,949,952 of record NC_059377.1, read on the forward strand.
TTTAAAAATGAAAATTCTCTCATAATTTTCTCACCCTTATTCGATCCAAGATGTGTATGACTTTCTTTTTTTTTTTTCACAGAACACAAACAAAAAAATATTTTCAGAAGAATACCGCCATTATGTAGGTCAATTCAATGTAAGTGAATGGTGGCCAGACCTTTGATGCTCCAAAAAGCACATAAATGCAGCATAAGAGTAATCCATAAGACTCCAGTGATTTCACCAATGTCTTCTGAATGGGTCCAATTGGTTTTGGGTAAGAATAGACCAAAATATAACTCCTTTTTCGACTATAAATCTTGATATTAGCAGTCTCCTTGGTGATCAGGATTTCAAGCTTGATTACATTTCTTATAGAGCCACCTAGGGCTCTGCGCATGCGTCAAGCTCTAGAAAGTGAAATCAAGCTTGATATCATGATTGTGCCTAGAGATTGCAATGGCAAGACGTACAGTGAAAATGAGTAACAATTTGGTTTGTTCTCACCCAAAACCAATTGAATCACTTCTGAAGACATGGATTTTACCACTGTAGTAGTATGGATAACTTTATGCTCCCTTAATGTGCTTTTTGTAGCTTGAAATATCTGGCCACCATTCACTTGCATTGAATTGACCTATAGAGCTGAAATATTCTTCTAAAAATCTTTGTATGTGTTCTTTATATGAAAGAAAGTCATACACACCTGGGATGGCATGAGGGTGAGTAAATGATGAGCACCACCAATCAAATAAATTGCCATGGGTTCAATTTACTTGTACTTTTGATACTTAAGTAAATTTAATATCAGTTAATTTAATACTTTTACTCGTTTTCTCATGAGCTACTTTAACATTTACTTGAGTCAATTTCCATAAAGGTATCTTTACTTTTACTCGAGTATGGCAAATGGGTACTTTATACAACACTGCCCTTATGCCATCCCAGATGTGTATGACTTCCTTTCTTCTGCAGAACACAAATGGAGATTTTTAGAAGAATTTCTCAGCTCTTTTGGTCCATACAGTGCAAATGAATGAGTGCCAACGCTTTAAAGCTAAAAAAAAAAAAAAAAAAAAAAAAATCACATAAATCAGCATAAAAGTAACTCATAAGACTCCAGTGGTTAAATCAATATCTTCAGAAGCGATGTGATAGGTGTGGATGAGAAACAGATCACTTTCACATTCTTCTTCTTGTGTTTTTGGTGATTCACATTCTTCTCTGCATATCACCCCCTTCTGGGCAGGGAGAAGAATGTCTAGCAAAAAATGACAAATATTGGTCTGTTTCTCACCCACACCTATCATATCACTTCTGAAGATATGGATTTAACCACTGGCGTCTTATGGAATACTTTTATGATTACTTTATGTGCTTTTTGGCACCCATTCACTTGCATTGTACTAACCTACAGAGCTAAAATATTCTTCTAAAAATCATAATTTTTGTTCTGCAGAAGAAAGGATGTCATACATATCTGGGATGGCATGAGGGTGAGTAAATGATGAGAGAATTTTCATTTTTGGGTGAACTATCCCTTTGAAGTGATAGCTCAGCCATAATTTAATTTTCATCATTTTCCAACCCTCATGTTGTTCCAAACCCATGTGGCCTTCTGTATTCTGTGGAACACAAAAGAGGTTAGACAGAATGTTAGAGACTGACAGTCTCGGTCACCATTCACTTTCAAAATATGGAGAAAAAAAACATATTTACTGAAAGTAAATAGTGACATTCTGTCTAATATCTACTTATTGTGTTGCATGGAAGAAAGAATGTCATACGGATTTGGAAAAATATGATGGTGAATGATGACAGAATTTCCATGAATACTACTACTACTACTACTACTAATAATAATTCTGTAACACATGTTAAATGTGTATTATGGAATGTAATATAGGGTAGATAACATCCATTATGTCGTTTGTGAAATGAACGAGTTACTCACTACTTGAGTACTCTTTTAATTGGATACTTTCTTACTCTTACTCAAGTAATTATTTATGTTAGTACTTTTACTTCTACTTGAGTAATTTTTTTTTTTTAAAGTATAGTATAGTTTTTGGCTACTCTACCCACCTCTGCTTATGCACCTACGTTTTTGAGTGAAAAAAGCATTATTTGTGGATAATTTTGGCAATATTAAATAAAACATGAAAACATTCTGTACTATTTATCACACTAGTGTGCTTTAATGTTTAACCAGGAAGTTTGTTTTGAAATGCTTTTATTTTGTACAAAATGGCACAAAGTCACACATGTGGTGTTCCCGGTCAAAAATGACCAGCCTATAAAAATTGCTTATATATCTCTCATTATGTTATATTATCACAAAATATTGGATTCAATTGTTTTGCCAACTTGTTTTCTTTCAATTAGCGCAGGTTTTGTACTTCTTTTTGGAACTTACTGATTATAGGTCACATTGACCTGAGCTTATGCACCTCCGTTTTTGAGTGAAAAAAAAAAAGCATTATTTGTGGATAATTTTGGCAATATTAAATAAAATATGAGAACATTTTGTACTATTTATCACACTAGTGTGCTTTAATGTTTAACCAGGAAGTTTGTTTCTAAATGCTTTTATTTTGTACAAAATGGCACAAAGTCACATGGCGATTGAAAATTAATGGGGAAATCAAAAATAAGAGAAAAATTGAGTGTTCAGGAGCATGTTCGTTATTTTAATGTTCACATATGTGCATGTGTTCTTGCAGACATAAAGGCCTCAGACCTGTGCACGTGCACACGCACGCACACACACGCACACGCACATGCTCACTTACACGCACAAACTCTGTGTATTACATGCTTTCTTTTTCACAGAGATGAACATTATCCTACCCTGAACTGCATCCAACATCCATTCATCCATCCAACATTACTACACACACACATGCACGCACACACACACACACACACACACACATACCAGAACTGTCTTTGCCCCACAGTGACCCCTCTCCAATAGAATCTTTATTTGATGATCTTTCTTTCATCAAGCATTGTGTTTCAAATGCAGAGCACACACTTTTGAACACGAACATGTATGAAAGCATGTAATACTTAAAGAGTTTGTGCATATACGTGAGTATGTGTGTGTTTGTGTGTGCGTGCACGTGTGTGCGTTAGTGCACGTGTGTGTGTGTGTGTTTGTGTGTGTGGTAATGTTGGATGGATGTTGGATGCAGTTCAGGGTAGGATAAAGTTCATCTCTGTGAAAAAGCATTTAATACTGAAAAGAGTTTGTGCATGTACGTGAGCATGTGTGTGTGTCTGCGTGTGCACAGGTCTGAGGCCTTTATGTTTGCAAGCACACATGCACATATGTAAACATGAACATGATGAACATGCTCCTGAACACTAAATTTTTCTCTTATTTTTGATCTCCCCCATTCATTTTCAATGGCTGTTCATTTTTAACCGGGAACACCACAAGTGTGATTTTGTGCACAAAATAAAAGCATTTCAAAACAAACTTCCTAGTTAAACATTAAAGCACACTAGTTTGATAAATAGTACAGAATATTTTCATATTTTATTTAATTAATTATCCACAAATAATGCTTTTTCACTCAAAAATGTAGGTTCATAAGCTCAGGTCAATGAGGCCTATGATCAGTAAGTCCCAAAACGAAATACAAAACCTGTGCTAATTGAAAGAAAACAAGTTGGCAAAAAAATCTATTCCAATATTTGGTGATAATATAGCATAATGAGAGATTTATAAGCCATTTTTATAGGCCGGTCAACATAGACCTATAACACAAAGTGTAACAAGGTGGTATGTTTTTTTTTTTTGTTTTGTTTTTTTTATGATCAAATTTAGGGAAGCTGTGAAACACTGTGTGAGCAAAGTCAGTAAGTTTTAGTCCAATAGGATAACATTAACTAGTATTTTCAGGCAAAAGAAAATCCTCTTTGGGTCATAATGACTGGAACACAACATGAGGGTTAAATAATACAGAATGTTCTGTACAGTGCATTCAGTGTAATGAGTGAAAACACTGGTTTCAGTGAGAGTGAGAAATAGTAGGTTTTCATATTTTATTTCTACTCTGGTACACACACCACCTCTCCTTTATTTACTAATATAATTGCTCACCCTCCTGTGTTTGCTCTGTGTTAAATGCATTTGCACAGTGGTTTCAGTATTACAACTGAGCATTCAATTAATTCCAAACTGTCTACTTTTAGACCAAACAAATGTCCCCTGTGCAATTCTGTAATTGAAAGTCTATGGCTGACTTCATTTTACAACACAGCTGACACAGTTGTGAGGTTTTAGTTTCATATGACAGCAATCAGTTGTTCAATCAAGTCAATTGTTCCTTGTTAATGACTTGAAATGTTTTTGAGCAATGCTTTTAGAAAAACTGGCAGAAAAAAAGCCTTGCCAGTGGCCTGGTATTTTTGCGTAATTGTTTGTCTAAAGGGATAGTTCACCAAAAAATGAAAATTCCATTTGTATCCATTCTCCAGTACCTTATGACTAGTAAAGGTATATGCAAAGTTTCAGGTGAACATTTTGATGCAATGTTGTAGGATACTGCCAAATTATTAAATAGCTACTGTCAAAATGAAATTATTTTTCATAAGTAATTGTGAGGCTCTGCGATACAGCATGGAGAAGTCAGAGAGAACAGAGCTCTACTTAATTATACTGTAGACAAGCTGAAGCCTTCTGCAAGATTTACTCTGTTTTTGTTATTATCTCTGGGTCTCCCCCACTGAATGCACTCCTACACAGCCGCAATAGAGTAACAGTAAGGCGTTCTTATATGTTATGTGATTTAAGAATATAGATTCCCACAAACAATTTTATTTCCCTATTGTGATTAGCCGAACCTTTGGCATGTAAACTATACAAAGTTCATTTAATAATGTAGCAGACTTTAAACTTAACATTTTTGTCGTTTTAAATTATTTTTCTGATAATCCATTATCCAAATATGCAACTCTTCGTATCTGATATGAGGTATTTATCCTTGTTAATGAGGAGATGGATACTGCTTTACCAAATGCTCAATAAATGAGTTTTGCATTGAGTATGAACAATTATAATGAATGATTTGACAAGAGAATATATATATATTCTAGGTCTTTTATTCATTAAAGGATTGACTGACCGTGAGAGATTAATTAGCATTGTCCTTATAATTACTCAGAGATCAGTAGGGCTATTGTTCGCAATGACAGCAAAATGTGTTTAGACTCAGATTTAGGTCAGTGCACTAAAAAAAACATAATTGGGTGTAAAATTAATGAACAGACATGAATTAAAACTTAAAAGTGAATGGCAAGGGGAATCATGTAATACAGTTTGTTGTGAAATCAAATAATACAAAGGGCGCTTCCCTGATCAGGGACTTAAAAAAAAAAATGCACTGCAAAAAAAAAAAAAAATCTAAATCAGTATGTCTGTCTTTTTCCCAATAAAAATATCTAAACATTAAAAAAAAAAAAAAAAAAAAAATGATATATATATATATATATATATATATATATATATATATATATATATATATATATATATATATAATTACATGTAGAAGGAGATGGCAAACACACATGGACTTTTAATTTTGATTTTATGGGGTCTTTAAAACCAGAAATAAAAATTAGTCAATGGGGTAAGAAAAATAAACGTAATTCAAGATGGATTCTCAGAAAAAATAAAAAATAAAAATGTATATCACATGCAATTTTGCTTCTCAGGTAAACTGATCTTGTTTAACCCTTAAATGCATATCTCGTGTCTTTAGAGACCCGGGACCTCATTTCACCCCCTGTACCTCATTTATTTTTGGAGTTGTGCCCACACCTCAGTATTCCTCAATCTATCTCATATAAATAGTGTAACAAAACAAAAATGCTAAAATTGCAACAACAAAAAATGTATATATATATATATATATATATATATATATATATATATATATATATATATATACACACTATATTGCCAAAAGTATTCGCTCACCTGCCTTTAGACGCATATGAATTTAAGTGACATCCCATTCTTAATCCATAGGGTTTAATATGACATCGGCCCACCCTTTGCAGCTATAACAGCTTCAACTCTTCTGGGAAGGCTTTCCAAAAGGTTTAGGAGTGTGTTTATGGGAATTTTTGACCATTCTTCCAGAAGCGCATTTGTGAGGTCAGACACTGATGTTGGACGAGTAGGCCTGGCTCGCAGTCTTCGCTCTAATTCATCCCAAAGGTGCTCTATCGGGTTGAGGTCAGGACTCTGTGCAGGCCAGTCAAGTTCTTCCACACCAAACTCGCTCATCCATGTCTTTATGGACCTTGCTTTGTGCACTGGTGCGCAGTCATGTTGGAACAGGGAGGGGCCATCCCCAAACTGTTCCCACAAAGTTGGGAGCATGGAATTGTCCAAAATCTCTTGGTATGCTGAAGCATTCAGAGTTCCTTTCACTGGAACTAAGGGGCCAAGCCCAGCTCCTGAAAAACAACCCCACACCATAATCCCCCCTCCACCAAACGTCACAGTTGGCACAATGCAGTCAGACAAGTACCGTTCTCCTGGCAACCGCCAAACCCAGACTCGTCCATCAGATTGTCAGATGGAGAAGCGTGATTCGTCACTCCAGAGAACGCATCTCCACTGCTCTAGAGTCCAGTGGCGGTGTGCTTTACACCACTGCATCCGACGCTTTGCATTGCACTTGGTGATGTATGGCTTGGATGCAGCTGCTCGGCCATGGAAACCCATTCCATGAAGCTCTCTACGCACTGTTCTTGAGCTAATCTGAAGGCCACATGAACTTTGGAGGTCTGTAGCGATTGACTCTGCAGAAAGTTGGCGACCTCTGCGCACTATGCGCCTCAGCATCCGCTGACCCCGCTCTGTCATTTTACGTGTCCTACCACTTCGTGGCTGAGTTGCTGTCATTCCCAATCGCTTCCACTTTGTTATAATACCACTGACAGTGGACTGTGGAATATTTAGTGGCGAGGAAATTTCACGACTGGACTTGTTGCACAGGTGGCATCCTATCACAGTACCACGCTGGAATTCACTGAGCTCCTGAGAGCGGCCCATTCTTTCACAAATGTTTGTAGAAGCAGTCTGCATGCCTAGGTGCTTCATTTTATACACCTGTGGCCATGGAAGTGATTGGAACACCTGAATTCAATTATTTGGATGGGTGAGCGAATACTTTTGGCAATATAGTGTATATATATATATATATATATATATATATATATATATATATATATATATATAGATAGATAGATAGATATATAGATATATATTTATTTATTTTTTTTTTTTTTTTACACTTCCATAAATTATATTGTTTATGATTATTTCATAGCTTTTTAAGTTTACTATCACAGGATATCTATTTCTTTCTTTATTACAAGAGAAATTAGTTCTCTATTCATGGAAAATTGTGGATTATCTGAATCCCATATGCATGTACACATGCATAATATACAGTACATGTTTTTTTTCTTCAAGGTGGGGCTGTTGTTTCAGTGATTGACTTGATTTACATTTGACATTGCTATTTGACAAAGAAGCAAGGTGGAAATAAACTACAGCAAGTGTAACAGATGAACAGTATAATTTGGCTATTGTCATTTGGGTCTAATACTGAAATAATGTAAGTTGTGCATCTATTTAGACTCAATAAGTGGCTCAGAGTTCACGTTGTGTCTTCCATCAGTACCTAGGTCCGCCTGGGGAAACTAATGAACCTACCGGCAGACTAAATTCCAAGAGAAGACGCCTGAGAGCAAATTCAAGGAATCCAATTCACAATCCCTAAGCCAAAAGCAATAACAACAAACAGCCCCAAGAGCACTTAGCAGTAGGACCTGCCCTCCAAATACTACAACTTAATGTTGAAGGCCTGTCTGCAGCCAAGCGAAGCCTCATTGAAGTCCTCGCTTCCCAACACTCTTCTGATGTTATCTGCCTCCAAGAAACCCACATTGGTAGAGAGGAAGCAGGCCACTACCCCATCAATGGCTTTGATCTTCTGTGCTATTCACCCCATACCAAACATGGACGTGCCACCTACAGTATGTGTGAACTAACATTGCTGCAGCATGCCACTTGACAACAACCAATCATTTTCCATATTGTTAAGTTTTACCTACTCTACCTCACCCTGCCATCTATGTGGGGGACTTCAACAGCCACCATCGACTGGGAAGACTCAGTAGTGGACAGTGATGGTGAGGCACATTCAGACTGGGCATCTAGAAATGATCTTGCTCTGATACACGACCCCAAACAAAGAGGAACATTCCACTCAGCTAGGTGGAACAAGGACTTCTCCCCTGACCTGTGCTGGGTCAGCTCTGTGAATGGATTCCCCTATCCTGCACAGATCCTCATCCTTGTTGACTTTCCACACAGCCAACACCGGCCCTCACACATACACATTGGCCTACATCTCCCAATCATTAACAGCCCAAGGAAGATGCGATGGAACTTCCGAAAAGCCAATTGGACGAACAACAGCGAAGCCCTGGACCGGAGTTTTGTCACCATCCCACTCCAAAACATTACTGTAGATGAAGCATTTAGCCGCTTTTGCAGCGCCATCTACAAAGCTGCCCATACAGCAATCCCACGGGGCTACTGACCCCTCAATGTCCCATGACTGGACAGAAAAATTGCGGCCCTTCTACTAGCCTACGAAACATCAGGGGACCCTGAAATAGCAGACCATCACATTGAATTGCTAACCACAGCTCGGCACAAAAAATGGGAGGAGACTGTAGCGGAGCTGAATTTCACCCACTCTAGCAGGAAATGCTGGAGCATCATCCGCCGCCTTGTCCTTGACCAAAAACTACCAACAAGCTAACGCCCAAACTCTCTACTCTGTGTTCCCTGTAAATTCTTGGAAAGCCTCATACTACAATGTATATCTCCAGGAGCAGAGAAGATCCTCTGTGTAGATCAGGCTGGTTTCCGCAAGGACCGCAGCACAGGGGGAAAAGTACTGGCCCTAACCACCTATATTGAGAATGACTTTGAGAGCAAGCTGAAGACAGGAATAGTGTTCCTCGACCTCACAGCCGCCTATGACTCTGTCTGGATCAAAGGCCTTCTACTGAAACTTACAGTAGTACTCCCCGCCTGGGCAACAGCAACTATCAAAACACTGCTCACCAACCCAGAGGGTCAGAGTTCACCATGGACAGAATAAAAGCGCATGGAGAACACAGACAAACGGGCTCCCACAAGGATCAGTTCTCGCCCCAACCCTGTTTAACCTCTACAAAATGACTTACCCAACACTAAATCCCACAAATTCATTTACGCTGACGACATCTGCCTGGCAAACCAAGCACCAGTTTTTTATTCACTGGAACAGGTTCTCACTGAAGATCTCTCAAAACTGGACCAATACTGCAAAACCTGGTGCCTAAAACTAAGCCCAGCAAAAACAGCCTCCAGTGTATTCCACCTTCAAAATGCAAATGCTGCCAAAGAATTAAACATCCAACTGAGCAGACTTAAGCTGAAGCACGCCACCAAACCAACCTATCTAGGAGTGACCTTTGACAGGGAAAGGAATGGGAGTCCAAGGATCCCCCAAACACAAATCTGGTGTCAGATCCCATTCAACAGGTCCCTGGCACCAACCTCCCAAGGAGACAATGGTCAACCATCAACAGATTCAGGACTGGCCACGGCCCCTGCTTGGCCAGCCTTCACAGGTGGGTCAGCAGCCCAAGCCTACTGTGTGCATGTGGAGAGCAGCAAACAATGGAACGCATCATTGAAACTTGATCTCTCCAAAGACTAAAAGGAGGATTAGCCTCCTTGCTATAATGTGGTTCGTTCTTGGTGGGGCGTGTGGTGAGTTGAGTGTGGTTGCCACAGTGGATGGCGTGAAGCCTCCACACGCGCTTTGTCTCCGTGGCAATGCGCTCAACAAGCCACGTAATAAGATGCACAGGTTGACGATCTCAGACGCGGAGACAACTGGGATTTGTCCTCCGCCACCCGGACTGAGGCGAATCACTACGCAACCACGGGAGCTTAAAAGCACATTGGGAATTGGGCATTCCAAATTGGGAGAAAAAGGGGAAAACAATTTGACAATAATGAATCCTTTTCTAGATTTTTCCTGATTTGTTGAATTCTCTCTTTGAATATATAATCTAAATATATTTTATTTTATTATTTCCTAATTGTTTTGAAAATATTTTGAAAATTTGACATAGTTTAGTAGATTTATTTTTTATAGATATACGTGCTGGGTCTCTAAAGGCCCAAATATTAAGTGTTTAGTGAAATTTTCATGTATTTAAGGGTTAAAGGCTGTTTAAATATTTTTAATGGAAAAGAAAATATTCTTAATAGTGATTAAGAAAATGCTGTTTTACACTGTAGATGATGTACAGAGATGATATTTTCCCTCCTAACCAAGATCAAGCCACTCCCAGTCACGTAGCACATGTATTTGAAACCCATATCTCACTGGATGTGATCCAGGCTCCCCAACAGCACTGTGAGTAATGATCCTCTATCAGTCGAGCTCTTCAGCACTACTGCAGAGAAGATCCATAATTACACCATCGCCGCTCTGGCCTGCTACAACTGCCTCGCCAACAATGACAAAATCAAGTCAATGGCAGATACAATTTCCTTTGAAATAATTGAATAGTAAATAATTACTCTACGTACACAGAGTGCTGCTGGATGAGAACAGGAAGAAAGAAAAGAATTATGACAAGACAATCTAGCCACCTCCAGCGGAAGAGAAGGGCAGGGATGAGGAAGAGATGGAGTAACTCTTTCATGGCCTACAGGGATACAGTTGTCTGTTTGCTGTGACGGAGTGCCGCTTACTTCTGTGTACCGCCCCTCTGTCAGCTTTACAATCCTCATTCATTCATCAAGAGCATTCCTCTCTCACGAGGGCCTGGTGTGTCCCACATTACCATATCAAAGCCTCTCTTATTTCTAATTCCATCTAAAGTAATTGTTAAATGAACATTGTTAACTGCCGACTTGAGATAGGATATTGGGGGAAAAACTAGATACATTCAAGAGCTAGAGAAGGCGGTGGTGGTGTGATCAAAGGTATGGTAATATCTCCATATAACAGACTTGGAGAGTGACAAGCTTTGACAATAATGAGGAAGAGGAGGTACAAAGTAAGCTCTGTCTTTGATTAGGCAGGGGGGATGCAATGTGGTGTTCAAGCAAATGTGTCTTTAAACTTGAAAACCTAGAATCAGGGTTTTTTTCAATCTTTGCAGACCCAGGGACCCCCACCCAGACACTCAGCTAACCCAGTGAACAACAACAGAAATAGACTTTATTATAAACAGATTAATCACACTGTGAATTCAGCCCAAGTAGGAAATCAGTCTGTCCTTACTGAAATTCGAATCACTGCCCGCAGTGGCCAAGCTGAAAATGTTGTTGAGTGTATGGGCATGTGTAAGCTCCATTTTTTGGGGGTAAAACTTCCACAGAGTGGCGCCAAAAGTAGGGTGACCAGATTCCTGCTTGTGGAAAATGGGACAGCCCCCTCCTAGCAAAAATGAAATTGACGTATCCTTACCTAGGCGCAGATCAATATGAAGTAGAGGGTGCATCTGCATCTGTAACTGTTGTCACCTTGTACTTTTCACTGGCAGTGATCAAAAGAGTGTGCGCTTGTCTTTCAAGAGTTTATCATAAATGTAGAGCAGTCCAGTCCAAATGTTTTTTATTTTATTTTTTTTTACATTTCTTTTCTCCCAATTTGGAATGCCCAATTCCCACTACTTAGTAGGTCCTCAATCTGGGTGGTGGAGGACAAGTCTCAGTTGCCTCAGCTTCTGAGACCGTCAGTCCATGCATCTTATCATGTGGCTCGTCGTGCATGACACCACAGAGACGGCGCATGTGGAGGCTCATGCTGCTCTCCGCGATCCAAACACAACTTACCACGCGCCCCATTGAGAGCAAGAACCACTAATCGTGACCACGAGGAGGTTACCCCATATGACTCTACCCTCCCTAGCAACCGGGCCAATTTGGTTGCTTAGGAGACCTGGCTGGAGTCACTCAGTACACCCTGGATTCGAACTCGTGACTCCAGGGGTGGTAGTCAGGGTCAAAGTCCAGTCCAAAATTACGATGTACGAAAAGTATTGCCTTCATGATTGTTACACTGAGTCTTGCTTTATCCAGTGTCTATGTTGCGTTCATTAATGTGAACGCACGCTCCACAGATGCAGATGTCCCAGGTAGGCATAAAACAAACTCCATGACCTTGGCTAAGCCTCCGTAGTTGATGGTGTTGCTCTCCTGCTCACAAAAAAATCTGTCTATCTCTCAGACATGGCCGTCTTGTTTAAGTTCCACTCAGTGATGTGACGAGTGACAATGTTTTTTTGTGCAAGCCCACTCATCAAAGAGTGTGGTTTCATCAATCAAACTGAGATTGGGGACTCTGGAGTAGAAGTGTTCGAGGCTGCTCTGAACGTCTTTCCACTCTGAGATGTCTCTCAGTAGGGCCCACTCAAGATTTTCAGTGTTCTCCAATGAGCGGCTCCAATTTTGGAGGTAATCCACCGATGCTGAATAAAAGTTTCTCACTGCACAAAAGAAATCATCCGCTCGCATGTCACCAGCTTCAGTCAGGGCATCCAACTGCTTTTTAATGTCAGAGAGTAAGAATGATTCCTCCAGCCTGGCCTGCAAGACTTTTCTCAGGTCATGAATGTGCAAAGACACTTCTGTGGCTGATTTGTGGTCTTGCTCTACTATCTCCAGTGCACAGTTAAAAATGGCTGTTTGCTTGAGTGCAAAGCCAATCCAAAGTATAGTGCAAGGATCGCTTAAAATGTCTCTTAGAAACTTTGGGCATTTTTCTTGGGAAAGAAAGTATGCACGCAGACCATTGAAAATGTGTAGTATTCTTTCAAGTGCTGGTCCAAGAGAGAGGAAACGTGTGTTGCCATGCTGCAGTAATTTCTGATAGTCTAGCTGCACAAAAGCGAGTATGTTGCATATGACAGCTTCAGATTTGGTGCGGGCAGAAGAAAATTTCGGATCATACAATTTCTCGATCAATTTCACAGTGCAGTCATCCGACCAAAAACTATGGCCGTACACAACAGAATGATAAGCAAAAAGTCCTTCACTTGTATGCAATACCTTGTCAGATGCTGAACTTTGCGTCACAAAAAAAAAAAAATGCGGCCTCTATGGGCGATGGAAATGCGAGCTCCACAAATCTCACACCTCACTTTACTAGGCTCTGTCTGTGACTCCGTTTTTAGAAATTTAGAGATTTTGAAGATCCTCATTAAATGTACATGCACGCTTCCTTTACATTGTTTCTGGCTGCAATTTCATCTGTGTGCTCTTTCAAACTAACTCTTCTATCAGTTCACTAACTGGATGTCTATTGATAGGGGATTGTAATTGGATAGTTTAATCCAATCATGTACTTCAAATAACACAGTGTGATTTTATTGGTTTTACAAGCCGTATCCTTGGCTACTTTTGATTAGAATACTCACGTGACTGAGACAGCCGCATAGGCGATAGAGAAATTTTAGGAGAAGGGAAATACGGAACCAAAAAAAAAAAAAACATTTCAGAATAAGTCGGGACACAAGAAAAAGTGCTTAAATACAGGACTGTCCTGGGAAAAACAGGACACCTGGCCACCCTAGCCAAAATGATTTTTAAACAGAATTGTTTTTATAGTAAATAATGCAGTACAGTCAACAGGAATGCAGATTATTCTAACCTAACCCAAATCCCAAATACCGCATAATATAAAAATATAACCATATGTAGCCATCCGCTCTGTTAACATTCAGACATTCTCACGTGAGAAGCAAAGAACAGTAATGCATAACATTTTTGAGAGCAATGCTGGAAACAGGGGAAGTGTGCTAGCTTTTGATGACACAAGGAAAATTATTTGTGAACTTGATATTCAAATGTATGTGAATTCTTTCCTTTGCTTTCTGAAGCTTGTCTGACCGATGTCTAATTAACCTCATGCTGTGTATGCCCACTTCTGCAATCAAGTTATTAAGGGCACTCACTCCACTGGGCTATTTTTCAATTCTTTCCTTTTAATTGAATTAGAGTTACAGAGAAAAGACGAGGTCACCTACACATTAGTTATAGCCATCTATTTTGGATGCATTTCAGTTGTGGTTGCTGAAATCCCAATGTGCATAAGGGTTAATAATAACGTTTGGAAGATACAAAGAAAAATACACCAAGATTAATTTGGTTTGATTTGTTGTGCAACTAACAGATAAAATACTATATAACCTGAGAGGTAAAGAGGTGATATTTGAATTTGATTATTAGTGCCAGAGTTAATAAAATTTTAGCAGTGTTAATACACTCACTATGGTCCTAATAAAGTGCCCGACGTGGTCTTCTGTTGTTGTAGCCCATTCACCTCAAGGTTCGATGTGTTGTGCATTCTGAGTTGCTATTCTGCTCACTATAATTGTACAGAGTGGTTATCTGAGTGACCGTAGCCTTTCTGTCTGCTCCAACCAGTCTGGCTATTATCCGTTGATCTCTCTCATCAACAAGGTGTTTCCGTCTGCAGAAGTGCCATTTACTGGATGTTTTTTGTTTTTGGCACCATTCTGAGTAAACTCTAAAGACTGTTGTGCGTGAAATCTCAGGAGATCAGCAGTTACGGAAATACTCAAACCAGCCTGTCAGGCACAAATAATCATGCCATGGTCGAAATCACTGAGGTCAAATTTTTTCCTCCATTCTAATGGTTGATGTGAACTTTAAACTGAAGCTCCTGACCCGTATCTGTGTGATTGTATGCACTACACTGCTGCCATGCGACTGGCTGATAAGATAATTGCATGAACAAGTAGGTGTACTGGTGTTCCTAATAAAGTGCTCAGTGAGTGTATCTAGACTTTTGATTAGTCTGGAGATTTTAAAATGTAATGTTTGAGTGCTGCACAGTCTATGCTTAGCATAGTTTAGCAAAAACACAAGATGAATCTGAGACAGCACACGAGTTGCAAGATATATGCAGTTATTCAGAGTTTTTATAGTAAATCAACAGATGAGATCAATGTTAACTTAATGAAACCATTTACTCTTGGTTAATTTGCCAAATGCAGGCCCAGTTCAAGTTACAAAAGAGCTTCTCAAATACACTAGAAAATAAACTTATTTATTACACATATTGGTAACACATTAAATTAACATTCCCTTTGTAAAGGGATTACAAAGGGGTTCATTAATTATTAATAACTCATCTACAAATGCATTATAAATCATTTATATGCAGTTATATCAACATGAATAAAAAGGCCGACTTTCATGCAATACATGCCAAACGAGCCAGTTTTTACTCAGAAGTTATAAATGCTTAATAAAGGTACTTGTTAATACTTATTTTAATCAAAATCATGAAATGTACCAATTCATAATTTTTGTAATGATTTAGCAAAAATAGACTAGTATAGAGATTAAAAGGTGTTGTGGCTATATTCATTATTGTAATGTCTATGACTATGACACTTTCCTGGTAATGTTAATGTAAAAACAATGTTGCTACTCCGAGTGGTGTCTTGCACAGTCCTCTGCATGTCTTCATGCTCACACACAGCATTGTTTGACAATCCTGATTTCTTTATTGTTTATAAAAAGATTGTTCATGAATATTTAATTGTATTAACTATTTATGAACTAACTTTAATCGTACCTCATAAAGCTTTAAGATGAATATATCAACCTTGTACATGCATTTCTTATTACATTAGCCTATATGTACTATAAATAGTAGACTATTATAAGCAACAAAAACTAAATAAATAAATACATTTATAAATAAATTTCAGAACACATTTCAATCAGGTCATTGTTTATCTAAAATATAATTACCAATCACCGTTTGGCAACTTTTACAGGATGCATTAAGACTAATTAAATAAATATACATATCATGTTGTTTCCAATTACCTGCACTCCTTTAAAAGAGTGACAAGTTGCCCTTTCTATACTGTAGCATTAGCATTGTCTTCTAGTACAGCAGTTACGTTTGCACACATTATTGAATTTCAGTCTCTTTCACAATCTGAGCACTTCCATATTAAAATAAACATTCTGTAAAGTATTTTATTTCACTTAGATCGTTCATGCATACCGCGTGCCCTTTCACAATTTTTTCTTGCTTTTCACTACAGCTCCAAAGTCCCACATTTCTACTACCTGTCCCACCTCCTAACCAATCACAGTTTTGAAGTCACCCTCCACTGACCAATCAAGTTTCCTGTACAATATATTTGTGCTCCCAGCAATTTGATTTAAAGAATTTAAACATATAAAAGAAGAGTTTTTAAATACTACTTTTATAAAAATGTATCTTGTTATTTTGTTACGATTTCAAAAATGGATTATGGTATTTTATTTTGTTTAAGTTGCACGTGATTGGTTAGACGTCCTTTTAATTTTCACTAAGACATAGGGTGACCAGATTCCTGCTTGTGGAAAACGGGACAGCCCCCTCCCAGCAAAAATGAAATTGACGTATCCTTACCTAGGCACAGATCAATGCGAAGTAGAGGGTGCATCCGCATCTGTAACTGTTGTCACCTTGTACTTTTCACTGGCAGCAATTTTTCCTAAGTGTGTGCTTGTCTTTCAAGAGTTTATCATAAAATGCAGAGCAGTTCAGTCCAAAATTAAGACGTACGAAAAGCATTGCTTTCATGACTGTAACACTGAGTCGAGATTTATCCGGTGTCCATGCTGTGTTCATTAATGAGAACACATGCTCCACAGATGCAGATGTCCCTGGCAGGGATAAAACAAACTCCACGACCTTGGCTAAGACTCCAAAGTTGATGATCTTGCTCTTCAGTTCACGAAAAATGTCTGTCCATCTCTCAGACATGGCCGTCTTGTTCGTGTTCCACTCAGTGATGCAACGAGTAACAATGTTTTTCACACAAGCCCAGTCATCAAAGAGCATGATTTCGTCAATTAAACTGAGAGCGGGGATTCTGGAGTAGAAGTGTTCGAGGCTGCTCTGAATGTCTTTCCACTCTGGGATGTCTCTCAGTAGGGCCCACTCAAGTTTTTCTGTGTTCTCCAATGAGCAGCTCCAATTTTGGAGGTAATCCACCAATGCTGAATAAAAGTTTCCCACTGCACAAAGCTGACACACTGTCACCAGCTTCAACCAGGGCATCCAACTGGTTTTTAATGTCAGAGGGTATGAATGGTTCCTTCAGCCTGGCCTGCAAGACTTTGTTCAGGTCATTAATGTGCAAAGCCAATTTTGTGGCTGATATCTGGTCTTGCTCTACTATCTCCAGTGCACGGTTAAAAGTTGTTGTTTGTTTGAATGCAAAGCCAATCCAAAGTATAGTGCAAGGATCGCTTAAAATGTCTCTTAGAATCTTTGGCCATTTTTCTTGAGAAAAAAAAAAGTATGCATGCAGACCATTGAAAATGTGTAGTATTCTTTCAAGAGCTGGACCAAGAGAGAGGAAACATGTGTTGCCATGCTGCGGTAATTTCAGATAGTCCAGCTGCATAAAATCACAAAAGTCTTTGAGCTCCTTCACGCGCACTGTGTAGATATGGAAGTATTTGTACACCTTCACAACAAAACTCTCTAAATCTATCGGAAGACAATCCACCGATGTTTGCAGTGTGCTATGGATGATGTGTGCATTACACACAATCCCCAAAATTTCCCTTCCTAGCTTTGACTGCAGCTTTCTCCAGATATTGCCTTTACAGCTCTCTTAACACCACCAAAGTTTGTGTTGGTGTTGTCGGCACAGAGGGCAATTCGTTTTTGATCAAGGCCATGTTTTTCAATGACGTTGGAAATGCAGTCAATTTGCAAATCCGACGTCTCACCTGGCAGAGACGAAAATTCAGTTATCTTGACTTTTTTACTGTAACGTGTGCTGGCTGCTGGAAATGATGATGACGTGAAGATGAAGAACCCAAGTGCAGTTTATTTACAAACGTGATAACCAATAACCCTAACTACAAACGTGATACATAAAACATGAACTTGACTATGGCTTGACATAACCGTGGCTTGACTTAAACATCTACAATCACATTCAATACTTGACACCCAGACAATGCAAACATGAGGGCTTAAATACAAGACATGGGAGAACATAAACCAATGAACAAACAGAACTCATAACAAGCTAATTAAACAACAAACCAATGAAAACATGACACATGAACATGGAGGGAAAACAGGAATCACATGACAAGGGAAACAGGAACTAAACATTTCAAAATAAAAGACATGAATCAACAAAATACACATGACATATACCATCTTGTGTATTAAAGCAACACACAAGCACAGGGAACAATTTTATGTCTTTGTGATTGGATGCATCCACAGTCAATGTAACAAATGAGCACTTGCCTAAATCACTTTGAACTCCTCTGACAAAGGAGCGAGTATGTTGCATATGACAGCTTCAGATTTGGTGCGGGCAGAAGAAAATTTCGGATCATACAATTTCTTG
Source organism: Myxocyprinus asiaticus (assembly GCF_019703515.2). Classification (NCBI taxonomy): domain Eukaryota; kingdom Metazoa; phylum Chordata; class Actinopteri; order Cypriniformes; family Catostomidae; genus Myxocyprinus; species Myxocyprinus asiaticus. The sequence continues at coordinate 23,968,456 of NC_059377.1, forward strand.
ATCAATTTCACAGCGCAGTCACGCCGACTGAAAACTAAGGCCATGCACAACAGAATGATAAGCAAAAAGTCCTTCACTTGCATACGCCTTGTCAGATTTGGAACATTGCTTAACAAAAAAATAAAAATTAAAAAAAAATATTAATATAATAAAATAATATTTTTTTTTAAAATCGCTAACTACTTTTAGCAGCATCCACATGCTTTTTTGTATGAACATGCTGCGCGATGTCGGTACGGCCTCCATGGGCGATGGAAAAGTGAGCTCCACAAATCTCACACCTCACTTTACTAGTCTCTGTGTGTGACTCCTTTTTTAGAAATTTAAACTCATTTTGAAGATCCTCATTAAATGTACATGTACACTTCCTTGACATTTTTCCAGCCGCAATTTCATCTGTGTGCTCTTTCAAACTGACTGTTCAATCAGTTCACTAACTGGATGTCTATTGATAGGGAATTGTGATTGGATAGTTTAATCCAATCATGTACTTCAAATAACACGGTGTGATTTTATTGGTTTTACAAGCCGTATCCTTGGCTACCTTTGATTAAAAAACTCACATGACTGAGAAAGCCGCATAGGCGATATTGACATTTTAGGAGAGGGGAAATATGGGATAAAACACGTTTTTTTCAGAATAAGTCGGGACACTAGAGAAAGTGTTTAAATACGGGACTGTCCCAGGAAAAATGGGATGTCTGGCCACACTACTAAAACATTATTTGACTTTTAAAGTCCTGGTGAGTTAAGGAAAAGTTTCTTGCCCTGATCCATTTATTCCTCTCCCTGTTTTATGTTTCTTCTCGTTTCCATTGGCTTTCAATATTTTACGTTTGGATTGCTCAGCTGAGAAATGGTAGCAGATGTTTTTCCTTTATCCTTGGCCTGAATATCAAAGGAACTGCGGGGAAAACATAGAGCAGTCTCAAATCAACAGAAACAAGGTTAACATGGTCTTTTCAAACAGAGGTAGAGATGCTTGTCTGCTGTACACTCTGATTAATGTATGAGGATGAATTTAGAAGCATCTCAGTGGACAGTGAGGTGAACTAAGCTGCTAGGCAGTATGTGCTGACACTTCAGCCAAATCATATAGCAGAACAACTTTGTTTTTCAGGTTTATACAGGCATTAGCATATTATTAAAAACTGAAAAAGAAAGTTCATCCAGGTAAGCTTTGGCACTGACTTGACAAAGCTGCCTGAAAGTTTAAAAGAGTTTGGATGGATGGATAATAATTAACAATTCATTATATATATTTAGCACTTTTCTAGACACTCAAAGCACTTTACATAGTACAGGGGGAATCTCCTCAACAACCACCAGTGTGCAGCATCCACCTGGATGATGCGACAGCAGCCATAGTGCCCCAGTACACTCACCACACACCAACTATTGGTGGAGAGGAGAGAGTACAGTGATAGAGCCAATTTCAATTGATGGGGATTATTATGAGGCCATGATTGTTGAGGGCCAATGGGGGGAGTTTGGACAGGACACCCAGGTTACACCCCTACTCTTTATGAGAAGTGCCCTGGGATTTTTAATGACCACAGAGAGTCAGGACCTTGGTTGAATGTCTCATCCAAAAGATGGTGCTTTTTTATTTTACAGTATAGTTTCCCCGTCACTATACTAGGGCATTAGGACCCACACAGACCACAGGGTGAGCACCCCCTGCTGGCCTCACTAACATCTCTTTAAGCAGCAACCATAGTTTTCCCCAGGAGGTCTTCCATCCATGTACTAGCCAGGCTCAACCCTGCTTAGCTTCAGTGGGTAACCAGGCGAGAGCTGCAGGGTGACATGCTGCTAACTGATTATTATAATTATTATTATTATTGATGAACTGACAGAGTTTCACCTCTAGCGGGAATTACAGTCAAAAATATTCAATGGAAGTCAATGGATTTTTGGAATATTTAATCAAACCATAAGTTTGATGACTTATAAATGATATAGAATACTATTAGAGTTAGAATAGGCTGTAAGTCTAACCCTAACCCAAGTTTATAAAATAACAATGTTACCTTTGTCAAGCCAACAAAATTAAACCTCTATTATCTATGTTTTAATAGGTATAAAGCCTATGGGAGAAACATACATGGGACATTATGAATGCAGGGACTTTCTTTAAAGTTCAGAGATGTGTTTGAGGCAAGAGGGGTCCTTTCATGTAAAGGAAAACAAACTTAGTTGTCTTCTTTTTTCCCCTCCACATTGAAGAATATAAATCAGAGTCAAATTTGTATTGTTTTTTTACAAATGTTTGATAAACACACACATATGTTGTTCAAGCCTCCTTGGGTTATCATCTGCCAAGTTTAGGGTCATTGAAAACTACAGGTAAAGCCATAGGTTAATGACAAATAAAGTAAAGCATTGCTTTGGAGCACTTCAAACAATGGGGAAACATGAAGGGAAACAAGGCCAAGAAATGACTGGGGATTACCCATCAACCTTCATCACACTGTGTCTGTGCTCTTCTAACATAGGCACTCCATTTTATGTTTTATCTGCCAGTGTTGCCACACAGAGCCAACAGAAGCAGGCTGTTTTGCTTTTCTGTTTCTTTTTCACGTGTTCTTTTAGTAAGCTAAGATTTTTTTTTCTCAGGCTCTCTTTGTTCCTCAGAATCCTTTATCACTGAGGCTGCTTTCTCACCACATGCATGTGTCAACTAGGGGACACCCAGAGAGAGGCTACTCAGCTTCACTCTGGCCCGATGGCATACTGGGTGGCAGTCCGATTCCCCGGTCCAGCCCTGGTGTCCACAGGCACTGTTCAGTTTTAAAAGTTGTAGTGGTGGTAGTGGTAAAACAACGTGCAATGGTGATAATCCCCATGAGTAAAACAGCAATCGTCATAAACGTATAAATCCACAGTGAGACAAGCCCCACACTCTAAGCGGGCCGAGTTCAAAACTCCAACAAAAGGCCCCCACATAACACAAGTGCCTTTCTTAAGCCCTAGGTATACTTCCATTTCGTCGCAAACAGTTAGCGTCTGCGTACAGTCGAATGCGAGTTTGTCAAAGTATACTCTATATAACTGTGCGTGAATACACAGGCAGTTGCCACATGCGTGCTGTGATTGCCATGAAACACCGGACTATTTCTCTTCAGGGGCCGGTTGCACCAGCTATACGTAACTTACAGCTTAGCCTAGTTGTGGAGTAAATGGGCACTAAGTCACAACTGACGCACTACTAAATATTTGAGTGTTGCACCATTAAATTTAGGTAGAACGTAACCCTACGTATAAACTAAATATTTACGGAAGCCTCCGACCAGGAGTAACGGATGGAATAAAAAAGCAGACTGATATTTAATGATATCAATGAGCTCATGTTTTGCATGACAGGCATCAATCCTTTCAACATACAGTATGATGTTGACATTTACATTCGTTTACATTTACGAGAGAGAAAAAAAACTTTTAAGCGGCTCTTCAGCATGAAACCGATCTAACGGTGCAGTCTTCAGGATGCGTCGCCCGACGTTCGCGGCTGCCCGGGAAAGCATGTCCATCATCTCCGCGTCGGCCCGAGACTGGGTGACCACACCCGAAGGAGGGAGCCCAGACGAGGCGTCCGCGTCAGAGTGGACGAGCCCGCTCTCCGATGCTGCGCTCGATAACTCATCGTCTTCCCGGCCTCCGAATAAGAGGTCGAACTCACCGTGAGACAAGCCGGCGGTCTCATCCGAGAGCCCGACCGGGGCAAGCGAGCGTGCTGGGGAATGGGAGGTCCATAGGGGTTTACCCGGCGGAGGTGCTCCCTTTGAGGTCCCCAAATCGCCCCCAGTGCTAACCGGCATGGCCTCATACCCGTAGGTAGAAGGACCGAGGCGGGGAGCCGCTGGGGTGGCTTGCTTTCTTACGAATGCAAGCCGCAACCGCAACGTTGCCATGGTCATGTTCTCGCAATGAGGACAAGACCCATCCATGAACGATGTCTCCATGTAGGCAGCGCCCAGACACGTAAGACAGCGATCGTGGCCGTCAGAAGCAGAGAGATAACGACCGCAACCAGGAATAACACAAAAACAGAAAGACTTCTTTAAAAAGATGTTCCGTGTGTGCCGCTCTTTTAGAATGAAAATACTCTTTTTTGAATATACTCTTTTTGTTATTCTGCCGAAGCGCCCAGGGGCGTTCTCTGCACTCCACGAGTGCAAAGGGGGAGAAGCCGCTGAAATGCGCCGTAAAATCCAGCAGATGAGGTGAATGAACTCGCGGATGAATTCAGCTTCAATAAATAGAACCGCTCGGCTCCGAAGAGAAAATCTGAATGAGTGGTTGCATACTAGCTTCTTTTATACCCGTATGTCCGATTCCCATTGGCCTTTTTTCTAAGATCAGAGGTGTTTAGGGCTCCCAAGAGTGACCCCTAGTGTCACTACATCGACACAACGTTGAGTGAGTGACAAATAGGGAACAATATACAATACAACAAATGGTTCTTAAAATAATACAATAAACAATTCAATATTTAAATTCACCAATAGACTTAGTTCTGTTTCCTTTTCACGAATGTATCTTCCTTTTAGTTATTTCAATTCAATGTTCTTTCTCTTCAAATTCTGTTAATCTAATCATGCCTATTTAGTTTAGTGGAAACTAATAAAATGGTTAATCAATTTTAGTTCCTATCTATTATCAAACTTAACTCATTTGCAACTCTTTTTCCAAATAAACTCAATAAAAAGTAATTAAAACCAAACAAATAAAATTAGTTACCTATTAATACCTATACAATTCAAATAAACAATTATACAATTAAACAAACAATAATCAATCAACTGAATTACCAAATGTGCTAAATTCAGAGTTCTTCAAGAATAAACATTCAATAAATGTCCAGATTAACAAATATCTCGACCTTTTCGTTGTCGAATGAATTCAAAGTAGAGATGAATTGAAGATTATTCAGAAATCCACGAACAGAAGATATTCACAGTTCAGATAAGACTCTTGGGTTTTTGGCTCACCATCAAAATTTCCAGAAAGTTCGTACAGAAACATTCACCATGAAATGTTCACTATCCTTGTTGAAAACGTGGTCTAACTCGAACAAAACACATATAATACACAAAAACTGGCCTGCACAAAACAGGAAAACATTCTCAGAAACATTTTCCTAACATTTCAGACAATTATTTTAACTTTCTTAACTTACAATACATGCATTAGCTTTAGCTCTAAATGCTATGCCTCGTGGTAGCATTTACACAACATAGTTTCTCAACTAAGTTTACTCAAACAGGTTTACGTTTCTGATTCTCATTTATATTTAGAATAAAAGATTAAACTTACCGATTTCCTCGATAATTAACTAAACTTGTTCTTTTCTTCCAGGTTTAATCCGGATGAACAGTGAAATAAATTACTTCATCACTCAGCTTTATCTCGATTAGACATCAAGATTCACTCTCAGGTAAGTATTTACATTTTATTTTTCTAGAGCTTTAGTTTAAGATTAAACTAATCTTTACTATTTTTCATACTTTTGCTGCTATAAATTCCTAATAGCGCAGTTGATCGGCATCTCGTTGCTCTTTGCTCTGTCTGTTCTGTGTCTGTCTACATTAACTCTAGGGTGGAGTCAGGGGCTGCATCAAGATTGGCTGATTGGATAAATCACATTTGCAGCGCTGATCCAGACTCTTATTGGTCAAGTTTATCTGCAATATGTTTTACATATATTTGCAAGTATTAATAATAAATATACAATTTTGCATATTTTTCTGACTCTTTGGTTTTCATTCTGTTTCTAGTTACTTGTCTTTAGTTTCTTCACATATTTTAATTAAATATGCACTTTAGCTAGTTTAAAGCTTATAACTTAGAATACAATTTACTCTGATTTTACATCTGGGTTACAGATGTAAATAACAATACATTTTGTTTAATAACAATATTACAATATTGCAATATTAAATAACAATAATATTGTTATTTACACAGGGCAAATATACAACTTATCAAATCTACTTTTATTACGTATGGTATTTTAATGGGGATATAATTTATTACATCTGACAGTTACGTGAGTAAACAAGGTTTGAACATCAACCGTAACAAGATCAAATTGAAGCTGTTTATTGGATCAATACAAGTAAACATCATATTATGCAACTATGCATTATTTACGGAGAGCTTACAACCTACTATTTAAGTCTTGCCTTAAGAACAGGTGGGCAACCAAATTAAGCACTGACTTAGTTACAAACTAACTAGTAGTTACTAAGCCGTTAGTGAGAACTTTAAAACTTAACTTATGTGAGAACTTAAGCACAGCTGGTGCAACCCTACCCAGGAGTTTAGACCTGTAAAGATGTCTATATTCCTTCAGACTTGAGTTATAAAAATGCAGGTATCTCTAGACCTCCTCCACTGGTTGTTGTTTTTACCTTTATCTCTTGTCTCCTGATGTTTAGCGGTGATTGCATCTTCTTCTAGTGCTTCTTCGTGACAGCAACGGCTCAAATGTGAGTGTTGCCACCTTGTGGACCCACTAATTAGTGCAAATAACTCCAGGTGCATGCGCATTATGCACGTACAAAGACTCATGGTTAGAAAAATCGGGCTGCTTATGTTCAGTGCTCGAGCATTCTGATAATGAGATTTGCGTCACCCATCCTGTCTGACCATAGTTTGGGCTTAATTCCCCCCAAGTGAGTGACATCATCTGGGCTCTGCCTTTTCTGTTTGTCCACATGTGTTTGCTTTGAGGCCATATGCTAAATGTTAACTAAATTCACTTTAAGAAGATATATGCATTTAAAATTTACAGTTGTTCTCTTCTGGGTAAATTGGCTAAAAATGCTGATGACATATGTTATCCAAACAAATGCTCTCTGGATTGGGTGTTAATGAACAATCAATGTGAAATGACTAAATCCCAGTCTTTATATAGGCTATACTGTATGGGCATTATAAGTGACTGAAATAAAAATGAAATGCTTTTGTTAGTTTCAGACAGATTGTCAGATAGTGTTTTCATTTCGTGTAGTACTTTGTGCTGCTCTACAAAGGAATAGATACACAAGTACATTTAGTGTGTCCCAACAAGAAAAGCCAACAAACAGCTGCACTTAAAACACAGCTATTTTTACACTGTTTTAGTGCTACACTTGAAATATTTATACCATTTTACAAAAGAAGCTTAGTAAGGCTCACTGTATAAGAAAAATCAACTGAAAACCAGAATTTACTTGGCAGCCAACCTAAAAAAAAAAAAAAAAACTCCAAGTGGCAAGTTGTTTTTTTTTTTATACAACAGGAATCCATATGTGTTGGATGGTAATATGTTCCGCTTGAATTAGAAAGGGCAGAGATACAAAGAGAATGCTAATGGAGAGCGTTCTCATCAGCGGCATGGAATTTGAGATCCCTGTAGTTTGGTTAATCGTGTTACCGTGGCAAAGCAAAATGTGCCGAGTAATACTGAGGGCCATGCTAATGCTGCACAACGCTCCTCTCATTTCAAGCTCCATTTGCTCGTCTTTGAAAGACAGAGCCGCTTCTCACACTTTTGTCTATTGTGACGACACAGTGGCATGGTGGTACAGCAATGTTGTTACTTCAGGGATGCTGATAAATTCATGCAAAAATACCATATTTTCTGAAGGTATGATAACTATTTCCTCCTATATAAGAGACACATGTATACAAAGGGTGCCCAAGCATGATATACACTTTCAAAAAAATGGAAAGGAAACAAACAGCCTTCTACACAAGAATTCCATCTAAACATCTATAACAGGCCATGTGCCATGTAAAGGTTACCATATGCATATATATATATATATATATATATATATATATACTGTATATATAATTCCACAAATATCATTCAGATACCGGGCTCTCTCTCTATAATAACTTTTAAATGATTAATTATGAATCTCAGTTTAATTGGTAAATCTTATAATGACCTCTTTTACATTGATAATGTGTCAGAATGTGTGCCATTGTAGTCAAATTTAGTGTTAAATATATGACAATAAGATATGTTTACAATTTAGAGAATAATGATAGATGATATTAGACAAACCATATCATAACAAAGGTGAACAATATGTTTTTGATTGTTCCAAGATTATTATTTAATTTGTTCTTAAAACATGCACACAGACTCATCTGAAGCACATAACTACTATTATGGTTATAGTTGAAAAAGTTCCAGAAGACATTTTTCATTCTTAGTTAATAGGAAAATTAATTAATTAATTAAGAAATAATACCTTTTCTATTAATGCTTTTCTAAGAGCATTTTTGAAACACTCCTCTTGGAAGTTTAAAAAAAAACTCTGTAGTCATACTTGTTTCTGTCCTGAACACATTGTATTATCCTTCAACTTAATTATTTGTGTAAAAAAAGAAAAAAAAGAAAAAGAAAATGTGAAAAGTTAGAAAGGCTAACCTTCCTATTTTGTCAAAAGTTTTTCTTTATTACTTCTTTATAATTCATTGTGTAGATTGTAATGTAATCCTACTTGAATAGTTCTAAGATTATGATTAAAGGTGATTTTTGTTTCCTCATTAAACATTTTTAAAATAAAAAAAAAAATAATAATACTTTTTTAAAATATGTTTAAAATGATGCTGTCTCACATTAAATTATGACTCGATTCTTATCAGTGGCCTAAACAAAAGCTGTTTTATGCAACATAAATTGGGTTGCCTCATGGGGGCCACCTTGTTAAAATGGTTGATAGTACCATTTATCTTTAAATATTTACAATACAGCTCTTTGTGCATGCTTTAATTTATGGAATAGCTGAACGAAAAGATATAGGGCTTCATTGAGATACCCTCAATTTATATTAAATCCTCAATTGGAAAGAACTGAACAAAGTTTCTGTTAAAAAAAAGAGGAGAAATTTGGTATTCCTTGTACATCTCAAAGTATTGCTTTACCTTTAAGGTACAAAAAGAAACTATTAATCACTGACAGAGATCAATCAGGCAACCAATAAGAAGTCATTAATTCTGTTCTAGTTTAAACACACAAGGTCACTTTTTGTTTGTGTGTGTTTGGGGTTCAAATCAGGTTAAAGCAAAATATAGAGAGAGCACAAGGTTGACACCACTTTCATTCCAAGGGCTCATATTTTCCGCAGCGCGCTAAATATTTCGACATTTTGACAAACTGCCCGTCAGCATAAGTCAGTGGTGAGCTGGCATGAGCAAAAAACAAACAGTCAGTGCAAAGGTAAGGCTCTGTATCGGCCTCATCTCTCAACCCATGGAACACTTCTGTCGAGCACACAGTCTTTATTAAAGCTTTTCTGAGCAGCAGATTCAGCCTCGACATCAAACAGAGTCATTGATGGGAAGGGGGGATAGAGCTGCACTGAACACATGAATCAGCTGGTAAAATATGAAGGTTTCTCGCTGTAGCTCATTACGGCAGGCTGAATGATTTCCATTACATTTGCCTCTCATTGTTTTGCCTCTCATTGGTTTGTATCTATACACATAGGAATAAATTGCAGGAACCGTCATACTAGAAAACCTTTTTCAAAAAGAGGTACGAATAAAATTGAGTAAGAACATTATTAGGTTTGAAAGACACCATACAAAAACATAAGAAAATGTATTTTAAAAGGGTTTTCTGTAGAAAGGACCTACGAGCACTGAATTAGATTTACGAGCTCATAGGATCACTTTTGGCACAGGTTGAAAATACATCTTATAAAAATGCTTCAGCATAGTCATCAGCATGTATCAAGTTTTGAACACTGGTCTCCAGAATAGGATGCTGTTGTGCTGGTTCCCTATCTGTCACTCACTCGACGTTGTCGATGTAGTGACACTTGGGGTCACTCTTGGGAGCCCGAGACACCTCTGGTCTTTGATAAAAGGCCAATGAAAATTGGCGAGTGGTATTTGCATGCCACTCCCCCGGACATACGGGTATAAAAGGAGCAGGTACGCAACCACTCATTCAGATTTTTCGGAGCCGAACGGTCATGCTCATTGAGCTGAATTCTACTGTTCATTCACCTCTGCTGGATCTGACGGCGCATTTCAGCAGCTTCTCCCTCCTCTGCACTGGTGCACTGCAGAGAACGCCCCTGGGCGCTTCGGCAGAAAACAAAGAGAGTATATTTTCTGAAAGAGCTTTTTATCTCTAAAAGAGTATATTTCTCTAAAAGAGCGGCACACACGGAACGTCTTTTTAAAGACGCATCTTTTCAAAGATGCCCTTCCGATTGTGTGTTATTCCTGGTTGCGGTCGTTATCTCTCAACTTCGGATGGTCATGATCGCTGTCTTTCGTGTCTGGGCGCGACCCACACGGAGGCAGCATTTGTTGATGGTTCATGTTCTCATTGCGAGAACATGACCATGGAAACGTTGCGGTCGTCTGCCCCAGTCGGGCTTCCGGATGAGTTCACCGGCTTGTCTCTCGGCGAGTCTGGCTTCTTTTGGTCCAGCTGATTTGGAGTCGATTCGGACGGGCACAGGTGGACCCGTTCGCCTCCCAAGAATCCTACCACTGCCCACTCTGGTACGCCCTCACCAAGGCTCCCCTCGGCATAGACGCGCTGGCACACAGCTGGCCCCCTGGCCTGTGCAAATATGTGTTTCCCCCAGTGAGCCTACTTGCACAGACCCTGTGCAAGGTCAGGAAGGACGAGGAGTAGGTCATCCTGGTAGCACCCTACTGGCCCACGCAGATGTGGTTCTCAGACCTCACACTCCTCGTGACAGCCCCCCCCCCCCCCAGCGAATTCCACCTTCTTTCTCAGGGACGGGGCACCCTCTGGCACCCGTGACCAGACCTCTGGAATCTCCATGTCTGGCCCCTGGACGGGACGTGGAAGACCTGCGGTGGTAGACACGATCACTCAGGCTAGGGCCCCTTCTATGAGGCGCCTGTATGCCTTTAAGTGGCGTCTGTTCGCTAAGTGGTGTTCACCCCCAGAGATGCGCAGTCAGATCAGTGCTTTCCTTCCTGCAGGAGAGGTTGGAAGGGAGGCTGTCCCCTTCCACCTTGAAGGTGTACGTTGCCGCCATAGCAGCACACCACAATGCAGTCAACGGTAAGTCCTTAGGGAAGCACGACCTGATCATCAGGTTCCTAAGAGGTGCCAGGAGGCTGAATCCCTCCAGACCACGCCCTGTTCCCTCATGGGACCTCTCTGTAGTTCTTCAGGGTCTACAGAGAGCCCCCTTTGAGCCTTTGCAGTCAGCCGAGCTTAAGGCAATCTCCTTGAAGACTGCCCTCTTGACTGCACTCACTTCCATCAAGAGGGTAGGAGACCTGCAAGCATTCTCTGTCAGCGAAACGTGCCTGGAGTTCAGTCCAGGTTACTCTCACGTGATCCTGAGACCCCGACCGGGCTATGTACCCAAGGTTCCCACCACCCCTTTTAGGGACCAGGTGGTGAACCTGCAAGTGCTGCCCCAGGAGGAGGCAAACCCAGCCCTATCGTTGCTGTGTCCGGTGCACGCTTTATGCATCTATTTGGATTGCACGCAGAGCTTTAGGATCTCTGAGCAGCACTGTCTCCAAGCAGAGGATCGCCCACTGGCTCATTGACGCCATAACTATGGCATATCACGCCCAGGACATGCCACCCCTGGTAGGGCTACGAGCCCATTCTACCAGGGGTGTAGCGGCTTCCTGGGCCCTGGTCAGGGGTGCCTCTCTAACAGACATTTGCAGAGCAGCAGGCTGGGCAACACCCAACACCTTTGCAAGGTTCTACAACCTCCGGGTGGAACCGGTTTCGTCCCAGGTAGTGGCACGCAATACAAGCGGATAAGCCCGGGATAGCCGGCCGGGTGTATCGCTTGCACATAGCACCTTCCACCTCCCTTTGAGCTGAAGACGTGCACCATAAATTCCCAATAGTGTTCACAAACTTTGTTCCCTGGTTGACTTCCTCCGAGCCCTGTGGCAGTTGAGTTTTCCGAGAGACTCGCTGCCAGCCCAGTACACGTGCTAACTAAGAGTCCTGTTCTGGGGTAGGTGCTCCGCATGTGGCGGTTCCCTGTAAGGCTAACCCCATGCAATATATATCTTCTGCTAATTCGTTTCCCTGTTGGCAAACTGCGTCTTCCTTGGGCAGAGCCCCTCTGCCCCAGTCTCCATGTTTGTAGTAACTCCTCCCCTGTTGGGTAGGATCTACCTTGAAGACTCTCCACATGGTTGGAAAGACCATGTGACGTATTCTTCCACTTAAATATCCCCCCCTCTCTTTGGGCAAGGTGTGGTCTCCGCGGTGTCCTCCCCTTGGGAGGGACACCCCACGACTAGACCTGGCGGCCCAGTCGGATAGTCTCCCTTCTTTTTTAGGGAGTGGAAAAAGAGAAGGGGAAAAGAGGCCACGACAGGGTTAAGCTTGTCTCTATCTTTTGGGTAGTCAACTTGTCCCCAAAGGGCCGTTTGACACTCATAGCTATGTTGGGGGAGGTTAAGTGTCGACCTGGTGTGCTGGCTATGAGGCACACAGTAGTCTGCCCACCACACACTGCCAGTTCACTTAACACAGTTCAACCAATTGTGGCGTTTCATATAGGGACCCTAGTGTCACTACATCGACACAACGTCGAGTGAGTGACAGATAGGGAACGTCATGGTTACTTGTGTAACCTCCGTTCCCTGATGGAGGGAACGAGACTTTGTGTCCCTCCTGCCACAACTCTGAACTACCCGCTGAAATGGCCGGACCTTATATCAGCTCCTCAGCATAAAACCTGAATGAGTGGTTGCATACCAGCTCCTTTTATACCTGTATGTCCGGGGGAGTGGCATGCAAATACCACTCGCCAATTTTCATTGGCCTTTTATCAAAGTCCAGAGGTGTCTCAGGCTCCCAAGAGTGACCCCTAGTGTCACTACATCGACACAACATCTCGTTCCCTCCATCAGGGAATGGAGGTTACACAAGTAACCACGACGTTTTCCCAGCAGTCCTCTTAAATAGGTTAACCTTGCTTAACCTTTAGGGACTTCATCATTTGGGAGACCTGGTCGACCAGCATGACCAGCTAATTTCTGTTCAGGTTCCTCTCGAGGTTTTTTCACCACTAAATAACATTGAAAGAAGTTCTTTCCTTGGTACAGTCACTTTAGCTTGATCACTGGGGGCTTTAATACATTAAGGCATGATCTTTTATAAAGCTGCTTTGAAACTATGTGTATTGTGAAAAGTGCTATACAAATATAAATGACTAGAGTGTTGACAAACTTATTTTCTCCAGAAAAACATGAAAATTGTGAGTTCATATTAGTTTTTCTCAACAATCAAACTAAGTAAATGCAGTGCTGTTGTTTAAGTTGCTCTGTTTTTTGTTGCCAATGTCTGACACTTTTGTGGCATTTATGATTTAAATGACATTTATGTTGAATTCTTGAATAAGTTTGAGCGAAACATTTGTGGGTTCTCGTACTGTATCGTGAGGCTATGCATTGTATCATGAAATTTGTGTATTGCTATATGCCTAATATATATATATATATATATATATATATATATTATCCTCATGTGACCCTGTGTCCACATGCGTGGAAGCTGTATTTTTGTAATGTTGGGTGTCTAGGAGTGGAAGAGAGGAGACGCAGGATTAAGTACTTTCAATCTTTTAATTATAATCGTTGGAGTAGAACAATCACTGGAGTGGAAACAAACTATTAAACGTAATACTTCTTAAACCCAAAGTAGCACTTCATTAACTCAACCTAACACTTCAAGGACTAACAAATGATGAACAAAACTAGAGGGTATATATACACAGGGAAACTAATGAGGGAATGGAAGGCAGGTGCGGATGATGATGAACCATGGAAGTGATTAGGGCAGTGAAATCTGGGAAACGTAGTGCAGGGGAAAACTTCAAAATAAGAGTCCTTGAAGAAAATGAGGGAGACAGACTGTGACAATTTTGGCTTTGCTATATGCAACGCATAATTTAAATTAATTTAAACTGACTTAATACTATTCACAACACTCTGTCCTTTAAGGGTTAAACTTCTGGTGCACCAAGTCATGTGACACAACAGCATGGAGTCAATTTTCTTGAAGTGCTTCTATGGGCAAAAGTGACTCTGGTAAGAAATCTTTTAAAGTTTTTTTTTTTTTCATACACATATGTGGATTTTGAGACATTATTCCCTCAAAAGTTGAACAAACATGTTACTTTGAATAACTTTTAACACATCTGTGGGTCATTTCACTTCGATTTTGTTATATTTTATTTTTGTTATCACTGTACAATATGGTTCTATTCAATAACATTAGTAAATGCTTTCCTATATTCACCCTGCATTTTCACATAGAGAAACAATAGGTTCATCCAAAAACTGAAAAATTTTGCTTCCAGAGGCTTTAAATGGAGTTACGATGAAAATAAGGTGTATTTCAAACTGCTCTGAGACCAGTGCAGACAGACAGCACACTGGAGGTTAACTCATTAATTAAACAGGGAGCAAGGTAACATCCTTTAGCATTCTATGCAGCTAAGTTCATTCACTCTTAAAATCTGACCAAAAGTTCAGTTTCAGGCTTCAGATGATGTTTGGCAGACTCAACATGTTTGGCAGACATGGGACAGTGATAATCTGCACTTATATTTCGATTTTATAATGTTATGTTATGTTAATGTAATGTTTAAGTACTTTTATTTTTTAATTCCATCTCAAAATCCTAACTTTACATGTTTCTAGATATCTCTTGCTTTATTTCTCACTTTCACACTGTAGAGTATACAGTGTTTGATGTTCAGCTTTTCACCCCTTCTAATTTCCATTGGTGTCAATTACTAGCAGGATTTCAGAGAGAATTTCTTGATCATCTACTACATTTGAGCACTTGGCCTTTCTGCAGAATGTACAGAATAAGTGAATGCATTCCTGTGTGCTTGGAATAGCTATACCTTTGAAACTAAATGTATTGTCAAGGTATAAGCTATATTCTGTTAAGTTTGTGGACTACTGTCTCATAGGATGTTTAAATTGCACAGATCTAGTCAGGGCGCTGGAACCGGAAACATTTTTAAAAAATGCAAAAATGCCAAGCAGCACGATTCTAATACATATGGCATGCATAGTTTACAGTTAGTGGTGGTTCGGGACAATATTTAATGAAAATTGAGATAAATTTGCAGAGCAATCCCAACTCTAATTCTAGTTGATGGGATTAAGGCAGTAGGCTACAGAAGACAGGGCGGGTTGACCAATCAGATAAAAGGGGCGTTTCAGTGCCGCTCACTTGTGCATATCAAATATTCAAGCCGTAAATACATTTTTTAACAATGGAAGAAAATGAAAATTGAGCCATTCCCCCCTTTCTCTTTATTGCTTTTTAAATAGAAAATGAAATAGTCAACAGAAAATGAGTTTGTATCTGCTAATTCTATTCATCAGTGTTAAAACCAATAAAGAAGAAACCGCATTTTTGGGTTAAAAAAAGAAACAGGAATGGATGCAAAAGTACACGGACCCCTGGGACACTGTTTGTTTTGATAATTTGATTTTCCATCTAAAAAGAAACTAAACGAGGTCCTGACAACCTGCAATGTGTCTGCTCTTCCTCAGTGCCTTGAGACAAAATAAGAGTTCACTGCTGTTAAATTGTTCAGATGAATTCGTCTCAATTAATGTTAAATTCTTTATCAGATATTCTCCAAAATGCACCATGTTTATTGCAACTGTGCTATCTCTCTCAACACAATAACACATAGCTAACAGTAAAATGTTCACTAAATTCAGTCACTCATGAAGGGGCTTTGCCTTTGTGCCAGCATGCTCAAGCATGCGACTTAGCATTGGGACAATCATTAGCATGGGAAGCAAGTGATAATAGGGAGGGAGATGAATATCTATGCTCTATATAGGCCTGTATTTATTTTATATATTTTTTTAGATGTTTATAAATTAGTCCCTCACACTGTATGCCAAATGTAGGCCTATATGCCAAATGTCTTCTTACAGTTATCATTCCTCGTGCCACAAAAACTGTTCTATAAATTAATAAGTGGTACCACGCAGCGCAGCTGATCAAAAGTGCGCAAGGGATGGATGATATTTAAAGAAGGTATGAGAAATGACAAAAAATAATGTAACCAAATGCTACAATTTATTTAATAATAATATCTCAACATGTTAAATAACCATAATGTTAATTAAACTTTATTATTACAACTGTAATACAATAATACATATACAGAACAACCACTTTTAGTGTTTGAATCAATCATATCTCTCACTAAATACTGTGTGAAACGTTTATTTTTGCCTTATTTTATTCAGTTGGCATGTAGGAGCTGTTAACAGTTTGCTTAATAATCTCATTCCATATCTGGATAATTGCTGCAATATCATAGAGGATACATTTCCTCCATTATATTAGCTTTGTACAGTATGTTAACTTAATAGCCAAAATACTTGGACATATGTGAATGAGAATAAACCTGAAATAGGAATGTGTTTCAGTCACAATGCACATTATGTAGTAGTTTAGAGACATTTCGAATGTTATAAATGGCTACTTCTATATAAATAAATGTTGTATTCATAAAATGTTCTGTTTGTCCAAGAATCCTCTTGCAATAATGCAGGTCTTTGGCAAATAGAAACTGCTTGTTTAGGACCTGTGAGGAGTCTGTTTCTCAAACTAGAGACTGTGATTTACTTGTCTTTTTGTTGTGCATCTGGCCATCCACTTCCCTCTCTATCCTGGTTAGAGATTCTTTTTTTCAAAACAGTAATGCATTGAATAGCCTTCATCTCTCTAAAACAATAGACTTAGGAGAACATACAACTTCAGGAGAGTTTCTTTTTGCCTATTTTTAAACCCAAAATTTGACTTGCAAGTGTAAAGCAAAAAAAAATGGGGAAAAACCCCACTGTACTGTGATTTCCACATGGTAGCGCAACCATTTTTAATTGTTCTAATAATAAGAAAATGTTCTTGAGTACCAAATTAGCACTTTAGAATGCTTTTGTAAGGAATAGGTGACACAGTATATGTTTGCCATCACGGGTAAAGAAAAAATGTAATAAATACCATTATTAAAACAATCATTTCAAACTGTAATAAAAATGAGCAATTAATGATTTTTGCAGTATTTTTTTATCAATTTAATGCATCCTTGGTGAAAGGAAGCATTAATTTCTTTCAAGAACAATAATGTCTTTGTGTTCTAAAAATGGAAGCATATATGCTATATATAATATAATTTTCATAAAGTAACATGTAACATAATTACTTGAGTAGTTTTTTGGCAAACTACTTAATTACTCTTACTTGAGTCATAATATTTCTCAGTACTTCTACTTGTACTCAAGTTAATTATTTCTTCAGTAGCAGTACATTTACTTAAGTAAAAATCGTACTGATAAAAAAAACTACTCTTTCCACCACTGTGATAGACAGACTGAGAGGAAGAACAAGAGAGAGAGAATGTCTCAACCCCTGTGCCATTCTCACCAATTGCAAACTAATAAGGGGCAAAGAAAAGAAAAATATATATACACTGTAAACAATGTGACTAATGGAATTGGTACATGGCCACAGGCAACAGGAAGAGAATTCAGTGTAATCAAAGCTGACAGTTGCAGGGAGGAATTATGCAGATGTGCTTATGGCTGAAGATTTAGGAAGTTAAGAGCAGACACAGAACAAAACAATTACACACATGCATGCACAAAAAACAAACCATGAGAAAGGGCATTTTCTTTTTGCAAACCTACAGTGGCCCATAAAAAGAATTCAGACACTTTTGAACATGAGGACACTCTTTCAAAAGTGAATTGCATTAGAAATAAAATGTCAAATCAAGTGCCAACTTCAAACAAATGATGCTAGCTTCTCACATCTTCACTTTCAGCCATTTCTTCAATTATTTTTAATCAACTGGTGTAAAGGTTCATTTTTGTGGATGTAAGATGTTAGTAACCCTCAAGTTTACACAGGTGTCCAAGCAGAGTAACCCAAAGTGAAGTTCATCACATTAATTATGGACATGTTCCACAAACATTCAAGCATTGTGGGGAAAAGAAACATTTTTGGAGCAAAGTGAAATCCTGCCATATCTCTACATAAATGTCAGCAAAACTAACTGATTTTAAAACCTTTGAGACTATCAATACCATTGGTTATACGTGCATTCTGTGAGGACTGGATAATATTCTCATCATGAAAAAACCATGTCATGAATTATATTACCTGATACATCATCTTTTTCAGCTTCAAGACAAAATGTGTTCAAGCCTATGAGGTACAGTACAGTAGCTTACAGTATTGTGAACCCCATCAGCCAATGCCATTCAACATAATGTATTCAACATTCTCTCCATCAAAATATGTAGACAAAAAATAATGAAAATTTCTGTAGACAGCACATTGTAAACAATGTTTCATTAACATATTGTGATTGCCATAAATCTCTACTCTGTAAACAAGGTAGTCCAATGACCTGAACCACATTTTATTTGCATTTTCTTGCCAATTCAATCAACTGCTAATGTTCAACAAGAAAAGCCTTGAAACGTATGAATGTCCAGCTATGAGTAATATCACATAGAGTTAAAGTCAAGAAAGAAGTTAAACGTCTTAGGGGTTGCTTTAGGTTCTGAATGAGGATGTTAGTGAAGCATATTTGTACCTGACACACATTTCAGCAGGGCCACAAGGCAGCGTGGGCTTAGTTAAGCACTAGCTGACCCAATCTTGGCTATGAATCTTTCATCAGAACCATATAATACTTCCACAGTCTGGTGCCGGAACTGTGTATGAACCCATTCCTGTGCAGTATCCATTATTGTACACAGCATGGAAACCCAGAGGGAGGGGAGCAGGGGAGAGATATTTTGGGGACAGTACTCAGATTGACTGAAAGAAAAGGTTAGAAATGTACAAAACACCACTTGTTGTTATTTTTCCTGGAGATTAGGGAATGATGGTTCAGTGGTTAAGGCTCTGGGTTACTGATCAGAAGGTCAGGGGTTCAAGCCCCAGCACCACCAAGATACCACTGTTGGGCCCTTGAGCAAGGCCCTTGACCCTATCTGCTCCAGGGGCACCATATCATGGCTGACCCTGCACTCTGACCCCAGCTTGGGTGGGATATGTGAAAAAAAATAATTTCACTGCAAATGTGTGATAAATAAATATAATTAGAAGTGTCATGCCGCTGGGTTTTTGCGAGAAAGCACCGTTCCAGTTTACTTAAAGAGCACCTGTTTTTCAAATATTACCTTTCATGTAGTATGTTATATAGCTGTTTGTGAATGTAAAAAAATCTGCAAAGTTTCAAAAATCAAAGTGCACGACAAATAGGGTTATTGACTCCCAAAAGAAAGAACCGATTCTGAACACCTGAAACGAGTCGTTAGTAATTCCAAACTTACTTCCTGTACTAACCTACGTAATTTGGTAACAAAAAACCCACCTCTGGTCTTCATTGGCTGCTCGCGAACAGCTTTGACCCGCCCTCAAACACTACACTAAGCGGTAGACCAGTCACAACAGACTGGGACATCTGACCAATCAGAGCAGAGTAGGCACTCTGAAAGGAGGAGTTTAGAATGAATCCTTTAGAACGAATCAATTAACGAGTCGTTTTTGACACTGGGGAAAAAAGGTAATGCTGCAATTTAAATTATGAGCAAATTAAAGTGTTTTTTGACCTTGGATGCATGTAAATCTATTGTATGAGACCTTAAAAACAAAATTAGGCACATTTAAAAACCATAATAGGTGCTCTTTAACTGTATATGCGGTGTACTCTTTACTCTTGTATATTTAGGCTCGGTCAGTAAGTAGCTTTCTCCACAGCAACGTAATTTCCCATGATGCTTGTGTAAATAACAAATATGGTATACGAGGAAGATATTTATTTTATATGATATTTTATTCCCTGTTGCTTCGGTTATTTCCATATATTGTTGCTGTGTTTGTAACCTTAACTCTCTATCGCTACTTGCAGCGGAATTGCGCTTAAATAGTGTGGTTTCCCTCTTACGTAAAACTCTGGGATTCCCCCAACGAACGAGCACATATACACGAACGTGAGGGACTTTACATTGTTGTGTATAAATGGGTATAGTTTAAAGTGTGTAGGGTTTTTTTCCACTGTACTCCCAGAAACTTGTTGATGGGCTCCAACCAACAATCGTAAGTTATCCGGTCTGTTCACCCAATGGGCTCTCCTGAAAAACCTGTTAGAACACAGCTTATGTGTTCACTTGGCCACATTAAGCCACGTTCTCCGGGAGAAACCTGGGTGTGTTAAACCACTTTCTCTTAATCCCTAAAGTGACGTAAGCAAATCGGCATTCTCGTTTACATGAAGTTTCGGAACTCCGCTTACTGCAAACCCCTGGAATAAACAGTTTTCTTAAGTGAAAACAAGCTCTTCGGCTGACAAGCTCTTTTTAAAATGCAAATGTTTGTATATTTGTTCAGCTTTTTTTTTTATTATTTATTTATTTTTTTACTGACACAAGAGTTGAAGATTCAGTATGCTACCTTAACCATGAACCTCTAGTTCCATTTTTGTACATTCACAAATGGCATCAGTGACCTTTCATGGATTTCACTAGAAAATCAAAATGTGAAGTGGCAGGTAATTACTCATGTGTGATGGCTGCCTGTCAATCTTGCCTCCCTAAGCCATTGTTATTTTGACCATTTCACTTCATGTACATTTCTTTAAGATTCAAAGTGTACAACATGGTCTTTTGTTCTGCTTGCCCAAAAGCTGCTCAGTATATCAGAAAATAGGAACCATAATGATAAATACATACATCAAACACAAAGCAAGATTTGCACATACAGTTAAATAAGAAAAGGCAACAACACCTTATCCTTAAACCTTTAGAGTGAATTTCCAGTCTCGTAATGAAACTGCAAACAAACACATTCAGTATATTCCAGCTAAGCCCTTTTAACTTTTTGTCAACATAACTGTTCCTTGTACCCAATGGGCGCTCAAATCCTTGTCTCTGCTACAAAGGCAGAAATTTGCAAATGTAAAGAGTGCTTCTCCCCAGGGCACCAATTAAAACTTCCTTTGGCTGAACGACAGCATGAATTCCATCTTTTGGTTGTGCTTTTTTTTCTCCATAACTTGTAACAAACTCTTGAAATCTTCACAATAGCAGGCAATTAAAAACAAGAGCCCTGGTGATAGAGATGGAGGAAGATGCCATTAGTCATGCATTAGGCGTAAATTATGGAATCATTTCGGAATGTATAATCGAATATCTGGTGCATGGAAATCATTATCATATGCTTTGCATGAATTCAGAATTGTAGTGTATCCAGTGGAATGAGGCACAGGAATGTAAACTAAATTTTACACTCAGTGTAATTTTAATCCCAGAGAACAGTAGACTTTCATACATGTCATCCAGCTGTGCATGAAAATTAGTTGACCACGGTGGACCAAGGGATTAAATAGAATGAATATGCAGTATTTACATTCACACCAGACAGAGCAGACCAAGACATCTCAGAGCACAACAAGAGGCAGATGTATGACTCCACTCAAGCTGTTTTATTTGATTCCATTGCCTGAAATCTGAGGAAGCCAAATCTGAGATGGCAGCAGGTGGCTCTTGCAACCTCATTTTGGCATTCATTTGAGAGACTTAGTCCTAATCCTGATTTTCTGTTGTTCAGATAAAATAACTTAGCACAGTTCTTTCACAGCATCAGTCTGCCTTCTGGATGTCTATCTGTATGTGGCTACAAGAAATTTGGATTACCCAATGATGAAGTGTTTAAGGGTCAATGCTGCAATCAACATATGATTGCAGATGCTAATTGTTTGGATAGAAATGAATGTATAATTTTGTGAGAGGCTGTTTAGTGGTACTATAACTGGCAACAGCAAACAATACATTCAGGAATATATTTAAAAAATACCTTTTCATTGCTTTCTTTATAATACCTTTTCATACGTTTTCAAGTTTCTTTATATTGAATATTGTTAAAGGTGCTGTAAGCGATTTCAGCCATTCTACCTCCACGAGATTAAGCAGCTGGAAAAAATCTTTCCAAAATCCCAAACTCCAAAGATACCAAAATGAGCTTTGTTGAGAGCAGAAACGGTTATTTAAAACAACAGTAGTAAAATAGCCCCCTCAACTGACAACTGCTATGAACAATATGGCATAAAAATGCATTATGCCTCAATAATTTGCTGCAACACAATAATATGAGAACGCACAAAATGATTAACAGACAGAAAGCGTCATTTTCCATGGACACATTTTTGTTTGCTGTATATAGAGTCCAGAGTTTTTACAAAGACCGGTGAGATATCTCAGGACCCTTATTTCATTAATATCTTTCAGGGAGTAGTACAAATTTTTGCATACCTTTCCATGAAAAAAATCGCTTACAGCACCTTTAAAGGGGTCATACCAAACCTTTTATATTATAGAGTTATTTCAGCTTATTTGGCACAGGACCCCACGGAAGTAATGTGAGGTCATCTTTGCTCATGGGTACTTATGCTGCATTTCATTGAACTCGGAATGTCAGCATTTCGAACTTCATACAAGGAAAAGAACAATGAAACAACATTTGAAGTCGGACTTTCAACTTCGCTGAGATGCAGGTGCGTGAAATCACACAAACGTTGTGGTACTGAGGGAGATTTACACAGTTAATGATAAATATTCACTTTTATTAAATATTATCCATCAATGAGTCCAATCCTGTATTACATGATAATAAAACGTACATTACATGATAATAAAACTTGTTTAGCAAACGTTTGCAGAGACAGGTGTTTAAAACTCAATAAATGATGCTCTTTTTTTATAATTGTACACCTGTAGAACAAATGTTAGCATTGCAGCATCCTTTATCAATTCGGTTTCTAGGATTAGCAAAGCTTATCCATCATCTCCTGAGAATCTGGCTATGGAATGCCTTTATTGTCAGAGATTGGAAATATCAATAAGGAATATCCTGCATATGACTTTGAATGGAACTTTGAATTAGTTCTGCAGTGAGGTATTTTGAGCCAATCACCTAAGCCATAAATAAGTCATGCAACTTATCACTCTGGGGCCACGAAAAATTACATCATAAAAGCACTGATGGCACCACAAGAACACGCACAGTCCCAAGCCATTCACTAGTTACTATCATGAGCTGTAACATGAAAGGCACCAGACAGGGAAAAAGTCAATTTCAAGCTTTTCAGGGCGCTCTAAAAATCAGTCAGTGGTAAAACATCATTAAATATTTACAAATTATATGTTGCTTGCAAAAAAATTATTTCAACAGGAATAACTTCTGTATAGTCATCAATGGAGAAAGATGCTTTTAACCAGCAGGGGCTAACTGGACCATGCTAACACGCCAAACTTTGACACCTTGGGCTTTCTCTTTATTGCATTAGCATATCTGGGCGGGGACAAGTTTCTGGCCATCCAATAGGTGTCTTTTACACTGAAGTCATTTTTGCAGCTAAATATAAATACATGCGCTTTTTGGACTAGGGAGGGGTTTTTTTTAAGGTCTGAAAGTTGCATTATGTTATCATACTCAGCTCTTTGGTTTAAAAGCTTGAGGAAAATTTTATTCCTCATGATATTACTACTCTAAGTGTAAGACCCAGGATCACTGCCCTGGGACATACACTTATAGTAGTGCTGGTTATGTGCATTGCAATACATTGATTGTTGTGTGCTTTTATAAAATTCAAGATTTACATATAGTGCAGCAACAGAGAAGATAAAAAAAGTTAATCTGTGCATTAAGTGAAGTGCTGAAAAAAAGAGAAGGAACATTTTAAATCCTTTTTAGGTCTTGAGATAAGGAACAATACATCCTGGCATTTGTTAGAACCAGTAGACAACAGTGCCCCTGCTTAACCTAAACTCCTCCAGACTGAAACACACACTGTCCCAGGTGATACATTTTGATGCATTCTTGTGCTGCAATATCATCTCAACTAAAGAAAAACATGTTGTATCCACTGTGTATACAGTTTATGAAATCTGCAGTGCAAAAAAGTTTAAGGTTAAGAGGATGCGGGGAAAAAAAATCTATTACAGCCAGCATGGCTGCAGTCAATAAATATCAAAGACAAGTTAGCTATTTGTTTTTCGTCAGACAGCCTTTAAATATGGTCTGGGGATTGAGCAACAATAACAGATTTTAGCTGATAGATATCATCCTATTTACAATAGCAGCAGCACAATAGTTTGCCAAAGATGTATATCACTATTAGATCAGATGTGGTGTAAGATTTCATCTAAAAGCAATGATGCAGGGTTGATAATCACTATAGAATGAAGGGATGATATGCCAGCAGTTCATGCCATTAATCTGTCTTTTATATATTGCTCCATGAAGACATATATAGAAAATATGGATTATTATCAAACCTGTGGACAATACTCCAAGGAACTACAGGGGATGAGATATGTTTTCTTTTCCCATCAAAAGGAAGTGAAATGATAAGAGAGCAGTTATAATCTATTAAATACAAACAGTGAACCCTTTTCATGTCTGACAGACGTTGCCACTTGCACTTCAGAGCATCTCGGTGCATCTCGGACTCAATAGCTTCCCCACACCTTCTCAACTCAGTGAAGAAATGAATGTTTGTTTGAGTGAATGTTTGAAAGAAAATTAAAGGTGCTATATGTAATATTTTTACAGTACTAAATCATAAAATGACTATAAAATGTAATTAGAGAATTAGGAAACATGCTATGTTGAAATACTAGCTTCTCTGATAACAATGCTACAGCCAGTATATTCTACTTTGAAGTTTCCATTCCGGGCCGGAATTTCTGTTTATGTTTTGGCCTGTGTGATCCCGCCCACTGCCCACTCACCAATAGTATTTCGACACCACGGGGTTGCCAGATTTGAACAAGTTTGCAGGCAAACAACATTGCGTGCTGCAACCATGGAAGCCAGCAAACGAACTCGATCAGAGATAACAGATTCCACCCAACCTAAAAAGCCTCGCCATCCATCTAAAAGCCACCATGACCAGAGGCGTAATAAAACAAGGATAAATATTGGAGATGCCTTTGGAAGATGGAGACAGCTTAAAGCCCAAAAATCCTTTCAAACGGATGCTGAGTTGGCTAATTTGCGTGTCAACATTCTGGCAACCCGCATGAGCTTCAATTCTGGGGTGGGACAGACAACTCTCCAATATTTTGAATTTGGACTGCAGTACCCATTTCAAACGCTTGTATAGCACCTATATAGCACCTTTAAAGATACCTCCAGGGACAAGCCATGATCAGAAACTCTAAGTGTAAGAGTGTGTAATTTAGCATTTTTATTTAAGCTAGGAGACTGAGTTTGCTTAAAGGGATAATTCACCCAAAGTTCTGTCATTGCACGTGTCCTTTCAAACAGGGCTGTTTCTAGGCATAGGCAAACTAGGCAGTCGCATAGGAATTCACCCCCAAAACTCCGCCCACACATCATGAATTACTTACATGATGTGCATTACATGATAAATTAATCAACTGAATCACAATATTCAATATTTCCTGAGAAATGCCCCCAAATAAAGGTAATTAATTATGTAATGATTAAAACAATTGAAAATATTCTACAATATATAATAAATATTATAATTCAGATAATTCAAATACATTACATCAGTTACACACATTGTGGCAGCAAACAAGTAAAGTATTTAGACAATACAAAAAGTGGCTTTAAGAGTCAAAATATTGTTTGTGATATTTTCATATAATTTAGCATATCCCTAAAATGTACCTATTTCCGCATGTACTCATTTTTAATTGTTGATCTATGTACTCATGCATCAGACAGGTGCATTTTGGAGTGTCTCACTTTGGTAGCGTCGCGTCTCACTAGTTTTCAGCATCTATAGTCATAAATGCTGTTTTTAGGAAAGCCCCCTCCTGCCACATACTCACAAAAATGTCAAGATGGTACATCAAGCTTGAATTCCTCCGTTGGAACATTTCTTCTTACGAAATTTGCCTACAGGTCTGAGGCATGATTAATTGCTTAATTTTTAGCACATCATTTTTTATATAATTAATTGTACTAAATTTACATGTTAAATCGACAGCCCTTGAAACACTATGCAAGTAAACTTAATGGCCGTATATACTTACAGAGAAGTTCTTCTTCGTTCTTCGTTCAGAGGTAAAAAGAAGTTTGAAACAGCCGAGCAACGCTGTACTGTTTGTGAACATTCAGACACCCACCACACCGCTGTTGGAGGTGTTTAGATGTACATTTAAATAAGAGGACACTCAGTAAACCTTAACTAATGTGACATTTAATTGTTTTATCAATGACTTTATCCCTCATTCTATGAGTAGAATTCACACTAGATCAGTAAAAGATGCTTTTTGAACCACTCGATGATGATATAAAGTAATATATATGCAGTAGAAAATGCGCAATTTGTCTTGTTGGCATTCTGAATTCATGAGCTAATGCGCTAACATAAACATAATATGTGCTGATTACAGTCTTTTGTTGTAATTTATGATGACACTGATACAACCGCAAAGACTGGTGTATAAAAGAGTGTTAATAAGCAAAATACAGACAAAAGAATGATGATAGGCATATCTTACTATGGGCAGATGTGTGAATGGTTTTCACTGCAGAAGGCACATGAGTGAAGCAGCATATAAAACAAAAGAGTGAACAGGCACTTGAGAGTATTTGAGTAGAATTGATTCCTTTTGTTGACGAATAAAAAAAAATGTCTCTACGCAAAGGATTGTATAGATGTAGGTAAATTTGCACCAGCTTGCTAATAACTGCACGCGGGTGTGTTCATGTTGACTGATCTTAACTGACTGAATACCATGAACGGGAATTAGCTACCGGCTTCAAGGTAGGTAGAGCTCCAGGTCACACCTACTAATGACATGGACCAATGGCAGTAAGAAGGTGTTTTGCAGCCGGTAAAAAGTTTTCCTAAAAGGCGAGCTGTTACAAACCACCAAAACGAACTTAGAGGAACCTTCTTTTCAACCGCCTTGATTTGCAATTCATTTTCCAGTTCTATCTAATCATCTTAAGTCAGAAATGTTCCTCAGTAGTACAAATTAATATTCTATGGTCTAACAAGGCTATATTATTGCCTTGTAAAAAGCGAGTATTCATAGAACAAATTAACCAAAATGATAAGAAATAAAAATGAGTGACCGTGCTAACAATAGAAGCTACAAGGCGAGTTAATAAGTTGAAACTGGCACCAAACCTCAGTGTAAGACAGTTCATATGGGACACACACACACAAATACACTTACAAACAGCCTTTAGTATCTCCGACCTGGTCCCCTTGGGCTTTCTCAGATGATTCAAATATCTCACATTTTTCTCCCTGTGACCTCAGAGAGAAAATTGCCTCCTACATCATTATCGTCTATGCCATTTGCCATGCAGGCGAGGTCAGACTCAAGGGGAAATGCACACCGTTTGTATGAGACTACATCTGCATTGCTGCCACCGTTTATCTTTCCTTAGCACCTTAGAACTAATCCTCAATGTTCACACCATATGAGAGGCAGGGTGAGCTACAGGGCGGGACCATATTAACCCCATGCCATTTTCAGAATTTAAAAAAGGAATTCAGTGTATAGGGATGACGTCTGACTGATGCAGGCATTCTCCCCACCTGTTGCAGATCCCATTTTAATGGAGTATCGGCGAGTGTTTGGAAAACCTCTCTTGAAAACAGCAATTATATTTGCAGTTATGTTTGGTGATGCTGGTGGCACAGAAATTATACACAACACCTTTAACTTTAGATTAACAAATTTGTTTTTAATTTTAGATTTTTGCCAAGCAAAACTAACAGGCCTAGATAATGCTTTGTAGCGCAGCTTCGTCCAGCATGTATACACGTTAATCGGTCACAACTGGCCTCGGCATTGTGCACTTGCTCCGAAAATCAGAGGTGAAACGCAACATGTATTTAACACTTCCTTGGTTGTTATACTTCCTTCAAATAATCAATTACGCATAGTGTCATGTAAAACTTGGAAAGACAGATGAAGACTGTAGCTCGACTATGCAAAAACCACTGTAGCTCGATTATAACTGCGCATGTAAACATACATGAATGTCAGTAGCAATAGTCCTTCTCACCCTAGCAAGCATGAGATGTAAATATATTTCATCTTAATAAGTCACCTGAGTCTAGGATATTTTCAAAGAGTTTGTGAACAATTCACAATATAATGAAACTGACACATTTGTGATCTAATCTTGTCAAACGCTCCAACAACCCTTGCTCAATCAGATTTCATCATTCTGATCAGAATTCAACATACCCTGGAATGCATATTCTGCATAGGGAAAATGCACACCTTCCTAATGAAGGGGGCAGAGGGGTTCACTAAAGCATTTCAGTCTCAATAAACTCTGTAAAGCTTTGTAGGAAAATGAAAATGTGTGATCACTACCCTTGAGACAGATGCTTCCTGATTTTCTGTAGGGTGGATGTGCACATTTCATCAAGAAATAAACATAGTGATCAAAACCACTTTAATCTTTCAGACTTCTGCATTTTATAAGTAGATTTTGGAAGAGTGTGCTGCATAGTGTGCACATTTTTCTGAGCCGTGTTCAGTGTCATCACAGCTTCACCCACTGGCAGAGTTCAACAGAAGTTTGGAATACTACATATTTCCAAGGATGAAGCACCCAGCAGAAAGAATGATGCATTAATTAAAGGATTGGCATCAGGTTAGATACTTTAAATTGTCCTGATAACTCAGATCATATAACTTAGTAGAGCTGCTGTTGTGCGAGCTGCTGAACAGAGTTTATTGAGCATGCACAGAGACGTGCAAACCGAGCATACTCTTTCAAAACGTCCTTTGTAGCACTGGGAAGTATAATTAATTGGTTCGTTCTGGTATTTCGTTGAAACAAGAAAAATGATTCACGGGCTTCCTAGCGCCATTTGAGTGAGGACACACTGTAGGAGAGAGCACTTAAAACACTTGCACATCTGTGCCTAATGTGCGCTCAGCTTGCACATGCACGTCTACTAAACAAAATGAAGCGCAATAATTTTTATCAAATTAAAATCGTATTTGTAATGCAAGTAACAACAGAACAGAAGTTACAATTGTATAGCTATAAAGAGTAAATCCTTGAAAAATAAAGACTAATTCCTTGCATAATTTCATAAAGTGATAAAATGTAATCTGATTCTGATTATTGTGATGAGTCACACCCAACACTTATAGCAGCTCTTTATGTGCTTTGCAGTGCCACTGAATAGATGTCAAAAAAGATACAAATGTGAATATGTGAGTGTAATATGTAGTATAAGAAGCATCACTGTTCCATTATAAGTGTTCTTTGTGAGTGAAATACCCTATCCTTTATTTATATGTAGGACATACACAAGCATTCCATAGCGCACACATTTTTATTAAAACTTGCATAATATTAAGAGTACAATATAAAGATTATGCATGTAGTAGCTTCTAGCAATTTTTTTAAATTATTGCAGCGATGCAGCCCGAGGCACCTTCTTTTTTTCTGCATTTGGCCCCTGACCACACCCCTGATTTAAAGTGTTCCTTTGACTCACTTCAAAACAGAGGCATATATGCTCACTAAGGGAGCCATGTTGGTAACACATCCACGGTGCTGTTTCCAGTCATACAAGTACAGCTCTTTTCTACTGGAATGGGAAAAAACAATATGGCCAAGATTAAGTTCCAATAGCTTATTTCAAATCAGAAATAAAATCTGACAACAATTAAATCTTAGATTGTGTTCCAATAGCTCAAATCATATTAAAAAACAGGAATATTCCGGGTTTAATTCAAGTTAAGCTTAATTGACAGCATTTGTGGCATAATATTGATTACCACAAATTAATAATTTTGACTTGCCCCTCCTTTTCATAAAAAAAAAAAAAAAAAAAAAATCTGCGTTGCAGTGAAGCACTTAAAATGGAAGTGAATGGGGCCAATCCGTAAACGTACATTTTTTTGTCAAAAGGATAGCCACAAAACATAAACGACATGCGTGTTAACATGGTTTTAGTGTGATAAAATCACTTACTAACCTTTTTTTTTTTTAAGTTATAGCCAATTTTACAACTTCGTTGCCATGACGATGATATGTCAACAAACCCTAGAACCCAAAATGACTGTAAAAATGTTGTAACATAGCTGATGGCACTGGCAATGATGAAGACAAATTGAAGAACCCAAGTGCAATTTATTAAACAAAAGTGAAATCCAATAAAACCCTAACTATAAACTTGAAACATAAACATGAACTTAATTAGATATAAACATGAACTTGACATAAACTTGACCTGACATGAACAGCGTACCAAACATACACAATACTTGACAAAGGACAATGGAAAACATGAAGGTGGAACTCTGGCTCGGCGGCCATGTCATGGAACGCTGGCTCGGCGGCCATGAGCGAGGCTGAGGGAACTGCGACTGTCAGGCATCAAAGTGGAGATAGTTTAATTTAGTCCAAATCGGAAACAGTCTTTGAGGGCAACCTCATTGAGGTCACCCGGAAGCAGAAGTCCTCCACATAGTCCTCCAGGGGACGATTCCCCTGACGTAGGCAGTGGAGCTGGATTGCTGGGTTCATTGTTTGGTCAGGTATTTCTGTAACGATGTGCTGGCACTGGCAATGACGAAGACGAAGACAAATTGAAGAACCCAAGTGCAATTTATTAAACAAAAGTGAAATCCAATAAAACCCTAACTATAAACTTGAAACCTTGACATGAACTTGACATGAACTTGACATGAACTTGACATGAACTTGACATGAACTTGACATGAACAGCATACCAACATACACAATACTTGACAAAGGACAATGGAAAACATGAGGGTTTAAATACATGGACATGGGAGAACAAACTAATGAACAAACAGAACTCTAAACAAGATAATTAAGCAATAAACAAATGAAAACAAGACACATGAACATGGAGGGAAAACAGGAATCACATGACTAGGGAACCACATGACATGAACCAGGAACTAGAATTTTCAAAATAAAAGACATGAAATACAAGAATCAACAAAATACACATGACAAATGTCAAGTTAAACAACTTTACAGCTCAAATAATATATGAGTTGTTTTTTTGTTTTTTTATTAACATTTTTATTGATTCATAAATTAACATAAAAATACAACAACATATATATAATGAATCAAACACTTTAAACATTAAACCCCCACTATATACCAAACTCTCAACCCACCCTGACCCCTCCACGAACACCCCTGTGGTCAATAGAATATAGACACACACACAGAAAAACTAAAACAACAACATAAAATAACATACAATAATCAAGTATAATAAAAAATTAAAATTAAAATTAAAAAAAACTAAATTACTCCCTCCACCGCCCCACCTCGAGATTCCCTCAAAAATGCTAAATAATTGCCCCATTTCTTATTATAAGATTCCCTAGCCCCCATCCTAATGCTCGACCCCACCTCGAAGGCAGCCACCCTCCCCATCTCCGCGCACCACTCCGGGAACGAGGGTGCTCCATCCGACTTCCAACTCCTCAAAATAACCTGCCTACCAATCATCACACTGGTCAAAACCCAGTCCTTCATGTACTTATCTACCAAATCCATGACCACGAGACCTGAGTGCCCAAAACATCACACACAAAACTTTGCACCTTCAGCCAAAATTCTTGGATCTTAAGGCACCCCCAAAAAACATGGATGGTGTCTCCATCTTCAGTATGGCATCACCAGCAGATGGGTATGTCCTTAAGACCAAGCCTATACAATCTAGGGGGGTCCAATAAAATCTGTGTAAAATCTTAAATTGCATAAGGCGAACCCTTGCATCTCTAGATGCAGACTTTATGTTTTTTAGAATCCTTGCCTTTAGAAACGTAAAGGCTACGTTTAAATAAATATCAGAATTAAACACTCTGGACACTTTTGTCCATATCGAGTGCAAATGCAAAATAACAGGGTGCGACTTAACTTCTCCAGCTAGTTTAATCGAAAGGCTTTGCAGTGGCGAGATAGGGGCAAGAACTTCCTTTTCAATACAAAACCAGGGAGGAGCTCTCTCAGGTGGAAGCGACCAATGAACCAAATGTCTATGACTGAATGCATAATAATAAAATAATATCTTGGGTAGGCCTAACCCACCTTTGTCAATCGGCCTATGTAACTTACTGAAATTAAACATGGGACGTTTACCATTCCAAATGAAGGACTTCGCTATGCTATCAAATTGCTTGAAATAAGAGAGGGGGACATCTACAGGGAGAGACTGTAGCAGGTAGTTAAATTTTGGAATACAATTCATTTTAATAACATTAACCTTTCCAATCATCGATAAGTGTAATGAAGCCCACCTGTCCACATCATTCGAAAACCTTTTTATTAAGGGATCAAAATTAACTCTGACTAAATCAGACAAATTTGCTGGGAATAAAATTCCCAAATACTTAATTCCCTGTTTGGGCCACTGGAAGGCACCCGGCTGGAAGGCCGTTACTGGACAGTACACTGTCAAAGCCAAAGCTTCGGATTTAGACCAATTGACTTTGTATCCTGAGAATTTGGAAAAAGAGTTAATAATTTTGTGGAGGCAAGGCATAGATCTAGTAGGGTCGGAGACGAATAATATGATATCATCTGCGTAAAGCAGAAGTTTATGCGCCACACCTCCCGCCGTCACCCCTGGAAAATCCTCCTCCTTTCTTATCGCGGCTGCTAATGGTTCCAGGGCAAGACAGAACAATAATGGGGAAAGAGGGCAACCCTGCCGGGTGCCCCTATCCAGAGTAAAATAATCTGAAATTAACCCATTTGTTTGCACTGCTGCTACAGGGTGTCTATAAAGTAACTTAATCCAACCAATAAATGTACACCCGAACCCGTACATTTCCAAAATCTTAAAAAAGATAATCCCATTCTACCATATCAAATGCCTTTTCAGCATCAAGTGAGATGGCAGCAACCGGAGATTGATCATTCGCTACTGACCACATGATATTGATGAGATGCCTAATATTATCAGAAGAGCTACGGCCTCAAATAAACCCCACCTGATCTATATGTATAAGTGATGTCATAACTTTACTTAATCGATTAGTCAGAATTTTGGAAAAAAAAATTACATCTAACTGGATCAGGGAAATTGGGCGGTAACTTTTACACTCGCTTGGATCTTTGTCCTTTTTTAGAATCAGACTGATCCGGGCTTGTGTCATGGTTGGCGGAAGCTTTCCATTCTTTAATGATTCCGTAGAAACTTCTAACAAAAGTGGAGCCAGTTCTGTAGCATAAGATTTGAAAAACTCAGAGGAAAAGCCGTCAGGCCCCGGAGCCTTGCCTGTAGGCTCAAACTCAAAACTCAAAAGGTCCATGAACGCCCATGAGTCCCCACGACAACTTTGCCATCGGATTGCTCAATTTTGTCTCACAAATTTGTGAGGCAAAATTACATAACAGAAAATACTTTGTAAAATAAGCCCAGTCAATAGGAAAAATGAACACACAAAGAATGTGTAGATTCATTCACAGAACTGTCTCAAAGGTGTGATCTTCCACAAAACAAATTCCAGCTGATATAAAACCGTTCAGATTCCTCGGTCAGACAAACAAATGTTCAGTGAGCCAGCTGTTATGAGTTCAACGGATGAAGTAATCATTCCAGTGTCCCGTAAAAATACTCAACAAAACAAACCACAGCCAGCAGAAGGAAAAAGCACGAAGAACGAACAGATTTATCCACAGCTGTTCCAAATGAGTGTTATTCAATAAAATAAGCTTCAGCCGCTAGGCGGAACCAATACAAAAAGAAACAAAACTGGCATCCCGGTTCCCCGTCACTCGGAGGCCGCATAAAAGTATATACCATGACTTACACAATCCGTCAACTTTATAAAAGACATAATTTGTGTGAGCATGTAGATATTTTGCGGTCATCCGCAGTGTCCACCCCCAAACCGGCCTGGAACTTCAATGCAAAAGTAATCCTTCATCAATGCAAAAGTCTCTTCAAGGAAAAGTGTTACTCACAAAACAAGCTCCAGTCGCTCGGCGGAGCCAACGCAGTTTACTCAGCCAATGATTTAATAAAAGACATTGCCTGATTTGGACATGTAAATACTTTGCGTCCAACCTTCGTTTCTATTCTCAATTTGGCCAGGAACATCAGAGCAAATGAGATATTTTTCTGATGTAAGAGTTTCTTACATTCCTTGAACCGATCGCGTTTCTCTCTTGTCGAGTTCGCAAAGTCCGTGAACAAGAAAATATTATGGTTCTTCCAAGAAAGCTTCCCTTTGCTCCTCGCCTGGCGCAACACCAGATCTTTATCGGATGATCTCAGAAATCTGGACAGAATCAATCAGGGCCTTTCTCCCTCAGCAGATCTGTGAGCAGGGACTCTGTGAACTCGCTCGATTTCCAGCTTGTGACCTGTTATGTCGAGCCTCCTCATGCTCAGGAATTCCAACAATTCGAACATTATTCCTGCGGCTCCTATTCTCAAGATCTTCAAGCTTTTCAAGAATACGTTCCAGATCAACTTTGGTCGCGGGCAGATTAGCGGTTAATTCCCTCACCGAAGATTCCAGAAAATCGATTCGTTTCTCAGCATCTGACACTCTTGTAACTATCTCAGAGAATTTTATTTCCATCGCTGTAATCGATCGACGTATTACAACGAGATCCTCCAAGTCAGCAAGAACCTTCGTCAACATCACCGACATGTTGGACAACTGACGCTGGATCTCCTCTCCTGCCGCGTCATCCAAATCGAGTCCCCTGTCGGGGCTTTTATCCTCTGTGTCTGTTAATGTCTCCAGAGCCCGAGGATTTTGACTTCTTTGCCATGTTTTGCCTCAAAGAGCAAATGTCTAACTGGGTGTATCAAATTTCACCAAATTATAACATGAAAATGATAAAAAATTTAGCAAAGTGCGCAGAGCTCGTCGCTCACACGTCTGCTTCTTGCATGCCGCACATGACCCCCCAATAATATATGAGTTTTAAAAGAAGATTTAAATAAAGTGCTTTTATAAAATTATAAGCTTCACATTTTTCCCTTTAAACCTTCCAAACACTGGCACCATTTACTTCCATTGTAAGTGCCTCATTGTAACCTAGATTACTGCCTTTTTTAAAGAAAAGGAGGGACAAGTCCAAATAGTTTTTTGTGCTAATCAACATTGTCACAAATGCGCTGTTGATTGAGCTTAACTTGCATTGAAGCCGGTACATTCCTTTAAGCCGGTGATGTGCATGTGCGTCCCATTGTGTTCTAACAGGTGATTGGCACATTCTATAGCATTCTAACAAGTTCTAACTTTCAACTTCTTTACTTCTAGCTCAAAGCCAGGACGTCCAGCATTACAATTCCTCTATCAATAAGGAGATTGGTCTCTTTAACATTAAAGTAGGGATACAGCAGCCATATTTAACATTTCTCCCATTCGTATTTAAAAGAGTGACTAGATCATTCCCTTATAATGTCTCTAGGGTAAACCACACAATGACAAAAGTTCACCATAGTATATTATAATTAACATACAGTGCTCCTAGGATCTTTTCAAATCATAACCTTTAAGTGTAATATTATAATTAAAGGCAATGTTAATATAAGAGGGTTGGATGGCTCTCAATGTAATGAGTCCTCTGATCTCCTGTTATCATTCTCTGCTCCTTTTTATCCCATAATTGACTCACTTAAGGGCCATGTTGTGTTATTCAACTGTAGGAATAAATAGCACTTTGATCCCTCAACAATGAACTCGTGATCTTGAGGATAATGCACCCATCATTTAGCTTGAGCATTTGCTCTATTTCTCTAAACGCACCCACTCTTTGGTCGCACTAGAGTTAGTGGGTGGAGAAAAGCAAATGAACTTCAACCAGTGCATTACTGACATCTGACTATATACTTTATAGATCTCTCAATACTCTATAGAATAGCCATCTGTGTAGTGAGAATGGAGCTCTTCTAAAGGTTTCATGTACAACTTTCATTATAAGTGTTCTTTCATAAACTAGACATTAATTTAAAGTTTAGTTCTTGACACTGAGTCCGTTTGTTGACCCATTATATCCTCCAGTTATCCAGCCATTCAATTATGTCCACTCCAGAGGGACTTTTAACAAGATGATATTAAACACATAACAGAAACTAATAAATTATGAGAATACATGAGTGCTGATTGGAGAAGCTTGGTGGAAATATATAACAGCACAAAAATGAGACAACAATAAATGTTTGCTGTTAGAACATCCAACCACACACCACTGAGTGCTGTCCTACCTCACTTGAGCCAAAAATGAACTTTTTTCTTATTTTTCTGATTTGGCATTATATATCTCTGGATGTAAATAAGGTGGCTCCGAATAACTGATTTTATTGTACAAAAACATCTCCAAGAGTGCAAAAGCCTGTACATAAGGACTAATTACATGCAAACACAACACTGACATTATTTTAGTATTGAGATTTCACAGAATGAGTTTCATTCTGTGCCATTTGTGTCACTATTGAGTCGGTGTCATGTACTTGGCGCCATCTCCTAGTGGCCATATGTAACAGTCACCAATCACATATCTCTCTGTCCAAATATTAATGATTTTTGCACCGATCTGAACCAAATCCGTTTGGTTTAGTGTTCCATGATGCAACATCATTTCCGATGACATCATCTGATCCAGGAAAGCTAACGTGTTTTCGGCCAGATTGCAAGATGCCAAATGCTGTGTGCACATTGTGCACATTTTGCTTCGTGTCAATAATCTAATGATCTATGCATCCAATTACCTTGTGTGTGGGCTCGTTTGAATGATAACAGCCTCCTCTAAATAATGTTATGCAATATTTTCTGTTCTGTTTAGTTTTTCGTGAATTTATAAGTGAAGAAACGGCATATAAGCAACACCTGTTCACATGAAACATAAATGTGAAGGACATATACTTAGCTATTACTTAGAACTTTCCAACAACATATGACACATGGCTATTTGATGAGTTTGATGTTTTTACTGTGTAGGGCTTTACTGGTTGTTTAGATCAGTGTTACTATCAGAAATAATTAATAATTATTTCTTTAGTTATTAATTAATATTTAAATTAATTAATTGAATCTAACTGATTAAAACCTCATATGGGGCTCCAGTAAATGTAGTGCGCTACGTTTAGGAGCGGGTTTGTTTATTAGCAATAATTAATAATTATCAAAGATAATTATCAATTATTAAAATCAATAGAACATTGATTTGAATCAATGTTAGCTATTTTTAATCCTTTAAATCAACAATTATCAAAGATAATCACTAATCATTAACATCGATGAAACATTAATTAAAATTAACACTAGCTTATTGATCATTCAAATTCAACAATCATCAAAGCTAATTATCAATTATCAAAAATCAATAGAATATTAATAAGGATTAATATCGACAGGGCACCACCCTGGAATCAAGGACTAATAACCAGATAGTATAACAGTCTCAATATTAGATTATTTTCTTAGGAAAATCGACATCCGAAGAATATCAATTTTCGGGAAAAAACAATGAATTAAGGCTTGAATCCGAGCACTGACATCCCGTCAGCATGACACAGGTGTATGCAAAACAAACTAAAACACTTCTCTTTGAAGTATAACAAAGTTTATTTATGCAGTAATATCAATTAATAATTAATACAATGCAGTCAATAAACTTCCGACTTACAACTACAAACTAAACGGTGATATGATTAGATATGGAAATCAAAATAATCCTATAACACATGAGGGTGTGTGTGTGAGAGTGTGTGTGTGTGTGTGTGTGTGTAAGGAGGGACGCGCACAAAATGGCGGACGTGACTCTCATGGAGAGTATGTCACATGAGACTTCCGGCCAGAGAATATGGCCGCGAATGTGGGCGGAGAGAAACCAGTCAATGGTAGCTTAGGGACAAAGCTGAGCTTTATCACGAAGCTATCTACTAGCCAAAAATGTGTGCGAGAATGTTTGTGAGGGGTCGCGTGTGTGTGTGGTTAGTACGAGAGAGAGAGAGAATAAAGTGACGGCCCCAAAGCCAATTTCGCGATCGTGGGATCGTTTATCACTCAGAGACGCGGTGGACGGCTCGTAAAGTGTCCCGCGGTCTTTGATTCTTTAATGGATAAACACAGTGTGCCGCTCTCACCCGCGATGGCGGAAATGCACAACAGTCCAATGTGGTTGGACTACAATACAGCAAATCTCATTCGTGAAAATTAATACCCTGAGTGTTAGCCGCTATGAGCGGACTCGGTGGTCCATAAACTGTACAAGCAATAACCTTGATACACAAGAATAACACACTATAATATTCTATCTCTGCCCAGATGTAAACCTCTTACTTGAGTTCTAATGAGGATGCAGAATGTGTGTTCATCCGTGCTTTAACTCCGACTCGGTTCCTCGAGGCTCGGGTGATGACGGGAGGCCGTTTCCTCGCTCTGTCGGCGGGCGGTACGGCTGCTGATTCTCGGCGGGCTGGCGGAGAAATCAGCGACGTCGACTTGATTGAAGATGGAAGAGAAATCTTTAATCTCTTCACTTCTGCAGGCAAACGGATGAAGATGCGGACTGCTCGGTGGTCACCTTCGGATCCGTTAGAGTGTTCGGTGGAACACAGAGTAATCTCAACTCGTCCGGCGAGATGGAGATTGTATGGCCACAGTTTCAAGTCGGACGTTACTTCCTTGTGCCACGAGGCTACACCTGAGAGCAGCGATGAGCTGTGTCTATGCACGGCAAGCAAAGTTGCTGGAAGCAAATCTCGGAAGCATTTCAGAGGTATTTCTACTCCTGATGATGTCATGGTTGAGGTGCATTCTGTCGTGTGCCTCATCCAATAGGAGTTGAGAGTTCGATCCTTTAGTGAGCAAGGCTTCATGGGATTTGTAGTCTGTTTTGGACTCCCTTTGTTTGATTTTGGCGCGGTTTTTATCAGTAAGATTTATGACTTGATAAGGGGGCCTGAGTTAGGTTTTACGACTGTGTTAGGCCTGCCTTTATCTGAATACATGTGGCCCAACAACTGATTACAATAATATGTATAGTGCAAATGTTTTCATAAATTATGAAAACAGAACATTTTGATTTGTCTGCAGATTTTTAAGCACTTGTTCAGTTTTGGTCATAATGCCTCCATGCATTGTAAAGTAGAGCTTCTAAGCTTTCAAACGATAAATATTTTGTGTTGTACAAGCCTGTAATTATTAATATTTTGACAATAATTTTTTTCTCGTGGGCTGGTCCAACCATAGCTGTCCTTTGCACATTCAAGAGTGTATTAAAGAAGCTTGTTCACAATTGCTTGCACTTAACTCTTGTAAAAACAAAAACAGACAGAAACATGACAGAATTTAGATTTTTGGATGAACTATTCCTTTAACACCTTTATAACAAGGGTATGAAAGAAAGGGAGAAAAGCCGAAGCTGGTTTTGTAAGCTTAAGCAACAGTTCCCTTGTTTTAATCATCGTTTCCTCAACAAATTCTATTTTTGCTTTATCAACAAACAATCAGGCCAACAACATAATTATCTTTCCCTTCATTATAAAGGAATATTATGTATGGAAAATACTGTGTATTCAGAACAGCAGCAAAGCAGCAGACTCTGTTTGATATCTTCTGCAACTCTAAAATTGGGTGTGGAAGACCTTGCCTCAGTCTTTGCTGATATTTTTAATTGCAATGTAAATGCAAAGTCCCAACATGTTTTACGTCTGTTGTAATTATTCCTGTGCCTGCAGAGTTAATCACTTCCTGTGTCATTTGACCTTCTATGCAACAGAACAGATAGTTAGCAGATAGTTAAGGTTAACAATCAACTTATTGACTCCAAAACTAAACAGCTGATGTTTGACTTTCAAAGACTTCAAAGTCATACATTGGCTGTTTAGCTTTGGAGACATTCAGTAAATTGATGGCTCATTTTCCTCTCACCATTACTGGTCAGTCTTATTCTATCTAAAACAGGATAACAACTTTACCTGCTTTTACATTGGCAAGAACATCAGAATGTTTCCTGTGTCAACTCAAAATGTTGAATGTGAAGCAGAGGAATAATGCATTTTTACAGAGTGGTGACAGAAAGTGCTAACTCAACTCAAAAGAGGAAGAAACTGGATAAGATTGTGCGCTCATCATTGGCTGTAATCTCACCTCCATCTCTGACATTTTTGTGTCCCACAAACTCTGAAAGTACTCCAAGAATCTTGCCAAAGTGCCATATAACTCCCACCCTATCAGGATTGGATTGGAAGAATTTTTCTTTAGATGGAATTTCAGGATTCTTGGCCCACTGAGCATATGTTTCACCATAGATATCTAATATATTATTATTATTATTATTATTATTATTATTATTATTGGGTTGCATAGGCTATGTTGCGCATAAATAGAACAGATTGATCCATGCGCTATGGCCCACTGACTAATGTAATTAACGATGCATTGAAATTGTTATAATACTGGATGGTCAGCCGGATGGTCATAGGCTAATAGCATAACGAAAATGTGTTTAATTACATAGGGAAGAAAAAAGTTTATGATTGTCAATATTTGTCAATATTCAATAGAGTCAATATTTTATAGAGAAGATCAACTTCATTCATTTCAGTTAAGAACGATTTGACGGGGAGTACTGGTGACGCCATGCGAGAGGCAGACGTGTGAGACACGAGCTCTGTGAACTTTGCTAGTTTTTTAATTATTTTCATGTTATAATCTGGTGAGATTCAATACAACCAGTTACATACTTGCTCTTTGAGGTAAACATGGCAAAGAAGTCAAAATCCTCAGACTCTGGAGACATTAAAAGACACTTGCGTGTTCAAGCTGAGGCCTCTGACGGGACTGCGAGACAGGGACTTGATTTGGACGGCATGTCGGTAGATGAAATTCAGCATCAACTGTCCAACATGTTGGTGATGTTGACGAAGGTTCTTGCTGACTTGGAGGATCTCGCTGTAATACGTCGATCGATTACGGCGATGGAAACAAAATTCTCTGAGTTGTTTACAAGAGTGACAGAAGTTGAAAAACGAATCGATTATCTTGAGTCATCGGAAAGGGAATTATCCGCTGATCCGCCCGCATCCAAAACAGATTTGGAATTAATTTAGGAAAACTGGAATATTTCGAAAATATGAGCCGAAGGAATAACATACGAATTGTTGGAATTCCTGAGCATGAAGAGGACAGAGATATGGTGAAATTCCTAGACGAGCTTTTTTCAAGTCTGCTCGACATAACAGGCCACAAGCTGGAAATCAAGCGAGCTCATAGAGTCCCTGCTCACAGATCTGCTGAGGGAGAAAGGCCTCGATCGATTCTGGCCAAATTTCTGAGATTATCCGATAAAGATCTCATGTTGCGCCAGGCGAGGAGCAAAGGGAAGCTTTCTTGGAAGAACCATAATATTTTCTTGTTCACGGACTTTGCGAACTCGACAAGAGAGAAACGCGATCGGTTCAAGGAATGTAAGAAACTCTCACATCAGAAAAAGATCTCATTTGCTCTGATGTTCCCGGCCAAACTGAGAATAGAAACGAAGAATGGTATCGAAGTATTTATTTGTCCAAAACAGGCGCTCTCCTTCATAAATACATTGGAGTGAGTAAGCCATTTGATGTTTCTTATATTAGTGGACTGACTCACGGTTCAGGGACTCTATTATCTGAGGAAGCTCGTGACATTTTTGTTTCTTTTTGCGTTGACACCACCTAGTGGCTGGAGTTTGTTTTGTGGCATAACTCCAAGAAACTTTTGCATTGACAGAAGATTTTTTTTACACTGAAGTTCCCGGCCAGATCAAGAATGGACACTATGATGACCGCAAAATATCTACATGCTCACAAAAAGGACATCCTTTATAAAGTTGACGGGCTGAGTAAGTTATGGTGTTTTTTTTTGTTTTTTTTTTGCGGCCTCCGTGTTAGTTTGGCTCTTGATCATCTGAGGAACCGGGATGCCGGTTTTGTTTTTCGTGCTGGCTCCGCCTAGCGGCTGGAGCTTGTTTTGTGGAATTACACTATTTCGGGACAGTTGTGGTTAAATCTGTTTGTTCTTTGTGCTTATGCCTCCTAGTAGAATGATTACCTCATCTGCAGCACTCATAATTTACTCTAGAATATATATTTGTTTATATATCTAAATCCCTCATTTCATCTGTTGTTGATTGCTCAATTGGAAACATTTTAGTCTCAGATCACGCCCTGGTGAATTTAGAGATGTTGCCACATACGGAGAAAAAGAAATCATATAGTTGGTGCTTTAATGTATCCCTTTTGTAAAATCCTGATTTCCAACAAATGTTAAAGACTGAAATCAATGTTTATATGGAGACCAACTGGTCCTCAGTATCCTCTGTGGGTGTGGCTTGGGAGGCACTTAAGGCGGTTCTCAGGGGTCAGATCATATGGTGCCTCGTTCATCAAAAAATCCAAAGTACGAGAACTCGCGGAGTTGGAAGGAAATATTAAAAGTGCCGAGGCAGAGCTGAAGCGCCGAATGTCGTCTGATGGTCTCAGAGAATTGACCCGACTGAAATACAGATATAATACTATTTTGTCGCGAAAAGTGGAGTTTTGTTTGTTCAGGGCAAGACAGTCATACTTTGAGTCGGGTGACAAAGCAGGGAAGCCTTTCGCTAGATATATAAAGCAGAGAGAGTCTTTTTCTACCATTCCCTCAGTGAAATCTGCTGGTGGTGAAATTTTTACCTCAGCCATTGATATTAATAATGCCTTTAAAGAATTCTATCTTGATCTCTATAGTTCCACGTCTTTGTCTACTGTTGAAGGTATTAGAAAATTTGTGGAACCATTAGCACTCCCTAAACTGACGACTGAGCAAACAAAATTCTTCTGAAATAACCCTGGAGCAACTTGACGAGGTAATTAAGTCCCTACCTACAGGCAAGTCTCCG
Organism: Myxocyprinus asiaticus; assembly: GCF_019703515.2. Taxonomy (NCBI): domain Eukaryota; kingdom Metazoa; phylum Chordata; class Actinopteri; order Cypriniformes; family Catostomidae; genus Myxocyprinus; species Myxocyprinus asiaticus. The sequence continues at coordinate 24,011,399 of NC_059377.1, forward strand.
GGGCCAGATGGTTTTGCAGCTGAATTTTTTAGATCCTATGCTACAGAACTGGCTCCACTTTTGTTAGAAGTTTATACTGAATCATTAAAGAATGGAAAGCTTCATCCAACCATGACACAAGCCCGGATCGGTCTGATTCTTAAAAAAGGACAAAGATCCAAGCGAGTGTAAAAGTTACCGTCCAATTTCCCTGATCCAGCTAGATGTAAAAATTTTGGCTAAAATTTTGGCTAACCGATTAAGTAAGGTTATGACATCTCTTATACATATAGATCAGGTGGAGTTTATTCAGGGTTGTAGCTCTTCTGATAATATTAGGCGTTTCATCAAAATCATGTGGTCAGTGGTGAATGATCAGACTCCGGTCGCTGCCATCTCACTTGACGCCGAAAAGGCATTTGATATGGTAGAATGGGATTATCTTTTTAAGATTTTGGAAATGTATGGTTCAGGAGTACGTTTATTGGTTGAATAAAGTTACTTTATAGACAACCTGTAGCAGCGGTACAAACAAATGGATTAATTTCAGATTATTTTACTCTGGATAGGGGCACTTGGCAGGGTTGCCCTCTTTCCCCATTATTGTTCTGTCTTGCCCTGGAACCATTAGCAGCCGCGATAAGAAAGGAGGAGGATTTTCCAGGGGTGGTGGTGGGAGGCGAGGTGCATAAGCTTCTGCTTTATGCAGATGATATTTTATTATTTGTCTCTGACCCTAATAAATCTATGCCTTGCCTCCACAGAATTATTAATTCCTTTTCCAAATTCTCAGGATACAAAGTCAACTGGTCTAAATCCGAAGCATTGGCTCTGACAGTGTACTGTCCAGTAACGGCCTTCCAGCCAGGCGCCTTCCAGTGGCCCAAACAGGGCATTAAGTATTTGGGCATTTTATTCCCCACAAATTTGTCTGATTTAGTTAGAGTTAATTTTGATCCCTTAATAAAACGGTTTTCAGGTGATGTGGGCAGGTGGGCTTCATTACATTTATCGATGATTGGGAAGGTTAATGTTATTAAAATGTACTGTATTCCAAAATTTAACTACCTGCTACAATCTCTCCTGGTAGATGTCCCCCTCTCTTATTTCAAGCAATTTGAAAGCATAGCAAAGTCTTTCATTTGGAATGGTAAATGTCCCAGATTACAATTCAATAAGTTACATAGGCTGATTGACAAAGGTGGGCTAGGCTTCCCAAGATTTTGTTTTATTATTATGCATTCGGTCTCAGACATTTGGCTCATTGGTCGCTTCCACCTGAAAGAGCCCCTCCCTGGTTCTGCATTGAACAAGAACTTCTTGCCCCTATCTTTCCATTGCAATGTCTTTCTACCAAGCTGCCCGGAGAACTAAAGACACATCCCATTATCTCACACATGCAGTTAGTGTGGACAAGGGTTTCCCGCATGCTCAATTCGGACATTTACCAGAACATTGCTGCAAGTATTTGGTTAAACCCTAAACTGTGTATTAAGTCCCCTTTTTGCTGGACAGAATGGATTGAGAAGGGAGTTGCTACGCTGGGTGACCTGTATGAAAATGGAGCATTGAGATCCTTTGAAAATATTACACACCGGTTTGGGATTCCCAGATCTCAATTCTTCAGGTACTTAAAGCTGCGCCATCTACTTTGTACCATCTTTGGGTGTAGTACACAGCCCCCTAAAGCTGCAGACACTCTTGAGATGGTACTATGGCTTTTGGAAAGGGTCACGAGGCTTCAGTGTACTATTCCTGGCTAATTCAGAGTCTAGGGGATGGGGTTTTGACATCTTTCAAGAAGTTATGGGAGAAAGACCTGAATTTAGTACTGGAGGATGAAGAATGGGGTAGGATTTTAAAAAATGCCAAGTCTATGTCTAAGGATGCAAGGATGCGCCTCATTCAATTTAAGATTCTGCATCGTTTTTATTGGACTCCCTCTAGATTGCATAGGCTTGGTCTTAAAGATACACCCACCTGTTGGCGATGCCAATCAGAGGATGGGGACATAGCCCATGTTTTTTGGTATTGTACTAAGATTCAAGAGTTTTGGTCGAGGGTTCAGAGTTATGTCTGTGAGATCCTGAGCACTCAGATTTCATTCTGCCCCAGACTTTGTATTTTGGGTGATGAGGCAGGGGTTAACTTAGTGAACACACACATTAAAAACTGGGTCCTTACCAGTGTGATGATCGGCAGGAAAGTGATCCTTGGGGGATGGAAGTCAGCTTGTGCACCCTCATTTCATGAGTGGTGCACCGAATAGGGCACAGTGGCGGCCTTTGAAAAGATGTCGCATAGGCGGCTGGGCAGCTTGGATGCCTTTGAGAAGAAGTGGGGCACTTATTTGGCCTTCTTGGAGGGTGCCAGGTAGGAACAGTGGAGAGGGACAGTTTAAATGGTGTGTATGTAATTAATTGATGTGTGGAACCCTTTTTCTTTTTTGTTGGGCAATTTTTTGTTTTTTTTATAACTGAGCATTTTTTTTAATTTTTTTTTTTTAATTTTTTTTGGACTGTTTGCTTGTATGTGTGTCTGTTATTATTCTGTGTCTGACCACCGGGTTGTGTGTTGGGTGGGGGGGAAGGAAGGAGGGAGCGGGGTAGATTTTGTTGAAAATTGATTCTGTGTTTTCATGTGCTGTTTATGTTGATTTGAGTGTGGAATCAATAAAAATTGTTAATGACAAAAGAACGATTTGACAACTGCTGCTATTGCGGCCCTATATGGCACAATGCAATTTCAAATCCAATACATAATAAGATCACACACAACTAATGCCAAGATGGGCATGCCAAAAAAAACTGCTGTACCTAAGTAAATAATCATCATAGGAGAACACTCTAATCCTGTTGATCAAGTCTGTTTTTTTAGGAACTTCTGTGCAAACCTCCTCTCACATGCCACTTAGGCAATGCCAGATTAAGGAATTTAGGAACTTGTAGGCAAGCCCAATGACACTGTAGGTTTTTTCATCCATCCACACTGTTTGTGTCTTTGACTGTTCTTGCTGAAAGTCTTGCTGTTTCGTTCAGGAGTGCAGCGTTTTTTAGACACTGTGACAAGTTAAAAAGAACTTGAGACACCTACGTTCTGTTCTATTTGTTGTGCTGCGGTCAAGCTTTTTTGTAGGCCAAGGGCACGTTTGGTGTGAACTGCCTCCTAATACATATATATATTTATTTGTTTAAGATTTGAGATTTATTTGTTTAATTGGCTTTTTTTTATCATAATGTGCATCAGCCTCCTATAGCAGCCCACTGGCCCTCCTTGAAAAGTCCCGACTCCCCTAATGGCCAATATGACCCTGCACTCTATAGGGACTCAAGACAATCAAATTGACAACCACTCATTTTCACAAAAGAACTTACCGTCCAAGTACTGATTTCCCTCTTCAATTTTGCATTAGCATTTTACAGTATGTTGATTGACATATGCTGAACAATATTTCTTCATTATAACAACTCTCTATTTTATCTGCTGCATCATTTTTGGTGTGCACCCTCTGTGTGGCCTTTCAAGTCTTATAGACTTATAGATGTGTTTACAGTAGAGTAGAAGTGCTTTGTAATGATTTATGTATCATGATGGTATAACATTAAATTGCTGAATCTTCATTCCTTAAGTAAGGTCATAGGTCCATCAAAAAGGGCCCCACTCACACATCACATAGCTATGGAGCATCTAACCAAAGAACACGAGAGTTAAGAACAGTTTCTTATACAGGCGGTCAGATTCCTCGACAATAACCCTTATAATAAAATCTTACTGCACACACATAAAGTATGATATATAAACATACAGATTACAGAGTCATATGGTTTATATCACCAGCTTTCTCCTTATATTGCACACATACAAATCCTTCATATTTATTGTACTAGTCTTCAATAATCTACCTAACTTGAGCCACTTTACAAATGGTGACACTACAACTGTACGTAAGACATACAATTCACTTTACATTGTTACAGGATATTGCACAGGCTGATTTGTGATTACTTGATTAACAAACTTATTTGTAATAAGGCGTAAGCTGCCATATTTTTTCAAAGAGTAAAGGTAAATTCCTTTTCTTTTTTTTTCTTTTTTTTCAGAAATTTGTGCCAAAATGTTTTTTCTTTTTTCTTTTTTTATCTTTATTCTATTCATGATGATTTTCTGATTCTGACTGTCTGAATAAATCCAATGCCACCCACAAGTTCCTTTTGTTGCCTCTGTGTAAGTGAAGGTGTGGCGTGGGAAAATTAACCAACATACTCTGTTATTCAGTTAATTAAATTTTTGTGTCCAACCTAGTCCTACACAGTTATAACAGCCCTAAAAGTCAGATTATAAAAGAATTGAAAAACATAAATTATTTTCATGGAGCTGAAAGGATAAGATAAAGCTACATTCACCTGAATTTCTCTTTTAAAGCTGCATCTATAATGTTGGCATGCATAAGAGGCCTTGATATATCTGGACCTCAATCTTTCTTATTGGTGCAACAATAGAGCCACCATGTGGTTGGACAAAAAAAGGTAGTTGACTAATCTTCCCTGCAGATTTCTGTTTATTAACTCAACATTTATTCCTGGTATACTAACTGTCTCTTAGCAGTATTGGCCTTCACATTTAGATAACTTACATTTATTAATTTAGCAGAGGTTTTTGTCAAAGGAGACTCAAAAATGAAGGGGAAAACAAGCAATTCAACATAAAGGAGTCAACAACTGTAGCAGTGAAGTTGTTCAAAGTTTTTATTAAAAAACTATCACTAGAAAAATAACACTTTTTCTGTTGAATAATGGCAATGGAAAAGTAAAGCTTTATTAAATAAGTTCTTTCAGTTTTTACTGTTTTGTTGAATAATGAAAAATTACCGGTCTACGTTGTTGTTATTTTCCATAGAATTTCTTTATTTCAAGACTTCAGAGATCACAGGATAGCTTTGTGTGAGGAACAGACCGAAATGTAATCATTATTCATTCAAAATCTAAACTCCACCAAGCAAGTTCCCCACTGATTATTTTCACATGCAAATGAGCTTTGTGGCAAACTCTTCACTGTTGCCACAGGTGAACACAGAAGTGTTTGTCAGCAGCAGCAAATTTCCATTGTTGCCAAAGTTTTGCTGCAGGTTCACCACTACCGGTGAAGAGCTGCAAACTTCTGGCAAACATTTGCGGCAAATCGCAAGCTAATTTGCATGTGAAAATAATGAGTGGCAAGTTTGCAGCTAGTTTGCAGCAAGTTTGCCAGACCGCTACATTTTTTTTGTAAGGGTACATATGACAAAGCCTTTCTTTACTTCAGCGACACACAGCAGATGTGATGTACAGAAATGAAGGGGGAAAAAACGAGACTTTGCAAACTTCACTGGTTCCCATATGTACTGTCAACAGCAGATTGTTGGTATGGTGATAGGTTTAATTACACCTATTTTGCTAAGTCAGAACTTTTCTGTCTTGACAGTGCTGAGACTTTAAAAATGTTGAAACCCTGTTTGAAAATTAAGGGGATTTGCTTCAAAGCTCCAACAAATGAGTGTGTTCTCATCACCCGGGAATTAGTAGGAGAAAACTCAGAGCGCAGTGAGCAGAATTTTTTTTTTCAAAACAGACCAATTGATGTGTGTTTAAAATATATTTATTTCTGCATCAGTTAATAATGACAGTAATCATATTTGTTTGATTTTCTCAGACATGTTGGAAGCAATCAAATGTTTCAGGCAAAACTCAGTAGTAACACAACCAAGAGCACCCTATGCATTTTTAAAGGGAAAGTTTCACAATTGCAGTTCCATGCATTTCAGTGTCTTGTGGCTCTTATGAAAATTATTTTAATAGAATGCAATGAGAGAAAATGAACATGACCTTGACATATGTTTGCAAATCACCAGAAGGAAAATATTGGATAAAAAATCTGCATTGTAATTTTAAAGAATAAAGAGAAATAAGCACCCCCTGTTTTTTTTTTTTGTTGTTGTTGTTGTTGTTGTTTTTGTTGTTGTTGATTTTTTACGTCTATTCCTAAAACAGGCAACGTGCACCACAGGTTGCTGCAGGTTCACCACTACCGGTGAAGAGCTGCAAACATTTGCGGCAAATCGCAAGCTAATTTGCATGTGAAAATAATGAGTGGCAAGTTTGCAGCTAGTTTGCAGCAAGTTTGCCAGACCGCTACATTTTTTTTGTAAGGGTACATATGACAAAGCCTTTCTTTACTTCAGTGACACACAGCAGATGTGACATGTATGGAAATGAAGGTGGAAAAAACGAGACTGTGCAAACTTCATTTGTTCCCATATGTACTGTCAACGGCAGATTGCTGGTATGGGTAATAGGTGTAATTACACCTATTTTGCTAAGTCAGATCTTTTCTGTCTTGTGGAAATGATTGTGTGAATATTGTTTACATTTATCAAACTTTTTCATGAACCTAGAAAGTGTTCCATGAATCATATCGGACGCCTGGTTTTGCTTTTCATTTTCTAGTGTTTTTACTTGTATTGGCATATGTTCTTAGTGGATAATGTGACGTTTAACATATTAAACGTATTTTAAAAATGTGGCTCCATGGTGCTCATACTTTGTTTAGAGAGTCGCAATGTCCGTTTTTTTGACAGTGCTTCACTCGTCAAAGTGTGTTATTGCATGATATTAAAGTGCAACAAAGTCAGAAAAGACAAAGAAAGCATGAAAAAAATGGTCTGCTGTTTCTCCCAGATGCGGCTGAAATGTAATCTAAGCACAAACGAAGCATGTCAAGCAGAATTATCCGTTATTTTTGTGTATTACCTGTAAAAAAGGAGCTTCGGGTGTTCAGTCTCATGATTGTGTATGTATCTGCTTTTTTAAAATGTTCCGATCAGACAGTTATTTCCTTTTAAAGCCGCTCATTATTGGCAAACTTTAAACTCTTGTCAGGTGAGGGGTGGCGCTTCACTGCTGCCGGGATGCATACAGGACGGATTAGCATTTACACCTCAAATGTGATGTGGTCACGTGTTTTTGACCATATTCATATGTGGTTTTTGTGATCCGATCACAAAACCTTTTAGACCCCATTTAGACCTGTATTTAGAGCTGACCACATGTGACTGGATCAACCGAAATGCATTTTAATACCAGGTGGAAACGGGTCAAGGTCTTCTGGATCCCTGACTATATATTGCTCTGGGCCCCTTTCCCATTAAAAAAATGCCGTTTAGAATTTGTTGTGGGAATCGTAACCACCTTTCACCCCAACTACGGCCCTGGAGATCGGAACCAGAAAACAGTCCAGCTGCAATTTGAAACATCATGGCGTCGCCAAGAGGTTAGTGAGGAAAACTGTGTATGTTTAAATTTATGGTATGGAATTTGATTATATTGTAAAAACTGGTTGTCTGGCAGTATTACAAAACAAGGGCATAATATGAATATGTTCATTCTAATGGGAGTAATGGAAATGCTCCAGATGCAAATGAAAATTAGTTTGTGTTTCAGGGCAAAGCACTTTAAATTGAATATATTCATTAATGTACTGCATAAAGCACTTGGATTGTTCTTGAAATGTAGTCTTCTTTTAAATGAATCAGAATTGTTGGTTACTTGAAGAGGTTTTAAAAAGTAAACCATGTAAATTAGGAATCTACAAAGGACAAGCACATGGTGTGTATATTGACTGTGGACTGAGAGTACAATTAAATTAAATCAGACAATGTCACAGTTAGGGTCAGCTATATTGGACTCTTTCAAAAAAAAAAAAATTCAATAAAGAAAATCTAAGATGGAACAGTTTCAAGACATGTTAAGCTTCAGGCCAACTAAAACTTTGACATTCTTTGAAAGATGTGTCAAGAAATGTGTACTGTTGAGAAAATCTAACCCATACTAATGGGCTAAATACAAAGAGATTCATTTTCGCTTGTCAAGCTGAAATAATTAATGAAAATGTATAATTTAAATTGACAGTGCTGAGACTTTAAAAATGTTGAAACATTGTTTGAAAATTAAGGGGATTTGCTTCAAAGCTCCAACAAATGAGTGTGTTCTCATCACCCGGGAATTAGTAGGAGAAAAAAAGAGCGCAGTGAGCAGAATTTTTTTTTCAAAACAGACCAATTGATGTATGTGTTTAAAATATATTTATTTCTGCATCAGTTAATAATGACAGTAATCATATTTGTTTGATTTTCTCAGACATGTTGGAAGCAATCAAATGTTTCAGGCAAAACTCAGTAGTAACACAACCAAGAGCACACTATGCATTTTTAAAGGGAAAGTTTCACAATTGCAGTTCAATGCATTTCAGTGTCTTGTGGCTCGTATGAAAATTATTTAATAGAATGCAATGAGAGAAAATGAACATGACCTTGACATATGTTTGCAAATCACCAGAAGGAAAATATTGGCTGCCCATGGTGCAGGACATGTTGACTTTGTCATAATTAATTATATATTAATCTTACTTTTCTTCAGTAAAAATAAAATAAATAAAAAATAAACAAAACTGCTAATATTAATTGTGAACATTGTCTTAAGATTCGGAAGAAGAAAATTAAATCATATGTTGCTCATGCTGTTATTTAGCACATTTTGAAGTGTGCGTATCCCCTGAGATACATTGCCAGATTAAGGGAAGAAAAAGGGTTAATCCACAATTTTACACATACACATTTATTACATTTACACATGTCATACAAGCAACCTTAAAGCTAAACTTTTTTCAGTTTTGTTGCACACACACACTCTCTCTCTCTCTCACACACACACACACACACACACACACACACACAAATATATCAAAAATTAATTTGGATATGTTTTACTTAAGTCCAAATGATATAAAAAGTGACATGAAATGATTTTTTATTAATAATTTTCCACTCTTGCCTATTTTAGGTCTAATTTATCGATTTAATTAAATAAATGCACCTTTCAATTTGGTAAACATGTGCTGCGCTGTTGACCTCACTAAACATTCTTCAAAACATGAAGAAATGAAAAACTGCACCGAAATGTTAATAATCCAGCAATTATGAATAAATAGATCCTCATGGACAACTAAAGACAAGTGGGAATTGAACTTCCTATGTGGGCTGATACTGACCTCTGTGTGAAGAGAAATGAAAGAAGAAGGTTAATGATTTTGGTAGACTACATAAACGTTCATCCCAGCAGAAGGCTACTAAGGCAGTTATGTTCCAGAAAGAGTTCCGAATTAAATACAAAACCAATTAAATTCAAGGGGAGAACATGTTTACCCATTTATTTATTTATTTATTTATTTATATATATATATATATTTTTTTTTCTATTTTTTTTTTATTATTATTTTTATTTTTTTTTTTTTATTTTTTTTAATGGAAAAATATGTGCAAAGAATTCAAATGACTCAGAAAATTAAAGCTTCTGCTTTGCATTCATGGTTGCAAAACTGGCACAAGACACAGGTCTAGAGTATATGCTAGCTAAATACTTTTCATGTTCTAAATGTACTAAATTATAGTGTGGTCTAGGCTGATAAGTACCCAAACTACAGGTTGCATTTTTTTTTTTTTTTTGCAACATATTTTAAAATCAAATACATATGTTATCGTATAAGTTTAAGTTTAATTGATACAACTTAACCATGCCTACTGTATGCCATGTCTGAAATTTGTCTTGAAAGTTTCTTTTTTTTGGAGTGACAATTAAAGCAACTAATACCACAAATCATCACTGAATTCATAACATCAATTGCAAATACTGACGTTAGTGCTGTTGTTTTCCCGCCAAAAATGATGTCATTTCATGGAAGATTATGTAATTAAGGATCTCGCTAAAAATTAAAGGGGGGTGTTATTATAAAAGACTTACAGGATGGAGAGTGATATTGAGGACGTAGGGGAAAACATCTCGGTCACATGGAGCGTAACCCTGGTTCTCTGAGTGGGAACAAGATGCTGCATATTTGCTTATGCAATCATGCCAATTTATTGGCTGATGCGCTTAAGCGACACCCATAGGGAGCTACATCATGGGCTCCATAAAGGCGCCTGCTTTTGCGCCATCGAGTCAGATTTTCTTCAGGAAGGCACGAGCCTATGCAGCTGCTAGAGAGTATGGCCAGCTACATAGTGTCTCATTCCCAATCAGGATATCAGGGTTAAGTTCCATGTAATTCGCTATGGGAATGATATACATTCACACCATGCGAACAGTTTCTGCCAACTGTCTAAGCCCGTGTGGCAAGCATATAGCGGCGCATAAGCGAGCTAAAGCATCTGAATAAAAAGAAGGAATTATGAGTTTAGTCTTGTTCCAACAGAGAGAACCTGAGAAGCAGAAGTCAAACACTTGTCCAGATTATAAAATCTAACAAATGTATGCAGAGACGATCAGCCTGCACCATACAAATGTCTTCCAAGGATGCACCTCTAGCCAAAGCCCATGAGGATACCATGCTCCTCGTAGAATGCACTCAAATAACTGGCGACGGTTAACCGCATGCTTCGTAAGCACTTGAAATTGCATCAATAAGCCAATGAGACAGTCTTTGCTTGGACACCAAAACACCCCTGTTGCGGCCACCAAAGCACACAAACAACTGTTCTGACTTACGCCACTGGTTAGTACAGTCAACATAAACTCACAATGCCCAAACTAGGCAAAGCATTTGCAACCTTTCATGCTCCTCCAACTCAAATGGGGGAGGACAGAAAGCCTGAAAATTAATGGTCTGCGAGCGAAATGATGTCGAAATAACCTTAGGCAAATAGCCCAAATGAGGTCTTAACACGACTCTTAAACACCCTGGCACAAAATCCATACATAAGGGATTGACCGACAGGGCATGCAAATCACAGACTCTTAAACTAAGCCAATGCCACTAGCAGGGCCATTTTAAAAGTCAAAAGCTTATCAGTGACTGTTGCCAAGGGCTTGAACGGAGCACCCGAGAGTACCTCTAAAACAATAGATAAATCCGACAAAGGAATACGGATGGGATGAAAAGGTCTAAGCCTGCGTAGCCCACGCATAAAATGAGAGACAAGAGAATGTCTATCGACAGGGACTCCACTGATAAGCTCAAATGGCTGAGATCTCGATGTTGAGCAGCCAAAGTCTCAGAGTGGGCTAACACCAAACAATCATCGAGATAATTCAAAACGTGGATGCCTGGAAGCCTCATTTTGTGAAAGTGCATGGTGCTAGAGCAATTCCGAATGGAAGGACGCAAAATTGACACACGAATCTGAGAAAGCGCCTGTGCTTCGAATATGGAAATAAGCATCCTTCAAATCCATTGTCACAAACCAGTCCCCCGACTGTACTTGTGATATTATTTGTTTCTGCGTCAGCATTCTGAATTGACAGTTCATTAGAGTGAAATTCAAACATCTCAAATCCAGAATGGGACGCAAGCCGGCATCTTTTTCGGGACCAGAAAATAGCGGCTGTAAAAGCCACATACTCTCTGAGAAGGGGGAATCTCCTCTATTGCCCCCTTTTCTAAGAGAGAATGAATTTCCAGAATCAAAAATGGGGCTTCCCGAACAGAAACTTCTGTTAAAACAACCCCATTGAATACCGGCAGAGCCCGCCTGAACTGAATTACATAACCATGCTTTATCGTTTGAAGTATCTAGCTCTAAATGTCCTTCAGCTGCTGCCAAGACGACAGATGGGCAGACAGAGGGATTAATGCATGGCTCTTGCCTGCAGCGCGACCTGTAACCACTAGATGGCATGCCTGGCTTAATTTTGGCGACTGCCACAGAACCAGCGGCACAGCGAAGGGAGGACTTCGCTCCTCCAATACTGTGGCTGGTTGAAGGGAATTCGATAATGTTTTTACCTTTATTGTATTTAGGCATAAATGATGAGCGCCCTGAAATGTATCTACAGTAGGAACTTTGACAGAATAAACCTTTTCCCTGGTATTTTGAATGGGGAAAAGTGTATGGACATTGGGGGAATGTTGCAAGGATACCGAACATGAACTGGAGCTGCAGCGGGCTTTTCTCACTCTCTGCGGGGAAGCATCTGTTTCACAGTGTGGAATTTGTCCAGCACTGACTGGACTGCATCACCGAATAGTCCAGATTGTGACACAGGGGCATTAGAAAGGCCTTGTCCTTGTCATGAATATCCGTGAGCGTAAGCCACAGATGGCATTCCACCGCCATGAGGCCCACCACATTCTGACCAACAGCACAAGCAATGTGTTTGGTGGCTCTCAGTGGCAAATCAGAAGAACAGAACAGCTAGGAGGTAGTTCATTTAGCGCATTGGCCTGCTAAAAAACAGTTGTCCAAGATTAATTTACGATCCTCCGACTGCGTTTCATCCGGCCAGTCCAGATGCAACTTCTCCACCACACGTGTATTAACCTCCAACGACTCCGTATAAGTTACCAAAGGTCTGGAAATCCGAACACTTGGAGGCAAGGCTTCAGCCTGGCCGCAGACGAAATCTTCGTAATCCAATGTTGCCATAGACATGGCATCCTCATCCTCAGTGCCGATGGAAACCGCTGTGCGGGCCTCAGGTTTAGGATGCAAGTGTCCACGTGTAAATTCCAAGGGAGAACGTCGAACTGAACCCGGGGAGAGTGACAGAGACAACCGTAGGTCAGCCTGTTGCTCAGCTCTCATCTCCTCGGCATCTGCGCCGGTCTCCCACGGTCTCCCCACCACCCACACACACGAAAACACTTATTTTGAGTAAAGAGACCAGAAGAGACCAGACATGAGCTTTACTCAAACTAAGTAGTTGCACAAGTAGTTAATAAAACAAAGGGTAAAAAAAGAGAAAGCAATATGAAATATGTACCCAAAATAGACCTACAAAATATAGGCTATATAATTGAATGCATCTGTAGATGTTAGCCAGCTACAGGCCCGGTTCCAAATCAAAATCACTGAGGGTGCTTCTGAAAATAGTGGGGGTGCTCTGTATGAAGTGGAGGTGTATCGTAATTACACATTTTTTAATAGATTAAATCATGTTTAAATGCTACTAAAACAACGTAAAGAACAGTTTTTCATGTACAAAACGTTTATTGCTTTGCTTTTTTTTTCACATGATCTTTCGCTGAAAATGACAGCAAAATGCTGCACCTGCAGATTAGGACATACGTTGATGCAGCATTTTGTGTGTACACAAAATGCAGGGATTTTTGTGTGTTTGCTTGGATTCAAGGAAATCTGCTTGCCAATTTACAGTATTAGTCTTATATATTCAATTCAGCAGAGGTGTGCAATTATTGTGGTAAAGGGGCCACATCAGCCGTTAAGTAGATCATGGAAGAGAAAAGACAAAAATTTCTGCATAGTTGTAGCTTTTTAGCCCAGAAGTCAGCCGCGGACCATGCATTTTAAGTCTAGGCCTTCAGTGCGATTCATGCCTTTAAGAAAACACAGTTTCACAATGAATAAGACGTTATTCATACATTATGTGGCAGTCAACTAATAATCCCAACTGACATTTTAAATACATGTCCACGCACGAAAGCCAGGACTTCAAATGACACTTAATGCTCAAGCAAGCCTAATTTTAACTGCAGCATGACTGTTTTGTGAAATGAATGACAAAAATCATAATTTTTCATATGAATCTACCAATGAGGTCTATAATACCTGGAAAATATATATCTAATAATATTTTAGATTTAAATGTAGCTTGCAATAAATTCATTTCGTCAGGGTACACGGTTATGCGTTCCATTCAAGTTGGATGTGGGATATTCCTACTTGATATCACCAACCAAAAATGCATTCCATTCCCCGATATTCGGAAGATGACGTTTAAGGAAACAAAACTGCAGCACTCCCGTTAGCTTAGCAGGGGTTTGACTCTCATTAGAAATGTCTCCTAGCAACCCAACTGATAAACAATGCTGCAGTGCCAGCATTTGTGCTTCAGGTTTACGATTATCAAAAGAGATTATAATGTTTTATACACGTTTCTGCCAGCGTTTGTTAAACAAGCTTTAATATCATGTAATGTGGAAACGAACTCATTTATCGATATTACTTAAAGTGAATGTTTATCACTTACTTTGTATATCTCCCTGAGTGTGGACATGTTTGTGTGACATCATGCCCCTGCATCTCGATGTGAACAACAAGGGCCAGACGAGATCATGCACTGAAGAACAGAAAATCTGACTCGATGGAGTTAAAGTGAGTGCCTTTAAGGAGCCCAGACGTAGCTCCCTAGGGGCGTCGCTTAAGCGCCATCAGCCAATAAATTGGTGTGATTGTATAAGCGCCTCAGATCACGTGAGACTCAGACGGTGTCCCATAGCGAATTCGCAGCTCGAGTTCCTATGAAAGGGAACTATAAATTAGGTAATAATTAATACAACATTCACAAGAAAACTTGATGTGATATTATAAAACCTGATAGTATAATGAAAGAAATCAATGATTTGCCTCTTTTAGAAAATGCAATATTTTCTCCAAATATATTAAGACATTCAGTATATCATGGGGACATAAAAATGTATTGCATGCAGGAATGACTTGTAGGCCTTTTATTTTAATAGCAAGCTAAATCTTCATAGATTTTAATATTTTGTGATACTTTTACCATCGTAAGTCACAAAGTGTCACAAAATATTAATAAAAAGCTCAGTACTAGTTAAATTAAAGGTCAAATAAAAAGTAAAAGCAGTGTCAGAAAGTAACTTCTAAATTAAGGATTTGATTTTCAGGGGCTTTTTTATGAGGGTATATATATATATAACCATTTAAAACGTGTCAAAAACTTCCATTTAATCAGTTTATTAAATTCTCAAGATTGAAAATGAAAATGCATATTACTCTAAGAATTAAATTAACATTTGCGTCTACTAACATGAAAAACTACGACTATAATAGAATATTAAGAACTATTTCAGATGTTAAAACTACGATGGCAATTTTTGTCCCCTCATTTTGAATTTCGGGGGAATTTGTGGCATTTTTGGGGGCATTTTTTGCCCCGAGTACACGTACATTTTTGACCCTGGTAAAAAGCTCAGTAGTAGTTCATTCAGAAGGTCTTTGAACTCCCTTCTCAAGAAACGTCCATTTTGACAAAACTCACGAACGCCACTAGAGCGCGCCAATAACCAGTTAGATTTGCTTGTAGGATTTGATTTTGGGTGGAGCCTCGTGAGCGCATTAGCCCATCCCGTTTCTAAGATATTCCAACTGCACGGCCAACGGCCATTTTACAAAACAGACGTCGACAGTGTAGGTGACAGGCACCTCACGGTATTAATCGGTTGTTCTCGAATATACTTCGTTTTGATCTCATATATTACTCTCGAAATACTTTTTAACGTTTTTCCAGCCAGCTTGTGTGTAATGATGTCTCGCGACCGGTCCCACAATCGCGGAGGATTCCAGCATCGAGGCCGCGGAGGAGTCGGGATGCGCGGCGGAATGGGAAACAACAACTTTAGAAATCAAAACCAGCATCCTTATCAGAACCGAGGGCCCCAGATGGGTGGTGGATTTAAAGCGAATCCGGGGAACCAGCCGAATCTCGGGAAACAACCGAATCCGGGAAACCAACCGATCCAGGCCTCTACCCCACAGGAATCCACCCTGAATAAGCCTGTGATCCAGTCACCTCCGGCGCAAGGCCCTGGTCTGGCCCAGCAGGGTAACAATAAAGGCCCGTCGCCACAGCAGACTGCCAGCGCTACTCCGACGAAGATCCAGTCTCCACTGCCACAAAATACCGCCACCATTAAGAACCCAGGCCTCGGTTCCCCACAGAACCAGCCAAAAAAGATTCAACCCAAAGGTGGAATGGGAAACGACCAGAAACCGCCTGTCCCTATAAACGAGCAGACACAGCAACAGACCCCAGAGAACGTGGAAGGCTCTCAGGCGCAGGTAAAATAACTTAAAAATAAGATATATAGATTTAGATATTTACAGTCATTTTAATGAGAATATTGTAGATTTGAGCAAATGTCTAATGGTATCGTTCCAGCTAACATTAGCTCGCTAACACCTGGATGCTGAAACAGATCCGCCATTTTGTAGACGCTTAAACAAAGGGTGGATTCATAGTACTAGTCCCCTCTGGAGTCTCTGCCCGTGCATTAAATATGCATTAAATGTCTTTACACGTTTTTAGCTATTAGCAGCTGTTTTGTGTCGCATTATTGATTTTTCTATGGTGTAGCGTGGCCTAGGTCATGTTTGTGTTGTGGATGTAATTATATATTTTTTCTTCAGTAATTAATGCAACCTTACCTATAGTGTTGTATTTTTAAGCACTGAAGTAACGTGTTTTAACGTGATAGTTCACCCACAAATTAAAATTATTTCATCTATAAAACCTCATGCCATCCACATTAGTGTTGTGCAGAAGAGAGTCATACACATGTGGGATGGCATGAGATTAAAGGAGAGTCCTTTAATAATTTGCAATATGTTACTGAGATTTAGTTAGTTTTGTGTTGGATTTATGGGCCAGTCAGGCTGTGTCCTTACTGAGTGTACCTCTTTATGTAACGTTTAAAAGTTATGATTGTAAAACTTATGTCTGTTTAAACCTACTTCATTTTTTAGGAATTTAGGGCAACACTCTCTTTGCTGCGCAAACCTGGAGAGAAGACTTATACTCAACGTTGCCGTCTGTTTATTGGCAATCTGCCTAACGACATAACTGAAACAGAATTCAGGAAATTGTTTGCAAAGTATGGAGAGCCCAGTGAGATTTTCATCAATCAAAGCAAAGGTTTTGGCTTCATTCGACTGGTAAGATTTAAAGTACACTTGACTCAGTAAACTTTCTTGTGATTGTTTTATATATACATTAAACCAACTCGATCTTTTTGTCTTTAGGAATCTCGTGCCTTGGCTGAGATTGCGAAGGCTGAGCTGGATGATGTTCCAATGAAAGGCAGACCACTCAGAGTTCGCTTTGCCACTCACTCTGCTGCACTGTCTGTGCGCAACCTCTCTCCCTATGTTTCCAATGAGCTTCTGGAAGAGGCCTTCTCCCAGTTTGGAGTAGTGGAAAGAGCTATCGTGATCGTAGATGACCGCGGGCGCTCAACAGGGAAAGGCATTGTTGAGTTTTCTTCCAAACCTGCTGCACGGAAGGCCATTGATCGTTGTAACGATGGAGTGTTCCTTCTCACATCGTAAGTTTAATTTATCTTCTTGTGTGCCAAGTAATTTTTTTATTGGATAGATTTGTAGAATTTATGCCACTGCTTTATTTTTTTTAGGTCACCCCGGCCAATTATTGTTGAATTGTTAGAGCAGTACGATATTGAGGATGGTTTGCCAGAGAAGCTTGCGCAGAAGAACCCCAATTATCAGAAGTAAGTTCTAAATGTGTTTTTTTTTTTTTTTTTTTTTTTTTTCTGTGGCCAGAATCACAGTCTCTTAGGTCTGGTCATCAATTTTGAGGTCTCTGGTGGTTGTAAAATGTGAATAGCTTTTCTATCATGTAAATGAAGCTGGGCAAGAATTTGGGTGGGGGTGCTTGGCTGCAGTAAACAAAGATGTTACTGTACTTCACCTAACTATATTTGCTGGTTCATCACAGTTTAAGCCCAAAGTTTACTTGGGTTTTGACGCAAACACTCCATTACTTAATTTGCCTGTGCGCGCACAAATATATTTTAATAGTCTTTCAAACTCGAGTTATAAAAATGCAGTTAATTCCTGACCTCCTTACACATGCGCTCTTGACGTGTACTTCCACTATTGTTGTTCCCACCTTGGTTTCTTGTTGTTCGCCAGTGATCGCATAATCTTCTTGCACTTCTTCATGCCACCTTGTGGACCTAGTAATTAGTGCAATGATTTCCAGGCGACTGTGCTTGTTTCAAAAGATTGGGCCACACACGTATAGTGCTTGTGCACTCTGTTGCTGACGTAATTTAAGCCATGCATACTGTAAGAGTTCCCACAAAACCAAAGTATACAATATGCCCTTTCCCACCTAGAGTCCTGGTATTTTTCCCAAAGTAATATTAATCTTTTTCTTTAGAGGAACGGAACACCCATGGAGACTTTTCCTCTCTTGCATTCGCACTCACAAAAGTAACCCCCTGAGTGACGTCATCTAGTATAAAATTCTTTTTGACTTCTTGCACGTGCGATTCCACAAGTATCCAAAGTGACTGTCTTTGTTAAAGTCCCTCTCCAGTCACTGGTTTAGCCCCTAAAAACTCATCTTTGTTAATCAAAATTACAAATTTAATTTTTTTTTTTTCCATGAAAATAATCCCTTCATGCCTTAAAATGGCTTAGATATAACTCTACACCTTTGCCTAATTTAGTATGCGTGGATACACTCGCCTGCAGCTCGGGCTCGCTGTTTCCCCAGGATAAATTGATGGAACCGCTTTGGGCTTCAATATAAGTTTAGTGGCAAAACCCATCTGTTTTTGGGTGTAATTTTCAAAACAGTTCTCTGAAAAATGACTCTTGGAAGATTTGCTGGGACATTACGATTTTTCCATTTAAACAAGATAAATATCTTGGATTTTCATATCCTTTGGTAATACATGAAGGCTCACCATTTGTCTTTTTGCAACTTTGCATCCAAACACAGAACATGTCTTGCAAAATACCGATACGTAGCTACACCTGGCTTCTCATGATACCCCTTGCTTCACCCTAGTGTATGCTATTGATTTGGAAAGCCCAACCCCGCAAGTTGACGGGATTGATCCCTTAGGTTTGTGACATATGAAACCCTGGTTGTCTGAATCTGTGTTTTTGAGATTGTCTTTGGTACATTGCAGTTCCAAGGCGAAAATGCTCAGCCATGGCGTTGACTGCTGATTTCACTCATGGTATGTCTTCTAGCATATAAAGAACACCATATGGACATGTAAACAAGGTTAAAAACTTGATTTTCACTGGAGGGGGTCTTTATGGGAATTGTAAACTTAGAGCAGTCCTCTGAGTAGCAGGCTAGCACCTACAAGTTTGTTTACAAATGGCGGCTGCCGACTCCTCGCAACTGCCATTGTATTGTTCGCATAGGTTTCTGACCAATCACAGGCTGTGGGATCTTCCATGGTCCCTCTACACCCCCAAAAGTAGGACCTAAACATGTCCCCTAAAACGACTTCAGGGAACTATAGTGCCTCATGCAAAAACAACAAAAAGTACTAGACCAAGGGAAAAGTACCTAAAACGGGCTTTTGTTCCTGGAGTGGGAAAGGGCCTTTTGGCCTTAACGCCACTCAAATTAGTGTTTTAATCTTTTTCTCTGCTGGTGCTTGATAATGGTGCTTGACTTCTTTTTAACACGTTCTGATTTCAACTCAGGGAGCGAGATCAGCCTCCACGGTTTGCCCGTCCTGGCACCTTTGAGTTTGAATACTCCCAGCGGTGGAAGTCCCTTGATGAGATGGAGAAACAGCAGAGGCAGCAAGTGGAAAAGAACATTTGTGAGGCCCGTGAGAAGCTGGAGTCAGAGATGGACGATGCCTATCATGAGCATCAAGCGAACTTGCTCAGACAGGGTATGTATTATGTCAATGTATTAGTGTTTGTCTTTGTAGATTATGCACAAATTGTTGTAGATTATGTAATAAATATATATTTGTTTCAATAGACCTTCTTAGACGTCAAGAGGAACTCCGGCGCATGGAAGAGTTACATAGTCAGGAGATGCAGAAACGTAAAGAGATGCAGCTCAGGTATGTCTGTTTGTTGTGGTCTTTGGTGCTGGAGAACCTAGTCTGGTGTGAACAATTGATGAGTTTTGTCCTTGGTTAAACTTTTGCACCCATTGACTGATTCTCACCAAAAGGCAAGAAGAGGAACGCCGTAGGAGAGAGGAGGAGATGATGCGCCAGAGGGAGATGGAGGAACAGATGAGGCGCAAGCGTGAGGAGTCCTACAGAATGGGGGGCTTCATGGATAATGTAAATAATGTGTTTCAGAATGCTTTTAATATTCAAATGCCACCTTGATGGAATCCTTACATATATAACTCTTAATTTATATTTTTTTCCTCTCTACAGAGGGAAAGGGAGATGAGAATGAATTCTGGTGGAGGCATGGGTTTGGCAGGTACGATGCATTTTAGATCTGAAAATTAAAATTAAATTTATGCATTTGGCAGATGCTTTTATCCAAAGCAACTTAGTGCATTCAAGGTATACATTGTATCAGTTTGTCTGTTCCCTGGGAATGGAGCTCATGACCTGGTGTTGCTAGCGACATTCTCTACCAGTTGAGCTACAAATTACATGCTGTGGTCTGATGGTTTGATTTCAGAAAGATATATGGAGCATTTAAGAGAATGTATATAAAAAAAAAATATATATAAATATGAATCATTGTAGGGCCCTATGAAATCCGTTAATATTTTTTTCCTAATTCCATTTTATTTTATCCCAAATTCTGTGTTTTCCATTTTATTTTATCTGAATAAAATAAAATGTTTTAAAGTTGAATTACATTTTAGAATTAAAAAAAAAAAACTGTCTAATCAAATCAATTCATAGAATTGAAATCAAATGAGAACAGAACAATTACTTTTCAACATGCCATTGCATAATTTATCAAATGAAGTGCTTTTATACTGATCCTCACAGCACATTGCAAAACCCAAACTTTATTTTATTCTTATTTATTTCTTGGTTAAATTCAGTGCTGCCCAGTAGAGCATCACAGTATTAATGAAAGCAGTGATTAAGCTCTTGCTTGTGAGATGTTGCTTAAATATAATGTAATTATTATTAATGTATTGATAATTATATCATAATTAGTACTACTACATTCAATATTACATTTTACTATACAGAAGTAATATATTTCTCACCAGAATTGTTTTTCTTTTTTTTTTTTTTTCTTCACGCGTCTAGTTAAATGGAGTTTTTCTTTTGGTGGAAAACCAGTTGTTTTTGATAACTTCACTTCTCACCTCTGGAAAAGCAGTTTGCTATATTGGCTAATGTCCTTATTAAACTGCAAAAGGCTATGATTTAATTATGTAAAAATATAGTCTGCATGTGCTGCGGTTCACAGGGAATGAATTGCTCTGCTCTGTCATTTATACACACAGAGCGCACGTTAATGATGCAGTTAGGGTATGAATGACCGGCTTCTCCCATTCACTTACTGTTTAAGCTCATGCAGACCATATATTTCTTTAATCAAATCTCAGCCTTTTGTGGTTTAATCATCACTCTAGGTCTAGGTCATATCACAATTTAAATAAGATTAATTGTGCATTTATACATTCATTCATCCCAATATGTCATTCTGTGACATTCCACGTTTTATAGTTAATTCCGATTTTATGACTGGATTCCGCGATTCCGTCTGTGTTTTCCACATCGTGGAAACCATAGGGCCCTATCATTGTTGGTTTTCCTTTAGTGGCTCTAAAAATTCAGTTGAGTGCTTCCTCTACTGGATGCTGTTCATGATACCAATTTATACCCTTTGTTTAAAAATAAATAGAAATGCCTTTTGGGTCACCTGGCCAGAAGTTCCCATTGTCAGGGATGAATTTCGATTCACATCAGGGGTTAGGAGGATCACCAGCTGGGGGCATGGCGGCCAACGAAATGGTAATGTATCCCTGAGTTGAAAGAGAATGAGTGTGTGTATCGTGTAAGTGTTAATCTGTCGGTTGAGCTGTTGTGACCCATGAGAACTGTGGCCATTTGTAGCCGTAGGTGTGGATTATTTGGAGTCAGTAGACCAGCTTTTTGTTTCCTGTATGATTTGACTGTATTGCCACCACCTAGTGGCAGAAGTCGATGTCAGCACTCAAGCTCAGCTACTCTCACTTCTCATGTTGCTTTGCAAGTCTGTCTGTACTAAGGCCAAAGAAATTTTATGCAACTGTTTGCTTACAGCACTTATTTGTAAATCCTGTCTAAATTGCAAATAAAGGCACATTTACCCTGTGTTTGAGTAGTTTAAGCAATGTGTCATAGTTTTAAAGAAAAAGCCTGGACTGTTCTTAATATTTGTTGAAACAATGCCTTATGAAATCCTGTGCTTGTTTTTGTGGTGAACCAATTTTTTTTTAATTTTATTTTTTTTTATTTTTATTTTTTGAGAGACTAGGGTCTTTTAGTACAGATTGACTTTAAAGCAACTTGATCACGAATGTCAAATGGACTTACAGTGAAGATTACTTGGCTGAGCTTTTGAGGAGCTGCTGTTGGTTGGCATCCATACTTGCATTTTGCAGATTTTTTTAATGACGAGAATTGAGCTGGGCTTGGTCCATATTTGCCATAAAGAAGATGATTGGCAGTTTTTCTTAGTCTATGCACTGTAGTGTAGGTATGGCACATATTCTCTCATCACCATGAAATAAACTTTTTGTCTCTTATCTGGTGTACTTAGGAGATTTTTTTTATTTTATTATTATTCCAAAATTTAAAGCATGTATGTCTCAATATAGACTACCTTTTTATCTATTGAAGTGGGTACACTGAGACGTTCTGTTTAATCCATGTCCAGAAATTAAATAACAGACTGGTGAATTTGATCTGACCTGAAACCGTGGTGGGTGTAAGTTGCAGTGAAAATGTAATCTCCACAGCAAAGCCAATGATTTCCAAATTGTTGGAATTTCAATGTGCTTTTCTCTCTGCAGTATTTTGTTAGCCATACCCTTGGGTGCCAGAATTACAGTCAGTGTTAATGGGGACTGTGTACAGTATCTGATTTGGGTTATCCATCTATGAGAACTAGGAATAGGCCTGAAAGATCTGTACATTTAGACTGCAAATGGGTATTTAACGTTTTGATTCTTAGGTGAAACCTAAGAATGGGCATTTTTGTAGTATTTTGAGAGATAAAACCTAAACAAGAATCTCTTCTCATCCTGTTGTCAGATATAACTTATTCATTTCTACATCAAAGAGGAACTCACTTCTGGAACTCAAATATTTAGCAAAACAAATTTTTTATACTTAATTGATGCAGATTATGAATCATTTAAAGGGGTCGCACACCGGATGCATTAGGTGGATGACATACAGCATCCTAAAATTCGAAGCCGTTGTTTTCTATGAATGTACGCACACTGCCGACGGCACCCAGATATGACTTTTGGGGCTGCTCAAAATTTTTCCACACCACGCACATTTTCCATTACATTGGACCCAAATCATAATAGGGGACATGCATTATACATAAGTTAGGAGAAACATTGTGTATTCATTTTCCATTAACAAGTTTCTTTTTTGTGATTGGACAGTTTGAATAAAGCCTAGGCTACTTGAGAAATTGTAGAATTAACATCACCCTTTCTAATCTTTCAGTTTGCATAACTACCAATTTCATAATTGACTAGTGGGTGGGTGGGTTGTCTGAACAACTAGACTTGGCTGTGTTAAGGACCCATGTATAATTAGTCTTCGTCATGTAGGGCTGCCCCCTGATAGTCGACCAATGGTTAGTCGATGAGAAGAGTCTTGGTGGTCCGAAAAAACTCCACAGGAAACCGATGAACGGTATTACCGCTGGTTGGACGTTAGGTGGTACTATGGGGTAATTTTCGTTATATTAAAAGCCTACCCAATAAAGCAAGACACCTTGATTTCAAACATAGAACTTTATTTTTTATTTATTTGAACTAAAACTTACAATGAAACTGGAAAAAAAATAAGTGCAATTAAAATGTTTTTTGTTCAACTTCTTGAAAGATGGTTTTACAACAGTTGTCAACATCTCTCTGGCAAAGAACCTACTTTATCTGTGCATTCTCTACCGGACTGGTATTTCATTTTCCAGGTGATTTTATTTTAATAAATTAATTTAAAATCAAATACATTTCTAAATTCCAATTGCACTTCAAACAAAAAAGCAATTGAAATAATTAAGTGATAAAATAATTTTATATATATATATATATACACACACACACACACCTTTCCATTTACCGTCAGGCAAGAATCCGTTTAAACATGCAGGTGGAAAATTACTTGAACAAATGAAGACATAAAAACAATTATAAATGTAAAAATAATTATGATGATGATAATCACTGAAATATAAATCATGGTTCAATGTGAACGTGTTTTTGTATTATTTTATGTTTTAATCACAGATGTATAGGCTGCAGAGTTGTGGTCACAATGAACTGCTCTGTGGAAATAAAGTGAACTCAAAGCACTTCCTGGGCTGAGACGTCTGAGGTCATTTGCAGCACTTATAGACTATACTGTTCTTGCAACAACCATAAAAAATCGGAGAGACAGAAACAAAGAAAGAGTGAGAACCTTTTACATGCGCATGTTCCATGAGACTGCACGCCTCCGTATCAGCGCATCATGCACACAGACAGCTTTTCTGTCTTCTGTTCTTAATAATATGTTTCTTCAAGCGCGTGTCTGGGGGAAATTATTTTTAATATTAATTTGATGATGATAATAATAGCCTAATAATAATAATTTAATACATGGGAAAACGAGCCAAATATCATCTTGACATCGTCAAAGGCATCAGCTATTGCCGATCACTGACCATCGTCGATCCTCGAGATCGTCTGTTGGCACAACCCTAATGTGCATTTCTATCTATAAATTAACAAAATGTTCAGACCGTTTCCTTGCTGGTTTTTCTGACATTCAGAATCATTACCGCTTTTGCCAGTGTCGCTGTGGCTCGCTTCGTGCGTGCGCTTGTAAAATGTATATTTTAAAGGCTCATTATTACGGTTTAGTATTTCTCTGTAATGTAGAACAGTGTTAGCAATGTTACTTTTAACATTCTCAGCCCTGGAACTCAAACCATTTTCTGATGCCCCCTCTCAGAAATATATTCAAGTAATTAATATCATAAAAATGCGACAAGTCGACTAATGGCTTAAATTAACTCCTCCTAGTCATCTAGGAAAATCTTTGGTCAGGGGCAGCCCTACTGTAATATTGTAGGGATGGCCGCGAGTACTGTGAAGTGACAGTATTGATCGATAATGAAAACGATGATAGATAATGATCATGCGTGATGTTACATTTCACTAAATTCGAAATTCAGAGACAACTATCCACAAACGTGTCAAAGAGGGGCCTTATGTTTAATTTTGAGATTGATTGTCATGCTTTTCGGTGGTACCTTGCAGTCTGAATCACCATGGCATCAAGCTTCAACACAGCGCACTGTCTTTCTTTCTGGGGAATAGCGACAGCACTCAACACTCTGGAGAAGCACAAACACCAGGACATGTTAAAGCGCACAGATAGCTCTGGAGAAGAACAAACAGTATAGGCGAGTCCTTCATTTCAAACAGCTTGACGGAATGCAACGCATGGTCTTCAAAACTATTTAAGACACCAAAACTTCTTGCAGAGGGTATTACCGACTGTTATTCACTGTGAAGCACAGCAAGTTATTACGCAAAAGCGCTCTTGAGAAATTGCATCTCAATTCATTTGAGAATTGAGACTCCCATTAAAATCATCACCACTAAAAATATTAATGTTAATAGTTGACCCCATTAATCGACTAGTCGATTGTTGGACAATTGGTTAACCACCATGGCATATCCCTAACACCAACCTGCAAACTCATCGTCACTCTATTCTTAATGAAGAAAAAAAAACCTTGGATATAACCTTTGTCTGTATGATGATTAGATTCGCTGTTTACGGGCTGCCACTAGTGGTCGACTGATATATCGCAGATGCCTATAAATCGACCAATATTCCCTTTTTTAACTATTATTGTCGGCATTGGCTGATACATTTGGCCGATTAATTTCTGAAACCACAAGGGCTCCAAGAATCGCCTGCTTGCATGTGAAAGAGCCGTCTTAAACATGTAAATGACCAATCACAGTTTGTTTTGTTGTTGGATGCTATCGTGTTTCTAATAGGTGCAATAAATGTGCAACAGCATCCTGCTTAAACAGTCCTGCATATCAGAGCTGTGACACTCGCATGAGCTCTTGTTTCAATTGCTTGTTTCATTCTTCCTCTCTCTTCTTAACAGCTCCCTGTAACTTACCTTGTCTAATGATAAAGGCAAATAACAATACAACTTCTATCATGTAGCCTACACTGTTTAAACCGACGCAATTCACAAACCTCACAAAATATGTACAGATAAGGACTGGGAAATATGTAAAAAATATTTTAACAATAATAGTTTTTAAAAAATATTGCGATATCGATTACGTCAACCCCCCCCCTGCAGAGGGTCGGTGAATTTTTGCTTTAAAATTTAATTCATATATTGAAACACGAAAAACATAAGACATTTCTAAATTAAAATTGCACTTTAAACTAAACAAAAAAAGCTATAAAATAACAAAGTGATCAAAACAATCTTATATAACCACCTCATATCCAAACATTTACTGTCTCCAACGGCTCCATTTTCCATCACGCAAGCATCCGTCAATGACACTAGGTGCAAAATTACTACTAGCCTATAGATTAAGAACTAAAGACAGTTATAAATGTATAGATGCACGCCTCTGAACAAACAGTGAATCAGACCCAAGCATTGATGGCTTTTCTTTTGTCTGTTCTTAAAAATACAGTTGAAGTCAGAAGTTTACATACACTTAGTTTGAAGTCATTAAAACTCATTTTTTTTAACCACTCTACAGATCTAATATTAGCAAACTATAGTTTTGGCAAGTAATTTAGGACATCTACTTTGTGCATAACACAAGTCATTTTTCCAACAATTGTTTACAGACAGATTGTTTCACTTTTAATTGACTATCACATTTCCAGTGGATATACTAAGTTAACTGTGCCTTTAAGCAGCTTGGAAAATTCCGGAAAATTGTCAAGCCTTTAGACAATTAGCCTCTGATAGGAGGTGTACTGAATTGGAGGTGTACCTGTGGATGTCTTTTAAGGCCAACCTTCAAACTCAGTGCCTCTTTGCTTGACATCATGGAAAAATCAGAAGAGAATCAACCAAGACCTCAGAAAAAGGAATATGGACCTCCACAAATCTGGTTCATCCTTGGGAGCAATTTCCAAATGCCTGAAGGTACCACATTCATCTGTACAAACAATAGTACCCAAGTACAAAAACCATGGTACCACGCAGCTATCATACCGCTCATGAAGGAGACGCATTGTCTCCTAGAGATGAATGTAGTTTAGTGCGAATATTGCAAATCAATCCCAGAACAACAGCAAAGGACCTTGTGAAGATGCTGAAGGAAACCGGTAGACAAGTATCTATATCCACAGTAAAACGAGTCCTTTATTGACATAACCTGAAAGGCTGCTCCAAAACCACCATGAAAATGCCAGACTACAGTTTGCAAGTGCATATGGGGAAAAAGATCTTACTTTTTGGAGAAATGTCCTCTGGCCTGATGAAACAAAAAATGTAACTGTTTGGCCATAATGACCATCTTTGTTTGGTAGAAAAAGGGTGAGGCTTGTAAGCCGAAGAACACCATCAGTAAATCATGTGGGTGGCAGCATCATGTTGTTGGGGTGCTTTGCTGCAGGAGGGACTGGTGCACTTCACAAAATAGGTGACATCATGAGGAAGGAAAATTGTGTGGATATATTGAAGCAACATCTCAAGACATCAGCCAGGAAGTTAAAACTCTGTTGCATATGAGTCTTCAAAAATGGACAATGACCCCAAGCATACCTCAGCAAAATGGCTTAAGGACAACAAAGTCAAGGTATTGGAGTGGCCATCACTAAGCCCTGACCTCAATCTGATTTTGTGAATCAGAACTGAAAAAGCATGTGCGAGCAAGGAGGCCTACAAGCCTGGCTCAGTTACACCAGTTCTGTCTGGAGGAATGGGCCAAAATTTCAGCAACTTATTGTGAGATGCTTGTGGAAGGCTAACCAAAACATTTGACCCAAGTTAAACAATTTAAAGGCAATGCTACCAAATACTAACACAGTGAATGTAAACTTCTGACCCACTTGGAATGTGATGAAAGAAATAAAAGCTGAAATAAATCATTCTCTCTACTATTATTCTGACATTTCACATTCTTAAAATAAAGTAGTGATCCTAACTGACCTAAGACAGGGAATGTGTTCTACGATTAAATGTCAGGAATTGTGAAAAACCGAGTTTAAATGTATTTGGCTAAGGTGTATGTAAATTTCTGACTTAAACTGTATATTAAAGTGTTTCTTCAAGCATGTGTCTTGTGACTAATAGCATTTCTTGTAATGTGTCACTGTGAGACGTCTTGCAGGTCGCCCGCCTGTTGCGGGCAGATGAGCAAAATTATCCACGCATGAAATACATTTGGACGAGGAGCTTGCGAACTGGATTCAGCCTTGTCATATTTTGCAGGTGGGGGGTGCTAGTTTCACACCCTGGCCACTGTTTAATTTATTTGACGGCATCCCAGATCTATGGTTTTGCCATTTCCCAATATTGTCGATCATCGTCTGTTCGCAATAGCATTGGGATCTTTGTAAGACATCGTCGATATCCGATTACATCGTTCTATCTCCCAGCCCTAGTGCAGATCCAGCATTTTCTGCCTTTTGAGCACTCCTATATCTTCCCTTGAAGCACATAATCTATCAGGATCAAATTTCTGTCCCTCTGACTCGCAAATGTGGCGTGACGGTGAGTCCGTTATGCTCGCTCAGCCATTAAAAAAAAAAACATATCGGTCAACCACTAATCATCACTCTTTATTCTTGAAATACAAAAACCTTTGGATGCTACTTTTGTCTGTATGGTGATTACATTCACTGTTTTTGGACTATCACCTCTATGTGCCTTAACTGATGTGTTCTGTGTGCAATAACTGTGGCGTGGCGCTTCTAATCCGGTGTGTGACCTTCTTTACTTGTAAGTCTTTTTAACTCGAGCATTGCCACAAAGAAAGTTTAGTATATCTGGATGTTAAATGTAGAATCTCTTAAGAATCTGTAAATAATCACTTAAAGGCAAGACCAAATCAAAATGACTCTTATTTACTTAATACACATTCCTGTTCTCATTAGTGCACGTAATTCCAAAGAAATGGTTTGGTTTTCATCAGTGTAATTCAGTCAAGTTTTAACAACATCGATGTCTTAGGATGTGAGTTGTCCTCTACACTTTCATTCTAGTCTGTCTCCATTCTGAAATGGAATCTGCACCTTCACGGTTCAATTCCGGAAGTCCTGCCCTGTTTTTTTCCTCACTGAACATTGTTTCACCCATAAATGTCACATTATGGAAGTAAAATGGGTTGTGAATTCAGTTTCATGTTGATTTTTATCAACAGTTTTTGCAAAAAGAATTTGGCATGCAGTAAGTGTAGATGGTGTCAATTCTTGCTGCACAATGCAAATGAATGTTATAGCAATGCTTAATGAAATGTTAAGATTAATGACGTTGTGCTTTTATTGAAGTTAAAGAATTCTAATCTGGAATATAGGAAAAAAAACTTCTGTCCACTGTATCACTTGTGCTGTTTTCATTCTAGATAGTTTCAGCTTGTAAGAACCCTTTAGATTAACATATTGATGAGAAGCATGTAAACCAGAAGAATGCAGCAATTTGTCAGCTCAGTCAGGACCATTTGTCTCATATGCAGACATTCCATCTGATCAGAGTAATTTTTATAATGGCTGCAAGTTTTGACAAGTGCCTTTGCATACATATCAGATGAATGTCATATTTCAAAATACATTGGAAAAAAATGTTTTATCCAAATAAAGTCAGCTGAGTAGGACATTTTTTAAAAGAATCAATGTCTTTAACTGTGGCAAAATGTAATGCCAGTATCAAATTAACAAACTAAAAATGTAATCATTATGCTAAATTTTTACTAGTCACAGATCTTTCAATTCTTCAGTGGAAAATTTGTACTTTTAAATATGCGTTCAAAGTGATTTCAAGAACAGAATATGTTATAGAATAATTATATTTAACTAAAACCCATTTTGTGCTCATAATTTAGAGGGTTGGTATTTTCCCAGATGGTTCAGGTTTTTTGTCCAAGCAGTAAAATCAAAACCCAACCTCTGACAATCGTAACTTTGGGACATCTAAGCCTTATCGCGTTTCTACTTCTAAATCGCTCGTGCAAATGTGGTCCGTATCTGTATACATTATTTTATTTTTTTATAGCTGCGCTATTCTAATGCAATGTAATGGGATTTGACTAATGAATACATTACCCTCTCTTCCTTTTCCTATGTCACCTGTGGCACCCATGGATCTGCGTGTTGGAACTGTTTCATCGATTGTTTTCCTTGGATCCCACTTTTATAATACTTAAAATATGAACTCATGGAACTTATTGCCCCTGTTGCTTTTCATGCTTACACATGGACTTAAACTCTATAATTTCTCCAAACCTAAACCCCTCCGCTGATAAATAACTGAACATGGTCCATGTAGCGCAATGAGCGTTTCCAACAAGGTGGCTCAAGGGGCATGGGTGCTGGAAACCCAGGATTTGGCAGGGTCCGTGAGGAATTTGATGGACCTGCCAAAAAGCCACGCTTCTGATCTGGCACTTTAAAAGCAGAGTTTGTATGTGGAATTCCAGAAGCTCGGTTCTGGAGTCAGAATTGATGTGTTTAAGTTGAAACAATTTCTTGCAATTTTAGCCTGAAGACTTATCCCTTTATTGGCGAGATTTTTTTTTTTTTCTTCCCATTTTTATTTTGCATTATTAGGTTTAATAGTAAAACAGCTCACAAAGTCAGCACTGGCTTAGTGCTAGCAATATGTAATTCCATATCCTATTACTCTATATCTTGTCATGTTACTTGTGTTATACTGGTGAATATGTAAGTTGTTCTGATCTTTCAATGGCTGTGTTCTGTGCCATTCAAATTTGAAGTAATACATGTAAATTTTTCAATAAAGAGTACAGTTGGTTCTCCCAAATCCCATTCAGGTGTTTTTGGCACAATATTTTATTTTGCAAAGGGCATCAAAGCTGGTACTTTTTTCTTCAACTTGAAGGTGCAACCCCTGTATATTAGAAAGAAAAGCTCAGCTTTAGGCCTGTTTCACACTGCACGTTCAAGCAGTGCTGCAGCGTAACTGCAACAGCAGGCATGCATAGAGCTTTCACACTGTCAGCATTTCTGCTGCATAATAGAGCTGTCTCTACAATGAAAAAAAAATATTTTATTGGCTTAATGCCCGTAATTATAAAATTGGCATTGGGAATAGGCCATTGAGAACTATTAAGAACTTAAATGTCATGGAATTAAGGGAATCACATTTGGCACATCCACATCACATCCAAATGGCAATTGACTTGAAACCCAAACCCCAAAGTGTATACAATAAACTGCTTAATCATCTTGGATTCAGTCAGACTTAATGAATAGAAAGTGTTTGTAATGTGCATCAGTTCTGAAATAAGTATTTTCTTCTCAAACAATGGGTGAGTAGTTTGCTCTATTAGCAGCTCTGTTTTTGTTACTCATCACTGCGCTGCTTTCATGCGGAGTTTAAATGCTGTAATCTGGGACCGAAATACACTACCCTTGCGTGTGGTGTGAAACAAGTCTAATCATTGACATGAAATATTCTGACTGCTTTTAAGAAAAAGGTGGTTTTTAAGGCACTTATACCAGTTTCCTGTTTTTCAAATAAGTCAAATTTAAATTTATGGCACTTCATTTTCATTTGTTTATAATTTAAAGGATTAGTATATCACTTTCATTAGTATTTCAAAAGGTAGCGTGGTATACCGATACAAACTGAATACCGCAATACCAAAAAATGTTAAACTGTACAATATCATGTTGCTAATTTCAGTACTGTATTACAGTATAGACCATTTCAAGAATGTAAACAAAAACAAATAAATTAGAACGTTCCAAACGTATTTCCAGAGCCTTTCAACAAAGTCTCTTTTTCAAGGTAAGTCAGTCCACTTGGCGGCCATTTTTGGATCACACGGCAGTGTGGGCAGCTATTTTTCTATGTAAACAAGCATCATGACAGTGCAGCTCTTATCTACTTGAATGGAGAGACCAAAATCTCCAAAACAGTTGGTCAAGATTACGATAAAAGAACATATTTCAAATATGCAGTAAAATTGTATTGGTCCGAGGCACGTGTGGCGCCGGCTTCACTCGAGCTGTAAGCTCTTGTGCAAGAACTTTTGATTAATAACTTTAAATTATTGTTTTCATTTGATTAGTTTTATGTATTCATTTAATTAAACACCGTTTTGATGATAAACGGCATTTTGACGTTTTATTAAAACAAATCATGGAATCTAGAAAAATAAAAATGTAAACAGAATTTGTAACTAAGACTTTATGCCGTTCTTTTAATCAGGTCATTTTCATCAGTAATCTGAGGCTGTTTATTTGTTACTCAAGTATTTAGTATTGATACTAAAATTTTGGTCAATAGCGGTTAACAACCATGCAATTGCGGGGGGGCCCCTGGTTTGACACCAAAACACTAAAGTGGTGACGTGCTGTTCTGTGTTCCCGCGTGGAGATACTGTTTTCAGTGGTTTACCTGCATTGTGAAGGCAAAGTTCTGCAGGGACACCCATTCAGGCAATTCCAAGCATTTGAAGCCGCCGCTTAGTTATACAAATCTAAAATGCAACACAGTATCACAGAAATGGAGGTAGCAGCATTTCACCAGATTTGTAATGAGGAATATTGTAAACTGTGAAATACATATTGACGCTGGAGTGCACCATCATTTTTCCATCAAAATAAAAGCTCCAGGTGAAGGTAAAGTCAATACGACAAATGTTACTATTGTTTAAAACTAGCCCTCAAAATAATACTAATTCAGCATCATATTATAATAATAATACTTGACTGGACAATAAATATTCAGCTAGGTTTCAAAATATAAGTGAGTGAAGTTGTAATTTTTGCACACCCTGTTCAATCACAAACATGTTTTGTAAAAATATATGTAGGTAAAAATTGCCTTTTTATAACTGTATTGATGTATTGGTGCATACAGATTATATTTATTATAAATTAAATACCATTCTTGTGTTTAAGTAAAAAAAAAAAACTAGATTTTTAATTAAACATTTTGAATCTACTTGGTAAAAAATGGCTGTGAGTATAAATAAAATGATTTAAAATCAATTGTCATTTCTGAGCAAATAAACAATTATCAAGACACGTTTCGGATGTCGTCAACAGCCTGAAAAATATTACTAATTTTTATAATCGCCCAGCACCGGAAGCCCCCGGTTGGAGAGTTGATTGGGATCTTGGAAATCGTAACACTGCCCCTGTTTGTGATATCGGAGTAACCATAGTATTTCACCTATTGCATTTAAACACATTCTTCTCAAAAGGACTTGCTGGAATTTTAAAAGAATATTTTGGCAGTTTGAAACAAATCTATAAGTGGAGCCTGGCTTGTAAAACCATTGAACACAAGCAACTCTTGTGATTAAATTTTGATATAATAAAAGGGGTTGGAGGGCTGTTTTTTTACCCCCCATAATCCCATTCTCTTCGAGATAAAGATTTTAAAGTATACAATTTATAGATTTTTTTTTTTTGCTTTTTTTTTTTTTTTTTTTTTTTTTTTTGTCAATTACTTTTTAAAAGATATTCTGAGGAAGAAATTCAGAACTATGCAGCATTTTCTGTTTGACTTAAACACGTGTACGCTGTGACTGCATTTCAAGTGATTTTGTAATTAAGTATTCAAATGCAATGTTTGCATTCACATTAACACCAGAGTGTACACAAACTAATTTGAAAAGTAGACTACAGAGGTTGCATGGACGCACAGATAACTGCTCCAAAGCAACGTTTCTTGAAGTCGTACCAATTTAATTTCCACCTTAAGCAGATCGTCATCCAGTATCATAGATGACTCCTGTTGAAAACTTTTTAAATATTGCCTCAGCTACAATTGGAGGCAGAAAGTGCCATAAATGTATTTAAATAGTTGTATTTTGTTATGTTGACACCTCATGAATTCAGTCTTTTTACATTTGGACCACAGGCAAAACAATATCAATGTGAGCTTTAATTTAGATTTTACTACCTGCCTTTTTAGTTACAGAACGAGTAGTCTATGAACCTTGTGTATTGGATTATGTAATTTCACACCATTTTACATTTGCTAAAATATCAAAATTCCTTTACCTTCCATGTCTTTAGTCTGTAAGTGAGATGTGAATGTAATAGTTTTGTAAATGTGTAACCTGTGACAATGGCTTGATGACCTTTTTATTTGGACTTAGGTTGACTGTCAGATAGGGCTGCACAATTGAATAAATAATTAAGAATACACCTACAGCTGCCCAAATTATGTTGCGTCAAAATGTTTTCTTAACAATGTAACCTGTTCTTCCAGTGTTTGAGCATTGCAACCACTCACAAGTCTGTTGGTCACTTCTGTGTATAATTCAGAGTTTGAGTAACCGTTTTGTTCCTGCTGCTAAGGTGGATCATTTAGGCACTGTCTTCATTTACTAAAAAAAAAAAAACTATAAAGTAATTCAGAAACAGTTCTTGACTTATTTTGAGTGGATAAACTGTTTGCCATTTTTATGTAGGTTACACATCCAAAACAAGTATTTTAATGTATATTGTGTTGATTGAAATTTGCCATTTAGATTAAAATACTTAAACTGTATAAATTATTTAAAGTACTTACAATATCAAGGGAAAAATTCAACATTTATGATTGTCTTAATTATGCAGCCCAGCTTTCCAAATTATTTTTGGTTTGTTATTCCAGCCAAATTCATACACAACTTGCATAGCAGAAATGTAATTTCACCAGTAAAAACAAACAAAAAAAATAATAATAATTTGTAAATGGTACACACTGTAAACTATGAATAAAAACAATAAATAGAATGAACACAGTTCAAATAAGTAAATAGTTATTACTTATAGTTATTATTTTAAAAGAAGCCAAGTTTCAAATTAACCAGATTTTTTTCCTTTGTGTTGCAGTCAACACAGTTTTTGTGAAGAAATAGTTTAAACCTTTTAGTAAATACAACATGTGTATGCATGCAAACCTTATAGAAATATTTTTTTTCCTCTATAGTTCATTATCATTTACATTTGCCATATAACACTTTGCTTTATGCATAGTTTGGCTTGTGTATTTTACAGTATTATTGGAATATGAACTGTCAGTATACTGGAAAGAATCATAATAGCATTATTTTACACAAAATTATTGGTAAGGGATGGTTGATGTTTTGGTTGAAAAGATGAACTGGTTGAAATCAGTCAACTGGTATTATTTAAAAAAAAAAATCATAGTTGAGCAGAATACTGCTGTATGGGTATTCCTGTCACTTTACATTCAGAGAGAAAATTAAGACTAAATATTTATTATAGGACTTTTTGCTTATCATACAAAGTCATTTTATTTGGAGTGAGGGGACAGCTATTACCAATTGGGTACATTTTCTTTGTTTACATTTTCAAACATTTGTGCCATTTCACTTTTGAGCGGTAGCCATAATGATGGGTCTGCATCAAATTAAAATGTTTTAGCCTTTAATTTGAAAGATATACGTAGTATATTTGAGTTGACCCTTTTTAAATTCTGAAGTATAAAATGCTTGTGCAATCAGGATAGTTCTGTCAAGAACGGCACTGAAAGAGGTAATTTCACAGTTTAGCATTAGACAGAAACATTGTGGAAAAATATATCAATGTCTATTGTGCTAGTGTTCTATAAATTTTTTCCTTAACAGGTTTGTTCGTGACTGTTCCGAAGTATCTTCGAATATGGATTGTTTCGGATTGTAGCCATTTATCCACCACTTGTCTCAGTCTGTAAGGCATGCCCATGGACAACCATCTGATGCGTTTTGCATACAAAATGACAAGAGCTTTCTCAGAATGGCAAGCTCTAATCTAATAGGCTAACTTTAGATTCAGGGTGCTCAGATTTTTATCAGTCCACAAAGAAATGTTTAGAAGTTCCCAGGGAGCTTCAATAATCACTTCAAAGGAAGGCAAGGCATGTTTATTTATATAGCACATTTCACATATGGCAGTTCAAAGTGCTTTACTTAAAAGATGATGCATAAAAAAAAAAAAAAAGAACTAGTAACTGGATTTGCCTGAGGTTTGTGGCATCAAATCTTTAAAAAATTATTCAGGAGTTTAGTTTGAGATACTTTGAAACAATTAAATGAGATTCTTGAGCACACCCGAATATTCTTTATAGTTAGATATGATTTTGGATTTACCCACCCCTAAACGTCTTCTACAAGACTGGGGTCATTTTGTGTGTCAGACAGACAGCCCCTTTCTGCATAGGTTCTTGGCCAGAATAAGTTGCAATTTTGACCACATTGACCCCGTTTACACCTGGTATTACAATGTCTCTCGGGTGATCTGATCACATGTGGTCACTTGTGTTTGGATTTTAAGGGGAGGGTCTCTGATTTCATGATGACATTAATAGTCATGTTAGTGTGTTAATGCATGATCACAATGTTTTGCACCCTGTTTACACCTGTATTGAAAGCTGACCACTTGTGATTGGATCACCTGAAACGCATCTAAATACAAGGTGTAAATGGGGTCGATAAGTTGATTTACAAAAGTCCGATTATCTGGAATTAATACACTACCAAATACGACTATTGGTGATGCAACCATTTTTTTTTTCTTTAAACATTTACCAGATCTTTGTTGGTTTCTTTGTCAGATTTGGAACATTTTTTATTTTCTCCATTTCAATTATTAGTGTTGCTCATCAAACGTTCCTTTTTTTGTCACAACGTTTGGTGAATGTACACCTTTTTGGAAGTAATAGCCTTTTAAGTGGTCTTTAAAGGAATGTTCCAGGTTCAATACAAGTTAAGCTCAATTGACAGCATTTGTGGCATAAAATGTATTACCACAAAAACATTTTTTTGACTCGTCCCTCCTTTTCTTTAAAAAAAAAAAAAAAAAAAAAAAAAAAGCTAAACTCTTGGTTAGATTTGAGGCACTTGTAAATGGAAGTGAATGGGGGCCAATTTTTTTACCATTAAAATACTCTGTTTCAAAAGTATAACCACAAAGCATAAAGGATATGCATGTAAAAATGATTTTAGTGTGATAAAATCACTTGCTAACCTTTTCTGTTTAAATTTATAGCCAACTTTACAACTTCTTTACCATGATGTAATGTCAACAAACCCTAAAACGATTGTAAAAATTAT
Source organism: Myxocyprinus asiaticus (assembly GCF_019703515.2). NCBI lineage: Eukaryota > Metazoa > Chordata > Actinopteri > Cypriniformes > Catostomidae > Myxocyprinus > Myxocyprinus asiaticus. Next base: position 24,048,391 of record NC_059377.1, read on the forward strand.
GATTTTAAATAACTTTACAGCTCAAATAATACACAGGTTTTAACGATTAATGCAAGTGCTTTTATAAAAATGATAAGCTTCAAATTTCTGTTTAAACCCTACAAAAATGGTCCCCATTCACTTCCAAAAAAAAGTGCCTCACTGAAACCCAGATTTTTGCCTTTTTTTGGTTTGTTTTTTTAAGAAAAGGAAGGATGTGTCGATTTTATTTTTTGTGTTAATCAGCATTGTCACAAATGCTGTCGATTGAGCTTAACTTGTATTGAACCTGGAACTATCCTTTTTTCCTTTTTCTTTTTTTATCCCCTTTTTCTCCCACTTTGGAATGCCCAATTCCCACTACTTAGTAGGTCCTCGTGGTGGCGCAGTTACTCACCTCAATCCGGGTGGCAGAGGACAAGTCTCAGTTACCTCCGCTTCTGAGACACTCAGTCCACGCATCTTATCACGTGGCACGATGTGCATGACACCGCAGAGACTCACAGCACAGGAGGCTTATGCTACTCTCCGCGATCCTTGCACAACTTACCGCGCGCCCCATCGAGAGCGAGAACCCCTAATCGCGACCACGAGGAGGTTACCCCATGTGACTCTACCCTCCCTAGCAACAGGGCCAATTTGGTTGCTTAGGAGACCTGGCTGGCGTCACTCAGCACGCCCTGGATTCGAGCTCGCGACTCCAGGGGTGGTAGTCAGCGTCAATGCTCGCTGAGCTACCCAGAACATTTTTTACAAAATTTAAATTTTTTAAATGCTGTTCATTGCATGAAACATAATAGCTTAAACTGCATGCAGATTTGCATAAGTCTAATCATAGCTGCTATTGTTTGTAGTTATATTAAAGATTAGTGCTGTTAGAAGCATGGTTCCTTATTATCCAACTTAGTTCAGTTTAGCCTACATTTCAGTTTCCTAAAAGTGACATTTAGGAAATTGAGGATACAGTTTATTATACTTTTTTTATTATTGATTTTATTTTTATTTTTTTACTTCAAGTATTGTAATTCAATGTATGTAAAATTAAAGGGCCATTTTAGAGATTTTTAGTAGCCTATTGTGTAGTCCTGATTTTAATTTATGATTATAATCAAACTATCCCACCTTCATGGATCTTCATATGGACTCAAATGGCAGAAGCTGACTTCTCAAGAAGCAAGTTCTGTACTGTATGAGAATGTCAGATTGTCCTTGATGTTGGCAAATGGAATTTTTTGTTCTGTGAACTTCAGTCCATTGAGCAGAGATGAATCCCATTTGTTTGAACTTTGAGGTTTACCTGTTTTAAGGATTTTTGACTTCAACTCAGGAAGATCGACAGTTTCCAGAACTTGTTAAACATTTTTTGTGGCAAAACTGTAGGTCTGGGTTTTTTTTTTTATTTTATTTTTTTTTATTATTATTATTATTATTTATTTATTTTTATTTTTTTCGGAAAACTACTCTGAAGTATTCATCTCAAATACACTTCAGTGTGTGGACAAATTAAACATGAAACACAGTTAAAAGATGCTAAGAAAAAAGTGGTCGTGGTAAGCAGTGAAGTATTGTCTTATGCAGTTAGTTTTATTTCTCTTTAATGGAATAAATAGTATCAAAGTTTCCCACAAATGAACTCTAATTTACAATTGCATGCAACAAAATGTGCAAATATTGTACATTCACAATCACAGTTCACAATCCAAAAATACGCACAGGTAATTTTGGGGGGTGTTTACACTTGGTCACTTAAAGTGTTTTTACTGATTGGATAGCGGTCCGATCACGAAAAGACCAAGTGTGAATGCCCTCTAAGATGCATTGAGACTGAACTCAGTCAAATGCAAATGATTCCAGTTATATGAAGCCACATATGTAAACTTTACTCCTTTCAAATAGCACTGTCAGCATTTGGAAAATGTGGTAGGTAACCACTGTTAGAGTATTAAGCTGCATTCACACTGCCAGTGACTTTGTGGCTTGGTGTCGCTAGACTCTGTGATCTGTGTCACTAGTGGGTGTTCCTACTGTTTGTCACTGTAACGTTATTGGAGGACTGCACTTCTGGCAATAACATTTAAAAAATGTTATCACGGATGAGACCTAATACTGGTTAAATTATGATATCATTACAGTTTGACAAGGAATCAGTTCTCTTGTCTCTAAAATTGTACATTCTGCAGTGTAGAGTGTTTTATAAAATGTGCAGCAGTGTTCAGTGTATTAAATCATTAATAAGACAAATCAATCTATTATGAATGAATGAATCAAACTCACTCGGAATGCAGACCGTTTCTGAAACGCTTTTCCACGCATCTCCACGCATTGTTTTATTATATCCATGCATGTGGTTACAGACAAATTATGTAGAACAGTAAAAATCCCTCACGATGCTGAAACTGCTCTGTCTTGCATGCACTCGTCCCCAGTCTGCCAGGAGACCGATTACGTGAGCTCTGCTGTCTTCGCTCTCATTGGCAGTTGCTCGTGAATGCCGCTCGTCATTTGCATAAAGTTTACATTTTCTCAACTTGTCACTCTCCACGGCGATCTCTGTCGCCAATGGCCACAGCAGGAAGTCGTTGTGCTCTCATTGAAAATTAATAGGATCGTGTTGCTGTCTCGCGCGGTGTCGCTGGCAGTGTGAATGCAGCTTTAGGGCTCACTTAAACAGTATATAATTACAAAATAAGAAAAGGGTACACTTGGGAGAGACAGGACTTTTTTTTACACCCTGAAGGCATTTGTAAGGATTTAATGCTTAAATGGTGTACCTAAAAGAGCTTTAAAAAAAAAATAGCAATGAAGGTCAAATGCATGGTATACATTTTTAGAAAACCTTTCAAAATTTGAGAATGTATTTTGATCACATTCAGAGTCTCTCATGATCAACACTGCTGACAAAACATGAGTGCTAAAACTTTTCAGTTATTATTCCTGTTTGACATTATACCTTTTAAGTATGACAGTTAGTATGGAAGGTCATTTAATTAACTTGGGTGTGTTGTTCCCCAAGATGTCAAATATACCAGGATAAATTTGGATGGTGTAAAGCAATCCAAAGACATAGCATTTGGAACCAGTGTTCCCAAGGTGGACTTTTATTTATCAGAGTATCCAAAAACACTAAAACAGAACAACTGAAAACTATGAATGTAAAAATAAATAAAATTAAAATTGTCAACTAAGTCCATAATCATAAATTACAGATCACTTTGGCTTCCTATTTTATCACTTTCACAATGTACGTTGAGCGCCCTCTTGTGTTGCAGTCTATGTATGTGCAATCTGGGTCTATTTGCCCCACATGGGGCACCTGGATGTTTCCAAATATGGAATCAAAGGGGCCATTTACACGACAACGTTTTTCAACTAAAAACGGAAAACTTTTTATGCATTTTGGCTGTTCATTTACACGACAACGGTGTTTTGGGGCCTGAAAACGCAAACTTTTGAAAACGGGTTTCAAAGTGCAAGTTTTTGAAAAAGATGACGTCATGCGCACACGTATTACGTGTTATATAAAGAATGATGGATTGATAGGCATCAACTTGATATGTATAATTATCAATATACTGGTGTCTGCAAATAACAATAATCAACAATTTATTCATTTGGAGTGTTTTGTATGGAGTGTGACCATTGTACATTAGGCAGAACCTACAGTTTGAAAATCTTGAAATTAATGTATGGATTCAGATGGGAAAAATTCATTTGCATTTTAAATGTTATTTATTTTATTTGATGTACCTTTACCCTGCAATTCATTCACCCACCGCTTATGTATATAGCCTATAGACAGATGTGATGCCATGTACAGTATTCAATGATATGCTTAGAACATGAAAACATGAGTCAGTGAAAATGCATGTTAGATCCAGTGTACACAAGAACTCTCTCTCTGTCAAAAGATATCCATATATCAGAGTTCTGTCTGATATCCAAAACCAGTAAACATCAACAGCTTATGTTAACTTACTCTCCTACCAGCCCAAGAGTCAGCAGGGGGAATACAGAAGAAGGCAGGAGACAAAGTGATGGTAAAAATGAGCTGAGTTTATTGAATAATCTTGAGAGTTCAGTCTGTAGGCATGCATGCGAGACATTCAAAACTGCAATGGCGGACTACAGGACTGTGTTTGTGCTACACAAGATCTTGAGTTTATTGACGCTTCTCCAGCAAAGTAATTGTAGTAATAAAGCAACCTCATCGTCCGTCCAGAAAAAATTGCTCGATGCTTTCGCCATCTTCATTGTTTGTATCCACCACTCTGTGGATGAATGCTTATGTGCGCAGGCGCGTAGCATTGCTTTACAAAGTGACATCGTCAACTACTGGCCTGGCATGCATAATACAGCGTTTTTAGTCATTTTCGCAGATCCGTGTGAACGGGGATCATTTTGACAACGTTGTCGTCTGTACGCGAAACTTTTCAAAAACGCAAAGGAAAACTTTTCCGTTTTTAGTACATTGTTGTCATGCAAATGTACCCTAACACACTCTAGACAGCCAATGAGGACGATCTGACATCTTTGATGTAAAGGATCGCGTTTCAGTGAATCGATCCCAGAGAAAGCTTCGCCATAGAGACGCCATTAGCGATAGCCACCATAGCTTATTTCACTCTGACTAATATTTCAGGATCTACTTATCCTATTACATAGAGTATGGGCTTGTTTTATTCAGAGCTGTCTGCTGTAAGTTGTGATATGCTACTTTTTTATATCATGTTAATTTTTAATGAAGTTATATACCAAAATGTGACGATGATTCTGTTTTCTCTGTTTATCATGTGCGTTTCACTGTAGTTTGATCTCTGAGTGAAACAAATCTGCTCATTCTACTAATCAAGACCTTTCAAAAGATATATGACACATGCCTGTGTGAACTTTTGATCTTTTTACTGGTTCTAAATATGATTATCACAAATTCTGAAAATGGAGCTGGTCTAATTTATCAGCTAATTTAAAAGTAGTAATTGAGATTTGATCAGGTCAGCTATATTCATTGTAAAGATAAGTGTCTAAGCTTTAAAATGACACCTATTTTGTGCAGAGCAAGCAAGTGGTTGAGTAATACCATAATATATGTTCGTGATCAGCAACCCCTCTCGGCCCGGTACCAGGCTGCTCTGAGTGTAAGAGGTTAATGCAGCTCGATGAAGAAACTGAAATGAAACATTAACCAGCACACCTGCTGTGAATGGACATTTTGCCCGAGGCAAGCCCCGATGGAAAAAATATACTGCATGCAGCTTTGCACACATACACGGATACGCACAGTGCAAAGTCTTGAAATCAAATAATAAATAAAACTTCTCAAACTTCACTACCCGAGATAGGAAGTAAAATTTGAAAAGTTGAATTTGCATGAAGTGTCCAACTGTAAGTATCCCTTTTAAATCTGAAGGTGTATTTCTAGGGGGTTGATTTAACATGCTCCCAATAAAGATGGATTAGTGTTTGTGTTGATGATCTATCCCTGTCACTTCAGACAGCACCATCTTCAAACAAGCTCCGGTCTGTCCAATGTTCATACTGTAAATCTAGACACTCCCGTTAAAACTGCTTGTTACACACAAGCATTGCAGATGTGACAGTTATTGATGAGCATGACGCTCTGTCAGCTTTGTGTCGGAAAACATGCAACTCCCTCAGACATTTGGACCATGCAATTTCATATTCACAACCAATGCTTATGAATGGCTGAGAAAGCACCCGTCTCATGGATAATATCGAGAGAAACCAATGACATGCTCAAATTTAGTGTAAATCTAAGACATAGATGATATTCTGTCATCATTGATTTCAAATCTGGAAGAAAATAGCCCAAAATTTCCTAAATTAACCACTGTCCCCCTGATGTTTAATCACTGTCATGCATTATCTGCATAATTTACAAATCTGTTAACAGCTAGAAAGAATGTGTTGTAAATGGTGGATGGCCTTTAGCTGACACTCTTAAAAAGTGACAAGTATTATCAAAGAAAAGGCTGTGGATGTTTACAACAGAGAAAATGGGCAGGAGGCCAGTTTAGAAACACCAGAAAATTATGAATTAGATGAGGATTTACTGTGAATTTCAAATTATTAATCTGAATTTTTGAACATTTCACCTGCCTTTGTCCTTTCCTCAAATTACATTGGTGATCTTGATAAAAGCCTTGTAGGAGCATATGGACTAGCTAGCTACTAATTGCTGGAAGGAAAGGGAAAATAAAAATTACTTCTCAATTTTCAAGGACAAAGCACATCTCCAGGCTTGGTAAGTGCACAACGCATGATTATTTGACAGTCTGCCAAGTGCTGCAACCAAACTATTCTAATTTGCTTGCTTTCTTTTTTTTCTCTATTCAGCTACAAAGTGTAAATTTTTTTTTTTTTTTTTTGGGAGAAGAGGGGTCAGGAGAAGAATCACTGATCAGCTTCACACCAAATTAGGACGGGATAGTTCACCTAAAAATGTCATGTACTCACTCTTACAGAAACAAGAAATGTTTACAGAACATTTGTCCTTTTTTACATGAAATTAAAGCACATAGTGACCAGAGACTGTCAAGCACCAAAAAGCACCACAAAATTGGTCCATATGACTTGGGCACTATTTTCCAAGTCTTCTGAAACAATAGGACTTTTTGTGATGAATATACCACACTATTGTTTTGCTTCAGAAGACCTAGAATATAGTGCACTATACTATATAGTGCATTTTATGATGCTTTGATAGTGCTTTTTGGAGCTAGACAGTAACTGGTGACTGTATTCTTCACTGTATGGAACAGTGCTGTGAACATTCTTCAGTAACTTTTGTGTAACTCTGAAGAAAGCTATATGGATTTAGAAGGACATGAGGGTGAGTAAATGACGGAGTTTTAATTTTTGGGTGAACAATTCATTTAAACACTGTTTCATTCCAGCTTGGAGCCATTAGGAATATCCTAAATCGTAAAATTGACCCTTTGCTAAGCGATGTGTAACTGACTTATCCTATCTTAGCAACTGTTGCCGTCCACCATTTTCATCTGACAAGCGTTTGCTTTTTTTAATTGGAGCCATTTGTGTTTGAGTAGTTTTAAGCAGAATTTCACAGTTATCTTCCAAAAATATGGGAAATTAACTTACAATTAACACAAGGTACCCAGAGAGGAAATGCACAGTATTCTTTCACTGTTTTTTAAACAGTGAAAGAATCTTAAAAATGTCATTCTTTGGATGAAATGGTCATCGCTCATTCCAAATTGAATATGTAAAGCAGTGGTTCTCAAACTTTTTGACTCCAAGGCCCCCCACTGTCTAAGAAAATATTTGAAGGCCCCCTTGCCTGAAACTAGACATGTCTGATTGATTCTAGAAGTTTCAGAAAGAGTCTGTTTATAATTTGTAGGCATACATCTTAAAGTATTTTTTTAGTATTTTAATTAAGCTGAATTATTTTAATAATTCTTATTTTAAATTAATTTTGAGTCAACTTTAGGAAGTGTGCTGAGGCCCCCTAGTGGGTCCTGGCCCGCTGGTTGAGAACCACTCATGTAAAGGACGCTGATATTTGCTTTAAGGTAAATTAAAGCGAATAACTAAATTAATTTACATTTTGACTTGAATGTATTTAAAAATAAGTCCGAAAAATGCTTTGCAATGTACTCCATTATAGCCAACGTAAGAATAATATCCATTCGGTTAAAGAGAATATTTTGCCAAAAAACGAGCCATTCATAGCAATCTCTTATTCATTCCAATGGGAAGTTCCGAAAAGCTTGGCAGAACAAGACAACCAAGGGGGGCAGAGCTTGGCTGAGGGTCAATCAGAGGCTTATTTTAAGGTAATAAATTATTACTTAGAGAGAACCTCTGGATTCAGTAGTCAAAGGCTAGTAGTCGTTTATACGGAGTACATCTCAACCAATTTTTTGACACCCATGCATGTAGTACACTGTACACTGGGAACTTGAATTTCAGTATACATCTTATAGGGTGACCAGACTACTTGATTGCTACAAGTGTTTTACCCCTGGCAGAATACAGTGGAAGTGTGCATTTTTCAGACTCTGAGATTTTAGGAAATGTGGCAAGAGCTTGTCTCTGTGTCTGTAATGTTTGAGTGAATGGTGGTGCTATAGTTGAGCATTAGGGGCCAGTGTCCAGCTCACCCCCTACACCACATTTGAGACTCCAGCAGTTGGTTACATTGAGGATGAGTAGTTCTACAGATCAATGGACAGTTGAGCCTGGACTTGTATGCATCAAGAGGTTTGCTTGAATATCACCAGAAAAGGTAAGTGATCTTGTCTTCTGTTCCATGAAAATAAACAAAACACTACTTTTTCCTTATTCGTGATTAAATAATTCTGAGGTTCTGGCATCACACTTCCTAAATGGATTCACAGTGCAGAACTAGTTTCTTTTTGTTGTTTTTTGTAAACACATTCAGTATTACTCCAATATATGAAATGTGATTGGTACTTCGGCTCACTTTGTGTGTTCTCAGGTGCTCTATACTGTCTTCCTCGCAGCAGCAGCATTGCTTCACCAGGCATTATGTATTTAAGTACTGCACACTTATAAAATATGATCAAGGACCTTGTGACTGGGAGGTGGTGGCATTCTGATGACCTGATGTATGTAAATTCCCCCCCCCCCCACCCTCGGTAGGGGAGCATGAAATATGATGGTCTGAAAATGTTTCAGTAGTGTATGTGGTGAAGGTTTTGGTGCTTGCATCTGGGTGGACATTTTCAGATCAAGCCCATAAACTTAAAACTTGTGCATTAGGATTCAACATTGATGTTTCATTGCTCAGTGGACATGTCTGGATTGGTTAGAATACTCCACTGCATAAAACGCATTGTCAATTAAAACTGTTGAATGCAACAGGAGTACAATTTAATGGAATGGAGTGCTATAATCGTATATTTTCAAGATTCGTTAAAATTGAAGCAGCTGTAATCGTAATCTTGTTAATTTTCGATTAATTGTGTAGTGTGAAGATGGACATTTCCAAATAAATGGAAGCAAGCACAATGCTCTAAGGTTTTGCCAATCAGGTTTTTTGATAGATGTGGCCTGAATTTGAAATGACATACTTCTCTTAACTAGTAATGGTAGTATGCCATTTTGAACTCAGTCATTGCCTTCATTGTTTACACTAGAACAGTGGTTCTCAAACAATTTTTATGAACGCCCCCTACTACGACAGAAACTAATAATAAAAGTGATAGTTAATATAGTTTACATTTGCCTTTTTGAAAATTTTAATGTATTTTTTTTTTTTGTTTTTTGTTTCAACAGTGGTATTTGTAACAAGACCATAGTGAACACATGGAAACATGGATCTTCACTACAATGGTTAGATGTAACATGATTTCTATAAAACAAACTATGACATTTTTGTAATTATAAACAGTAGACCTACTCTAAACACATGTAAAACAATAAGTACAAAATATAAATATAAGTTGTAACAAAAATAATTATATTCCCTCACTCCCCTAATGTAGCCTATGACAAATTTAATAGAGCTGAAGTAGTGATATAATATTTATTATCAATCTATTTCTGCCTAAAGTACAGTTAGTGTTACTATAGTAAATTCAAGGGTGGTAATGTAGAATTCTGTGCCTAATTCAAATGGTTTCCGCTTCTTGCACCTTGCTTCTCACTGATTCTCGCAAAGCTGCGAGTTTAAGAGCGCAGGCTTTAAGAGCTTTGCGCTGGCACTGCTCTGTCCATTGAGCTGTATCCATCTACAGAGCCATACACGTGCATTAGCTGAGGTTGTGCCTCTGCCTGTGTATTTAACACTGCTAAACCAGATACTTCAAAATCAGATGAACCGTGGTACAAATGCGTACCAACCCATTTAATTGAGTACCAACTGATATACTCAGTCTAGATAAATGTTTTAATGCAAAGAGGAGCTTGATGATAGATTTGATTATTATGACTGGTAAACACCCCCCATTTGTAACCTAATGCCCCTCTACTAATTTGCTCTCAGCACCCCCTGGCATCCTTTGAATGCCCCCATTGAGAACCCCTGCACTAGAATGTGCAATAGCTGGAGCAGCTTAAGTAGCTAAAGTAGTAAAATTCATGGTATCATTAGCCGCGTTTCCACTATCAATCCAAATGAGGGCATGCTGGTACATGCCAGGGCCAGTTGCGTTCCTGCTGTCACTTCATCGTGCTTCCTCTGGGCCTCGCCTATTACCCCTTCAATGTCAAAGGTGGAATTTAGCTGAGTCAGGTCAGGGGGTCAGCACCAAGATACTTATTTCCCAATTTTTAAAATCTAGCTACCAGCAATAGATCAATGTAGAATAGAGAATCGTCAGTACTGGTCAGTTAATGAAATCAGGCCTCTTCTGAATAATTTGGGCTGATGAAAATGTGCAACGTCAGACTGACAGTGTTGTCGCCGAACTTGCCAAGATGTTTGTCCAGCACACAACGGTACAGGTTCGGGGAAAAAAATTGCGGGCACAATACAAATCCTTTTGAGTGTTCATTTTGACTGTCATCTAGATACCTCAGCTTGAGTTTTTCTCTTGCTTGTGAAATGGGAGGGGTGTGTGACATTGGCACCAGGGCGACGTATTAAGGGTGGATTTTAGGGCAACGCTGCAGGGCTATTGGCCCAATGGTGGGACTGCAGATCGATTTTGGTCTTGTGGCTCAAGGTCCGAGGCTATTGGCCCTGGCTGACCAGTTGATAGCCCTGGCTCGCACTGGAACGATGGTGGAAAAGTGGCTGTTGTCAGATTTTATTGTTGATTTGACATGTTTTTTACATGTTATCCTAGAAAAACAGGCTTTGAGTATTCAGCCTTGACTCATTCAAGCAGGTAGAAGCTGTACTTGCATGTCTATTGCCTAGACAGAAAAAAAAAAAAGCTGCCCAGGGACGTTGCCAAGATGGCTACCAAGTGAACTGACTTACCTAAAAGAACTTGGACTGTTTTGCCTTGCTCTCACTATTTAAATATATATTTTTTTTAAAATCTCAACATTGATCTGTTGTTGTCTGTGGCAATTCACTATATTGGTTTTCTTTTTGTTTCAAAAATGCATTTATGGCAGTGTAAGGGATTGGTATTTTTCCCTTTCAATTCTTCTCTCAAATCTGGCTGTCTAACCAGTCGGTTTGATTCATGGCTGTTTAATAATACTGCCTCCATCTTTCATAGCTTATGTGGACTGGGTGGGAAGTACTCTGGATAACTAATCAATGCTAGTACATCTTTAGACAACTGTTATTTGGTGGTTTTTTCTCAAATATACTGTGACCTTTATCCTTCACAAAGTATTGCACTCATGCCTGTGACTCAACGCACGTACTCCATTAGTGTATTGCAGCCATGTTACTGAACAGGCTGTATTGATGGTGCCTTAAATTTACTTTGTGTTCTTGTATGCCTGCTCCTAAGGAGTTATCAAAACTGTTCTATACAACATTTGCATAGTGCTGGATCAGCATTTGGACTGTCTGGGTGTGTACACATGTACAAGTCTGTGTATCTGCACTGTGATCCATTAAACTTGGATGAAATTTATGATCTTGACAGCCCCAAAATGGGCCATTTTGAGTTTTTAGCTATATAGAGTGTGATGCCAGAACCACCCTTGTGGCCTAATGGCTGCCCCAGGTGTGGCCGACCGTAACCCAACATGAACTTTGTAACTACACTGTAAACACTTTAGAAATATACTGCTTTGTGTTTGAGGTGGTGTTGTCTGTATGGAGATACTGTCTAACTGTCATTACCTGGTCAATTTGTGGGCTGTACAGCAACCATAATAGGCATAAAGGTTCTGCATGATTTAAGTGGAGTTGAAAAGCAATTGTTTTGCCTTTTGGCCTCAATCAATAGTATTTCTATAAAATGTGACTTAGCTTTACCTGAATATGCCTTTTACATGGTGCAAGTTATGTGCTTGTGGTACTCATTGTGGCATAATGTTAAGAAGAGTAGTTTCCATTATTTGGGGTGGAAAGGAAGAGTAGTTTCTCTGTTTCCTTTAAACATAATGGAATATTTTGAGTTAATTCCTTCCATCCCTTAATTAAGTTAGGCTAAGTTAGGACTTATTGCATTCATTTGCTACCTATATCCTCACTATCTTTCTCTCACTGCAGGGGCCTCGGGTGATTAAAGGAGGCTGAGAGTCATCATACAGCTAAAGATGAAGGTAAGCATTCAGTTGAGTTCACAATGTGTGTTTATATGCACAGGACTACACTATGAAAAGTCAGCTTGTTAAAAAAAAACAATGTAAGAAACCTGCTTTTGACACATGAAATCATTGGTTATTCTCTGCTTTTGACACATAAAATCATTGGTTATTCTCTGCTTTTGACATCAAAATGTATACAGGCATGCACACATTGGGCCTCATTCTTGAAACACGAGCAGAACAAAATTGTGTAAATCGTTCATAAAGCCGTACTGACGCAAATTCTCAGATTCATGAAAGTTTTGAAAATACGAAAACATTAGTTGGTACGAACAAAATGTACACCTGCCCCTGACCACGTGTAAATCGTGCATAAATCATCCAAACATGTTGTCTTTCAGGCAAAGTGCCATGACTACATTTTATGGAAGTGAAATTAAATAAGTAATGAAAAACTTAATTTATAATTAAATTAGTGAAATTAACCTTAAAAAATAAGTAAAAAAAAAGCTTTAGGGTTTTTTTAACCATAGCTTATACTTATTTAGAAGCGTTTCTCTGCTGCTTGCATTTATTTTTTCAAAGTTTCCTTTTTCCCAACTCTGCTTATCATTTTTGTTGACGTGGGGTGAAAGATTCATGGAAAGACGAAAGATTGCGTTTGACTTTCTTGAAAAAATTAATGTCCTCTAATGTGTCTGGTTGAACAGGTTTATTTTTTATTTTTTTTTAATTGATCTCTATAATTTAGGTTTAATAATTGGTATAGGCGTCGGTAAAACGCATTCAATTGATAATGTATGGTCAATGCTAATGCTGTTAAACCCATAAATAAACATCACGGGCAGCTGCGTACACAATTCAGTAGGGAAATTAGAAAAAGCCTGCACACTGTCAAAGCTTGCAAATCTTTATTACTTTACAGCGTTTCGGTCAAATCTTCAGGCATTAAATTAATTTCTCTGAAGATTCATCATGATTTACCCAAGAAGTTTCACAAATGAAGCTGGCAATGCGCTGCAAACTAAACCAGAGAAGGTTAATGGTGGTGGACATCCTCCTGCTGGCGTGAACTGAGCATTTTTACACGTCAAACCATTAATATTGACTTATTGAACTGTTTGATTCACAAAAGAGCATCATATGAAAGCAAAAACATGCAATGACAGTAAGTCCTCACTTTCTTTGAGGCACTATTGTGCTTTTTAAGTCAAAGTTTTACGATGTGAATGCACTTATTTCATAAAAATGATTTCAACATTTACTAGCGAGTCTGGTGTCTTATATGGTGTTTTCATGGGTGTGGATTATGATATGAATTAACATGCACACGCCCCCTATTTACGAATGTTTGGAATTCACTAACATACACAGGTTTTACTAACAAATAACATTTACATATATTTACAAAATTTCATAAATGAGGCCCAGTGTATACACCAGTAAAGGTAATTATCAGGGATGTGATTCTTCCAGATTAATCTGGAATTCCGGTTTTTCAGACATAAAAATGTGACCCGCGTGAATTGTTTAAATCCGCTAAAAAAGGGGGCCTGGGTAGCTCAGCAAGTAAAGATGCTGGCTACCACCCCTGGAGTCGCGAGTTCGAATCCAGGGCGTGCTGACTCCAGCCAGGTCTCCTAAGCAACCAAATTGGCCCGGTTGCTAGGGAGGGTAGAGTCACATGGGGTAACCTCCTCGTGGTCGCTATAATGTGGTTCGCGTGGTGAGTTGTGTGTGGATGCCACGGAGAATAGCGTGAAGCCTCCACGCGCTATGTCTCTGCGGTAACGCGCTCAAGCCACATGTTAAGATGCGTGGATTGACGGTCTCAGACGCAGAGGCAACTGAGATTCGTCCTCCGCCACCCGGATTGAGGCGAATCACTATGCCACCATGATGAGTTAGAGTGCACTGGGAATTGGGCATCCCAAATTGGGGTGAAAAAGGGGAGGAAAAAAAAAAGAACAGGTGGGGTGTTCATGTTTCATTGGGAGTTAATGTTAACGACAATGTCCTGTCCATTCTCGCTAAGCATTTTTCACACAAAATAAGTGTCATTCAACCTTCCCTCGGAACTTCACTCACAAACTTCATTGCTGCTTCTGCGTCACGCACACACTGTTGAGAACGCATGAGACGGAAGCTCCTGATTTTCGCCGTCAGGACTTCATTCAAGTAAGACAGGTTTATTTTAATTCATCAAGAGAAATAAAATGGTTGGATATTAAACGGTTTGAACTGTTGCCACTGTTGCTGACAGGTTAAAAATCGCTAGCTGCCATTCCAGTGTTACTGACGTGATATTGCAGTGAAATTGTGAAATTTACATAGTGTTCATTGCCAGTATAGCAAGCCATTTGTATGTACAATCATAAAACCTTGCAGATACAGTCCAAACATTAGAAAATGTTCAGTACATACAAATTTTTTCCCCGTTTAGATCGGGAAATGAACTGGGGTTACGGATGTAACAAAAATGGACATGCTTTTTGGGAGACCACTCTTAATTTAAATGCACAATCTAGAAATAATACTAGCCACACAATGAAGAGGGGTCAGCCCTCCTAAGAACATGCAATATTACATTTTTATTTATTGTCATTTTCACAATGTGGAAAAATTAGCGTGACAATTGTAAAAGCAGCACTTACAAGTACATTTTGAGGGAAATCTCTTTAAAATCTGCAAACGTTGACCTCTGAGACATTGGTATGATATCCGTTAATGGAGCATTATGAATTTAATTAAGATTGAATTGCGATATGGCCTTGCATGATTAGTTATCAAAGATCACTAAACCACGTTTAAAATGGTCTACATTGACTGCTTCAGTCAGCAAAGCACGAGCAAGTGGCACCATCTAGCAGCTGTGTGCGGGAAAACAGTAAGCAGCTCATCATATGAGATTATCCAATGTTTATCATGATTAGTCCAAATCACGAAGCTTGTCAAAATTATCCTTTCCCAAATGTTGGCAATAGATTTCAGAATTTCTGAGCTCTGTTTGGGTGATTTTGTGCTAATCAACAATAATGTGTTTGTTGAAAATTGTTGGGAACACTTTACAATAATGTTCAATTTTTTAACATTAACAAACAATTAATGCATTAGGTATCATAACAATTAGCAATATCTTTTTTTGTTGTTTTTTTTTTTTTTTACTTTTCATTTTACATTTATTAATCTTTTTCATTTTCAGTAATTTTCAGTGTTCATTGTTAGTAGCATAATTGGTTTGCGCATGTAAACGCTCACTGACAGACATTTATTTGGTTGTTCAATTTACTTTATTTAACATTGATATTTATCTCTTTTTAGATAAACCTAAGAAACTGTTCCCTGAACCAGTAACTGTTCTGCACTGGATGTTCCTGTATAGTGGACAATAATCTACAGGTGTGTGGGGGGGAAATAAGTTATTCTGTAGACCTTTTTTAGTTGCTTAAAAACTTGCTTAATTGTAAGATCACAATCCTTAAATGTTTTCTTTATAGTATATTTAGGATACTGCAAGTCTATATGCCATATTTCTATATTCAAATGTTTATGAAACACTGCTTGGTGTTAAATCGTGCTGTTTTAATGCAAACATTGAGAACACAGTTAAGAAACCGCATTGCTAATGGATACCCTGTATTTTCTTTGTCCTTTTTTAGTCCAGGAGTGTACAGATGTGACATGATGACTGGAGGAACTTGAGTACAGCATTGGATCCCTCATGATTATTTACTTTTTTAATAAATGTTTTTAACTGATATAAACGTTTTTGTGGTTTGTTTACATGATTTTCAGAATAAAACCAATGCGAGTTTTACTTGGGCTTGGTCATGTGGCCAACCAATATATTTTAATTGTTGCTAGAATATTAGTATTTTGGTTTAATCTCTATTTTTCTTTGTTCTGCTTATGAAACTACTGGCCAAGTTTCTATAGGAAAAAGACAGCACATTTTAAAGCTTGTTCTGTAGTTTTTATAAACGCAGACAGACCTCTGTAACCTAGTACCACTTAGGCTGCTGTCCAGTAGCAATTAAGGTCAAGGTGCTATGTTTCTCTTGTTTTATCACTGTTGTGTCCCATTGGCTGACAGTTACTTCTGGAAGTGTTTCAAAATAAGAAAGGAGCCTGCAGTCTGAGAAGTGTGGTGCAGTTAATGAGTTGGTGTTTTCTTTCTTTATATATATATATATATATATATATAATGTATATGTTAAACATCAATTAATACAATTTAAATCACACTTCTTTAGTTTGATCAATTTGAATCAATCAACTTGATTCCGTCATTATCATAGATATTTACTGACAGTTTTTGGACAATATGATGCATACACAGATCTAAACATCTTAATATAAAAACTTAATGGGTATTAAAGTTGGGGCATGCTCCCTCCTCAGGGCTCCAGACTGCGACTAAAATGGTTGCAAGTGCGACCAAAAATAATTGATTGCGACAAATTCATATGCGGTTTCGTCAGATCATCATGTTGAATACATCTTTACAGCGTGCACCACCAGTGTGTCTTGCAGCACTTTTCACCCATTCTGTTGTTATAAGCTTGCTGCACCGCACACAACACACCCAGCGCGAGAGAGTCGTGAACAAATGACTCGTTTGAACCGGGTCTTTTTCGTGAATCACCCGAAAGAACTGAGGGTTTGAACTCAGGAGCTCAGGTTAGCAGTTTGAATCAGATTCACAACTGGGAGTGCAGACATTTCAATATAGGAGTCCCATGTGTATTTCGGGCTTCTTTATAATTGTCACGTATTATGTATCAGTTTTTTTCCCTTCTGGTAATAATTGATTGGGAATTGGAGCAGCACAATAAACTGCATCTGGGATTTCATTCAATTTGCACTCTTGTAGTCTCTGTGTCTGACCCATCCGGTAACCGTAAAGAGTAAGGCAATATTTAAAAACAATTTTAAGAAGTCTGGTGCATAAGTCTTTTGCTTTGCCAAAATAGAGAGTTATAAAATTTAATGTGATTCAAAGACAGCACTGACATCAGATATACCTGGGTTTCAGGATGTCTCAGAAATACTTGAGCCATTTTGTGTGCCTCCTATAGCTGTAAGCTGACATCGGAACAAGGGAAAGGGAGTCAGGGAGGGAGAATTTGGCGTTGTGCAATCAATGGGCTTGCCTGATACATTGTTAATGCACATGAATTATTGATCACTGTATCTGGACAAATGCACCCCTAAGGGGTGGCTGCAGTTAGTCTGGTGCTGTCGGTGCAGACATGAATGGAGCCCGGGGTCCTCCTGGACAGTGCTTGAACACTGTGGTGTTAAAGCATCAATGGGCAATGCAGGGGAACCATACTCCGGTCCGGACTTACCTGCTCTCCATGCTCCCCCTTTCTGCCTCCAGTGGCTCACAGATCAGAGATTATTTCAGGCTTCCATCGCTGCCCAGATCAACACATGGACGGACTACCACAGTGCCTCTCAGGTAAGCTGATACCTGGCGCCTCAAGGCCTGGGGGCTCAGCATCAGCGCTTGATCTCTTGAATGCTATTGTTTGGCTGTGTACAAAGAGCAGTTTGTGTGGATGAACTTAAGAAAAGTTCTACTGAATCTGAAAAAACTATTTATTTGCTATGAGATCATAACGACAACTATGCTTGCTGAGCTGGGACCTAATTAATTGCAAATTTAGCTACTTCATGCAACAATATCCCAAAAATCAACATAAAATTGTTTCATGTGAAACTGAAATATTAAGGCCTGAATATAATAAAGCATTTTTCCAATTAGATATACTTCAGGTTTTGACGGATATACTGAAAACAACACAACCTCTATCTAAAATTGGGGTTCATTGGGGTTTGTACAAAACAACAAACCTGTACAAATGTGAGTGCAGACACATCAACATCTCTTTCCCACCAAACAGTAACAGGAAGCGTCAAATCCACCATACACAATGGAGAATGCACTAGGAAACCTGACAAATATTCTTCACATTGTCAACACACCCAAACAGTTATAGTATATCATCCCGTCTATGGAATGATAGCAGCTAATGTTTAAACTTTGTGGATTCTCAAGCATAGCAATGTATTCTTGCCATATTTTGAAATCAGCTGAGGCATGGAGAATATTTTAATCTGCCTATTAAATCTATTTTTATTATAATTTCAATATGGAAGAGATATTTATATCTAACAAGGGGCAATGATTCCCAGGATTTCCTAAAATCTCCAGTGCAGAAGACTGGACGCACTGAAATATCATAGAAATGTATAAGTTTGTCAAGAAATATCTGCTACAACACTGCAACTTATACGCAGTGGTATGTGTGTGTATATATACACATACATACATACACACACACACACAGTTGAAGTCAGAATTTTACATACAGTTGTGCTCAAAAGTTTGCATACCCTGGCAGAAATTGTGAAATTTTGGCATTGATTTTGAAAATATGACTGAACATGCAAAAAAAATAAAAATCCTTTTATTTAAGGATAGTGATCATATGAAGCCATTTATTATCACATAGTTGTTTTGCTCCTTTTTAAATCATAATGATAACAGAAATCACCCAAATGGCCCTGATCAAAAGTTTACATACCCTTGAATGTTTGGCCTTGTTACAGACACACATGGTGACACACACTGGTTTAAATGGCAATTAAAGGTTAATTTCCCACACCTGTGTCTTTTTAGATTGCAATTAGTGTCTGTGTATAAATAGTCAATGAATTTGTAAGCTCTCACGTGGATGTTTCAAGGAGCACAATACTTGTTGACCCCTCTCCAAACATAGATCTATTTTGGTCTCATCACTCCACATTACAGTGTGCCTGAAGCTGTGAGACGTGTCAAGGTGTTGACGGGCATATTGTAACTGGGCTTTTTTGTGGCATTGGCTTATTTCTGGCAACTCGATCATGCAGCTCATTTTTGTTCAAGTGTTGTTGTATTGTGCTCCTTGAAACAACCACACCGTCTTTTTCCAGGGCAGCCTGTATTTCTCCTGATGTTACCTGTGGTTTTTTTTTTTCTTTTTCTTTGTATCCTGAACAATTCTTCTGGCAGTTGTGGCTGAAATCTTTCTTGGTCTATTGACCTTGGCTTGGTATCAAGAGATCCCCGAATTTTCCACTTCTTAATAAGTGATTGAACAGTACTGACTGGCATTTTCAAGGCTTTGGAAATCTTTTTATATCCTTTTCCATCTTTATAAAGTCCAATTACTGTGTTACGCAGGTCTTTTGACAGTTCTTTTCTGCTCCCCATGGCTCAGTATCTAGTCTGCTCAGTGCATCCAAGTGAGAGCTAACAACTCATTGACTGTTTATACACAGACACTAACTGCAATTTAAAAAGCCACAGGTGTGGAAAATTAACCTTTAATTGCCATTTAAACCTGTGTGTGTCACCTTGTGTGTCTGTAACAAGGCCAAACATTCAAGGGTATGTAAACTTTTGATCAGGGCCATTTGGGTGATTTCTGTTATCATTATGATTTAAAAAGGAGCCAAACAACTATGTGATAATAAATGGCTTCATATGATCACTATCCTTAAATAAAAGATTTTTTATTTTTTATTTTTATTTATTTATTTTTTTGGCATAATCAGTCATATTTTCAAAATCAATGCCAAATTTTCACAATTTCTGCCAGGTTATGCAAACTTTTGAGCACAATGTACACTTAGTTAACTGTGCCTTTATGCAGCTTGGGAAAATATACAGAAAATTATGTCAAGCCTTTAGGCAATTAGCCAGTTAGCTTTTAATAGGCTAATCGGAGTCAATTGCAGGTGTACCTGTGGATGTATTTTAAGGCCTACCTTCAAACTCAGTGCCTCTTTGCCAGAGGTGGGGGACTCGAGTTACATGACTTGTGACTTGCTTGACTAAATGAAGAAAATGAATTGACTTGAACTGCATGACTCGACAATGACTTGAATGTTTTATATTATTATTATTTTCAATAACTTATTATAAACAGTAATGAAATGTGTTTAAAAAAAAATATTGCGACATCAATTAATTCATATGCAAAAATGTAAGCCGGCCAGCACCACCGATCTGCATCTGCGCAGGTTACGCTGCGCTCACAACGCGCTAAAATGACAGATGATTGTCGAGTTCCCAAAATAATCTCCTTTGGATATAAAGATTTCGAACTGGACCGCGTGAATAAAAAAAAGATTTGCCAGATGCACAATATGTAACACAAAAATATCCGACCCAACCACCACAACCTCGAATTTCATCAGACATTTCAAAAACCACAAGGAAAGGTAAGTCAGTCATTTCATTATCCAGAAAGATTAATATGTAAAATTACTGTTTAAATGTTTGAGGGTTGTCCGTAAATTAAAATGATTCACGACTAATCTCATGTTTTGTAGCGCGGCAAGTTTGAAATTACCCAACATTGCCTCTAAATGTGTGCCTTTTCTAAACCTTCTCAACAGTCAACAGTATACCATAACCATTTTTGGCAATATAAAAACATAACAGGCAGATTTGCAGTCACAACACTTTATTTAAAACGTGACTAGTATAAAATATACAGAATGACTCGTGACGAAATCCAAGTGCTCTCATAGTGATTATGACTTCTGAAGACTTTAACTAAAGCCCTTGAATGCAATACCTTTATGACTATTTTATATAAATGTATCTCTGAAGGGAACTGACTGTCTTCAGAAAAGTTTCGATGGCATTTTCTTTTCATTTTTTGTCCGTATAATGCCAAATAAAGTAGTGTTTATAAGCACAGGGCTGCTTTGTATACAGGCGTTACCAGGGTAACCGGTATATTTCTGCTGTACCATAAGCGCCACCTACTGTCAGAGAGCGAATTTGCATTTTCATTCAGCCCGTCGACCGTTTTTGTTAGATCAAATCTTGACCGCATTTGTACACAGCATACACGCAGTGTTATATTTTAACCGGTTAATTAAAAAAATCTAAACAATTCGGATAATAAGGTATCTAGAAGTATTCACAGTATGTTTAATTGCCCACGATAAAGATACCGTGCATGTTCATTAATGCAATTTACTAATATATATACTTTTGATTATATTATTCGTAGTATGAATTGTATTTATATTTACAGTTCATTTTCCTTGCATTAAATAAAAAGTTATACAATTAAAGTAAGAGAAGATTTATTTTAAACACAAATATTTACTGTTTTCCCTGACTGGCTTTGTATTTTAGACACAATGTAGAGTGAATTTCTGTTGCACTTTTGAACATTTTGTGTTAGTATCTGAATTTAATTGTATTTTATTTTATTTTCCAATGTTAACATAGCACGTTATAGCACATTACTGTTACACAATTCATATAAAAAATGAATGTAAAGATATGTATACAAGTTCATCTTTTCAGAGCAAAAATAAACATTTATTTAAAATATTAACCTATTTATTTTAGTACTGTGGCTTGACTGGACTTGCTTGAGGTGAGTCACTGACTTGACTTGCTTGATTTGTCTGCACTGCACTTAAGACTGCACTCGACGTGACTTGATGGTTAAGACTTGAGACTTTCTTGTGACTTGAACATGTGTGACTTGCTCCCACCTCTGCTCTTTGCTTGACATCATGGGAAAATCAAAAGAAGTCAGCCAAGACCTCAGAAAAAAAATTGTGGACCTCCACAAATCTGGTTCATCCTTGGTAGCGATTTCCAAATGCCTGAAGGTACCACGTTCATCTGTACAAACAATAGTACGCAAGTATAAATACCAAGGGACCACGCAGCCATCATACCGTTTGGGAAGGAGATGCATTCTGTCTCCTAGAGATGAACGTAGTTTGGTGCAAAATGTGCAAATCAAGCAAAGGATCTTGTGAAGATGCTGGAGGAAACAGATAGACAAGTATCTATATCCACAGTAAAACGAGTCCTATATTGACATAACCTGAAAGGCTGCTCAGCATCGAAGAAGCCATTGCTCCAAAACCGCCATAAAAAAGCCAGACTACAGTTTGCAAGTGCACATGGAGACAAAGATCTTACTTTTTTGGAGAAATGTCCTCTGGTCTGATGAAACAAAATTTTACTGTTTGGCCATAATGACCATCGTTATGTTTGGAGGAAAAAGGGTGAGGCTTGCAAGCCGAAGAACACCATCCCAACCGTGAAGCATGGGGGTGGCAGCATCATGTTGTTGGGGTGCTTTTCTGCAGGTGGGACTGGTGCACTTCACAAAATAGATGGCATCATGAGGAAGGAAATTTATGTGGATATATTGAAGCAACATCTCAAGACATCAGCCAGGAAGTTAAAGCTCAGTCGCAAATGGGTCTTCCAAATGGACAATGACCCCTACCTCCAAAGTTGTGGCAAAATGGCTTAAGGACAACAAAGTCAAGGTATTGGAATGGCCATCACAAAGACCTGACCTCAGTCCGATAGAAAATTTGTGGGCAGAACTGAAAAAGCGTGTTCGAGCAAGGAGGCCTACAGTCCTGACAGTTACACCAGTTCTGTCTGGAGGAATGGGCCAAAATTCCAGCAACTTATTGTGAGAAGCTTGTGGAAGGCTAAACGTTTGACCCAAGTTAAACCATTAAAAGGCAATGCTACCAAATACTAATAAAGTGTATGTAAACTTCTGACCCGCTGGGAGTGTGATGAAAGAAATGAAAGCTGAAATCATTCTCTCTACTATTATTCTGACATTTCACATTCTTAAAATAAAGTAGTGATCCTAACTGACCTAACACAGGGAATGTGTTCTACTATTAAATGTCAGGAATTGTGAAAAAACTGAGTTTAAATGTATTTTGCTAAGGTGTATGTACATTTCTGACATAAATTGTATATTAAAGTGTGTTTCTTCAAGTGTGTCTTTCTGACTTCAAATGTGTGTGTGTGTGTGTGTGTGTGTGTGTGTGTGTGTGTGTGTGTGTATATATATATATATATAATTTCTTATTAACAAAATATATCTCCATTTTTGGTCTCCTCTGATCTTCCTCTGTATCAGCGAACCTTCCTTGTACACCCCAGGCCAGCAAGCGGTTTTCGAGGGTTTTTCAAGAAACTTCCATCCTCCTTTAAGGAAATGTACCCCATCTCTTCCCTCTTGCAAGTCCCATGAAAACACAAAGAGGTCACAGCAAAGCTACCACCAAGTGTACATGCATTTCTCTCAGCCTCTGAGACCTATACCAAAAGTTGGGAAGACCCTTAGTCATAGTCGGAGGCAAACCTCAGAGCGCAGAGGCCTACAGCCATTAGTGAAGCAAGGCAGGCAGCCCCTAAACCATGAGACTTTATCTGTCAGAGGAAAGACTTGCCTCCCAACCCACCCCTTACATACAACAACATCTATAACATCCCGTACACAGCTACATGTCTTCTTGCCTGCAGAGGGCACTGGAAATGAGGATGACCGAGACAGTGAGTCGGTTGATGAGGGTTTCATGGATGAGCTGGATAACAAAGTCACCACCCTAAAGCTTCAACAAGATCCAAAAAAAACGAAACAGTCTGACATTGCAAAATCACTGACTGGAGATATGGTCCAATTAACATCCTAGTGTTATGCCTTTTAAAAAAAAATTTTTTTTTATCATATATTTGCTTGACATAATCTCTGCCACATGTGTGGCTCATATACTATGTCTTCGATGTGTGACTTGTGTTTAAACCGTGTGACTTTAAAACCGGATACAGTTTAGAGAATGTGAAGCTGACGTCACGCTGTGTTGAATTCTGGGTAACTGTTTAGTGTAGCCACCATATTAGGAGGATCGAGCTTCTTTTCCGCTAGTGCGTTTACGGTGGTGTTTTGATTTTCTTTTTGATTTTGGAAAATATCACCATGGTAGGTCATTCCTGCTGCATTAAAAACTGCAATAGCAAGTTATACGATCGCTCCGGAAATAAACTGAACAATGGGATACGTTTTTTCCTTTTTCCGACGTGTAAACAACGCAAAGGGAAGCATGTTGAGGAGGTAACGAAAAGACATCGCATGGCGTGGATAGCGGCAGCAAGACGAAAAGACATTAGTTATAGCAACATTTCTGCGTCAATGAGAGTGTGTTCTCTGCATTTTCAATCAGGTGAGTCCCGTGGTGTGTAACTTTGACCTTAATTATACAATATATTTCTTCAAATACGTGTTATGACGGCATGTGAAGTGTAAACATAGGATTGTGTGTGAGTTTAGTAATGGGTGAAATCTAAAAAAAAACAGGCAAATGTAAAACCACAACATATGTTCATTTCATTTAGTTCTTCTGCCAGCATGAAATGCTGTTTAAATTATATAAAGATTCCCATCAGCTTGTAAATTGCTGTATTTACAGGACAACCAGCATATGAAATGCTTGACACCCATCCTGACTGGGCACCATCTTTGCTTTTGGGCCACAATGAAGTGAAACCGACAGACAAAAACAGGTTTGCACATCAGTTAAGGAGACATGAGAGGTCTGGGGTCAAGACAAGAGAGAAAGTGGAGGATAGGGTTCGAAGTGAAGCAGAGGAAAGGGCTCGACAGGAAGCAGAGGAGGAGGCGGCACAAGAAGACGAAGAGGTACAACAGGAAGGTTATTTTATGGCACTTTTCCACTGCACGTTATGGTTCGACTCGACTCTGCTCGCTTTACTTTTCAGAGCTTGCTTTTCCACTGCAGTTTAGTGCAGCCTCAACGTGGGTGGGATTATAGACTGATCGTCATAGTTGCGCCACCTCTACTGCCATGACATCATCGTAAACACAACATAAACACATCTGAAACCGAAACAGAAAGTTTGTACAATTTGCTTGTATTGCACGAATTAATGCGACAAAATAAAATTGCAACGACAACTCAAGAACATTACTGACCATAAACAATAGCACGACCTCTAGCTGTTAGCTACTAGCTCATTGTGCTGTATAAAGCAGTTGTTGCATGGTGATTTTACACAAGTGTAACAGATAATTGGTCTGGTTGTTTTAGAAGCAAGCTTTCCAGTAGCTGGTCAACTAAATAAAGTGAAGCTTTCAAGCAGAATGTAGAGTTAACGTAATAAAACGTACCATCCTCCATCGTGGACTCCAACAACGCCATGGCCGAGTCCAGGGCACTCTCCCTCCCATTGCTCGCCGGTCTATCGCCATAGATATCGGCCATTTGGTCGAACCACTTTCTTCTGTTTGAACCACTCTGGCTGTTGTGGTCCTTGATGGTTCTGTAGTCACTTAAGTTTTTTTTTTACTTTTCCCTACACTGTTGGTAGGTCCGGTGGTAGCCGTGTGCGGCCAACAGCTGCTGAGGCACTTCCTGAAATACTTTTTCGTTTCGCGTCCCCCATCCAGCTCTCGTTGGATCCTCTCCTCGAGAGGAACGTCTGCACCTCGTTTATTGACCATGGCGTGGCTTTGCGCACAGCCATTTCTTTTTACAATTCGAAAGTCGTGTTAACAAATGATACTGCTATCGCTGTTGCTAACTTTAAAACTAGAGGGTTGATGTCCTGTGTCGCAAATCCAGTGACGCTGGTAGTGACGATTCTCTCTGACCAATCAGTGATCTGCAGGGTTTTGATGTCACATTTAGTATCGGCTCGACTCGCTTGGAACCTCAACCGAGGTGGTACTAAAAAAAATACCAGGTACTATCCACAGTGGAAAACCCCCAAAAAGCGAGCAGAGTCAAGTCGAACCATAGCGTGCAGTGGAAAAGCCCCATTATTGTCAGTGGAGGTAGTGCTTCAGGGTCTGAAATCCATTCTTGGGCTGCCAACTCATATGGATCTATGTCGTTAATGGTGTTTAATTTCTCCAAAAACCATTGCTTAGCATTGGCATTGAGTTTGTCCCGGTAGGGCCCACTTTCTTTTTATTTTCCTTTCTCCATATAATTCTGGTATTAACACTATCAGAGCGCAATCCTCCCAAGATGGTGGCGCCACCCCAGCATGCAACGTGGCGCGACGTAGCTTCACATTCTCTAAATATTTGTTTAGAATCAATGTGTGTATATATGATTTCTGACATTATAATAAATTACAAATGTGATAAAATGAGCTGTGAACTGAAATATATAATGACTGCCTTAAATGCCTTGTCCCATTACATTAAGGAAATGTTACATTCTCCTCACATGCAGTATTTGTCTTAAAGGAATAGTTCACCCAAAAATGAACATTTGCTGATAATTTACTCACCCTCAGGCCATCCAAGATGTGTCTGAGTTTCTTCATCAAAACAGATTTTAAGATTTTTAGGATTTAATTTCAGGCCTCCTCCTTTAAACATTGCAAATGTATGTACTCCATTTTTTTGACAGTCCAAAATGCATATTTTGGGTATCAAAATAATCCACACGACCCCAGTCGACAATTAAAGTTCTTCTGAACCCAAACGATTGATTATTTTTAGAAACAAAACAATACTTATATACTTTTTAACTACAAATGTTCGCTTCCGTACGTCTCTGTGATGCACGCTCATGAGAGGGATGACGTAAGCTCGTTGGTAAGGTCACGTGGAGGAGGAGGCAGGAAGGGCGTCGTTGTTTACAAGAGAAGGAGCGATGTACAAAAGTTTCATTGTCTTTGCTGTAGATTTGTATTTGTATTAGTGTATTGTTCAAAATGGTTGTTTGGTGTGTGTATCCTAGATGCTTCAACCTTCAGAAACCCCAAAGAAAATGCATGCCGGGAAAAATATTAACTTTTCATCGATTGCCTATACATGATCATGAGCGACTGAAGCTCTGGCTTATTGTGCTGAACCTAGATATCAGTACACCCCTACATTCTCTCAAATATTGGAGGGTGTGCAGTGAACATTTTACCCCTGAGGATTTCAGACCATCGAAAGAAACAAAGGGTCGATATCTGAATTCATCGGCTGTGCCCGTGCTGTTTTTCCAGTGAACTCGGGTATGTGTGAAAACTTTGTCATATAGCCTATATAGTGGATAACGCAACGGCATTACTCTGAAGTAAAGGATGGTTATTTACTGCAGCAATGTGTTTTTTTTTATTTATTTTTTTTATTATTATTTGGAAATTATTTTTATTTTATATTGTGTAAATAATCTTTCTTTTCTGTGTGTGAGTGTGTGAATCTTTGTGTGTGTGTGTCTTCCTATTATTTAAAACATATCAAACTGTATGATGGGTTGTTTTATTAGAATCTTGAGGATCCATCTCAGCCAAGTCAGGACTCCCCAGCAACAGACAATGATGGAGACCCAGAGGTCTTGGATGCAGGGGCGTTTTTGGCTATTGTTCCACAGTCAACACCAGTAAAGCAAAAGAACACTAGTCCAAGAACCACCTGTAGACAATGTGAGGACACTTGGTCTAAACTCCTTTTGGTGCTAACAAGTTCAGAAACAGTTAGACAGCGGACATGTCCGTCGACATCTGGGACATATTATGCCCTCCATCCAATGCGATCCTACCAATCAGTAAGTACACACATACATGATCTATTAAACAAGTGGAATATTGGCCAATTGTGCTTCTGGTGTTATCAGTCACGAGTAATGTTGCATAATTTAATTGTTCTAATTTGTATTTTTATTAGTGCTGACATCATACTGTGACATACATTTAAAAAAAATTATATGTTGTTTTAAGCTATTCTATTCTAAAACAAGTCTAATCTATTTTAATTTAATAATCATGTAGGACGAACCAGCAAAGACAATGAAACTTTTGTACAGTGCTCCTCTTGTAAACAATTACGCGCTTCCTGCCTCCTCCACGCATGAACTTACCAACGAGCTTACGTCATCCCTCTCATGAGCGTGCATCACAGAGATGTACGGAAGCGAACATTTGTAGTTAAAAAGTATATAAGTATTGTTTTGTTTCTAAAAATAATCGTTTGGGTTCAGAAGTACTTTATTTGTCGACTGGAGTCGTGTGGATTATTTTGATGCACCCTAAATATGCATTTTGGACCATCAAAAAAATGGAGTACATTCATTTGCATTGTTTAAAGGAGGAGGCCTGAAATTAAATCCTAAAAGTCTTAAATTCTGTTTTGATGAAGAAAGAAACTCTGATACATCTTGGATGGCCTGAGGGTGAGTAAAATATCAGCAAATGTTCATTTTTGGGTGAACTATTCCTCTTAAATGCATTTTGATTTAAATGTTAGTTTAAATTCATTTGAAAAAATAACAATTGTAAACACAGAGCAAATGGATGGATAGAAGAGGTGCCAGCAAAGAGTCACATGCAGCTCGCGAGCCGCAGGTTTGCCACCCCTGTTCTAGTCCATCCCTCACTGTTTCCCATGTCAGCCCTCCTACATCCAAATACCTTCAGCCGCTTTGACGATAATCTGTATCTTCTCCATCCTCCTTTTTGTCCTGAGTTGTGCAGTTTATTACTTCTGCCATAAACAGCAGAACATTTTTCTTGCTCATCAATGCAATCCTCTATTTCTTTCCCTCCATATCCTGAACTTCTTAACTCTACCTTACCATTTGACTTCTCTCTCCTTTGCCTTCTGTTTATTCCTTATGTCAACTGCTTTTACTGCTTCTGCATATGATAAATTATACTTATCTCATTCTTGCTGTACCTCCACAGCTCTCTTTCTGATTTCACAGCCCTCATATGCCACACTATGAGCTCCTCCATAATTACAGCACTTAACTCCAACACCCTCACCACACTTCCCGTAGTCGCGTTCCCCTCCAGAACATGCGCATCTCCTCTTTGACTTGCACACTGTTGCGGTGTGCCCATACTTCTGACATTTATAACATCTCAGAGGAGGTGGTTCATATGTTCTTACTGGGTAACTAATAAAACCTAACTTTACCTGATCAGGCAGACTCTTCCCTTCAAACCTTAACCGTACAGATAAGCAATCAACTTTATTCCCTTTTCTGCTCATCTGCAAATGCCTAGCTTCAACTACATTTCCCCCACTAAATGTATTTTTAACTTTTCCATTTACACTCCTAATGGAACTCCATTAATCACTCCACTAACCCACAACCATATTGTTACCTTTATTCTCATAGCTTTTTTTTTTTTTTTTTTTTTTTTTGCATATCACCGTTGCATTTTATCGTCAAAGCTCCATCCTGAAGTACCTTAGCACATCTAATTTCACCCACTAGTTTCCTTAATTCATTAGTCAAAGACTAACTCCTAAAACTCCACTTCCTTCTCTAAACTTCACTAGTATACTAAACTCATCTAGACTCTTACCCACTATATCAGCCTGTCCCTCACAATTGCCAGTGCTATTTGCCGATCTTTCCTGACTACTATTTTTATCTTTTTTTTTTCTCCTCCCTCCCTCTACTTGTGTCCATCCTACCTCCATCTCATCCTTATCCTCCCCCGATTTGTCAGTACCTGCTTGAATCTCTGATCCAGTCTCTCTTTTTTGTTACATTCACAATTTGTCATCTCGAATTACTTATTTTCGAGAGCTTTGTGTGGAAACTGCAGTTCAGGTTTGTTTTGACTGCTCGTGCACTTCATCCTAAATCAATCAAATCTATTAAGACATTAATCACTGGAGTCGTATGGATTACGTTAATGCTGACTGTCTGTGCTTTTTGGAGCTTCAAAGGCCAAATCACCATCCACTTGCATTGTAAGGACCTACTGAGCTGAGATAATTTTCTACTTTTCTTCAAATGTGTTTAGCTGTAGAAAGAAAGTCATACATCTGGGATGGTATGAGATTGAGTAAATGATGAGAGAATTTTAATTTTTGGGTGAACTATCCCTTTAAGAATAAGGGTATATAACAAATTTACCCGCCAGTCATTGCAAATCACCTCACTACTACACAAAGTTTGGCTATACTAAAATAAACTGGGGCTCAGGCATTTTTATTCTGCTTAAAAGAAAAGTTCACCCGAAAATAAAAATGCTCATTATTTACTCACCCTCATACCATCCCAGATGTGTATGACTTTATTTCCTCTGCAGAACACAAAGATTTTTAGAAGAATATCTCAGCTCTGTAGGTTCATATAATATAAGTGAATGGTGACCACAATTTTGAAGCTCCAGAAAGTTTATATATAGGCAGAAAAGTAATCTATATGACTCCAGTGATTCAATCCATGTCTTCAGAAGTGATCCAATAAGTTGAGTGAGAACAAAATAAAACTCCTTTTTTTACTATACATCTTGCTATTGCAGTCTATAGGCATGATCATGATTTAAAGTTCGATTACGCTTCCTAGCACTATGCACATGCGTCAAGCGCTAGGAAGTGTAATCGAGCTTGAAATCATGATCGTGGCTATATTCTGCAATGGCAAGATGTTCTCACCCAAAATCAATTAGATCGCTTCAGAAAATATAGATTAAACCACTGGAGCCATATGGGTATCTTTTATGCTTCCTTTGTTCTTTTTGGAGCTTACATTTTTTGGCCACCATTAACTTGCATTATATGGACCTACAGAACTGAAATATTTTCTAAAAATCTTTGTGTTTAACAGGAGAAAGAAAGTCATACACATCTGGGATGGCATGAAGGTGAGTAAATGATGAGAGAATTTTCATTTTTGGGTGACTTCCTTGAATAGATGAACATGGATATCTCTACACAACATCCATGTAAATATACAGCTGTTTGATGGGTTTGTGTTACTGGTTGTGATACTGGCAAGACTACATGTAAATTAACTGCATGCATATTAACCTAGCGACTGTTCAAATCTAAGATAAACAATAATTTAGTGTTAGTGATTTAGGTGTACCAACAATCATAAATAAAGGAAGAATTATATCTTACCATTATTGTGAGGTGAAAAAGATAATCCACTCTGTCAGTGTCACTCAGTTGCTGTCTGTAAATTCTTTCAGAAAACAGGGAGTGGCACACTTGGATGTGTTTTAAAATGTTTAGATGGAATTTTGTTTTTTTAACCTCTATAAGAACACTGCATTTATATTTATTTACATGAGTATGAAATGAGTGTTCTAGTGTAGACACCACATCGGGAACTGAAGAGGTTGCTGCCAGGGGACACCTCTGACTAGCTTCTCGTGTCATTCACCCATTATGTGATAGCAGAGGGGTGGTGTAGCCTCACACCAGGGGCGCCTGCAGAATTTAATCTGAGGATTTGCACAGGAATCTGCCTAATAAACCTTGTATCTAGGGGGGGCGGGGGCATGCTCCCCTGGGAGATGTTTGTTCTCTGTATTCATAAATATCCAGAAACTGTTTTACTGTGTGAGAAACCGCTCCAGATGATTCAGTGAGAGAGCAGATTGAACGAATTGTACTGAATCACGAATTGATTCGGACCGTTTTGCAAGCCTGTTTGGTAGGGGTGTAACGGTACATGTATTCGTCCCGAACCGTCACGGTTCGGTGCATGCAGTCAAACGAAGAATGCATCTGAGTCAGTCACAGGCGATCCACACTCCAATCCAGAAGGGGGTGCGCAGTAATGCAATGCTTTTTGCTAACCGCCACAACAGGAAAAAGAGCAGAAGAAGACGCCATCCATGCACCAACCCAAAACAAGAATGCCGAGTTCAGATGACACGCAAGAGCTTGAAGACCCCCGCCTACTTGTTTTAAATCAGCAGTGTGGGAAAGTTTCAGGTTCCCAGTGAACTACGGCAGCAGTGGAGAGCGAGTGATAGATAGGACGAGGACGGTGTGTTGGCGTTGTAAGGCCACGCTGTATGGTATGTGAGTGGAAATACGTCCAACATGCTAACGCATATCAGACGACATCACTCAGATGTGCCAATCACCGGAGCTAGGCAGAAAAAGACGACAGGAGTGCAAAAACTTATCCCGGCAGCTTTTAACCAGCCTCTAGATGTGAGAGCAGACAGGGCCAAAGTCATTACCCAGGCAATTGGCATATACACAAACAACATATAGTTTAAGTGGAACAAATTGTAACACTCCTCTTAATGCACAAGTTTTATTTTTCATTATTCTATTTATTTTGTACTTTTATAAAAAAAATAGATGCTTTTCAGTTTTGTAGCTGATTGTAACCAAATACCTTTTTGTTTTTTATTAGACCTACAAAAAAATATGACCTATGCAAGAGTGCATTCTGTTTACTGCTTAGTGCTTAATACACTAATGGAGGCTGTACCAACTACCTCAGGGGGGACTAAATGCCGCTAGGTGGAACAAACTGTAATTTGCACTGCTGTCTATTCAAAATAAATGAAAAGAAACCTAGCATTTGGGATTTGTTGCTTTTTCCTCTTGTACCGAACTCGTATCGAACCGTGACCCCAAAACCGAGGTACGTACCGAACCGTGATTTCTGTGTACCGTTACACCCTTACTGTTAGGCCAATTCACTGAAAAGAACCGATTCAAAATAATTCATTTGCATACAGTGTTGGGGAGTAACGGAATACATGTAACGGGATTACGTGTTTAAAATACAAAATATAAGCAACTGTATTCCACTACAGTTACAATTTAAATCATTGGTATTTAGAATACAGTTACATTCAAAAAGTATTTTTTATTACCGAAGAGATTACTTTGCATTTTATTGTCATTTGTTTCATTTAATATTTAGTTCTTTCAGATGGAAAACATTTATACATATAAATGATGTGATCCAAAGTGCATTTGAACAGCGGTGAAACACTTTCTTATGATGTGTTACATTCATACGAGCAGACAGAAGTTTGAAGTAAGTTTGGAGCAGAAAAAATAGAAATAAACCTTATGTAAATTGTCAGCTTTACGCAAAGTTAAAATGCTATTTCTAGCCATTTTACATGCACATGTTGCCAGGCACGATCATATTTTTTTTTTTATCAAGAAAATTCACATTGGATCATAATTTCTTCTTTTCTAGTAAGACCTTTGATATTAGGGCAAAAATGTTATTCTTGATGATAATTTTTGTATTGTTTTCCTGTAAAAAATATCTAAATATCCTTGAAACAAGATCAATTCGATTTATCTTGTTTTAGAAACAACACTGCATAAGATATTTAGATTTTTCAGAGAATGTATTTTTAACGTGCATTTTGTCTTACTGTATTGAGTTTTTAGTGAAAAAATCTACCAGGGCTGAAGTAATAATCCAAAGTATTTAGAATACATTACTGACCTTGAGTAATGTAATGGAATACATTACAAATGACATTTTACAGCATGTATTCTGTAAATTCATTTCAAAAGTAACCCTCCCAACCCTGTTCCCATATTGGGCATTGCTAGTTCTTTTAAACAGCCAACAGAAATACGGGACACATTTCATGATTGATGAAATATTCTGAGAGTAATTATTTCTCAGGGCAGTCGGAGCGCTCATGGTATGCACAGTGCGTATGGATGTACAGCTGCAGGCGCCCCTGCCTCACACCAATGCCTCTGTACAAAATAAATATTCTATTTTGATCAACTTTTCTCATTAGCTTCAATGCAAACCTGAAGAGCTTTTTTTTTTTTTTTTATCCATAACTTAGGCTAACAGTAACAAACAAACCATAAATATAATTAACCATAAATGTACAGTTGAAATCAGAAGTTTACATACGCTTAGGTTGAAGTCATTAAAACTAATTTTTTAACCACTCCACAGATTTAATATTAGCAAACTATAGTTTTGGCAAGTCGTATAGGACATCTACTTTGTGCATGACACGAGTAATTTATCCAACAGTTATTTACAGACAGATTGTTTCACTTTTAATTGACTATATCACAATTCCAGTGGGTCAGAAGTTTACATACACTAAGTTAACTGCCTTTTAAGCAGCTTGGAAAATTCCAGAAAATGATGTCAAGCCTTTTAAGCAATTAGCCAGTTAGCTTCTGATAGGCTAATTGGAGTCAATTAGAGGTGTATCTGTGGATGTATTTTAAGGCCAACCTTCAAACTCAGTGCCTCTTTGCTTGACATCATGGAAAAAAATCCAAAGAAATCAGCCAAGACC
Organism: Myxocyprinus asiaticus; assembly: GCF_019703515.2. Lineage (NCBI taxonomy): Eukaryota > Metazoa > Chordata > Actinopteri > Cypriniformes > Catostomidae > Myxocyprinus > Myxocyprinus asiaticus. The sequence continues at coordinate 24,082,418 of NC_059377.1, forward strand.
TCAGAAAAAAATTGTGGACCTCCACAAGCCTGGTTCATCCTTGGGAGCAATTTCCAAATGCCTGAAGGTACCATGTTCATCTGTACAAACAATAGTACGCAAGTATAAACACTATGGGACCACAGAGCCATCATACCGCTCAGGAAAGAGACATATTCTGTCTCCTAGAGATGAATGTAGTTTGGTATGAAAAGTGCAAATCAATCCCAGAACAACAGCTAAGGACCTTGTGAAGATGCTGGAGGAAACAGGTAGACAAGTATCTATATCCACAGTAAAACGAGACCTATATCGACATAACCTGAAAGGCTGCTCAGCAAGGAAGTACCCACTGCTCCAAAACTGCCAAAAACATGCAGCCAGACTACAGTTTGCAGGTGCACATGGGGACAAAGATCTTACTGTTTGGAGAAATGTTCTCTGGTCTAATGAAACAAAGTGAACTGTTTGGCCATAATGACCATCGTTATGTTTGGAGGAAAAAGGGTGGGACTTGCAAGCTGAAGAACATCATCCCAACCGTGAAGCATGGGGGTGGTAGCATCATGTTGTGGGGATGCTTTGCTGCAGGAGGGACTGGTGCACTTCACAAAATATATGGCATCATGAGGAAGGAAAATTATGTGGATATATTGAAGCAGCATCTCAAGACATCAGCCAGGAAGTTAAAGCTCGGTTTCAAATGGGTCTTCCAAATGGACATTGACCCCAAGCATTCCTCAGGTTGTGGCTAAATGGCTTAAGGACAACAAAGTCAAGGTATTGGAGTGGCCATCATAAAGCCCTGACCTCAGTCCGATAGAAAATTTGTGGGCAGAACTGAAAAAGTGTGTGCGAGCAAGTAGGCTTACAAACCAGTTCTGTCTGGAGGAATGGGCCAGAATTCCAGCAACTTATTGTGAGAAGCTTGTGGAAGGCAACCCAAAACGATTGACCCAAGTTAAACAATTAAAAGGCAATGCTACCAAATACTAACAAAGTGTATGTGAACTTCTGACCCACTGGGAATGTGATGAAAGAAATAAAAGCTGAAATAAATTCTCTCTACTATTATTCTGACATTTCACATTCTTAAAATAGTGATCCTAACTGACCTAACACAGGGAATGTTTTCTGTGATTAAATGTCAGGAATTGAAAAAGAAAACTGAGTTTAAATGTATTTGGCTAAGGTGTATGTAAACTTCTGACTTCAACTGCATTTAAATACTGCAAAAATAAATAATTAAAACTGAAATCATAAGTATAACACAGGGTGAGTTCGGAATAGCATTACACTATTACTTTTTTTTTTTTTTTTTTTATTCAATAAACATAAACATGCAGTTCAATTAAAAGGCTTTATATAGTTTACGGATACTGAAAGTCTTAACATATTTAAAGCTTATGTATTTAGAGTGTGTCTAAGTACTATACTGTCAATGTACAATATGGCTTCACTCAATAAGACCATAAAGTTGGATTTTTACTGGTTAATTTGCCTTTGGGTCATTGACAAATAACTTCACTCTCAGAAAAAAAAATATCGAGATGGCTTTGGCCTCAGTAATTGAAAACATGTTCATCACAGAAGAGATGTATTAAAGTGTTGTGTGTGAATTGCATTTTGTATTTGAATTTTTGAATAACTTGGGTTCAGACAAAAAAAAAAGAAAAAGAAAGAGTATCCATAATTTACTTACTTATGATGAAATTAGACCAGAATTATATTACATTACAGGATGTCCACTGAAATCTTCCTTTAGTGAAGCCAAACAGTAAATGTTCTCAATTTAAACCCTGAATATTTTGATTAATACATTTCTGTACTTTACATACTCTTGTTATAGTAGGAGTAGTGTGGTAGCATACCATTCTAAACTCAGCCTCTTTGAAAGGTTAATGTTTGTTATGTGTATATTTACTTGATTATTTCATTTTGTATTATGATATGTTTCTGCTGTATATACCCAGTACTGTTAAAATAAAATAAAACCATTAAAAAACGTTATCACGTAATGTACATCACGCACGCGCTTGTTGTGGTCATTTCCCATAATGCACTGGTGCAGAGGGGGGAAGTACTTTCGCGGGATTTGCAGCTCGTTTAGCCTGTCCTAGTTATCCATAAATGCATGCCTTTTGAATGTTTTAATACTGTATTAATCAGTCGTGCAGCTAACAGGATTGTGCATAAAGGTATCCCGTGCGAGGGATTGTTGAAAGACGACGTCAAGAGGCATAAAGTGAGTATTTAAACAGTTGGAAAGAGCGGCCCGCGTGTTGTTTATCTTCTGTACAGAGATTCATATATTGTTTGCGATATATTTCAATAATGCGCATGATTCTGGCAGCACATCTTTATTTTCATGTCGTATTATGGAGTGTTGCATATTTTATCCTTAATCGAATAGTTAGCTAAAGACAATAGAATGACCCGGATATCACATAAACGACCATTAATGCAGTTCGAGTATGTGTAATTATTGGCCAAAGATGCACGTGTATAATTCAGAGGCTGCATGTCAGCAGTAATTAATTCACCGCAAGCATTTGCTGCTATTCTGGCAGCTGATGGTTTAAAATAAAGGTTTAGTTATGAATCACTTCAAATAAATCGAGGTTGTACGACTCAAGTGGGTTAAATGAAATCACGCATCTAAAAGAATTTTATCATCAGGACCTGAGTAACAGAGATAACACGCTGAATGTTAAATCTCCATGTTCCGTGTCTGAAGAGAGGATGTTAATTTCATCTTTCATTGCCGTTTCATGAAACACGAGAGGTTTGCTAAATGCAACGCCCTCTGCTTATGGAATACTTACTCTTCAAGTAAAAGAAACAGAGCACATGCCTTGCAAACTTTTTTACATTTACTTTTTTGAGGGAATTTTGATATTTCAACCTCAGTTCTTATAATACATCTATAATACACTTGTGTACACAAAATAGTTACACTCAGGACCTTAAGGACAAAAATGTCCCCCATTGAAACCCATTAAAACTGCAATATTTGATCCCAGTGCCATTAAAGCATAAAATCATGAATTCTATGATATTATGGTTTCATTCCGGAGCCCTGGCTTCAAAATGTAAATTTTTAATATTTTCCACCAGATGGTGGCATTTCTCATTTTTAGCCTATGGAGCAAATACATGCTTTTTTCCTATTCTCTGTTTGCTGTATTATAGAGCACTGCAGGCCAATTGAATAAATGATGCAGCTAAAATTGTGTGGGTGTGTTGGTATGGATGTCAGAGTATGTTTTGTATGTGTGTATTAAGAAATATGTGTGTGTAAAAACCAACAGTGGGATGTAAACAAACTGGTATTTAAAGGGTTAAAATCCTGAAAATGAATATTTGTTAGTTATGATCAGGACTGATGTTGGTTAAAAAAAAAAATAATTGAAAGTGGAAAATAATATTAATATTATTATGGCAGTTTTTGACAGACATTTTTGTCCTCCTAAGGACCTCTGAGTAACTTTCTTTTTTTTTAATTTATTTTTATTGATGCACAAGGGTTAAGCTTACGCACCTGAATCTCACAACCCTTAAATGCATGGGAATTGCACCAAACACTGTTACATATTTGTGTCCTTAGAGACCCGTCACTTATATCTATCACACATGGATCTACACAATTCCCAGATAGTGTCACATTTTCAAAAAAAGACTTTTTTTTTTTTTTTTTTATCATCAAGGAGAAAATGCAATAGATCAGGACAAATCTAGAACAGGATTAATTACTTTCATACTGAAATTTCATGAGACACAATTGGCTGTCAAACAAGTATTGAGCTACACAAGTATTTTCTCAGGCACTTATTGAGTATCAATAGATGCACAACTTGTGTAATTTCAATAGTACACCCAAATAAGTGTTCATGTGTTACACTTGGTAGAGTTTACTTCCATGTTGTTTCTTCATCAAATAGCAATGTTAAATGTAAATCACTGACACAGCAGTGCTACCTTGAGTAAGAAATAACATGTACATTTACATGCATATGGAATAATGATAATTCATTGTTGAACAGAAAATCAGTGTATTATATGATTTTTGTATGGATATAGTACTCAATTTTCTTGAAGGAAACCAAGAAATAGATGTCCTGTGATACTAAACTTGTGTAGATATGAAATAATCAGAAAATAATCATTTATGGAAGTGCACTGCAAAAGACAAAAACAACACTTTTAAATACCTAGGGTCTCTAATTACCTTCTACACTTTTGGTACTTAAACCATTATTAAAAAAATATATATATATATATATATATATATATATATATATATATATATATATATATATATATATATATATATATATTGTTACACTATAAGAGAGAGATTGAGGAATACTAAAGAGGTGTGGGTGAGGTACAGGGTGTGAAATGAGGTCCCGGGTCAATAAAGACCCCAGGTATGCTTTTAAGGATTAATCAAAAATTCACTTCACACTTTCAGGAAAGATGTCTGCTTTCTCACAGTCAACAGAGGACTTGTGCAAGTTGAACACCACTGAGGTGGTCATAAAAGAGCCTGACCCTGAAGAAAGCTTGATGGAAGAGCATCAGATGGAGCAGGAGAAAGTAGAGGAGCTCCAGGAGGAGATGAAGGAGGAAGACCTGGATTTAAAACTAAATCAGGATATATGTGTAGAGGAGGGAAGTGGAGAGGAAAAGAACAAGCCAATAGATCCGGGCAAAGAAGAAGAAACGAGTGTAAAGGAATACTTTGAGCATAAGAAAATAACCATTGAACTAGAGGAGAAGAACAATGACAAGGAGGATACAGCACAGTGTTCAGAAGAGCTAGTGATCGCTAAAGTTGAGGACTTAAGGGATGAAATGCAAGTGGATGTGGACCAGACTGAGGATCCTAAAGGGAACATGGAGGTGGATAAACCAGAAAATGAAGGTATATATTAACTGATTGTTTTTTTTTTATTTTATTTTTTTATATGGTATAGATTGCTTCTTTAATTTAGTATCCACTGAAATGAAAGGTAAAGGGGTTATTGATATTTATGAGCAAATAATGTCTATTATGTGTGTTGATAATCAGTAATGAACAACATATTTATTTCACATCAGTGGAAAAAATATTCAAGCTGAAATTGTTTCAAAGTCTCAAAACAAATAATAAATGAGATAATGAAGCAGTGAGGTTGTGAGTCAAAGTTACAGTAAAGAATCATGTTTTTACAATGCTGAATGTTGTAATATAGGCTTTTGAAAATAGAAATGGTAGGACGTTATATTCTTAGGTACTGCTTAATTGTTGTTTAGAATGTTTTGATGCAAACTGTTAATCTTGTGTATTATTACTGCAGAACAGAGGAACTAACCGCAAAATCCATACATCAAATGGCTATTTCAGTTTATCATTTAACTTCACTAATGTATTGACATACGCGATAACCAACACTTTTTTTTTTTTTTTATAGAGCTAGTGAATTAATTCTTAACTGTTGAGAAACATTTATTAAACTTTCACTTTAACAGGAACAGCTGAAGGTGTAAAAAATGAGACTACGAAGTCACTTGCTGAAATGGTAAGCACAATATCACTATATTATTACCATTGCAGGAAATCAAGTTTTAAAGTTTATTTGTTAAAATATGGAGCAATAAACTCCTAATGCTAAAATCACTTTCATCTATATTCAGCAGACAAAACCAATGTTAAAACATTCCACAAAACCTGAGGTAAAAGTTGCCCAGCCCGCTGTCACCCAACCTGTGAAGATAAAGGATGAACCAATGGATGAGGAGTATGAGAAAGCATCTGCACCACAGCGTCCAATGGACAACATTAAGGATGAGCCTGACACTGCAGCCGTGAGTTTCAACAGTGAATTCTGCCTTTTTTTTATATAAGGTCAGACAGTGCATTTGGTGGCAATGCCTCATTTACACCTTGTATAGATGCATCTTTTGTGATCTGATGACGTGGTCAGGCGAAACACATTGCTGTTTACACCTGGTTAAATGCTTAAATGAGTCTTCTGTGTCACTTGTGTTCGGATTTCGAGGGGAGGGTCTCTGATTTCATGACGCCATATATCAATCACTTTGTCTGAATACTACTTTGTGTTGATAATGTTATAAAAGACAAAGCAAGCACAAAAAAAGGCACGCTGTTTCTCCCAAAAGCATTTGAAATTTAATCGAAACACAAATGCAACATTTCAAGCAGAATTCTTCATTAGTTTAATAAAATACCTGTATTAACTGAGATTCAGATGTTTGTGCTTCTCATTTGTGTCATTGCATGTTGATTTCAGACACATTGAAGAAATTCTGTGAAGTTCTCGTGCTCGTTTATGAATCGGCTTTTTCAAATATTCCGATCCGACTGTTGAAATTCTTGTTTTAGCGCAGTGGTTGATTGAAAGGGGAGAGGTGCCGCTTCACTACTGTCCAGGACGCACTCAGGACAGATTCGAGTTTACTCCTCAAATATGATGTGGTCACATGCATTTTTGAATACCTCTGCATGTGGTTTATGATGTTTTGCACCCATTACACGCTGACCCTTTGTGAACGGATCACTCGGAACCCATCTTAATACCAGGTGTAAATGGGTTCAATATCAAAATCAAATCCCTTTATTGTCACTCAACCATATACACAAGTGCAACAGTGGGTGAAAGTCTTGGAATATAGACTTTCTATATGTTACAGATCTTTTGTTTGAATAGTTTGGGTTTAGGTTAGGGGTGTCAGAAGTACCAGTACTTTTGGTTCCAAGTTGATACTTAAAACAAAAAACTTGGTACCTAAGTGCTGTCTGACACACGTTTCAAACAAACACATACACATGCAACGTGGCCGTGTGCGTCTCTCTCTCAAACTGGCGCCTCCGGCTCCCCTTTATCTTGCTCTACCACTGATTCAGCGCTGGCCGTGCACCATCACGGCCTGGCCACACCCTCCTCATCGTCACACTCCTCCCTCGCCCAATGTATCACACAATTTAATATAGTAAATAACATGAACATAAAATTGCTAAAAAATGAATCAACTCTTATTTAGCACTATATTTGTTCAATTTTACACTAAACTTTTGGATAAATATAAATAGACTAAGCTGTGTATCGCACATAATTATTGCTCAATGGGGCAGTTTTAACTGTTCATGAGATGAATAGTCTGAAGGGAAAAACGGTTCTGGTGGTCAGTGTTCTGTAGCACCATCCAGAAGGCAACTGTTCAAAAAGGTGGTGGGCTGGGTGAGTGGGGTCCAGAGTGATTTTTCCTGCCCTTTTCCTCACTCTAGAAGTGTACAGTTCTTGAAGGGAGGGCAGGGGGCAGCCAATAATCCTCTCAGCAGTCCGAATTGTCCTTTTTAGTCTTCTGTTGTCCGATTTCATAGCTGAACCAAACAGTTATTGAAGTGCAGAGGACAGATTCGATGAGTGCTGAGTAGAACTGTATCAGCAGCGCCTGTGGCAGGTTTAAATTCCTCAGCTGGTGAAGGAAGTACAACCTTTGCTGGGCCTTTTTCGCAATGGAGTCAATGTGGGTCTCCCACTTCAGGTCCTGTGAGATGGTAGTGCCCAGGAACCTGAATGACTCCACTGCTGCCACAGTGCTGTTTAGAATGGTGAGTGGGGTCAATGTTGGGGTGTTCCTCCTAAAGTCCACAATCATCTCCACTGTTTTGAGCGTGTTCAGCTTCAGGTTGTTTTGACTTCACCAGTGAGCCAGCCGTTCAACCTCCCTTCTGTATACAGACTCATCATCATCTTTGAGGCCGATGACCGTAGTGTCGTCTACAAACAGAGGGGTCCTTGGTGGTGCAGTCATTGGTATACAGGGAGAAGAGTAGTGGGGAGAGCACACATCCCTGGGGGGCAGTCTGGGCCCTGTGCATTCCTTGACGAGAAAGAGAGAACCATTCATTGCTCTTATCTTTTTGTTCTTAACACTGACTGTTAAATAATTACTTAAAATGAAGCTATGTTTACTTAAATGAGAAATGCTTGAAGGCTACATGCCATTGATTTAAGTTTAATATTTAAACTCTGGTGCAATTTGGGCAAATTTTAAATGTGAATGTTTTGAGGCCTTATTTTGTTATTTTAACTAACATAAATCCAGAAGTGATGGTTATCTCTGAAAAGTTCAGATTCTAAGCTTTTAAATGATACCTCGTATGCCTGACATGTATCTGATATGTATACGGAGACTTTAACGTTTTAAGCCGTAACTTTTTTTTGCAACATAGCGCCCCCCCAATATTCTATGGGGATAGTTCACCCCAAAACAAAATTAACGATTAAATGAACCCATTTTAGGGTATGGTAACAAAATTGGTAATTGATCAATTTTGGTATTGTTACAATCATAGGCATTGCTTAACCCCCACTAAAATGTATCTCTGCCCCCCTAAAAATCTGTGACTTTGAAAACAGCATCCAAGTGTCTAAAGAAGCGGCAGCCGCAACGCTGCACTTGTTTGAAGCGCAAGACTACTTTGGTGGCATTTCCTACCTGTAAAGACGGACTAAAGCATGAGCCAATAGCATTGGAGTGCGGGCTGTGAAGGAGCATATCATTGGTTTCACCCACTGAATGAATACACCCCATTTCCTCATTCCCTTTGTGAATGAGCGAGGATCAGCGAAAGGCGTCCCTTTTAACTGGTTGAAGGAGTGGAGAAGGCATGTTGTTCGTTTAGTTTGGTAATCTTGTTTAACAAAGAGAGAAATGGGCTGGATGAATTGAGTAAAAGTGACTAATGACATTACAAGTTTTAATTTACGTCCTGATCTCATTGTAATTACTTTTAGGTTTATAATGTTGTCTTTTGTTGTATACCTTGATGGCCACGCACAGCAGACCACAAAATGATATTAGTATTTTTTGTCATTTGCAGGGGAAATGCTTATGATGCTTAAACATTCTGCTGAAGTCTCTTAGTAGACAGGCAGATTTTAATAAAGTATAATTAGACTTGTTTTGGTCATGAAGGAGGTGCTTAATGTTTTAATGACTTGCTCAAAACACTAAAAGACGTTCATTTGTTGCCACATACTGGCGTAAAAGTGTGTTACAAAAAGGGTTACTGAATGAATAAGTGAACAAATCTGAACGAATCTTTATTTATACCTTTTTTTTTTAATCAGGTTTAGTCTGTTGAAATTAAATCTCTTTTCGAGTGATTTTCTCTTTTGAACAAATTCAAAAGACTCGAGTCACAAGTTAATGACATACAGAGAATACAGAGTTAATTAATTCCACTAAAGAATGACCAAGCTAAAAGTGACATTTATTGTAATACTAGGTTTTTGTGTAATTTGATATAACTAACCCTCTGGAGTCGACTGAGGCAACGACTAAAATTATCCTTCATTTATGGTCATACAGATAAGTGGAAGACATCATTCAAAACTGTAAAAGGTGTACTTTTATTTGTGTCCACTCACAATAAAAACAAAATGTTGTGCGTTGTAAAATTCAGAAAACAAACATGAAGCACTTTCTGGTGCATCCATCTATTATCTAGAGGACGTCACAAAAATGAACTGAAATTCAGCATAGAATTGTCACACAGACATGATAAATATGTCTGTCTAATCCTTGAAAAGTATACTTTTAAATGAACCAATTCAAATCCAAAACAAATTTTCTCAGATTATGTAATGTGAATGAAACCAACAAGAGATGCAGTTTTTCGGTCTCGTCTCATTAGTGCTGTTCTAGGCACACCCATTAGCAGAGCGTGCTGTTGACATGGTAATGACCTGGGGACGAGCCTTACAAATATGGTGAACGCCCCTATCAGTGCTATAAAAATGGCATCAATTTTCATCAGATTAATTGATTTTCCATTGCTTTTGGAAGATGTCACATTACTCTCGTGAGGAAGCTCTCCAGATGACCCTGGACAGTGAGGAAGAATTCTCATTTTACTCTGAACGGTTGCATTTTAAAGAGCGACTTGATCCAACGGAGGATATCATTTCTAATGAGTAAGTCATTTATTCTTACTTGCATTAGTTAGCATGTTGTTTTAGATAAGCATGTACATATTTTACTGGCTGGAATGAAATCAGCGGGTTTTAAATATTTAGAGTGAAATCTAAATGTCGTACAAAACGAGGATGTCAATTTTAGTTTTGGCTAGCTTATGACCAGTGTTTACTGTTAAATACTGCCTCATCAATGAAGCTTGTTTTCACGAATATCTGCTCAGGTGTAAATGTTTGAAATATACGCTATAAATTTGTCCAGTCAATGGCCCATCAACAGACATGCAGAGCGCAATGGAGATTTATTTGTTTATAGAATACTTGAGGTAATGAAAGAAACTTGTCCTTAGGGTGTGCCTTTAGCCCTGTTGTGCCCTACATACAAAGTATATGTGCATGTATGGCATTACAAAAATAGTGTTCTTTTTTTATGACTGGGCAATATTAGTATTTGTGATTGGTAATGTTAATAGTATAGTTGCTATGATCCTGTTATCAGCATGCTCACAGTTGTTTGCTTTTTTACAGATGTGAGAATGACAGTGACCAGATTCCTGTTGCAAAGAGAGCCAAGACAAACAAGCAGGCAAGCTACAGGCAGTCCACTCTGTCATGGAAAGCAGAGACTGATGTTGACATGGTTTCACAGACTCCGAGATTCCTGCCCACACGGGAACCTGGACCGCAGCGGAGTCCTGCTGACTCGCACTCTCCCCTGAGTCTCTTCAAATCGTTTTTCTCTGAGAGTGCTATGTCAACTCTGTGCCACAACACAAATGCTCAAGCTGCCCGGGCAATTGTGAAGGGTCGCAAATACAAATAGACAGGTGTCGGCGTCAGCGAGCTGTACCGCTACATTGGACTGATATTATACATGGCCATGGTAAAGGTGAGCTCCATCACTGACTACTGGAGGCAGGGCAGTCTTTTCTCCGTGCCTTTTCCTGCCAGTTATGTCAAGGGACACATACCGCACCATTTCATGGAATATGCACAAGTCACCCAGACGCAGACAAGGAGAATGACAGAAAGAGGGGCACAGCTGAACATGACCATCTTTTCAGGGTCAAACCCCTCATGGACACGATCCATCATGCGTGCAAAGACATCTATCATCCTAGAAGAAATTTAGCTGTGGATGAAAGAATGGTGGCATGCAGAGCAAACACGGGAATTTTGCTACCTGTCCGATCAACTGTTGCAGTACTGCACTGCACAGCACAAAACCATGAAGTGGTACAGAAAGATATTTCTACACTTGTACATTGCTGCAACCAACACATTCATATTGCACAAAGAGCTACACAGCAACATGACCCACAAGGAGTTTATGGAGCAGCTTATAGCAGAGCTCCGTGGTGTGTCACAGAAAGTAGCACCAAAACCGACCATTATGGCACTTTTCCACTGCATGTTACGGTTCGACTCAACTCTGCTTGCTTTTCTGAGTTTGCTTTTCCACTGCAGTTTAGTGCCGCCTCAACGTGGGTGGGATTATAGGCTGATCGTCATAGTTGCGCCACCTTTACTGCCGTGACATCATCTTAAACGCGGCACAAACATTACTGACCATAAGCAATAACACGACCGCCAGCTGTTAGCTACTAGCTCATTGTGCTGCATAAAGCAGTTATTGCATGGTGATTTTTGCCTGGTTGTTTTAGAAGCAAGCTTTCCAGTAGCTGGTTAACTAAATAAAGTGAAGCTTTCAAGCAGAATATAGAGGATGTTACGTTTTGTTCCGTTAACTCTATCGTTTTATCGTGGACAAAACAATAATGCCGAGTCCGGGCACTCATCCTCCCATTGCTATAAATAGCGTCCATTTGGTCGAACCACTTCCACTTTCTTCTGTTTGAACCACTCTGGCTGTTGTGGTCCTTGATGGTTCTGTAGTCACTTAAGTTTTTTTTTTTTTACTTTTCCCTACACTGTTGGTAGGTCTGGTGGTAGCCGTGTGCGGCCAACAGCTGAGACACTTCCTGAAAGATTTTTTCGTTTTGCGTCGTTTCGTTCTTCGCTAACGAGAGGAACCTCTGCACCTCGTTTATTGACCACGGCGTTGTTTTGCGCACAGCCATTTCTTTTTACAATTCGAAAGTCGTGTGAACAAGTGATACTGCTATCGCTGTTGCTAACTTTAAAACTAGCGGGATGATGTCCCGTGTCACAAATCCAGTGACGCTGGTAGTGACGATTCTCTCTGACCAATCAGTGATCTGCAGGGTTTTGACGTCACATTTAGTATCGGCTCGGCTCGCTTGGAACCTCAACCGAGGTGGTACTAAAAGTATCAAGTACCAGGTACTATCCACAGTGGAAAACCCCCAAAAAGCGAACAGAGTCGAGTTGAGCTGTACCGTGCACTGGAAAAGCCCCATTAGTGACCATGTGCCGGTTCCAGGAGCTGAGCTGACCTCAGATGCCAGGAATATTGCTACTGCTGGTCGCTGGATCTGTGTGTGTTGCAAAGCAGTGCATGGCAAGAAGCAGCAAACACCTTGGAAATGCAAGGCATGTGACATTCACTTGTGTCTTTAGTTGAACAGGAACTATTTTGATTATATTGTGCACTGTTGTAAATAAACTACAAAAAGAAAAATATTTATTTTAGTCTCCTCACATTCTTTTTGTTTCATCACAGTGGCATTCTGCTTTGAGAGCCCCATTAGGGAGTGGGCCATTATCACACTAGGTGTGAAGTTCATTAATATACATGACCATTGACTCCCTCGCAAATGGTGTCATACAGAAGTTAAATCATTGTAGTGTTTTATTTGAATAAATGGACAAACATGTACATGTTGCTTACATATTATCGTAGCACAATTTGTGCTGAATACAGTTTAATGGGTTCAGGGCATGTCAAAACATCACCAGGATCCCCAAAAAAAAAAAACGCCTCAGACTCCAGAGGGTTAATCTGTAGAAAATGCAAAAATATCAATTTTCTATAATGAACTATTTAAAAAATAAATAATGGAGTATAAAAAATAATTATTTGAATTGTTCTTTAAACAGTTTCAGTGTGTGTGTGTGTGTGTGTGTGTGTGTGTGTGTATATGTGTATGTGTGTGTGTGTATATATATATATATATATATATATATATATATATATATATATATATATATATATATATATATATATATAATTTATAACTGTTTATTATTGGAAATTGAAATATTTTGAATTAATGTTAGCTAGATATCTTGAATGATGTGGACACAATTTAAAAAAATCTATGATAAAGTGTGAAATGCATTAAATGTGCACATCTAACAGTGTCATCGAGGGCTGAGCCCCCCTAAGATTGAAACCCTAGAATCGTCTTTGGTGACAATCCTGGATCAGGGTGCAGAAAAGATTAAGTACTGTTTTTAAAAATGTTTGTGCTGGTAATCAAATGATTAGTTTATTTTTTTGCTGAATGTCACAATGTTGTGACTAACCAATTATCAAAGACTGGTTTGTCAAAACTTGTTCACAACATAGTATGTATAATATTTTCTATAAAAACTATAACGTTACACCATATGACATTTTCAGCTAATAGCAAAATTGTTAAATACACATACAGTTGAAATCAGATGATTACGTACACTTGGGTTGAAGTCATTAAAACTAATTTAAGCACGCCACAGATTTAATATTAGCAAACTATAGTTTTATCAAGTCGTTTAGGACATCTACTTTGTGCATGACATGAGTAATTTATCCAACAATTGTTTACAGACAGATTGTTTCACTTTTAATTGACTATATCACAATTCCAGTGGGTCAGAAGTTTACATACACTTAAGTTAACTGCCTTTTAAGCAGCTTGGAATATTCCGAAAAATGATGTCAAGCCTTTAAGCAGTTAGCCAGTTAGCTTCTGATAGGCTAATTGGAGTCAATTAGAGGTGTATCTGTGGATGTATTTTAAGGCCAACCTTCAAATTCAGTGCCTCTTTGCTTGACATCATGGAACAAATCCAAAGAAATGAGCCAAGACCTCAGAAAACAGTTGTGGACCTCCACAAGTCTGGTTCATCCTTGGGAGCAATTTCCAAATGCCTGAAGGTACCATGTTCATCTGTACAAACAATAGTACGCAAGTATAAACACCATGGGACCATGCAGCCATCATACCACTCAGGAAGGAGACGCATTCTGTCTCCTAGAGATGAACGTAGTTTGGTGTGAAAAGTGCAAATCAATCCCAGATACTTCCAAAGTTGTGGCAAAAAGGCTTAAGGACAACCAAGTCAAGGTATTGGAGTGGCCATCACAAAGCCCTGACCTCAATCTGATAGCAAATTTGTGGGCAGAACTGAAAAAGCGTGTGCGAGCAAGGAGGCCTAAAAACCTGACACAGTTACACCAGTTCTGTCTGGAGGAATGGGCCAGAATTCCAGCAACTTATTGTGAGACGCTTGTGGAAGGCTACCCAAAACATTTAACAATGTGTTAAGTTAAACAATTTAAAGGCAATGCTACCAAATTCTAACAAAGTGTATGTAAGCTTCTGACCCACTGGGAATATGAAAGAAATAAAAGGTGAAATAAATCATTCTCTCTAGTATTTTTCTGACATTTCACATTCCTAAAATATAGTAGTGATCCTAACTGACCTAAGACAGGGAATGTTTTCTATGATTAATTGTCAGGAATTGTGAAAAACCGAGTTTAAATGTATTTGGCTAAGGTGTATGTAAACTTCTCACTTTAACTGTATGCAGTGTATTTGCTAAAGTTTCATGCTTGGATGTACCTAATGTCTCGGGTATGTTTTTTTTTTTTTATTAATTTTTTTATTTTTTATTATTATTGTTCATGGTAATGAATAATTGTGAATAATCCCACTGTGTTCATGCTTTCAGGAGTTTAACCAGACACCTGAGGAGTTTAAGATCAGTGCAGTGTTCTCTGTGGGAGGGAACTCCTCAGGCATTGGTATGATCATTGAAAAAATATTAAGATACTTAGTTACCATTTACAGTGCTGATGAATAGACCTGATGGTGAAAGGTTCACTGTGGGTTACCTAGAAAAGAAGTTTATTAAGGGAAATGAACATTGAGGGAGTCGGTCCTTAAATGTCTCACATTGTCCTCTCCAGCAGCCGCCCCAGCAAAGGCACCATCAATCCCTGCAGTAACTCTTCGTCCTCTGGCCCCTGCCTCACTGATGACTGTGGTCTGCACTGGCTGTAAGAAAGTCCTGGTAAAGGGACAGACAGCTTTCCAGCGCAAAGGCTGTTCTAAACTCTTTTGCTCACCTCAGTGCCTCTGCAGCACCTCTACCATGGTGGTTAAGATACCGCAGAAGAAAACATGTCACTTCTGCCTCAAGTAAGTAAGGTTTCATTTTTCAGGTGATCAGACTAGTTGCACTACATTTAAATTTATGCATCCAAAGCGACTTGTAATGCATTCAGTCTGTGCATTCCCTGGAAATTAAACCCAACAACTGACTAGTCGATAAGTGGTTGAAGTGGGGTCAACTACTGACATTCATATTTTTAGTGGTGGTGCTTCTAATGGGAGATGCAACTTCTTGGAGAGTGTTTTTGTGTGAGTATAGCTTGCTGTGCTTAAAAGTGAATAATAGTCAGCACAGTAAAACCCTCTGCAAGAAGTTTAGTCTGTTTAAAGCTGATGTAATTTCTGTGAAACTAGCGCCACAGAATGGACTTGCAAAAATAAGCTATGTTTTCGAAACGGCTTTCTGAAAATGCCCTCATCTGCCATTGATCAAACAAAGAGAGAGACCCGTCCCCAGCTCGTGCCATTGGTTGAATAGTTTTGTTGGGGTGGGTCTAAACGGGTTGCTCGAAACAAACTATTTTTATAGTGGCACAGAGACACAGTGTTTAAAGTTTTTACAAATTAACCTATAAATGGCTTACTTACAGTTAACTGAGATAGAAAAAAATATTTTAACACTGAAAAAGTTACATCAGCTTTAATGCTTTAAGTTTAGTCCATTTATGCACCCCTGCTGTTACAGCCATTAAAACGTTGCATCAACAACAAAATACAAGACGATCACTGTCGGCCATTAATTCCTCTGCTGTGAGTAATATTCCCATTTTTGTGAGGTGTTGTGGAGAGATTAAAGTCTTTTGCTGATTCTGTTTGATACTACTTAAATAGTTTCAGTAAAAGTTAAACTGCTCGATAACTAGATGCGTGCCCGCAATATTGTCTTGCAGATCACCCTGAGATTCCCAGTCTTTCTGTTTATATTGAAGTGTGTCATTTTGCGTTCAGGATGCACATAAGCGGTTTTGTGCCACTCTGTATTAGAGCAATTCTTATTTCATTTCTTATGTTGATAGAATGGAGCCTAATTATGCTTTATTATCCTTAACACAGACTAGTTGGCTAGTCATTCAAACAACTGACTAGTTGAATATGAAAATTGGTAGATTTGCACGTACCTAACATACACGTTACATCCTCTACTTCCCTGCAGAGAGATTCTTGACTTAAAGGATTTGATCGTTTCCCCTGTGGACGCATCTGGAACTATAAAGGACTTCTGCAGTCAGGCATGCCTTACTGCTCTTAACCTGAAGTGCAGTGTGTGTAAGAAGATGGGTGTGGTAAGTGGCCATCTCCTTCTGTGATGTGGCAGAATATTTATGTGCGCTCTGTTTGAAAAGACTGAAACTGAATTCTTAACATGCATTTTAGGTTGATTTGTTTGTATCAGGCATAGTATGTCATTGCTGCCCAAAAAAATCTTTGTAGAATTCCACAAAGAAAAAGCTTTATGTATATAAATACAGGGGTTATAATAGATCAGATCTGAAATAAAATGTCATTTCTCATAGGCTTATACTCATGAAGTGAACTTGATGGGCATCGTCCATAAGATGTGCAGCGACACCTGTTTCAACCAGTTCCGTTCCTCCAATAATTTGACCTTGAACTCCTGTGCGAGCTGTGGTGGATACTGCCATACTGCAGATGGTCAGAGTCCGACTCTGCATATAGATGGTACTTTTCTGAAGTTCTGCAACCAAAACTGCCTCGCAGACTTCAAAAAGGTAACAGCCATGCAAAACGGAAGAGAACAATACTCAGATAAGATCAACCTTTCCAGCATTTTAATTTAAAAGCTGTTCTTGGGTAAGTATTAAATAATAGTTTTTGTCTTCACTTGTAGAAGAGTCTGAAACCCGTCACCTGCAAAATGTGTCGTGTCATGCGACCGACTGCAGATATGGTGGACAGTCCAAACTCAGAAGGCATCAGAGAACTTTTCTGTTCTGCTCCCTGTATCACAGCAAATAAAGTTCAGACTGTCAGTACCTCAGGTAACAAAACCACATTCACCAAGATGCGGCTTTCTTAATGGTCTTTTCAATATTAACTACCATACCTTTATATTAGGGCTGTCAGTCGATTCAATTATTTAATCGCATGATTGTTCATGGTTAATCGCAGATTTTTAAAGTGCTTAAATTTCACACTACATATACTGTTCCTGTCAAAATGAATTTATTTCCATCTTAGAAAAGAAAACGTAAAAATATTTTATAAACACTTTCCAAACAAAGTATTCCACAGTATAAAGATAGAAATGCACTAAAATAGCACCGATGTAAGTAGCATTAAACTTTTTCCAAAGTGTAAGAGGGAGGTTGACTGAATAAAAGAACTTGTACTCCCATGTGTTGATTATTCATTACAATGGGCATTAAATCTCTTAAACTCTCATCCACAATATTCATTTTTGGTTATTTACTTTGCTACAGCAATCGTGAAAATGCAGCTTTCTACAGGTCCCATTTGGGTTTTTGTAAACAATTACGGTTAAGAGGCCCTTCTCCATCACTTGACACGGAATCACTGTGGTGTGTGTGTGTCATTGTGATAATACCCGGACACATGGCAAAGGTGCTGCCCTATTCCAACTAGTGTTCAGAACTCGCATGAAGCTAAATAAAATGTCAGAATGTAAAGTGAAAATTGGTAAATGCGTTGAAGAAAAATTAACGCATGCTTTTAATTAAAAATGTTTAATGCATTAAGGCATTAATATCGACAGCTCTACTTTAAATACATACTTTCTAATATTGAACTAAGTTTTCTATTGAAGAGTACTTGATTGTCCTTATGGTTTGCTTGCCAACAAGGGGCTCCAGTGGAATGCAACAGCTGCAAGCAGAAACTAGTGCCTCAGTACCATTTAGCCATGTCTGATGGAACCATTCAGAACTTCTGCTCCTTTCCCTGTTTAATTGCATTTCAGGTAGAGTTCAGACCCATCTTTTACATTAAAAATATTATGTGAATCAGATATGCAGAATGTATTGCATGAAATAACTTCCTGTAAATCTTTATTTTGGCCTAGGAATCCTTCAGTAAGACAAAATCAAACAACCAGGTAAATACGGTGACTTCTACAAGCAACAACATATCTACCCCAAAACCTGCTGCCCCTAAACCAGCTCTTGCAGAATCCAGCTCATCAGCGAAGACTACTGCTCCTTGTGGTCAGGTGCAAACAGTCACCAAGATTCCCTGCTCTCAATGTCTGCAAGCGTTCTTCCACAAGCCAGAACTACTGGAGTTCAAGGTACTTTTGTGTAGACAGGCACAAATCACTGAAACATTTCAACACAGTGGGGAAAAATGATAAGTGACTGGCGTAAGAATTGTTGGGATTGTTTTTTACATTTATAAATAATTCCTGCAAATCTGATCATTAGGTTCTATAACTCCATATGAATGCCTATAATTGCCATACATTGTAAAACTGCACATCAGGTAACGTTTACAAGGAATTAGTTTGTATGTACTTTCTACTCAAAACAGTGGGTAGTTTACCCTAAACCTAATGGTTGCATGTTTTGTTTAATCTTTCAGAGAAAGATGTATGCTTTCTGTGATAGCGCTTGTGTTGAGGAGTTCAAAAGGATCAACAACATCATGGCACGCTGCGAATACTGCAAGATCGATAAAGTTGTGAAGGAGGTAAAAAGGATAAACAAGATTGACCGCTCTTTCTGCAGCGAAGGTGAGAAAAACTAGCTTGATGATGTTAATATTGTTATTTGCAATATTTTTTGTTTTGCTTTATACTGAATTTCCTGAACCACAGGTGTCACAATTATTTGTTCATCCTTCTCTTTACAGGATGTAAGTTACTGTATAAGCATGACCTGGTTAAGCGCTGGGGAAAGAAACATTGTCGCAACTGCCTCTACTGTAGCGGCACATGTCAGAGTGTAGTGACTGGTGTCTTTGCGAACAAGCAGGAGGAGTTTTGTGGGAATGTATGCTTGCAACAATACAACTTATTGATGCGTCAGGTAATATTTATCTCTTGCTATTTTTTTTATTTGTATTTATTTTTTCGTGTTGTACGAAACTTAGGGCTACAGAGAGGCCTTGTACACTGTGTTATCGTGCTGCAACATTATGCTTAAAGAAATAGTTCACACAAAATTGAATATTCATTAATGTTCCAGGGTTATAGGTTTGCAAATTTAACTAGCTATTATTTTGTTTTAGTTCAATTTAATGCTGCATAAATATTTTTATAGCTATTTTTAGCTTTTGTTTTAGTATAGTTTTTTTTTTATCCGTTATAACACCAGAAAAATTGTCTGTAACTCTTTACAATAAGTATGTATTTGTTGACATTAGTTAAATACATTAGTTAACATGAACTAACAATGAACAACAATTTCAGCACTTAGTATTGGTTAATGTTAATTCCAACATAAACTAGCTTATTTTGTGATGTTTGTTAATGTGTTATCTGTTAACATTATTTAATGGATTATGAACAACCATTAATGACAGTGTACAATTGTCAATTTATAAATTAACCAAGATTTAAAAATCCTATAACAAAACAGTTTGTTAATTCAAGATACCTAATGTATTGGAGGTCACGTGACGCCATGCAAGGAGCAGACGTGTGAGCGACAAGCTCTGCGCACTTTGCTGAATTTTCGATTATTCTCATGTTATATTCTGGTGAAATTTGATACACCCAGTTACACATTTGCCCTTTGTTGCAAAACATGGCAAAGAAGTCAAAATCCTCGGGCTCTGGAGACATTAAAAGACACTTATGTGTTCAGGATGAAAGCCCTGACAGGCCTACAGACTGGGGACTCGATTTGGATGGCGCGGCGGGAGAAGGAATCCAGCGTCAGTTGTCCAACATGTCGGTGATGTTGACTAAGATTCTTGCTGACTTGGAGGATTTCGCTGTAATATGTCGATCGATTACGGCGATGGAAACAAAATTCTCTGAATTAGCTACAAGAGTGACTGATGTCGAAAAACGAATAGAATTTCTGGAATCTTCGGAGAGGGAATTAACCGCTAATCCGCCCGCGACCAAAGTTGATTTGGAACATCATCTTAAAAAGCTTGAAGATCTTGAGAATAGAAACCGCAGGAATAACTTTCGAATTGTTGGAATTCCTGAGCATGAGGAGGGCAGAGATATGGTGAAATTCCTAGACGAGTTTTTCCCCGAGTCTGCTCGACGTAACAGGCCACAAGCTGGAAATCGAGCGAGCTCGGAGATCTGCTGAGGGAGATAGGCCCCAATCGATTCTGGGCAAATTTCTGAGATCATCCGATAAAGATCTTGTGTTGCGCCAGGCGAGGAGCAAAGGGAAGCTTTCTTGGAAGAACCATAATATTTTCTTGTTCCCGGACTTTGTGAGTTCGACGAGAGAAACACAATTGGTTCAAGGAATGCAAGAAACTCTTACATCAAAAAAAGATCTCGTTTGCTCTGATGTTTCCTGCCAAACTGAGAATAGAAACGAAGGTCGGTCGCAAAGTATTTACATGTCCAAATCTGGCAATGTCTTTTATAGAATCAATGTCTGAGTAAACCATTGGATGTTTCTCATGTGAGTGGGCCTGACTCGCTGTACATACTCTTGAGGAAGCTGGGCGACATTTTAGGTTTTTTGCGTTGGCTCCGCCTAGCGGCTGGAGCTTGTTTTGTGAATAACACTTTTCCTTAAAGAAACATTTGCATTGAAGTTCCCGGACAGATTGAGAGTGGACACTATGGATGACCGCAAAATATCTACATGCTCACACAAAGGATGTCTTTTATAAAGCTGACGGATTGTGTAAGTCATGGTATATACTTTTATGCAGCCTCTGAGTGAATTGACTCGATCATCCGGGTGAACCGGGATGCTGGTTTTGTTTCTTTTTGTATTGGTTCCGCCAAGCGGCTAGAGCTTGTTCTGTTGAATAACATTCATTTGGAACAGCTGTTGATTCATCTGTTTGTTCTTCATGCTTATTCCTCCTGCTGGCTGTGGTTTGTTTTGAGTTTTATTTTATTTTTTACGAGACATTGGAATGATTACGTCATCCGTTGAACTCATAACAGCCGGCTCACTGAAAATTCGTTTGTCTGTCCGAGGAATCTGAACGGTTTTATATCAGCTGGAATTTGTTTTGTGGAAGATCACATCCTTTGAGACAGTTCTGTGAATGAATCTACACGTTCTTTGTGTTCATTCTTTGTGTTCATTCTTCCTATTGACTGGGTTTATTTCACAAAGTATTTTCTGTTATGTTATTAAGTTGAGCAATCCGATGGCAAAGTTGTCGTGGGGACTCGAGGGCGTTTATGGACCTTTTGAGTTTAGAGGGATTGTCGCCAGTTGGCGCTGTCGTGCGCGGGGTTAATGCACATGTTTTTCTTTTTTCTGTTTGTTTTGTTCGGGGGGGGATGTTCAGGGGTTGATTGTTTCGCTAATGGGGATTGTGGTCTTCATAATTTTGTTTTTGGCACACAATTTATTTTTTCTATTATATCAATATGTCAGTTGTTAATATAAGTGTACTATCTCTCTCCACATGGAATGTAAATGGGTTGGGGCACCCCATAAAAAGAAGGAAGGTTATTTCTTTTCTTAAACGTAAGAAATATGATAGTGTTTCTTCAAGAAACACATCTCTCCCCACAGGAAGCTGAAAAATTTGGGAAGAGATGGGGTGGACATGTTTTTTTAAGTGCTGGCACAAGTAAGAGCAAGGGAGTCATTATATTGATTAATAAACATTTACAATTCAAATGTCTCAAACAGATTAAAGATAAATTAGGAAGAGTAATTATTGTTTTAGCTGAAATTCAAGGGCAAAGGTTGATTTTGGCTAATATTTACGCACCTAACGCTGATGATCAGGGCTTTTTTATAGATCTTGAAGGGATGTTGCAAGCTGCTGGCACCCCTCATGATATAATATTGGGAGGAGACTTCAATCTTTTGATGGATTCAGTCCTTGATCATAGTGAAGCAAAAGTGTGTAAGCCCCCTAGAGCAACACTGATGCTTCATAGGATGTGTAAAAATCTTGGTCTTTCGGACATTTGGAGACTTTTGAACCCATCTGGTAGGTACTATACATTTTTTTTCCATCAGTCCATAAGATTTATTCTAGAATATATTTATTTATTTATTTTTTGATATCCAAATCCCTAATTTAATTTGTTGTTGATTGCTCAATGGGAAACATTTTAGTCTCAGATCATGCCCTGGTGAGTTTAGAGGTGATGTCACATATAGAGAAAAAGAAATCATATAGTTGGCGCCTTAATGTATCCCTACTGCAAAATCCTGATTTCCAACAAATGTTAAAGACTGAAATCAATGTTTATATAGAGACCAACTGGTCCTCAGTATCCTCTGTGGGCGTGGCTTGGGAGGCACTTAAGGCAGTTCTTAGGGGTCGGATCATACAGTATGCCTCATTCATCAAAAAATCTTGACGAGGTAATTAAGTCCCTACCTACAGGCAAGGCTCCGGGGCCAGATGGTTTTGCCGCAGAATTTTTTAGATCCTATGCTACAGAACTGGCTCCACTTTTGTTAGAAGTTTATACTGAATCATTTAAGAATGGAAAGCTTCCGCCAACCATGACACAAGCCCGGATCAGTCTGATTCTTAAAAAGGACAAAGATCCAAGCGAGTGTAAAAGTTACTGTCCAATTTCCCTGATCCAACTAGATGTAAAAATATTGTCAAAAATTTTGGCTAATCGATTAAATTATGACATCTCTTATACATATAGATAAGGTGGGGTTTATTCGGGGCCGCAGCTCTTCTGATAACATCAGGCATCTCATCAATATCATGTGGTCGATAGCGAATGATCAATCTCCAATCGCTGCCATCTCACTTGATGCTGAAAAGGCTTTTGATATGGTAAAATGGGATTATCTTTTTTAAGATTTTGGAAATGTACAGATTCGGGTGTACATTTATTGGTTGGATTAAGTTACTTTTTTAGACACCCTGTAGCAGAGGTACAAACAAATGGATTAATCTCAGATTATTTTACTTTGAATAGGGGCACTCGGCAGGGTTGCCCTCTTTCCCCATTATTGTTCTGTCTTGCCCTGGAACCATTAGCAGCCGCGATAAGAAAGGAGGATGATTTTCCAGGGGTGGTGGCGGGAGGTGTGCTGCATAAACTTCTGCTTTATGCAGATGATATTTTATTATTTGTCTCTGAACCTACTAGATCTTTGCCTTGCCTCCACAGAATTATTAATTCTTTTCCAAGTTCTCAGGATACAAAGTCATTTGGGCTAAATCCGAAGCTTTGGCTTTGACAGCGTACTGCCCAGTAACGGCTTTTCAGCCGGGCGCCTTCCAGTGGCCCAAACAGGGCATTAAGTATTTGGGCATTTTATTCCCAGCAAATTTGTCTGATTTAGTAAGTGTTAATCTTGACCCTTTAATAAAAAGGTTTCCGAGCGATGTCAGCAGGTGGGCTTCATTACATTTATCTATGATTGGAAAGGTTAATGTTATTAAAATGAATTGTATTCCAAAATTTAACTACCTGCTACAATCTCTCCCTGTAGATGTCCCCCTCTCTTATTTCAAGGAATTTGATAGCATAGCGAAGTCCTTCATTTGGAATGGTAAACGTCCCAGATTGCATTTTAATAAGTTACATAGGCCGATAGACAAAGGAGGGCAAGGCCTACCCAAGATTTTGTTTTATTACTATGCGTTCAGTCTCAGACATTTGACTCATTGGTCACTTCCACCTGAGAGAGCCCCTCCCTGGTTTGTTATTGAACAGGCAGTTCTTGCCCCTATTTCGCCATTACAAAGCATCTCTATCAAACTAATCGGAAAAGTTAAGTTACACCCCGTTATTTCACATTTACACTCGGTATGGACTAAAGTGTCCAGATTGTTTAAATTGGACACTTATTTAAATGCTGCTTCGAGCATATGGCAGAACCCAAGACTATGTATTGGCAAGTCTCCTTTCTGCTGGCCGGAGTGGATTGTGAGGGGGGTTGCTACACTCGGTGACCTATATGAAGGTGGTGTGTTGAGATCATTTCAAAATTTGGTCCAACATTTTGGGATCCCCAGACCTCAGTTTTATAGGTATTTACAACTGCACCACCTGCTTTGCACTATTTTTGGGAGTAGCACACATCCCCCTAAGGACGCAGATGCTTTGGTAGAGGTGATTGCGGCTTTTGGAAAAGGTCACGAGGCATCAGTGTACTACTCCCTGTATGGGGGACAGAGCCTTAACTTCTTTCAAGAGAGTATGGGGGAAAGATTTCAGCTTGGCATTGGAGGAAGGAGTGTGGGCTAAGATTCTTAAAAACGTTAAGTCTGCATCTAGTGATGCAAGGGTGCGTCTTATACAATTCAAGATTTTGCATAGATTTTATTGGACCCCCTGTATAGGCTTGGTCTTAAAGACACACCCACTGCTGGAGATGCCAATCGGAGGATGGAGACATGGCCCATGTTTTTTGGTGGTGTGTCGAGATCCAAAAATTCTGGTCAAAGGTTCAGAATTTTGTGTGCGACGTGGTGGGCACTCAGGTTTCATTTTGCCCCAGACTTTGTGTTCTGGGCGATGGGGCGGTCATCGATGTGGGGGATGGCCATATAGGGAACTGGGTTCTGACGTGTGATGATCGCCAGGCAGGTTATTTTGAGGGGTTGGAGGTCAGCTGGTGCACCCCCATATCCGGAGTGGTGCACGGAAGTGGGGAGGGTGGCAGCTTATTAGGAGGTGTCATCTGGAAGACGGGGTGGCTTGGATAAGTTTGTTCGGAAATGGGGCAGGTATTTGGAGTTTTTGGAGGGCTTTCGGGTGGGGTGTGGAGAGAGTAGTGTATTTATAGTTTGTATGATTATTATGTGTGTGTATATGTATTTATGTTTGTATATGTAGGTATGTATATTGACCACAGGGTTGTTTTTTTGGGGGGTTGTGGGGTTTAAATGTTGATTTTTTTATATATATATATATATATATATATATATATATATATATATATATATATATATATATATATATATATATATATATATATATACGTGTGTGTGTATATGTGTGTGTGTGTGTGTGTGTGTTTACAATTCATTGTAAAAAAATAAAAATACCTAATGTATTTAATAATGTTATCAAAAGGACCTAATTGTAAAGTATTATCTGCCTGTGATGACACTTGATCAGAAACTACTTGTGTAAGTGTAAGTGTTTTTTTTTTGTCAAATTCACAACACAGCATACTGTAGCACTTACTGACTTGAATGAAATGTGTTATAAATGTGCTATTGCTGATGCATTCAGCAGTAAATACACTTACATCTCTGCATTTATCAGCATGGCTCTTGTGTCAGACGGCTCGCACCAGAGAACAAGTATTTGTTTATTTGCCAAAGTTTACAAAGTTCATGGAATTAAATGTGTTCAGAAGTTTTCTTTTAGGTTCAACTAAACGAGGCTCTAATTTTGTTCATGCTTTAATTTCTTCAGAAATGGCAGCATCATTATTTGCCGTCAGTGCTTACTCGCATGCTGGTTTATTTGAGAAGGGTCTGTCTGCGTCCTGCAAGACTACTAAAACGCCTGGCAAAAATTATGGAATCAACACACTTAGAGGATGTTCACCCAGCATTTTTACTTCGTAGCAAATGAACAAATCACAGATTTTTGTTTAATAGCTGAAAATTCTGGCTTCGTGAAAAATCCCTCAAACAAATTAAATTACATTATTTTAATTAATGGCATATTTTTTCCTGATCAAGTAAAGGACAAAATAGGGAATCACTCAATGTTGAGAGAAAATTATGGAATCACCTTGTAATTTGCTTTTCTAAAACAAATACTGGCACAAGTCTAAAAATGCAAATTAGTCTGCAGTTAAAAGTGCTTACAAACCTTAACAAGCTGTTGGACTTAGCTAATTGAAAGGAAACATGGCCCCAACAAGAGAGTTGTCAATTGAAACAATGGAAAGGATTATAAAACTCTTTCAAGAAGGAAATCCAACACTTAGTGTGGCAAAAGTTGGTTGTTTCCAGTCAGCTGTGTCTAAAATTTGGTGCAAGTATAAACAAAATGGGAAGGTTATAAAAGGAAAACATACAGGTAGACCAAGGAAGACGTCAAAGCATCAGAAAACTCAAAGCAATATGCCTTGAAAATAGAAAATGCACAACAAAACAAATGAAAGACAGAACTGTAAGAAATCAGCTGAATGAAATGGGATTTACATATAGAAAAGCCAAACAAAAACCAGCACTAACATCTAAACAGAAGAAAACAAGGCTACAGTGGGCTAAAGAGAAACAATCATGAAGTGTGGAAGATTTGATGAAAGCGATATTCAGTGATGAATCACAAATCTACATCGGCCAAGGTGATGATGCTGGAAATTTTTTCTAATGCTGTTCTAATGAAACATGTAAAGATGATTGCCTGAAGAAAACACATTTTCCCAGTCATTTATGACACGGGGTTGCATGTCAGGTAAAGGACCAGGGGAGACGGCAATCATTACCTCAACAGTCAATGTACATTGAAATTTTGGACACTTTTCTCATTCCATCGATAGAAAATAGGTTTGGTGATGAAAACATTTTTCAGGATAATGCATCTTGCCACAGAGCAAAGAGTGTTAAAGCTTTTCTTCAGGAAAGGCATATCAACTCAATGACATGGCCAGCAAACAGTCCGGATCTCAATCTGATTGAAAATTTATGGTGGAAATTGAAAAAATTGGTCCGTGATAAGGCTTCATCCTGCAAAGCTAATCTGTCAACCGCTTTTCGAGAAAGTTGGAACCAACTTGTTGGAGATTATTGTTTTTCATTAGTGCCTCAAAGAATTCAGGCCGTCATAAAAGCCAGAGGAGGAGCAACAAAGTACAAATTGTGATTTTTTTTTTTTTTTTTTTTTTTTTTATTTTATTTTCTATTTATTTTATTTTTTTATGTATTTTATTTTTTATTTTTTTGCTATAAAGTAAAAAAGCTGGGTGAACATCCTGTAAGTGTGGTGATTACATAATTTTTGCCAGGGGTTGTACAAGACACGCTCACTACAAATTACGCCTCCTTACATCAGTTTAATGTCACATTTGTACACTGCTTGTTGTGTTTATTTTGAGTCCCACAACAACCCTAAACCTAACCCTAACCACAAAGATTAAAACATGAAAAGTTTATACATTTTTTTAAATATATTGCATATTAAAGGGTCTAATGAATACAATCATACCACCGTATCACTAGGTGGTGACAGTGAGGAGAAAATGAAGAGAAGCTAACGGTATGCTAAGCTAATAGGCTAACGGTTAGCTTGTGGGGTAACTGGAGAAAACGGAACGGAGAAATATTTAACCATTTATATTTTTGGTTTAATATGTGACGTATAATTTAAAAGTTTTTCTTTGTTATATTTACACCGTTAAGACAACATGAATCATACAGTGATTGAATAGGATCTTAATTCTTTTAGCTAATAGAATCGTAGAAACCCAATAGAAACCTTTATGATCCAAGGGGGGCGTTACTAGAAGTGGGCGTGTCGTGAAGTGGGTATTACTTGGATACATAAATGTCCCTTTTTCAGGACACTGTATTTTAAAGATAATTTTGTAAAAATCCAAATAACTTTACAGATCTTTATTGTAAAGGGTTTAAACAATGTTTTCCATGCTTGTTCAGTGAACCATAAACAATTAATGAACATGCACCTGTGGAACGGTCATTAAGACACTAACTGCTTACAGATGGTAGGCAATTAAGGTCACAGTTATAAAAACTTATGACACTAAAGAGACCTTTCTTCTGACTCTGAAAAACACCAAAAGAAAGATGCCCAGGGTCCCTGCTCATCTGCGTTAACATGCCTTAGGCATGCTGCATGGAGGCATGAGGACTGCAGATGTGGCCAGGGCAATAAATTGCAATGTCTGTACTGTGAGATGACAAGACAGTGCTACAGGGAGACAGGAAGGACAGCTGATCGTCCTCGCAGTGGCAGACCACGTGTAATAACACCTGCACAGGATCGGTACATCCGAGTATCACACCTGCGGGACAGGTACAGGATGGCAACGACAACTGCCCGAGTTACACCAGGAATGCACAATCCCTCCATCAGTGCTCAGACTGTCTGCAATAGGCTGAGAAAGGATGGACTGAGGACTTGTAGGCCTGTTGTAAGGCAGGTCCTTACCAGACATCACCGGCAACAATGTCGCCTATGGACACAAACCCACCTTCGCTGGACCAGGCAGGACTGGCAAAAAAAGTGCTCTTCACTGACGAGTTGTGGTTTTTCTCTCACCAGGGGTGATGGTCGGACTCACGTTTATTATTGATCTTAACACCGAGGCCTGTACTGTGGAGTGGGATCGATTCGGAGGTGGAGGATCCATCATGGTTTGAGGCGGTGTGTCTCAGCATCATCGGACTGAGCTTGTTGTCATTGCAGGCAATCTCAATGCTGTGCGTTACAGAGAAGACATCCTCCTCCCTCATGTGGTACCCTTCCTGCAGGCTCGTCCTGACATGACCCTCCAGCATGACAATGCCACCAGCCATACTGTTCGTTCTGTGCATGATTTCCTGCAAGATAGGAATGTCAGTGTTCTGCCATGGCCAGCGAAGAGCCCAGATCTCAATCCCATTGAGCACATCTGGGACCTGTTGGATCGGAGGGTGAGGGCTAGGGTCATTCCCCCCAGAAATGTCCGGGAACTTGCAGGTGCTTTGGTGGAAGAGTGGGGTAACATCTCACAGCAAGAACTGGCAAATCTGGTGCAGTCCATGAAGAGGAGATGCACTGCATTACTTACTGCAGCTGGTGACCACACCAGATACTGACTGTTACTTTTGATTTTGACCCCCCTTAGTTGTTGAATCTTATGTTCATACAAATATTTACACGTTAAGTTTGCTGAAAATAAAAGCAGTTAAAAGTGAGAGGACGTTTCTTTTTTTTGCTGAGTTTATTTTGGTGTTTGCCTCTAAACATCGCGTATGCAGGCGAACTGTGGTTGATTTGTTTTAAAGTGTCAATCAGACATCTGCTCACCGATTCTTTTTTTTTTTTTTTTTTTTTTTTTTTTTTTTTTTGAGGAAAACAGAAAAATCTCTCAGGCTTGAGAAATTATTAAAATAAGATCATCCAACAATTATTGACAATACAAAACTAGTCATTTTCTCCATGATTCTATTTAGTTTTTGTTTTTATTGTAGTGCCCGTTTCTAATGTAGTTTTTTTTTTTTTTTTTAAACTACGGTTTTTTAAAAAAATATTTTTCACTGCTAGCTTTAGTCTTGGTAATTTTCGTTAACTATAATAGCCTTGTAATGTAAATTATTTACTCATTCTAATGTCGGTAATGTTGCTCTAAACAGGAAATTTGAAAAATCTTAACGTGGCATTTTGCCACTCAATGAAGGTGAACAATGACTCTAGTGACAGTAGCACTGTCAAGCTCCAAGGAACACCATAAAACCACAGCAAAAGTAATCCATATGATTTATCTTATGGGTTTGGAGTGATATTAGTTTGTTAATAATGAAATTTTTGGGGTGAACTATTCTTTAAGATTATGCTGTGGGTGTGGCTCCCAACTAACAGTGAATTTTCCTGCTGCACATCTCTGACAGGAAATAAAGTGCACAATGTGCAAGCAGGCCAAGAAGTTGACTGAGACTGTGAAATGGCTGGGTGAGATTAAGCATTTCTGCAGCCTGCAATGCCTGATGTTCTTCTGCAGTCTGCAGGGCACCACTGGGGCAGTCACCAAAGCTGCAAACAAACCTCTGCCCACACAGGGTATGTCATTCTGAAAATCTTAAAAATGTGCTCCTACAGAGCTGCATCTTTTAATGT
This sequence comes from Myxocyprinus asiaticus, assembly GCF_019703515.2. Taxonomy (NCBI): domain Eukaryota; kingdom Metazoa; phylum Chordata; class Actinopteri; order Cypriniformes; family Catostomidae; genus Myxocyprinus; species Myxocyprinus asiaticus. The sequence continues at coordinate 24,112,561 of NC_059377.1, forward strand.
CATTCTTTCCTCAGGGACAACTCCAGTACCACCTGTAGTGCCACAAAGTACAGTTAATCGTACATCACAGAGTACTAAGGAGGCCACACCGGTCATTGCCAATGTTATATCACTCTCAAGTGCACCTAATGGACAGCCAGGTATCTTGGGAAACACCGTTCTCCAAGGTGACTAGTCTCAGATTACAGGAATGTTCCATGATAAGCTCTATCGACAGCATCTGTGGGATGACTGTGGTTGTTGTGGTGTAACCAAGTTATTGGCTATTTAGAAATTAATGACAAGTCTTTCCATTCGTCTCTCCCAAACTTCCTGTTTCAGTAGGAAATGGGTCAACACAGGAAAGAAAATTGCACTCGTAAGGTGTGGGGTCTTTAGAGAAAACAGCAATTTCATTCATTGTGTTGCTTTTTACTAATTTACAGACTGAGGGACAAGCCGGGAAACTGTGGAAGTCTATGTAGCAATTGTTTGCCCCATAGACTACCACTGTATGTAACTGGGTTTTTTTTAGATATTAAAAAAATTTGGGGGGTGTTTACAAATTGAGGGGCAAGTCAAAATTAATTGTCAATGCTGTTAATAGAGCTTTCTTAAACATTTGAAGTCAGAACCTTTTTGTTGAACTGACCTGAATGCTTTAATACCAAGCTTGTGATTTTAAATCTAAGATGTTTTGGTTATCGTTGCTTTATTTCCTCAGGCTCTGTTCCAGCTGCTACTATAAAAGTTATAGGACATGTAAGTTGGTCAGAAATGTCTGTATTTACACCCACTGTCTAAAACCATGTCCATAGCTTTTGAATTTCATTAACTTTTTTCATAAAGGAAATAAGCTATTGTTAAGTTAAATCCTTTGAAATGTGTATGATTGATATTTACAAAGAACAAAATCTGATTCCTGTCATCTAGATTCAGATTATCTAGCTATAATTATGTATTGCTTGTTTAGCACATTATGAGATTAGCTATTGCTTTCTGTTGTGTTCTCAGGCCAGTACACAGACAGATGCTGTGAAGGTTCCTGTCCCGCCACCCCGAATCCTAAAAAACAAGGCCTTATTATGTAAACCCTTAAGCCAGAACAAAGGCACATCTTGTAAGCCCAATGCCTGTGACGCGGATACACAAACAGGTACTAACCGGCACTATTGCAGACATGTTTTTAGTTACCATTGCGTATGTTGACACTCCACTGTGTCTCTTTTATCCTTCAGTAGGACCTGCCATGATGGTGCTGCCTGTACCGGTGCCGATTTATGTTCCAGTTCCCATGCATCTCTACTCCCAGTACACTCCAAAACCTGTGGGGTTACCACTACCAGTGTGTATCTCTACTTTTTATCATCATCTTTCATTCTTTTAAAGGACAAGTTCACCCAAAACATTTACTCATTTACTCACCTTCATGTTGTTCCAAACTTGTATGACATTCCTCCATGAAACACAAAAGGAGATGTTAGGCAGAATGACAGCCTCAGTCACTATTCGCTTTAATTGTCTCTCTTTTCCAGACAATGAAAGTGAATTATGACCGAGGCTGTCAGTCTATAACATTCTGCTCTATATCATCTTTTGTGTTGTATGAAAGAATGTCATATGGGTTTGGAATGTCATGAGGGTGAGTAAATTATGACAGAATTTTAATTTTTGGGTGAACTATCACTTTAATTATGTAGCTGATACATCTTGCCAATAGCAGATTTTATGTCCATGCTGTTGAAATTTCCAAATCTCTTGACAAGCATGTTAAGCAGATACATGTACATTAGAGGTGAAACAGTTCCTGCAAAAACTGAACTGTACACCCATGCTTTTCCTATCAAGTTACTCTTGGTGAAGTTAAGATCATTTGTTACTCAAAAATCACTTTTGAATCAAATGTAAGACCATTACATTCCAAGTGTACACTTGTTTACACTCTGGCTCAGTATAGTTTGATAGTCTACCCAAGGTGTAAATTTGGCTCTGTCTCTGTGTAGGTACCAGTGCCCTTGTTCTTCCCCACTACACTAGACAGTGCTGAGCGCATTGTTGAAACCATTCAAGAAATCAAAGAAAAAATCCCAGATGACCCTCTGGAGGCTGACCTTATTATGATGGCTGAAATGGTGGCTGAAGATGCTGAGAAGGAGAAACCAATCACATCTAGTGGTAATTTCCTTTTTTTTTTTTTAAAGGGCTGCCTGCAGCTAACCAATTAACTGATTTCATAATTGATTATTTGTTTGATTTATCAGAATAAAAAGCAAAATTATTCCTTAAATTATCTTGCACAGTTTCAGAATTCCCATGGTTATGAAAACCTTAAAATATAAGTGAATTTTAAAATTTTCAGGCAATTTTCTTCACTGAAGGGATCCAAACTTCTAACCTATTTTAAAGCTAATTTGCCCCAAATTTGATGCATTTTACTTATTGAAATCATTTGAAAGGGGTCATTTAAACTAAGGACACTTAAAGCTTCAAATACAACAAACAAATCAACTGTAAATATACTCCTGGAACACCTGATATGACTTTCTCACATTTATAAGTTTCATGAGTTTGCATCCCTGAATTATAGTATTTTTTTTTTTTATTAAAATTTCCTTAGCTAAAAATTACTTTGTAATACCAGTAATCACGAATGGCTGGAAAAGTAATGGAAATTAATTGGTCAAAAGTGTGGGAACCCTGCAATTTCTCCTTCAAACAATGTGCAAATTAAAGGCTGTAACAATGAGTGTATACATGTATGATATACTGTACATTGTGTACAAAAAAATGTACAGGTTACCAGGGTTTCCGCGGGTCCTTAAAAAGTCTTAAATATCTTCAATTACAAGAAGTCTTACATTTCTTTTGCTGAGGTCTTAAATTTTGTGGCGTGAATAGAGGAGACGCTTAAAACAGCAGAATCAAAATCATCTCTCTTCTCTCGTGCATCTGTCATTTAGCAGCTGACGCTTGAGTTTAGTGTGAGCATGCGCAGGGAAGCGCATTTTTACTGAACTTTAGGGCTGAAACGTTTATTCGACGTTATCGACAATAAAAAAAAAAAATTTGTCGACAAAAATTTTCATTGTCGACTAGTCGTTTGATCTTAATGTAACATAAGATCATATGAAACTCTAATGATTGCACACAAGAGCAGCACTGCAGCTCGCGCCTAACTGAGGAGAAGAAAACACATCTCACAGTCCAGATGCACTCTAAACTTTCCAAACAGCTTCAGGTGATGTAGATCACAAAGTATGAGGGAATTATAATGCAAAAATACATAAGTAAATTCAGAAGCACTCTTGTTGTGGAATAAGCTGACGCTCAGCTTAAGCAAAACTTGCGTGTCGAGCATCTTTAAAGGAAACACCCCGGCGTTACATCTTTAATAGTTCTATTTAATGTGTTACAGCTTTATTAAAGTTAAAATAATAAGGAAACTGTCATTTCTCTGTGCGGTCAGCGCCTCTTCTATGAGTTGCGCGAAGTGTCCCGATCTAAGGGGGAGAGATTGAAACTGCACCCGGCTGAGGTACACTCTGTTGCGGGAACACTCATCCCTCGAGTGCGCACGCTTAGTGATTATAACGCAATGGAAACTTATTGAATCATAATATATGTGTCACTGTGCATTTCTTATCGTGAAGAAAATTGGCAAAACGCAGCTTTATTAATAAGAGAGTTTTTTTTTTTTTTTTTTTTGTGAGTTAAAGATGGATTGAAGTGAACAAAAAGGTGAGAGAGGGTAGTCTTCGGCCCATTATACACTGCAAAAAAATACATTTTTTTATTTTTTATTTTTTTTTTGGCTTGTTTTCCAATATAAATATCTAAAACTCCATTAAAACAACGTACATTTACTTTAGCAGCTATACTGCAGAATGTTTTTTTGGTTGAGAATCTGAGAATGTTGAATATAATATTTTATAATATTTGTATTTTTAATATCTAAAAATCCATAAAAGATGCATTCACCTGAGAAGCAGCATATAAGATGTTTAGACGTGCTTTTAGAGAATAGATCTTGAATATAAGTATTTTGTCTTTACTGCACTCGCAGAAGTATAACCAAGTGAAAAAATACAATTATATTTAAGATACATTCTCTTAAAGCAAGTCTAAATATCTTATATGTTAATTCTCAAGTAAATGTATCTTGTTTTAAGGATTTTCAGACAATTTTAAATGGGAAAAAAAGACAAATACACTTGATAACAATAGGATTTTTTGTAGTGAAATTTTTACTGAATGTTTACAAGTATTTTTCCTTTTAATTTAGTGAATGTCCTTTAGAGGTATTTTTAAAAGATGATTTTGTCCTCTTTATTGTTAGCAAGCATGTTTAATACAACCTTTTAAGTCCGGGCACAAGCTGAATAATCGGTTTAGAGCTAATGATTAATCGTTGCAGTAATCACCTGAATAGTCAAATAATCGTTCTAATAATCATTAGATTAGTCGATTATCAAATAATCATTAGTTGCACATATATAAACTTTCATAAACCCGTTAATCAAATGGGGTTGTTATGCATCTCTAGCGATGCGCTAACACTGTCGTTCCTGTTTATAATCGACAAAGCTGTCAACACTGCAATTTGCAAGCGCGTGAGGTTGGAGTGTCTTTTGACGCCTTTCAAATCATGGCGCTTCCTTATTTCACATTACATTTGACAATAATTGTAAAGCTAACAGAACTACTCAGCTGCAGAGTTACACCTGTTATATCTCTCATCTCCTCTCTTGAGCTCCATCTGACATATACAGGTATTTTCTCTGCCATTTGAATCGGTCAGTTAAATTTTTTTTTTTATAATATACAAAATAATAATATAATTATAAAAAATATAATATTAATAATAATATACATATGAAAATATATTATCTATATTTAATATTTAGTATATAATCTGTTTTCAGATTATCTCTTTCATAATTTAATCAGTTTATATTTTCAATACATATTGTCAACTTTAAAAGGCCATTTTTAAGGTAACTGATGAGTTTTGACTTTTACTTGAGATATTTCACACAAAAATTTTAATTGTCATCACTTATCTTCATGCTGTTGCAAACCTGTATGACTTTCTTATTTCAGTGGATATCAGAAGGAGATATTAGGAAGTTTCAGTCACAATTCACTTACATTGAATGAAAATAAGATGCAGTGACAGTGAATGGTGACTGAGACTAAACGTTTTCCTTTTTTGTTCCATGGCAGAGAAAAATTCATACAGACTCAAGGGTGAGCAGTGATGACAGAAATTACATTTTTAAATGAACTGCCATTTAACTACCTGTTAAAGTATTTGTTAAAGTTATCTGCCAACACAAAATATATAAATGTTATTCAGCACATGCTAGACCTTATTCACAGCAGCACCATATTTAATTTTTGACGAGAATGACAACCAGGCTGTGCGGGATAGACGTACAGTCTCTTCAATGGGCTGTACTGCAGTTTAAAGTGTTTTTGGATCATTGGAAAAATATATTTTCAAGGACACACAGTAGACAAAAAACTCCAGACAGCATGAGTTGTGGAAAATCAGATGGGATATTGGAGCTTTTTACAGATTTATACCGTGCATGCCATTGAAGAAATAGTAAGTCTATCCCTCACAGCTTCATTTCCATTCCCATTAAAAATCAAACATAAGGTCTATAGACCAATCCTCTTGTTTACAAAAATGTCAGCGCATGTGCAGTAAGTGGTGGCAGAAAGCCCACTGACTGTTGTTAGATTTGACAGATTCAATGATTAAATGAAAGTATGACACAAAACCATCATAAATACAAATGTATTCTTAGCAATACAATTACTATAATGAAATGAGTTCATAACAAACATATAACCATGTTTGCTATAAATTTTTGCTGCAAAGTTGTGAGTTGAAATGATCTCAGTCTAGTCAGCTCTGTTGAAGGCTTGAAGCCACAGCAGTCAACTAGAGCCCTCGGAATCATTTTTCAACAATGTAATCCAATAAAAGTTTATTTTTTACGCATGGTTTTTGCCACCACTTCCGTGTTTTACATAAGCGGTGACATTGCCAAAGCATTGGTCTATTGCGTCACGTCTTGCTGGAAAGCAAGTGACTAAAGAGAAGGGTCACAATTTAGGCTACATACTTTAGGCTACATGCATTCTTAATGAATTCATTTAGAGTTTTAATGTTGTATTAACTTATTTTAAAAAAAGGAAACGCATAAATGCACAATAAAATAAAAAAAACATGTCCAGAGTCATCCAAGTAGCCTCAGTGGTTTTGTATTTACCAGCTAAAGAATTATTTAATGAGTTTTTTTTATTGTTTTTATTATTATTATTATTATTATTGCAAAAGTCTTAAATGTCATTCCTTCGAACCTGCAGAAACCCTGGGTTACAAGATAAATTGCAGATTTTCTTTTTTAGATTGGGATATCACAGGTAGAAGTATGCATTATTTGCAAATGCAATTTTTTCATTGTTTTGGTCACATCTTTGAAACCTCCTGATTTGTTATTCAGACCAGCCTGGTAACTTAATGGAGGACCTTGATTTTGAAGCCTTATCCAACAATCTAAGCTGGGAAGAGGATTCTGTCTCATCTGCCCAGACATGGGATCAAACCTCAGAGTTGGAGAAGCCTACATCCAAAGAGGTCACAGTGACCCCCATCTCCACCCCAGCAGAAGAGCCCCAGAAGGATCTGGAGACCGATTTACCAATCGGTAAGAGATGTCTGGACCCCTGCACCATTATGGTTAAGAAATGAAAATGCACAAAAAATCTAAGTTGTAGATTATCTTCCATTGATAATGCTTCATGAATATTTACCCTTTAAATTTCAGAGAGCATTGAACTTTCTAGACAGCCAACACAGCAGGAGCTGGAGAGAACGCATTCTGTCAAACAAAGAACTCGCAAGAGAGGCCGTGACCGCTTCCAAGAAAAGAAACGGGTATGAACATCCAAATCAGAATTATTCCTGACCATACACAACTAAAACCACTTTTTGTAAACTGAGACATGTTCTGGGACTACGTTTTTTCCCACCTTGTTTCATGTAGACATTGTTTACAGTTACTGGGAAGCTGGATGTCTGATTTTTGCATGTTATGTTCTGTGTAGGTCCGTAAACGTGCAGAACGGTGTGCAGCCACATCAGCTTCAGACACCCTCGCTAACGTCTCCAAACTTCAACATGAGTACGGTGTCAGTGCCTGGAAAGACTGGGTACGCTGGAGAAACACCCAACCCAACATGGAGACTCCCAAATTTGGCTGTAAGTCATATTTATTTATATATACTTTATGTATATATTTATGTTAGACTGCCACTTATACGTAGCATTTTTGATTCCTGTAAAACGCGCTTCCTCTTCATCATTCTTATAGCACGAAGTATGACACTCAAGGAGGATTTGTTGAAGTGCAGCACTGCTGAGCTCAGCTATGGCCTCCTCAAGTTCATCTCCGAGATCCGTCGACCCAATGGAGAGAAATACAGTCCTGATAGTATCTTTTATCTCTGCTTAGGCATCCAACAGGTAAAGCAAAAATCACAGACACTGTTGCCAGTGTGTTACTTAATACTAACTGAAGACTCTTTCCACTGGTCATGCTTCTTTTTTAATATGTTGTATAAAGCTTATTTCATTTGATCCTTGTTGTGTAGTACCTGTTTGAGAATGAACGGATGGAGAACATCTTTGCAGATATCTTCTACAGCAAATTTTGCGTGGATATGACCAACATGCTCAAGGGGTGGAAACCAACTATTTTGCCTAGTGGTGAGTAATTTAAGAAATGAAAATTTAATTGATTTTAAATTACACTACAAATGCTTTTCTCAAACATAAACCAGTGCTTGCAAGGGAAGAAGTGCTTTAGGTAAGCTTTGGTCTGATGTAAATGAAATGCTGCATCAGAGCACCTTTGCCATTGTAATGACACACAGCACGTCTCTTGTTTTCTGTCGACTATGCATGAAAATCAACACCACTTTTGCAGCCTAATGGCAGATGGAAGACCAATTGAAATTTAGTATGCAAATGTTACTAAGATGTCGTCATTCTCAGTTACAGTTTGAATGCTGAATATTCTATCAATGTCAGTGGGAGATTTTCAAACTTTAGTTTTAAATTTCATGAAGTACAAAACCCAAAATAGAAGATCGTACCGTTAAGTGCTTTTCAGGCTGAATTAATTGCAGAAGTTTAATACTTTGAGTTAGGGGTTAACAACAAACCATAAACAAGAGTGTTTGAGAAATATCAATACAGTTCTCCCTTTCAAACATTGTAATTGTGTGTTACTCTACAAGTAACTGTGTGTGTGTTTCTTCAGGTTATGTTCATTCTCGCGTAGAGGAGGAGTATCTGTGGGACTGTAAGCAGCTGGGGGCGTTCTCACCCAGCGTCCTGCTCAACACGCTGCTCTATTTCTTCACCAAGTTTTTCAAATACAAGACAGTGGAGCAGCACCGCCGCCTCTCTTTCGGCCACGTCATACGCTGTTCTCGGAAAACGGGCAGCAACAAAGTAGCCTGTTTGCGTTTCTATCCGCCCAAAGAGGATGCAAGCACAGGTCAGTGATTAGTCACACTGTCAATTAATGTGGCGGTGTTCGTAATGGAATACGAGCTAACTACTTACTGAATACTGTATGGTATGCATTGTATACTGCCTATTTAAAAAAAAAAAAAGTTGAAACAGTAGGCATTATTACATGATAATTTCAGACAGTAGAATATGTCATTGCTGTAACATGACCATCACATTGCATGTTTGATTGATTCATGGATGAGTGCCAATCAGTTATCTTGGAAATAAAGACTTTTTTCCCTGCATACCATACTTTTGTGTCCTCGTTGTGTTGAGTTTTTATGTTTTGTTCAATTTAGATGGTGTCCCTGCAAAGAAGAGGAAGGAAGAGGAAGAAGACATGGATAATATGCTGGAGATTAAGGAGAATTCAGAAAATCCCCTACGCTGTCCTCTCAGGCTGTATGAGTTCTATCTCTCAAAATGGTATGTCAGCAGTGTATTTCATGTCCTGTAGATTCATAAATGTTTGCAGTGTCGCCAACAGCAGATACACACAATATTAAATAAGTCCCAGTATATTGGCCTCTTATTAGCTACTAAAGGTTTCATACTGTGTCAGAGGGTTATAGTTTTACATTTTAAATGTAGTTTTATTTTCATTCTAAGATTTCTTTTAAATTAGTTTTCACTCTGACATTTATTTATTTTTCAGTATATTTAGTTTTAGTATTTTAGGGCTGCCAAAGTTAACTGATATAAAAAAAATATTTTTAACAGCATAAAAATTCTCATGCTTAATGCTATTTAGTTAAAACTAAAAGTAATGTCTTATTTTAGTTTGTTTTATAGGTTTGAAATTGTATTTTATTTACTTTCAGTTTTTCCAGTTAGGTTTCCAACTAAGATGTTTTTCCATTAACAAATGTTTTCATTTAGTTTTTGTTAGTGATAATAACTAGAGCCCGACCGATATAATTTTGAGACCAATACCGATTTTAGAGGGTGAAAATTCACCGATTACCGATATGGTGGCGATTATTGTTAATTTTTGAGCTGGAATGAAAACAGACCTTTTTCTATGTGGATTGTGCACCGATATGACTGTGCAAAGGTACTGAGAAGGCTGCTTTCTTAAATATTTTTATCAAAGAATATTTGACATTATTATTATACTTTGTCAACCAATTCTAAAATTGAACACAGAAAATAAATAAAAATACAATAAATAGCTAAATAATCATCAGTACTGTATGTTCAGTATCAGTCAGTTGCTGACCATTTAAATAAAGAATAAATTAAAATTATAGCTAAATAAAAATGAGTACTGTATGTGTAGTATCTGTCAGTGGCTGACCATTTAAATAAAGAATAAATAAAAATAAATAGCTAAATAAACATCAGTATTACTGTTTAGTATCAGTAAAATGCTGACCATTTAAATAAAGAATAAATAAAAATAAATAGCTAAATAAACATCAGTATTACTGTTTAGTATCAGTAAAATGCTGACTATATTAATACTGCCGAGTTAAGATAAACAGTGGTGGTACACCATATTCTGCTATACAAGTTCAGGGGAAACTTTCAATGGTGGAAAACCAGACTTCTAAATATTACATTTTATAAATGCAACGACTGGAATTGTTCGGTTGAAGGGGGTACCAAACTGTGAATTCTGAACAAAACAGTTTGGTGAATACATGTTTACTCATTAGCTTCCACTCAGCTGACAACAATGAAAGTAGCTACGTGATTAGCTGGTTAGCTATAAGCTCGTTGTCACGGAGAGTAAAAGACGGACATTGTTTATTTTACTTTCCAGCATTGTGTCTCACCAACTAGGTAACAACATAGCGTGAAATCAACACTCATCAGACACAATCCACCACCGTACCATTGTCTGCTGAGCTGCAAAAAGATGCTAATATCGGCTGACCGATAAATCGGTCGGGCACTAATAATAACATTAATATACATATATTAACTCATAAGAGTCATATTCTCTTGATTTAATTTGGCCTCTGATTACCCATTAAAGGTTTTATACTGTCTGTTGCTCTTTCTAGCTCACCCAGCGTGAGACAACGCACGACCCAGTTCTACCTGACCCCTGAACGCTCCTGCGTGCCCAACAGCCCCATGTGGTTCTCAACCACCTCTCTAAGTGACGAGGCTCTGGACAGCATGCTCACACGCATCCTTACAGTCAGAGAGCTGCATCTGGAGGAAGATAAATCACCCAGTCAGACAGATTCAGACAGTGGCTCAGACTGAGTGATAGTGCACATGAAAGTGACTGTTAAGTAATGGAGATGTCTCAGGGGAAAGATTGCTCCTGGATGATCCTCTGTTTAATTTCACATAGATGAGAGAACCTAAATTCCATCTTTTGATAAATTAACTGTGGTTCTGATGGCTGAAAAGCAACTGATTTCTCATTGTATTTTCCATATTCATTTAGCTGGTAGTTACAAGACTGTACAGTTTTTAGTAATCAAGTGTCAAATATATTTGAAAAATGCTCAGTTCGAGGACAGTACTGAATTTCCTGCAATGCTACATTACATACAAATGATTGTGAGCCACATTTTTTTATATCATGCTGAAACACTAAAGACATTGGCTTCATTCTTAAATGGTCATTAAAGATGTTGGCTTGAGGATCTTGGTTTTGTTCATTTGGAGTAAAAAAAAAAAAAAATATCGTGTGTTTTTGTTTTGCAAACATGCACACCAGATTTTTCTTAATTCATCTACATCATTCTAAATTTCTTTTTAATAGATAAAGACACCATAAAACAATCTGTGAATCATATTTATTTATTTTTTTTTTTTTTAAACACTGGCACATATTGGGAACAATGCTTTGTGCACATGCAATACTTAATTGTGCAAGGTCCAAACTCAAATTAAGTAGAAGTGCCCACACAAACACTAATTTGCATATATCACAAATCATATTTCTCTACAATCCAGAGAAAGTCAGAAGACTTTATTTAGAAGAAATAAATGCTCGGGAAGAAGGCAAAAGGAGCATATTCTGCCTAAGGTCTATGCTTGTATGGTAGATCTGGATTTGCTTTGAAGGTTCAGCGCATGCTACATTGTAAAACTCTAGCTATATAAAACTGATTATTAAAGTTGTTCCATGTGTGCGGTCCCCACCCTTTGGGAACTCTCATCCATTTTCTAGTTATCTGGTTCACTTCTAATTCAAAAACTGAAAACAGTATTACATGTGGATCTCAGCACATGCCAAAAAGGTCAAATATTTGTGGTTCATATTCAAATTTAAATGAAGCATTTTAAAGGGATAGTTCACTATAAATTAGAATTCTGGCATCTTTTATTCATCCAAACCTATATGTGGGGGGAAAAAAAGATTCAATGAGTGTTTATATGCGCATTCTCGCAGCGATTATGCTTAAAGACGACAAGGTGTGGGCATGTGAACATCAAATGGATTTCTTTTATTGGTGAAAAGTCATAAACGGTTTAAGAGTAAACTGATCGACACCAGTAGATTTTTTTTGCTCATTACCCTGATTTTGTGCTGCATGTAAACTAACTTACTGGCTTATCCAATGTACGTAAGTGTTGTGTGCATGCTTCATGGTTTCACATCAAAAACAGAATAACTCGATTTCAAATCTCAAGTAAACATGTTTTTCTTACTTTGTCGCATTTTTTAATATTTTTGGGAGTTATCAACATACTGGTGTGCACTGAAACGGGCTCAGTAAGAGTGAATGGTTACTCAGGTTATCTGCCTAATATCTTTCATGTTCCACAGAAGAAAATCATTTAGGGTTGAAACAACTTGAGCATGAGTAAATAATGACAGAATTTAAATTTTGGGATTAACTATCCCTTTAAGTGCTAAGATTTCATATATGGTTCATATTTAAAAAGTCTTTGGAATCCAGAACTTATTCTGAAAATTCATGTTTCTGCATATCCCATGTCCAAATTTGAAGTTTTAAACCAAGGGCTAAAAACTAAATGTTTTTCATTTCAGTTCACTCTGAGCAGAAACTATTTTTTTAGTGCCTCTGGTGTTCCTCTGCCTCCTTTCCAATTAGTAAACGGTTAGAATGAAATGAAAGAACGGTTAATAACATAATTTTTTTGAAAGTGACAGTACTCTGTTTTAAGAGTGGGTGATACACTAGCTGAAGTGCTGCCAGAACTCTCAAGAGAAAAATGTGACCTGGTCTGGAAAACAAGCTGAAAATAAGGGACTTGCCTCTAGCAAAATAAGCAAAAATATAAGCAATTTTCCCCGATATAAGGGAATTATCAACATAGAAATCATAGCAAATATAGTATACAGTAGCCTATATAAAACAACGGCTTTTAAAATAACGGCTTTTCAATAAATGTTTTCTTAATATTATATATATATATATATATATATATATATATTTCAAAAATACATCTGGACATCTAAAATCAATTAATAGCCAAAATCTCTGAAATCTGTATTAATACATCATACCTAACAATAATCTAGTGAATACTTGAAAACAACTGAATAATATACTTTTTACATCAATATTTTTTCTTGCATCTGGATTAATCATGCATGTGTATATGTAATAATTATATATAGTTGCCAAAAAGGTCTTCAGCATGTCACGAAAGGCTATATACATCCACAATGTGCTTTAAAAGGATAGTTCACCCAAAAATTAAAATTCTCTCATCATTTACTCACCCTCATGTCATCCCAGATGTGTATGACTTACTTTCTTCTGCAGAACACAGACAAAGTTTTAGGAGAATATCTCAGCTCAGTATACACAATGCAAGTGAATGGTGGCCTGAACTTTAAAGGTCCAAAAAGCATACAAAAGCAGCATAAAAGTAATCCATAAGTCTCCAGTTAATAGACTCCAGTCCTTTTTTACTATAAATCTCCACTTTCACTTTCTTCTTTCGTTTTGGGTGATTCACATTCTTTGTGCATATCGCCACCTACTAGGCAGGGAGTTTATAGTAAAAAAAAAAAAAAAGCCTTTAAATTGACCTGTTTCTCACCCACACCTATAATATCGCTTCTGAAGATATTGATTTAACTACTGAAGTCTTATGGACTACTTTTATACTACCTTTATATGCTTTTTGGACCTTTAAAGTTCTGGCCACCATTCACTTGAATTGTATGCTCTTACAGAGCTGAGACATTCTTCTAAAAATCATTGTTTGTGTTCAGCAGAAGAAAGAAAGTCATACACATCTGAGAGGGCATGGGAGTGAGTAAATTATGAGATAATTTTCATTTTGGGGGAAACTATCCCTTTAAAATACAGAATCGTTTGATGCAGTGGTTTTCTTCAGAATCAAACTAGATCAGTGAAGAAGCCCCATTTTTTTGGGGCAACAGGAACCACCATTTTTTGGTCATGGTTTCATAAAATACATTTTATATATATATATATACACAGGGTTGGGAGGGTTACTTTTGAAATGTATTCCACTACAGATTACAGAATACATGCTGTAAAATGTAATTTGTAACGTATTCTGTTAGATTACTCAAGGTCAGTAACATATTCTAAATACTTTGGATTACTTCTTCAGCACTGCTAGATTTTTTGCACTTGTTTTGACTATAAAAACTCTGCCAGTACAGTAAGACAAAATACACATGTTAAAAATACATTCTCTGAAAAACCTAAATATCTTGTGCAGTGTTGTTTCTAAAACAAGATAAATCAAATTGATCTTGTTTTAAGGATTTGTAGATATTTTTACAGGAAAAAAAAAAATATATATATTATCAAGAATATGATTTTTGCCCTAATATCAAAAGTCTTACTAGAAAAAAAGAAATTATGATCTAACGTGAATTTTCTTGATAAAAAAAATAAGATTGTGCCTGGAAACGTGCATGTAAAATTGCTAGAAATAGCATTTTAGCTTAGCATAAAGCTGACAATTTACACAAGGTTTATTTCTATTTCTTCTGCTCCAAACTTACTTCAAACTTACTTCTCTGTCTGCTCGTATGAATGTAACACATCATAAGAAAGTGTTTCACCGCTGTTCAAATGCACTTTGGATCGCATCATATATATGTGTACATTTTTCCATCTGAAAGGACTAAATATTAAATGAAACGAATGACAATAAAATGCAAAGTAATCTCTTCAGTAATCAAAATACTTTTTGAATGTAACTGTATTCTAAATACCAATGATTTAAATTGTAACTGTAGTGGAATACAGTTACTTATATTTTGTATTTTAAATATGTAATCCCGTTACATGTATTTCATTACTCCCCAACCCTGTATGTATATATATATATCGGAATGAAATTAACCGGTTATTAGAATTTAATAATAACATTTTCACTCCGGAACAATTGAAAAGGGACTTTGATCCCGTTTTCAGTTACATTCTGCAAAAAAGAAAAAAAATGTTCATTTTCAGTTTTCGTGTTCATTTCTTGAACCGTTTTTAGTCTGTTTTAAACCGTGTCAAGTATAAAGGAAAGACATTACTTACACAACCATCAGGATCAATGAGAAGTAACAACATCTCACTTCTCCTAAGTAACAGTCCAGGCCGTCTAGAGTTTTTAACAAACTGTTAAATTATGAAAAATGTATTCAGAACGTCTATTTATATATGTATTCATTTAGTCAACATTGACGCTCCAGTCCAGCAGGTGGCGTCAATATGTTGGTTCGCTTACCACCATAAAACACACGAAGAATCTAGCAACTGCTCATTTCCGTACAACGAAAGTGGATGGAGACGACGACTGTTAAGCTCCAAAACGGACAAAAATCAACATAATAGTGGTCCACGTGATTCGTAAACTGTATCCAAAGCCATACACCTGCTTTATGAGAGGAATATACCGAAATGTGATAATCGTGCCGCCTCGCGCCGTAGCTCTCAAATCTAGTTCCATTTTCTGTATGTTCAAACTTGCACATAAAACCACATTGTTTTCGCGTGCAGTGAGTCGCTCCGAGTCACGTTTGTTGATTATTTAAAATGGTACGCGTGTGTGCTTTTCCTGGATGCTCCAACCGAGAGAAACCGCTGAGACTCCGACAAGCATCATCGCAGGAGGAAAGTTTGACTTTCCACACGTTACCGCTGCATGATCGCGGGAGACTGGCGCTGTGGCTGCTCGCTCTTCGCCGGGATCTGGACTCACCCATTGAATCTCTTCGCACACTGAGGGTTTGCGGTGATCATTTCTCGCCTGACGATTTCAGTGCCGTCCCGGGAACAAAACGACGACTTCTCAGAGCAACAGCTGTGCCTGGGCAATCTGTACATCGAACCGAGGTATGTGTGGAACTGATCGATTAGCCCTACTGTTTTGATAGTGCACGGACAGGGTCAAGTGTAGTTTCAAAAATATATTTACAGTGCTTGATATTCCTCAGATATTTTGGTTAGGGTTTGTTTAGAACCTCTAACTCCAACTTTGCAATCTATTTTGGTTTTGTAAACATAAAAAAGTCAGATATTTAGTTGAAATTCTCTCAATGACTTGCATTGTTAGAATGACACTTGATTATTAATTGTGTTATTTGCATATTGAATTGCGATCAGTCTTCTTTCCTACTCGTATTTTAAAGAAATAGTACACCCAAAATCTAAAATTGTCATCCTCTTGGCGTCCCAATCCCGTATGCTGCAAGTGTTCCCATGGAACACCCAGTTCTACAGTTATTTACCGTACGGTGGCACTACAGTATTTTCCAGACATAGTGGTTCGCGCTTGTCTCGTGATCGGACGTCATGACGTTAAAGCCGCGCCGTATTTTGTTTTGAGAGCTCTCGAGCTGCAGCTGAGAGGAAGATTATCGGTGAAGAATGTCTTTCATTTAGGTCTGTTCCACACACACACACACACACACACACACACACACACACACACACACACACACACACACAAACAAACAAACAAACAAACGTTTGAAAGTTTCAAAGGGTTTTAAATCAAACAAGTCGTATTGGCCACGTTTATGCTGCTGTTTTGGTCCCTTATTAGCTTTTCAGAGGTGGTCAATATGAACAGTCGCTGCGTGGAAAACAGCTGCGGAAATAATAACAGCACACAGGTTTAAAATTACATTTAAAGTGAGTAAATTATTACAGAATTTTAATTATTGGGTGAACCTTTTCTTTAACTTTATTTTGTTGCCTTGCAAGCACTGGTATGTTCAGGACAAATCATTTTTTTATGTAATATTATTTACAGTGCTGTGAAAAAGTATTTGCCCCATCCTAATTTGTTTTTGTGTATATCTCATACTAAATTGTTTCAAAAATTCAAACAGAATTTAACATGAATCAAGGGCAATCTGAGTAAACACAAAATACAGATTTTTAAATGATAATGTTATTTATTGAAGCAAAACAGTTGTCCAATACCAACTGGGCCTGTGTGAAAAAGTATTTGCCTTAAAAAATAAATAAATAAATAAAAGTTACAAAATCCTCAAATCTATGAAACTGCATTCATAATGGTGTTCAGCTGGGCTAGACACACCCAGGCCTGATTACTGCCAGCCCTGTTCAATCAAATCAATACCTAAATAGAACTTTTTCAGCAGCATGAAGTTGGCTATAAGGTCTTACCCAGTAGCACACTATGCTAGGGTCAAAAGAAATTCCAGAAATGAGGAAAAAGGTGATTGAAATACATCAGCCGGGGAAGGGTTACAAAGCTATTTCAAAGACTCTGAGACTCCAAAGAACCACAATGAGAGCCATTACCAGTAGTGAACCTTCCCAGAAGTGTCCGACCTTCCAAAATCCCTCCAAGAGCACAGCGACAACTCATCCAGGAAGACACAAAAAAGCCAAGGACAACATCCAAGGAACTGCTGGCCTATCTAGCATCAAAGGTCACTGTTCATGGCTCCACTATCAGAGAGACATTGGGCAAAAATGCCATCCATTGAAGAGTGGCGAGGCGAGAACCACTGCTATACCAGAAGAACATTAAGACTAGAGCCCGACCGATATGGGATTTTTGAGACCGATACCGATTTTAGAGAGGGAAAATTCACCGATTACCAATATGGTGGCCGATATATTTAATTTTTGAGCTGGAATGAAAACAGACCTTTCTATGTGGATTTTTCACCGATTTTGCACCGATATGACTATGCAAAGGTACTCAGAAGGCTGCTTTCTTAAATATTTTTATCAAAGAATATTTGATATTATTATTATTATTATTATTATTATTATTATTATTATTATTAGACATTGTCAACAAATTCTAGAAATGAACACTGAGAAAAAGAATAAATAAAAATACAGTAAATAGCTTAATAAACATCAGTACTGTATGTTTAGTATAAGTCAATTGCTGACCATTTAAATAAAAAATAAATAAAAACAAATAGCTAAATAAACACCAGTACTGTTTAGTATCAGTCAAATGCTGACTATATTAATACTGCCGAGTCAAGATAAACAGATAAGCAGTGGTGTTACACCGTATTCTGCTATACAAGTTCAGGGGAAACTTTCAACCGTGGAAAACCAGACTTTTAAATATTACATTTTATAAATGCAACGACTGGAATTGTTCAGTTGAAGGGGGTACCAAACTGTGAATCCTGAACAAAACAGTTTAGTGTATACATGTTTACTCATTAGCTTCCACTCAGCTGACAACAATAGCCTAGTTTCCATCCACTTTTCATGCTATTTTGTCATCGACAAAGTGAAAATGTGTAAAATTTTTGCGAAATTTGCCATCTTCTGTCGCATAACAAAAAACACTGTCGCATACGTTTTGGTTTATCGCAAAAGAAATCTGCCCTTAAGCCGTTTCCATACGGAAACGTGTGTTTATCGCTAATTCACCTCCCAGGTGTCCCTAATTTTTTCCTCCGAAGTTTTGGTAAAATGGGGAGAGTATTGAGACAATTCATTGAAATTAGACAGCTTGCTGTCATTTTAATTTCACAAATAAAAGCAATCAGAAGACGAGGAACTGCAATCAAAAGGGAGCAGTTGCCCTTCTGATAGGACTGTAATATTGGTCCTGATGTTGCGACTATCGCAGGTTGCCACCGGTTCCGACCCGAAAGCAAATCATCATGGCACTGTTTAAGCTGGCAACCTGCACCAAGTAGTGGGGGAAACTTTCGGTCTTAGTATAAGGACCATCCATCCATGTGTATATGCTGTGTGCACAGCTATTAAAGAAAAATGTATGTGGTGTAATATCAGGGTTTACATATGATACATTCCTGATATTCAATAGGCTATTTTGAACAATCATCTAATCTAAAGCATTGCCATCTCAACTGCATTACGTCCTGCATATTTGTCCCACAACTTTTAACGACCAACTGAACTTGATTGTCATCTAAAATTAATTTTAGCGTCATAATGCAATTTACATTTTCTGAAGAAGCTCAGCAAATGCGATCCGAGGTAAAGAGGGTTAGATTTAAAATATTTAAAAGTTTTAAAAGGTTCAAAAGCTCATTTTCTGAAAGTGAACTCCGCATTGGACAAATAGTTCTGATAGTTTATAGTCTTGAAGTGTAGAAAATGTAATTCAGCCGACTTTATTCGTCTAAAGAACAGGGTACGGCTAATTTAAGTTTGTGTAAAGAAAAGGCATATATAGGACTAAAAATATAATTTTTTTCATTTGGTAATTTTTTATTTTATTTAATGTGTTTTCCGTTTGGTAGTTTATTTAATTTAATACAGGGAATTTTACCAGCATTTTTTCAAAAATAAGCTAAACAGTAATTTTATAGAATTGGGCTATATTTTAGTGTTCCAGAAAAGCACACTGATGATTTTCTCCTAGTATTGTGTATTTATTTTTAATTTAAAACCTCTTTGTGCATAGAAATGTTTTTTGTATTGTGGGCTAATTCCGTGACTGCCGTCTATTATTTTGAATGGTGTGGAAAAGCAACTTTAATAAATAAACGGATGGCTACTGCGATTAAATTAATCGCAAAGACTGGCCATTCATTTGTTCTCTGTGCACTTGTCAATGTGCATGTTTTGATACAAGATATTTGTGTTCATGGCACTCCTAGAAGTGTCATGATTGCAGTGCCGATCACATCTTTGTCGTAAAAATCAATCCATAATCACGTAGAATAAATTGGCTTTCAAGGATGTATATGTTGTCGTCATGATTAACGATTGGGGTAAATTCTGTCATATGACATTATATTTTTGCGTTAATGCCAATTTTCTCAACAAAAAGTGTTTCCAAACCAGTATCGACATAGTTTTGCACTAGAGTTAAACGGAAAAATATTATGTCGACACTTTTAGCGATAATTTGCGTGTCCATCAGCTTTATTTTGATGCGCTAAAACTTTTTTCGCAAAAAATCCTTGGATGGAAAATTAGCTACGTGATTAGCTAGTTAGCTATAAGCTCGTTGTCACGGAGAGTAAAAGATGGACGTTGTTTATTTTACTTTCCAGCATTGTCTCACCAACTACGTAACAACATAGCATGAAATCAACACTCAACAGACACAATCCACCACCGCACCATTGTCTGCTGAGCTGCAAAAAGATGATCTGATGTTTACCTTTCAATCTGCTACATTACTGACTGCACTGACAAACTATAGCTGGCTAACAGCAAACAGACATGAGTGACATGGTTGTCAGGGACAAGGTTAATGTTATATTAGTTATATTGAAAAGTTAAAATGATGGGGTCATTGTTTATTAAGTTTCCAGTATGTATTTCACAAACTAGTTAACTTACCGAGACACTGCTGAACTCCGCCCTGTCTGCAGAGCCACCGTCAGTTCAGCTCTGTAAACAATGGAGTCGGAGCGTGCTCTGCTGGACAAACTACGCTATGACACCAATTCTAAAGCATTGTTTTCTGCATTATATGTTCTGAAAAAAGTTTTCATATCGGTAGAATATACGCCGATACCGATATATCGGTGAAAGGCTAATATCGGCCGATATATCGGTCGGGCACTAATTAAGACTCGTCTGAATTTTGCTGAAACATACCTTGATGATCATCAAAGCTTTTGGGAGAATGTTGTGTGGACTGATGAGTCGAAAGTGGAATTGTTTGGAAGACAGGGGTCCCGTAACATCTGCCGTAAATCAAACACAGAATTCCACAAAAAGAACATCATTCCTACGGTCAAGCATGGTGGTGGCCAAAGAGTGGGCCAGAATTCCACCACAGCGTTGTGAAAGACTGATTTCCATTTATCGGAAGCATTTGGTTGCAGTTGTTGCTGCTAAAGGTGGTACAACCAGCTATTAAGTTTAAGGGGGCAGTTAGTTTTTCACATGGGTGATATAGGTGTTGGATAACTTTTTTGCTTCAGTAAAAAAATATGTATATTTGAAAACTGTGTTTTGTGTTTACTCGGGTTGTTTTTTACTTGTTTTATTTTATCTCGTTTGATCTAAAACAATTTTGTATGAAAAATACACAAAAATAGAAGAAATCAGGAAGGGGTCACATAATTTTTTACAGCACTGAATTAGAGGTCGACCGATTAATCAGTGCTGATTGTTGCTTTTTGGAACTATCAGTTACCTGAAGAAATCAACATGGATAGTTGCAGATGTTTTTTTTTTTTTTGTTTTTTTGTTTTTTTTTGGTTTGTTTGTTTGTTTTCCCTCTTGCTCCATGTTCCTCTGTGGCCAAAACCCTAAATCTGATAAATATATATGCTATATTTTGGTGAATATTTACATTTCTGGTCTAAATCACGGTTATTAATACGAAATACAGAAAGACACATGAAGCATATACATTATTGAATGTTTATTTATAGAACCTTTATTGATTGAGTTCATGTTGATTTTGACCTGAAAAGGAAAAAAGTATTGATAAATTATAATACCGGAACATTGAACAATTGATAAGCAAACTTAGTTGATCTACTGTTGATGGTTGATTGATGTACTGTTAATGAATTACTGCTCATACAGTATTTATTAGCCCATATGAAAACGTTTACTTTATAGTATTTTTTGTTGTAATACATTGTAGATGATTGTAAGAGTGCATGTTTTGTTTGGAAGAACAGACATTTAAAAATCCACAGTTCCAAGTGTGTTTCGGGCTTGTTTATAGTTAAAAGTGCAATGTTATGCACAATCTTCATTTTTTTTCTGGTTATGATTGGGATTTTACTTGCATAATAAACCCGCATCTGGGATATATATATATCTTATAGCCTCTATGTCTGTGTCCATCACATTAAGAAAATACTAAGAAATGTTTTAACATTCAGTAAATCAGTTTTAAAGACTATTGGCCGATTAATCCGTTATTGTATAGTTATCGTTATCTGCAAAATCCACAATCGGTCGACCTCTAATATTTACTACAGTTTGACTGTTAGATGTACTATGCATTCAGTTTCGGTTCACTTTATCTCTGATACAACATACTCGGTAAACTCATCTCTAAAAAAGCATAATTGATTGCTTTAGGAGACTGTGAGTGGTTCATATCTTCAAATTGGACCACATGGGGAACTTCAGTCAAAGCTTATTTTGACCGTTCCAAATTCAGAACCATCTACAAGTTCATCATCTTTAGGGGCCTACTATGCCCTTCCTCCCACATGGTACTATCAGTCGGTAAGTCCTTGCATACCTGTTTTGTCACACAAGTTGAAATTGAGCAGGTTGTTCTGTATTTATTATAAATCTAATGAAGAAATAATGCTCCTTATGTTGAAAATGCACACTTCCATGTCTTTCTATGCCATTGTAAAAGAAATTTGTTTTACTAAAAATGTCACTATAACTTATATTGTCAATACTAGCTAATTATTATTTTCTACCATTTAGGATGAACCTGAACAGGCTGAACTACGTATGGAAGATAATTTTGATGTAGATGACAGCATGGATTCTGTTGCTCATCCAGAAGGCAAGAATAATTTTAGTTTTGTTCTAGGGATGCACGATATATCAGCAGCCTATTTATTTATTTATTTATTTATATATATTATTGGCCGATAACCGGGAAAATCTAAATATTATTGCGCCAACATTTTCACTGATAATTTGTTATGGTTTATTTGCTTGCGGCTGAGAATATCTGACTGCCTGCAGCGTCTTTCATTCAGGCAGAGACTGGTGCAGTCTCAAGCAACAGTGTGCGTGCGCACTAGGGGTGTAACGGTATGACATTTTTACGGTATAATAACATCACAAAAATTACCACGGTATTACAGTATTGAGGTGCATTGATATTATTAGCAGTTTAATATTTGGTTATGAAATATGTCTGATGAACACACAGATAAATATTTCAGTTATAACCAATTCTTGAACTTTATTTTGGATTTCTTCAACGTTAATCCTTTAACTTTTGATCTTGAACATCAGGACACTCTCTTAATCTGACAAGGTACCAAAAAAGAAAAGAAAAAATCTCAAACAGGTAAATCAAAAACAAAAAATTGCAACATGTACATTAGTCAGAATGAATATATATATATATATGTATATGTGTGTGTGTATATGTGTGTTATTTTATGATTTATGAACTTGAATTGTAATAATTTGTAATGATTATTGCCCAGGTTAACACTTCAGATTTCCATTTGGATGCATTGAGTAATTTGTTGCATTTGTGATTTAGTTTAATTCTAAACAATATCTACTGAAAATATATTATTCATTTGCAGTTTATTTATTGCCATTTTGTCCTCCCCTTAGTGGCGGCTGGGGTAAATAGAAAAATGTCCCACCTTTTCTATTTGGACCATACCATTATCTTAAATACAATTAACCCTCACTTCCCCATTCCTAAATGCAATAAATATATAAGAACATGAGATAAATTAGTTAAAATGAAAAAATACAATAAATATGACAGAAACATTTGCACAATAAAACCCCAATTAATATTGGAAAATGGTGAGTAATACAAGAAATAAGTCATTTAGACAAATTAATATCCCGTGCCGGAGACCGACTCGCAGGCACTCACAGGTCATAAATTAAATGACACGTCAAACATCAAAATCTCTCTGCTGCTTTTTATCTTGACTACTTACAGGGTGTGCACAAGGTCCTTGAAGTGCTTATAGGGATAGTTCACCCAAAAATAAAAATTCTCTCATCATTTACTCACCCTCATGCCATCCCAGATGTGTCTGATTTTCTTTGTTCAGCAGAACACAAACAAAGATTTTTAGAAGAATATCTCAGCTCTGAACAATATTTAAGTCCTTTTTTGTAAATTGGCATGCCCAGTTTCCAATGCGCTCCAAGTCCTCGTGGTGGCATAGTGACTCACCTCAATCTGGGTGGCGGAGGATGAGCCTCCGCAACTGAGACGTCAATCATGCATCTTATCACGTGGCTTGTTGAGTGGGTTACCGCAGAGACGTAGTGCGTTTGGAGGCTTCACGCTATTCTCCGAGGCATCCACGCGCCCCACCGAGAGCGAGAACTACACATTATAGCGACCACGAGGAGGTTACCCCATGTGACTCTACCCTCCCTAGCAACCGGGCCAATTTGGTTGCTTAGGAGACCTGGCTGGAGTCACTCAGCACACCCTGGATTCAAACTCGCGACTCTAGGGGTGGTAGTCAGCGTCAATACTCGCTGAGCTACCCAGGCCCTTTAAGTCCTTTTTTACTCTAAATCTCCACTTTCACTTTCAGATGTGAAAGTAAAACTAAACAGGCACCACATGTGACTTTTAGATGTAAAACTGAAAGTGGAGATGTAGAGTAAAAAATACATTTTGATCAGTTTCTCACCCACACTTATCATATTGCTTCAGAAGACATGAATTTAACCACTGGAGTCTTATGAATTACTTTTATGTTTCCTTTGTGATTTTTGGAGCTACAAAGGTCTGGCCACCATTCACTTGCTTTGTATGGACCTACAGAGCTGAGATATTCTTCTAAAAATCTTTGTTTGTGTTCTGCTGAAGAAAGTCATACACATCTGGGATGGCATGAGGGTGAGTAAATTAGAGAATGTTTATTTTACTATCCCTTTAATGTCTGTATAACCATCAAACTTAATTTTTTAAAACTAGATTAAACATCCAAATAAGGCTTTGTCTAGCCAACATCAAAGTTTGTCTTGATGCAATTTTAAATCATAGTGAGGCCCCCTTGTAAGT
Organism: Myxocyprinus asiaticus; assembly: GCF_019703515.2. NCBI lineage: Eukaryota > Metazoa > Chordata > Actinopteri > Cypriniformes > Catostomidae > Myxocyprinus > Myxocyprinus asiaticus. The sequence continues at coordinate 24,137,201 of NC_059377.1, forward strand.
TTGCTGAGGACCCTTAGTAGACATCGCTCCCCTGGTTGAGAAACACTGCATTAGAGAACTTTATTCTGATGAGAAATTATATTTTGCTCAAACATTTTTCTGAAAAAGAAAATTTTTTCTGTCATACTTTGTCATTTAAGTGTTATATTGAATCGAGATTATATCAAATTGTGAACCTCATATTTGTTTTGTACTAAATTTGTCTTGATCATCTTTTTGGGTTTTAAGAAAATGATCTTTAATTTCTTATCGTATGCCTGGGAGGCAGAAATATCTTCCCCCTCACAGTCTACAGTGACACTTTCACAGTTGAACTCTGTTTGCAGCAGGTGTCCTAATGGCCTGTGAGGATTCCACAGAATATCTTACCGGAGATTCCGATAGTTCACCAGAAGTGACGCCTGATACAGTGAACCCATGCAAGCAGAACAGTACTGAGACAGGTGAAGAAGACCCAGACCCTCAAGAGAGCCTGATGGAAGGCCATCAGATTGAGGACACCGATATTAACACAGAGGATACAGCCCAGTGTTCAGAAGAGCTAGTGATCACTAAAGTTGAGGATTTGAGGGATGAAATGCCATTGGATGAGATGGATAGACCAGATTTTGCAGGTAGGTGTGAACTGATGATTTCATTTTAGTAAAGTGGTATCTTAAAGGGGCGGTCACACTAGGCTTTGAGCACGCAAACATTTTTCAGACAATGCAAAGAACCAGGATATGATGTCACGTGGGAGGGTTTCTGGTTTTAGTAAATACATCACAAATAAAAAAAATAATAGAACGCATTCAAATGCATTTGAATGGAATGTGAAGTGTGGTGTGAATGCCACTTTAGGCACAAAACAATCTATGCAGGTATGTGAACGCAGACACAAGTATACGTTGCATTCTCAGCACTGCTCTGTAACTGAAAAAGTGTATATTGTTGAATGTTTTAACAAAACAGATATTTATATTGTATAATATTTATATTTATTATATTGAGAAGTCATATTGTGCTGTTTGTTTTTGCCGTATTTGAAAACAATCAGTGCTCTGCTCCCCATTTAACAGAAGCAGAGACAGCCAAAGATGTAAAAAACAGGAATATGGAATCATCATCTGGAACGGTGAGCCCAGTATCATTGTTTTATCTTTATCAATGAGGGCAAACATTTGAGTTTGAGTTTATTTGTTAATCCGTAAAGCAATTCACTTCTAAAACTAAAATCTCTTACTTTAAAATTTAGCAAACAAAATCGGTGTTAAAACTTAGCACAAATCCTCATGTTGTCCCACCCTCTGACGTTCTACCTGTGAAGATCAAAGATGAACCAATGGATGAGGAATATAAGAGAGAACCGCAGACCCCAATGGGAAACATACAGGATGATGAGGTGATCTACTCGAAGTTCTGCCTTATTTAACAGAGGGTTAATGTAGAAAATTTCAGGCAGTATGCTTAGTGGGTAATATGTTTACAGTCTTTTAAATACTTTATATTTACAGGGTGCAATATACAATATGTAAACTTGGTTTAAATTATTTGCTGAATGCAGATTTATATTCAGATTTACAGAGATAAATGCATGCTTTTTGATGCCAGTGCAAATGGTTTTGAAGTTTTATTAGTCAAAATAAATGAGACATACAGAACATATGGCATTTTCCAGCCCCCCAAAAAGTGCTAAAATAAATGTATGTTATGAATTTGACAATCATGTTATATATAATATATATTGTTTTTCATAATCCCACTGTGTTTATGCTTGCAGGAGTTTAATCAGACACCTGATGAGATCAAGATCCGTGCAGGGTTCTCTATTGGAGGAAATGCCACATTCATTGGTATGGGTGCTTTTACGGCATCACCACACAAAATTCCTCTTATTACTTCTAGCATAATTCTTCTGCACGAATTTCTGCAATCAATCAATTCACCTGAAGAACTTTGTTTTTGCCTTAGTTGTGCTGGTTTGTTTTTTGTAAGCTTTATTTATTTATTTATTTATTTCACTCTTCTCAGTGCAAATCTGTGACAAACAGTAATAGCAAAAAATGGATCATCCTGTAAAAACTCTTCTCCCAAATACACTAGCGACAAAATGGTGATTAAAAAGTAATGGCAAGTAGCATATAATTAGGATTAAAAAGATTTGTCAGTGTCATGTAAACATCTTTTGGTGTACATGGGAAAAAATAGCCAATGATAGAATGTTTCTTTTTGGATTAAATCAGGGGTGTCCAAACTTTTCAGTCAGGGGCCAAATGCAGAAAATAGGTGCCGCGGGCCGCATCGCTGTAATCATTTAAAAAATGGCTAGAAGCTACTAGATTGGCACTATGCATAATCTTTATATTGTACGCTTAATATTATGCAAATTTAAATCATAATTTGTGCTCTATGGTATGCTCGTGTAGGCCCTACATGTAAATAAAGGATAGGGTATTTCACTCAAAAAGAACACTTGTAATGGAACAGTGATGCGTCTTATACAAAATATTATACTCATTCACATTTTTATCTTTTTGACATTCATTCAGTGGCACTGCAAAGTGCATATAGAGCTGCTATAAGTGTTGGGTGTGACCCATCAGAATCAGATTACATTTTATCACTTTATGAAGCGATGCAACAAATAAATCTTTACTTTTCAAGGAATTACTCTTTATAGCTATCCAATTATAGCTTATGTTCTGTTGTTACTTGCATTACAAAATACTATTTTAATTTGATCATAGTTATTGCACTTCATTTTGTTTCGTAGACATGCATGTGTAAGCTGAGCGCGCATCAGGCACAGATGTGCAAGTGTTTTAAACGCGCTCTCCTACAGTGTGTCCTCACTCAAATGGCGCTGGAAAGCCCGTGAATCATTTTCTTGTTTCAACGAAATATCACAATGAACCAATTAATTACAGTATACTTCCCAGTGCTACAGAGGACGTTTTGAAGAGTATGCTCGGTTCGCACGTCTCTGTGCACGCTCGGTAAACTCTGTTCAGCCGCTCGCACAACAGCAGCTCTTCTCTGTTGTATAATGTGAAATATTGGGACATTTGAACAAGTACATGAGTAAAGTCTGCCTGATGTCAATCCTTTAATAAATGCATCATTCTTTCGTGGCGCTTCATTCTTGGAAATGAGTATTCCAAAATCCTGTTGAACTCTGCCAGTGGATGAAGCTGGTGATGACACAGAACGCACTAGTGGAGACGATGCGCTGTGAATAGCGGCAGTGTCCAGAATAATGTCCATATAATTTCTCCATAGAGGGCCTAATTCTGTTCATTTCTAAAGTCTCTCGTGGGCCGCATCGGAGCAGATGGCCCACGGGCCGGACTTTGGACACCCCTGATTTAACTGTTCCTTTAAGGGTCTGAAGTTAGTTGTCCTCTTTATGCTACAGGAGCTCCAACAGCCACCTCTGCAAAGGCACCATCAGTCCATGAAGAATCTGTTCCTGGTGTGGCCCCTTTGAAGCCAATTGGGTTGGTCTGCGCTGGATGTAAAAAGGTCATGCTGAAAGGACAGACAGCTTTCCAGCGTAGTGGCTCTGCTAAACTCTTCTGCTCACCTCAGTGCCTCTGCAGCACCTCTACCATGGTGGTCAAGAAGAAAACCTGTCACTACTGTCTCAAGTAAGCTTACAAGTGTGGTTGAAATTATCTCTAGAACAAAACACTTATTTTGATGGTTTTATTTTAAAGGATGCTTATTAAACGGATTATCGAAAAAGGCTGTTTTACTTCAGTATAGGGCTGCACAATTAAATGAAGATACATCAAAATCACCATACCAGGTTTTATACTGAGGTCTTGTTAATGTACTGGCTATAAAAATAGTACTAAAGCGTAAAAAAACAAAATATTTTTCTCCAGCGAGATTCTTGATATGAAAGGTGTGCTCAATGCCCCAGTGGACATGGCAGGGACTTTAAAGCAATTCTGCAGTCAAAAATGCCTTGGTGATTTCAACTTTAAATGCAGGATGTGTCAGAAGACTTGTGTGGTAAGTGCTACAGAATATTCATGTTCATAGTAAATTAAACTTAATTCTGGGATGGTTAACCCAAAAATTAAAATTGTCATTATGTACTCACCCTTGTCATTCCAGTCACATATGACTTACTTTCTTAGGCATGAAAAACCTTTAAACAATATTCCGGTCTGTCTTTGTAGTACAATGGCAGTTGATAGTGACTCGCTTTAAACCTTAAATGACCCAAAAGCATCATAAAAGTAGTCCAGGTGACTCGTGCATAATATTTCAAGTCTTATGAAAGCATACAATATATTTTGGTGAGAAATAATTTTAAATTTAAAGTAATTTTCCAGTGAAATTGTTGACATCATTTGCACTTTTATGAGCGCTATGAGAGAAGCTCGTTTACAGTGGCACGTATGTTCATGCAAGAACTTTGCAGTTCCTTGCAGGTTTTCCGCATAAGAAAGTAAGTCACACGAGTTTGGAACGACATGAGGATATGTAATAACAGAATTTTCAGTTTTGGGTGAACTATCCCATTAATGTAAATTTTAGTTCTTTAATTTATTTCCGACACATTAAAGGTGCTGTAAGCGATTTCAGACGTTCTACTTCCACAAGATTGAGCCATTGGATTAGCCATGCCCCCTCTTTCCAAAACTCCAAAGATACCAAAATGAGCTTTACTGAAAGCAGAAACGGTTGTTAAAAACAACAGTAGTAAAATAGCCCCCTCAACTGACAACTGTTTTGAGCAACATGGCATAAAAATGCATTATGCCTCAATTCGCTGCAACTATAATACTGAGAATGTGCAAAATTATTGACAGGCAGGAAGCAAGAAGTTTTGTTTGCTGTTTACAGAGTCTAGACTTGTCACAGAGACTGGTGAGATATCTCAGGGCACTTATTTCATTGAAATCTTTTAGGAAGTAGGAGCATTTTTTGCATACCTTTCAATGAAAAAAATCGCTTACAGCACCTTTTAAATATGTATTGAAATCCAAAAGCAAATACTTGTACAAAAATGGGAGTTTTAAATGGTCAGATCTGAATTATTGTCATTTCTCAGACTCATAGTCATGAAGTGAACGTGATGGGCACGGTCCATAAGCTGTGCAGTGATGACTGTTTCAACCAGTTCCGCTCCTCCAATAAGCTGACCATGAACTGCTGCATGAACTGTAGTGGGTACTGCAATAGTACAGATGGTCAGTGTCCCACTCTGCAGATAGAGGGTAGTGTTACGAAGTTCTGCAGCCAAAACTGCCTCAAAGCCCACAAAAAGGTAACAGTAAAATGAGAAGTAAGAAAACTGAGATGAAGCGGTCAGCCATTTTTTTTTTTTTTCGGAAATTCTGTAATAAAGGTAATTTTATATTTCTAAAATAAATGGGTTTTGACTTGTAGAAGAATCTGAAACCTGTAACCTGCAAAATGTGTCGCGCCGTGCGCCTGGCTGCAGATATGGTGGACAGTCCAAATTCCGAGGGCATCAGAGAGCTTTTCTGCTCCCATTCTTGTGCCACAGCAAGTAAAGGCCAGACTGCCAACTCCTCAGGTAACAAAACCACATATCCACCAAGACGCAGTGTGCTTTAGGGATGCACTAATACCATTTTGCTTTTCTTTTTGGCTTTCGCCAATACCTGGATTTGCTACAGATATTTTATGTGAAGTATTAACTACTATACTTGTAACATTACTCAAACTGAATATGACACCAAGTCTTCGCTTGAAGTATACTTTAACTTCTCCATTGTCTGTAGGCAAACAAGGTGCTCCAGTGGAATGTAACAACTGCAAGCAGAAGCTTGTGCCTCAGTACCATCTAGCCATGTTTGATGGAACCGTTCAGAACTTCTGCTCCTTGTCCTGTGTAGTGGCATATCAGGTAGTGTCCAGTCCTGTTTGGTACTGATTGTTCACATTCAAAATATAATGTGAATCATAGATATGAACGATATCAGTTCCTGTAGATCTTTGTGTTTTTCTTTGATTTAGGAATCTCTCAATAAGAAAAAATCTAAAAAAGAGGCAAAAACGGTAACCTCTACAAGCAAGAGCATATCTACGCCAAAATCTGTTGCCCCCAAAACAACTGCTGCCCCCAAATCGGCTCTTCCAGAGTCCAGCTTATCAACCAAGACTACCACTCCCAGTGGTCAAGGGCAAACAGTCACCAAGCTCCCATGCTGTCAATGTCTGCAATCGTTTTTCCACAAGCCAGAACTACTGGAGTTCCAGGTACTGTTGTTCACTTGTGTAGACAGGCATAAATCAGTAGAGTAGAGAAAAAAAGCTATGTGCTTGTATAGAGGGTTGCAAAAAACGTTTTTAAAGAGTTTCTTTTTCTTTTTGTAAATACATGTCCCTTGTTCTTGAAGCATAATATATTATAGAATAAATCTGCTTGGCTTAAGAATATTGATTACTTGATGTAACTTTTGGCCAGTAGTCCTGCCTGATTTGCTGAAAGGCAGACATAAGTAACTTAGATTGCCACTTATTGCTTGTGCTTTTGGCAGATGCTTCTGCGTTATGTTAAAGGTGAAGTGTTAAATTCCTTCGCCACTTGTGGTACCAAATGGAATTGCAAAAGTAATGACTTTTTCAAACAAGTTTCCTGAAAACCTTGCCTCACAAGCAAAAGGGAACTCTTCAAATATAAATATTGCTCAAAAAGTGATTGTCTAGATTATATTAGTTGCTACACCATTCACGCACAAACTGTGCTAACAAAAAAGAAAGCTTTAGGCTTGTTTCTCTTTTTGTGTGTGCTCCTAACTTCTCGTCAGAAGAGAAATTCTTGTTTTTTTGAGAGCTTAGGAGGGACACCAGAATGTTATCAACTATTTTTACTTAACAGGGATTTAACCTAATGGTTTTGTATTTTCTCTTATCTTTCAGAGAAAAATGTATGCCTTCTGTGGCGACGCTTGTGTTGTGGAGTTCAGAAGGATTAACAAAGTCAAGGCTCTCTGTGAATACTGCAAGGTCACTAAAGTTGTGAAAATTGTGAAAAGGATAAACTACACTGACTTGTATTTTTGCGAAGAGAGTAAGTGCTTGCAACAATTTTTATTTTTTTTTTTTCACTTTTTTTTTTTTTTTTTTTTTTTGGTCACCCTTCCAGTTACTTGAATTTATTGGATTCATACTGATTTTTATGAAACCAGTTGTGGGTTGTCCATTTGTGTGTGTGACCATGAGTTTTCTTGTTTATTCCTTTCTGTTCAGAATGCAATTTATTGTATGAGCAGAACTTGACCAAGCGCTGGGGGAAGAAACATTGTCGCAGCTGCCTTTACTGTAACGGCAGCTCTAAGACTCTAGTGACTGGTCTCTTCAATAACAAGCTGGAGGAGTTTTGTGGGAAAGAATGCTTGACAAAGTACACTGCATTGACCCGTCAGGTGATATTTAATGTGTTTTTTTTTTTTTTTTTTTTTTTGGTGTGTGTTGTACTAACCTAGTTTCCATCCACTTTTCGCGCTATTTTGTTATTGACAGTGAAAATGCGTAAAAAAAAAAGTTTGGGAAATTTGCCATCTTCTGCCTGTTTCCATTCAAATGGCCTTTTATCGATAAAAAATGTGTGCGTGATGACATCATGCCTAAAAAACACTTTGTTGCATAAGTTTTGGTTAATCCAAAAGAAATCTGCCCTTAAGCCTTTTTCATACAGAAATGTGTGTTTATTGCTAATTGTGTACCTTTCGCCTCCCAGATGCCCCTAATTTGTTTTTTCTCAAGTTTTGATAAAATGGGGGGAGTATTGAGACATTTACTGTTATTTTAATTTTACAAATAAATGCAATCAGAAGAGGAGGAATTGCAATCAAAAGGAAACATTTGCCCTTCTGATAGGACTGTAATATTGGTCCTGATGTTGCGGCTATCGCAGGTTGCCACCGGTTCCGACCCAAAGGGAATTGTCATGACCCTGTTCAAGCTAGCAACCTGCACCAAGTAGTGAGAGAAACTTTCGGTCTTAGTATAAGGACCATCCATCGATGTGTATATGCTGTGTGCACAGCTATTAAAGAAAAATTATGCGGTGTAATATCAGGGTTTACATATGATACACTATATTGCCAAAAGTATTCGCTCATCTGCCTTTAGACGCATATGAACTTAAGTGACATCCCATTCTTAATCCATAGGGTTTAATATGACGTCGGCCCACCCTTTGCAGCTATAACAGCTTCAACTCTTCTGGGAAGGCTTTCCACAAGGTTTAGGAGTGTGTTTATGGAAATTTTTGACCATTCTTCCAGAAGCGCATTTGAGAGGTCAGACACTGATGTTGGACGAGAAGGCCTGGCTCGCAGTCTTCGCTCTAATTCATCCCAAAGGTGCTCTGTCGGGTTGAGGTCAGGACTCTGTGCAGGCCAGTCAAGTTCTTCCACACCAAACTCGCTCATCCATGTCTTTATGGACCTTGCTTTGTGCACTGGTGCGCAGTCATGTTGGAACAGGAAGGGGCCATCCCCAAACTGTTCCCACAAAGTTGGGAGCATGGAATTGTCCAAAATCTCTTGGTATGCTGAAGCATTCAGAGTTCCTTTCACTGGAACTAAGGGGCCAAGCCCAGCTCCTGAAAAACAACCCCACACCATAATCCCCCCTCCACCAGACTTCACAGTTGGCACAATGCAGTCAGACAAGTACCGTTCTCCTGGCAACCGCCAAACCCAGACTCGTCCATCAGATTGCCAGATGGAGAAGCGTGATTCGTCACTCCAGAGAACGCGTCTCCACTGCTCTAGAGTCCAGTGGCGGCGTGCTTTACACCACTGCATCCGACGCTTTGCATTGCACTTGGTGATGTATGGCTTGGATGCAGCTGCTCGGCCATGGAAACCCATTCCATGAAGCTCTCTGCGCACTGTTCTTGAGCTAATCTGAAGGCCACATGAACTTTGGAGGTCTGTAGCGATTGACTCTGCAGAAAGTTGGTGACCTCTGCGCACTATGCGCCTCAGCATCCGCTGACCACGCTCTGTCATTTTATGTGGCCTACCACTTCGTGGCTGAGTTGCTGTCATTCCCAATCGCTTCCACTTTGTTATAATACCACTGACAGTTGACTGTGGAATATTTAGTAGAGAGGAATTTTCACGACTGGACTTGTTGCACAGGTGGCATCCTATCACAGTACCATGCTGGAATTCACTGAGCTCCTGAGAGCGGCCCATTCTTTCACAAATGTTTGTAGAAGCAGTCTGCATGCCTAGGTGCTTCATTTTATACACCTGTGGCCATGGAAGTGATTGGAACACCTGAATTCAATTATTTGGATGGGTGAGCGAATACCTTTGGCAATATAGTGTACATCCGGGTACGGCTCGGGACCCATCTTTTTGATGGTAGCCCGTGAAAGGAACAGTGGCACGCTCCTTCCCTCCAAAGTGCTAGGGTCGTCTCCTTGGGCAAGAGAGAACAACTCTCAAGCCCTCCCTGCTAGGGTTTCAGCAAAAAGTTTTTTCCATCACTCTGTAAAGACCTGGAGTATAATAGATCCTTATTATCCCATTTCCGTTATAAGAAATAAGGAAAAGGACGACTCATTTGCCGTGTTGGTGGAGGAAGAGATCCTGGTCCCTGAGAAATGTGGTTTGCTGCGGCTTCCACTATTTCAACACAGTACTTTGGCTCCTACTTCACCTAGGCGGGAGGTTGGAATGGCTCGATCCAATCAATCGGCTGGTCAAGACAATGCCCTGGGAATACTCTGTGATAGCTGAACATTAAATATCTCTCAGATTCCCAGTTGGCATTGGCTAAGATAATTGAGCAGCTTGTTGGTCATTTTGCTTGAGTATATCATCCCTGTATCCCTGATGCATAATTTGCTGGAGATCCGTGGCGCTGTGCATCCCTTACTTTTGGGCTCCAAGGTGGGTGGGGAGCAGGGATGACGAAACTTAACTCAAAACATGGCTACAAAACACACCTCAAAAAAACTTTTCTTGGACCTGGATACTGAAAATACCTCAGAAAATAGACGTGCTCTTGTGCCGAGTAATGATGACTGGCCAAAATTCATCATCATTGAAGCTGCTGCTCCAGATTCTCCAATCATCAAGCTTTCCCCTTTCGCTATATAAAAAGGTATTGCAGGAAAAGCGGGAACAGTAAAGGAAGTGAAAAAGCTACGATCTGGACAGATTCTTGTGGAATGCAGTAAAAAGGCCAATGCTGAAAATCTACTACATGCCAGCATGTTAGCTGGAGTTCAAATAAAGACATCTCATCCAACTTTGAACTGCAGTAAAGGAGTAATCCAAACTAGAGAGTTGGATGATGTGGATGAAGAAATAATGCATGAGCTCAAGACCCAGGAGTAATGAACGTCAAGAGAATAATAATCAAGAGAGAAGAGCGAATGATTAAAAATGGTAAGTGCATCCTCACCTTTAATAAACCGCTAATCCCAGATAAACTTCGAATTGGATACTTAAGTGTTCCAGTGGACTTATTTGTACCCAACCCTCTGCGGTGTTTCAACTGTCAAAAGTACGGCCATGGATCTAATGGCTGCAACAACAAACATACCTGTTGTAACTGTGGGGAGGTAGGCCACGACAAAGGGAGTTGTGAAAAACTATCAAATTGTTGTAATTGCTCAGGTTACCATTCAGCTGCATCAAAACAGTGTCCCATGTGGATCAAAGAAAAGGATATACAAAAGATCAGGTGTACTAAGGGAATCAGTTACCTCGAAGCTAAGAAAATGGTGGATGTCGTCCCTGTTTTTACGTTGAATAAAACCTTCACCTGTGTTGCAAAAAAAAAAGCTTTGAGAACAATAGACTACCAGACAGATATCACCTGGATTCATAAAGACAAACCCCAAACCTTTAACCATAGTAATATTCCCCCAAAGATGAAGAACACAGGAACCCAGAGCGAAACTCTTCTAAATGACATTCACTCCAGTCAGAGCTCAATAATAGGAAACCAAAAGGCAAATAAAAACAACGATAAGGCAAGTTCTTCACAATCAAATGTATCCCAAGACAAAACCTCAAAGACAAAACAAACAAAAGATGTGGAAATGAAAGAGAATGAATACCATAGTAGAAGTCCATCCCATAAAGGCAGAACCAAGAAAACTGTCCCTATTCTCCCTAGTAGGTCATGGAAAATTCTATCATCCAATGGAACTGTCGTGGTATCGGGGCATATTTTACGGAGCTGCAGCGTCTAACTGCAATTATTAACCCTCTAGCCATATGTCTTCAAGAAACACAATTACCACCTGACAGTACTCTCTCTTTTAAAAATTGTACAAGTTTTAACACCTTCGATCGCAATGACAAGCGGGCTTCCGGTGGTACAACCATTTTAATAAGAAAAGATGTGATCCATAGTCATATAAATATTAATAGCAACCTACAGGCAACAGTAGTATGCCTGACCTTGCAGAAAACCATTACAGTCATCTCTATCTACATTCCCCCAAATTTAAACTTGACACATGTACCTAGATCACCTTATCGCTCAGCTCCCATCTCCTTTTATTCTCATGGGAGATTTTAATAGTCATAACACTTTGTGGAGCAGTAATCACTGTAACACAAAAAGGAAGAAGATTGAAGATTTTATGGATAACCACACCTTATGTCTTTTAAATAATGGATTGAAAACCTATTTAGATCCTGGACATGGAACGTACTCTGCAATCAACCTAACAATTTGTCAGCCTGAATTATTTTTAGACCTATCATGGAAAGTTTGGCATGACCTCTGTGGAAGTGACCATTTCCCAATCATTGTAACCATCAAAGGCAGAGAGGAACAAACGAACGTACAAAGATTGATTAAAAAAGCAAATTGATCAATTTCAATCCCTCTGTCATGAGAAACTGACACGGTTTCCAGAGGACAGCCCAGATGCTATGCAGAATTTCACTGAAACGCTCATATCTATAGCTAATGATACAGTCCCAAGAACATCTTTAAATATAAAACATAGACGACTCCAATGGTTTGATACATGTAAGGAAGCTATAAAAGAGAGGGAAAAAAACTGAAAGACTGTTCTTCAGACATCCATCAACTGAAAATCTTATCAAACTCAAGATGAGTAGAGCACGAGCAAGAAGAATTATAAATGAAGTAAAAAAGGAAAGCTGGAGAAGATTTGTTTCCAGCATGACAAGTACTCCATGACACAAAATATGGAACCTGATACGGAAAATGAAGGGAAAAAACAACGGTCTTCATATACAACACATCAAACAGCATGGCACACTCTTGACTTCAAAACAAGAAATTGCAAACATTCTAGCAAAAACTTTTGAAAACAATTCATCTATTGAGAACTTCCTTCCTGCTTTTTGAACTTTTCTTGCTCAACAAGAAAAAGAAAAGATTAACTTTGGCTCCAGTAACACAGAGCCATACAACCAACCTTTTTCTATGGAAGAACTACAGCGAGCCATTAAAAAAAATACCACGACACAGCTGTTGGACCGGATAAAATCCACTATCAATTTTTAAATAATCTACCCCACCTTTCCCTGAAAATGCTCCTTACAATTTTTAACTCCATCTGGATATCGGGAAAAAAATAATACCTAATCCAAAGCCAGGAAAAGACCATAACGACCATATAAACTACCGCCCTATAGCTTTAACCAGTTGTTTATGCAAAACAAAGGAGAGGATGGTCAGTGATCGGCTGGTCTGGATACTGGAATCTAAACCACACATAAGTAATGCCCAATGTGGTTTCAGGAAAGGTCGAAGCATTACAGATCACCTTATTTGTCTTGAAAGCTATATTCGTGACACCTTTACCAGAAAATAACATGTTGTAGCTGTCTTCTTTGATTTGGAGAAAGCCTATGACATGACATGGAAACATGGCATTTTAAGGGATCTGTACCAAATGAATTTTAGAGGTCGACAGCCAATCTTCATTGAAAGTTTATCGAACAGACTTTTTAGAGTTAAAATAGCAAACACCTTGTCTAACCTGCATAAACAAGGACTTGGAGTTCCTCAAGGAAGTATCCTATCAGTAACCCTCTTCAGTATTTAAATAAATAGCATTGCAAAAGTCATTGGTTCTGATGTCCTCTGTAGTGTATATGTGGATGATATCTGCATTTGCTACAAGAGCAAGTACATGAATTCAATTGAGCGAAAAGGTCAACGCAGAATGGTTTCAAGTTCTCACAAACAAAAACCATCTGTATGCATTTCTGTCGGCTTCATTCGCTACACAATGAACCAGAGCTGTTTTTGGATGGAGTCCCCATTAAAGTTGTTAAAGAGAGTTTCTTGATATCACTTTTGACAACAAACTGTCTTTTATTCATCACATTTAAATTACTAAAAAAAGAAATGTTTTAAAGCTATGAATGTTTTAAAGGTTTTATCCAAAACCAAATGGGGAGCAGACAGCTCAACTCTCATGAACTTGTACAGAACCATGGTACGCTCCAAACTGGACTATGGAAGTATCATTTATGGATCAGCTAGGAAGTCATACATACGACTTTTGGACACTGTACACCACCATGGTATACGACTAGCTTTGGGAGCCTACAGAACATCACCAATCCAAAGTCTCTATGTGGAAGCCAATGAACCTTCCTTGGAAATCAGATGCCTAAATTGGCCTTACAATATGCAACCAAACTTAAAACAAATAAAGAAAACCCAGCCTATTCAGCAGTTTTCCCACTTCAGCATTCAACAATATATAAAAAAAAAAAAACATGTTTAATTCATCCATTTGGCCTACGTATAAAAACCCATCTGGAGAATCTGAAAGTGGATCTAAACAGTGTGGAACAGACACATTTCTGCAAAATTCCTCCATGGGATCTCAAAAAGCCTAAAATCCATCTGGATTTAACAAAGAACCAAAAATCCAAAAGGCATCCGAATGATTTCCATCAACAATTTCTGGACATAAGAGCAGTATAAACACAACATATCCCAATATACACTGATGGATCTAAATCTGGAAATAAAGTGGCAGCAGCTTTTGCAACAAACCAGCTGTGTCAGGGTATCTGCGTCCCTGACCAAAGTTCAGTTTTCACTGCAGAGGCAAACGCTCTACTACTGGCACTGAAGTTTGAGACTGCTCCACAAAGTTTTTTTTTTAATAATAACTAATTCAAAATCATGTCTTGAAGCATTGGAAGCTACTAAAACTGATCACCCAACAATCGTGAATATTTTAATCAAACTGTCATCTCTTGAAGCAAAGAGTTTTAATATAATTTTCTGCTGAGTACCTGGACACTCAGGAATCTCCGGTAATGAACAAGCAGAGCTGCTGAACCAGTAAAATGCCCTATACCTTCCATTAAACATATTTTACTGGCTTGTCATACCTCTACACATCTGAGGAACCTGTATTATTCAGTTGATACATTTGAAAAGGTTTTTAATCAAGTGAAACCAAATTTAGTTTTGTTTTTTAGGAAAAATTAATCTTGAACACCTTATTTAACTCATTTTAAATAACTAAACCTGGCTCCCGCCATGAATATAGCCATAGAAGCTGGCATGGCGTAAAAAATGAAAGAAACAAACAAACATATGATACGTTCCTGATATTCAGTAGGCTATTTTGAACAATCATCTAATCTAAAGCATTGCCATCACAACTGCATTATGTCCTGCATATTTGTCCAGTAACTTTTAACGACCAACTGAACTTGATTGTCATCTAAAATTAATTTTAGCATCATAATGCAATTTACATTTTCTGAAGAAGCTCGGCTAATGCGATCCAAGGTAAAGAAGGTTAGATTTAAAATATTTAAGAGTTTTAAAATGTTCAAAAGCTCATTTTCTGAAAGTGAACTCAGAATTGGACAAATAGTTCTGATAGTTTATAGTCTTGAAAGGGTAGAACATTCTGAGAATGTCATTCAGCTGACTTTTTTCATCTACAGAACAGGGTAAGGCTAATTTAAGTTTGTGTAAATAAAAGGCAATTATATAGGCCTAACTTTTTTTTTTTTTTCGTTTGGTAATTTTAATTTTAATGCTTTATTCATTCGGTAATTTATTTAATTTAATAGGCTACAGGAAATTTTGCCTGCATTTTTTCAAAAGTAAGCTAAACAATAATTTTATAGAATTGGGTTATATTAGTGTTCCAAAAAGCAAACTGATGATTTTCTCCTAGTGCATAGAAATGTTTTTTGTATTGTGGGCGAATTCCATGACTGCTGTCTATTATTTTGAATGGTGTGGAAAAGCAACTGTAATAAATAAACGGATGGCTACTGCGAATAAATTGCAAAGAGTGGTCATTCATTTGTTCTCCATGCACTTGTCAATGTGCATGATATGAGATATTTGTGTTGGCACTCCTGGAAGTGTCATGTTTGCAGCATCAGATCTGTGCAGGTATGATGTTAAGATCAATCCATAATCACGTACAATAAATTGGCTTTCTAGGATGTATACCTTGTTGTCATGATTAAGAAGATTGGGGTCAGTTTGGTCATGTGACTCTACATTTTTGCGTTAATGCCAATTTTCTCAACAAAAAGAGTTTCCAAACCAGTTTTTCGTGACATTTGAAGTATCGACACATTTTTCCATTTAATTCAAACTATTTGTTGACACTCGTGGAATTTTAGTGATAATTTGCATTTCCATCAGCTTTATTTTGATGTGCTAAATTTTCACAAAAAATCCTTGGATGGAAACGTAGTTAGTGTGTGCAGGGCCTCTTAGTGGCCTTATCCAAGTACCTTTGTGCTGCAACATTTCTCTTAAGACATTATTCCAACTAATAACTGTTCTTGCTGCTTAATTCTGATAGGAAGTAAAGTGTGGAATGTGCAGGCAGGCCAAGAAGTTGACAGAGTCTGTGAAATGGCTGGACGAAATTAAGCATTTCTGCAGCTTGAGGTGCCTCATGTTCTTCTGCAGTCTACAGGGCATCACTGGAGCAGTCATCAAAGCTGCAGGCAAATCTCTGCCTACACAGGGTATGTCATCCTAAAGATCTGTCTATATTGGACTGTGATTTGCATAATCACAAATCCTGCTTTTTCTCGCATTTGTGACTATTTAAAATCTTGTCATTAGCAGTGTGTTATCTATCAATTCTGTCATTTTTAATGTTTATTTTAGGAGCTACTGGATGCTCTTAAGCATTTTCTTTATTTTGATGCCTTGTGATGTCATTGTATTCACAGGCACGACTCCGTCCTCTGCCGTCCCTCAAGGTACTAAAGAGGCCACACCAGTCATTGCCAAAGTTGTATCACTCTCAAGTGCATCCAGTGGACAGCCAGGTGGCTCAGCAAAGACAGATCTGAAAGGTGCTTTACACTTTTTTAACTGAACACTTATATGTGTGGTTAAAGTCTGAGATGCTTTGTTTATTCTTGCTCAAATCACTCAAACCCTTTGTTTCCTCAGGCTCTGTTCCATCTGTTACTGTAGAAGTTACAGAAGAAGGAGATGTGAGTTTGTAAAAACAAAATCTATATTTCGATGTTTCTTTGCTTTTGGGGCACTTCAGGGGTTGGTTTTTATTATAACTAACAGACTTTAACTTTTTTTCTTTTTGTTATATGAAGGTTACATTAAAACTATAATGGAAACTTTAAACCATTTTTTTTTATATATATATACATATACATGTTTTTTTTAATGCCTTTTATGTGTAGATTTTATTGTTTTACCCTTGTCCCAGACCCAGACTTTCAGTCTTAAACTATGAAATTCCATTATAACATTATGCATTAAGTAAAATGAACATAAACCATTTCATATGGTCATAAACCATTGTGAAAATTCAGTTAAACTATTCAATTAGTTGACAAATTAAATGAACTAGTGAAAATGTGGAACATATGTTTTAAGTTTATTAAAAAAAAAAGTCTGTGGTCTGGATTAAGGTTGACCAATTGTAGTTTTTATTTGAAGTTTTACTTGCTTTGAGCAATATGAGATTTGCTGTGAATGCTGTTGTTCTCTCCTTGGTTTTCAGGATAGTAGACCAAAGCGCATGGGGAAAGATCCCCAAGTCCTAAAGAACAAGGCCTCAAATAAATCCAAGAGCAAAAGCAAGAACAAAGCCACGACCTGCAAACCCAACACCTGTGATGTTGAGATACAAATAGGTACTAATCAGCATTTTTGCACACATGCTGCTTCTGGTTATGGAGGGAAATTCTAACTACCCACTTTTATAGCAGCCTAAAACTGAAAGAATTTTCCCCATTTATTTCTCCCTATAAGCAATAATAATAAAAAAAAAATCAACATTGAATTCTGATCTTTGAACCAGTACTGAGATGAATCACAACATTACAATATTTGATTCCAAATGTAGTTAATTATAAATTTGAAAAGAAAAAGTTTCAAGACTACACTTAATTTTTTTTTTAGATAATGAACCCATGAAGAATTGTGAGTAAAGCAGCAAAAATGATGCAATATAAAACTGTTGAATCTAATATATAAAAAATATGATATAATTAAAGTTCATTACAAAAGATTCAAATATATACAATAATATAATTTGATTAAGACTTTTATGGGGACTGATTCAATTAAAGCTGAAGTGTGTAATTTCCCAGCGTCATCAGATGGAATTGCAACAATGATCGCCGTTTCCAAACAGATATAAGAAAATTCTCCCCCATCTTCCATTGGTCATACTAACTGATAGTCCCTCCCTGAAATCACATCAATGGTTGATCCAGCGTTGCTGTGTCAGGCTTGATAGGCTGCTCAAACAAGAGACACATTCTTAAACATTTAGATGAAATCAAGCAATGAATGAATGACTGAATGATTAACCGTAATAAAATCGTGATATGACCCAGTGCGATTTTCAAACCGTGAGGGCTGCTATTAAATAAATAGTCTCAACATGCTGCCCACTGTGCTACTCCTATATGCATGGCTGTTTTGACTGTAGTGTGAAGCGCTTTCTTAAATACATGTAAACGGGATCATTGTATTACATGTGGTTTCAGAGTGGTTCTGTGCTCCATACACACAAACTCTATCTATCTGGTGCCCTGAGTGACAGATGTGCTCCGAGTTCAGTTAGGTGTGCTAACGTTTACTGAGCGCATTATTTAAAGCGCCCCAGATTTACTTAAATTGCACATTTGTGTAATTTCACATACCTCTATGTTTGGCTGCTACGGTTTACTATACACATTCAAAATAACCCCATGAGAGCGGGTTTTTGTTGACAGCAAGGCAGATGAGAGCATTTCACTGCATTAAAAGGCTGTTGTCAACTCTACTTCAAACAACATAAACTTCTGTCCCTAAATCCGAAATTAAGGCTTGAGGGTTTACCGGGACTGCATAGTAAGTTAAGAAATTATTAAAGAAATAAATGACTATTAAATAATAATAATAAATTATTGTAGTAATGATTATTGTTATTATACGATCATGTATTTCTATAACAATTTCTTAACATTATTATTATTGCAATAATATAACATTTAAGTTGACTGGGTTTAAAAAAAAAAAATTAAGAAATGTGATTGATTGTCCCCATCAATTTTTTTTATTTTTTATTTTTTATAGAGGACTCAATTGTGAACACCCTTTCTAGAACAGTATTTCTGGTTGGCAGTATTAAAGCATGGGTAAAACATGGTTTAATTTTGGTTAAAAGGAATCACATGTTTTTTTTTTTTTTCATATCGCAGTTCAAATCGCAATCGCAATTTTTTTTTTCAAAATAATCGCAATTAGATTTGTCCAAATCGTTCAGCCCTAGTTTGTAGTCTCTGTGTGAGCTGCGATTACCATTTCCACTGACTTGATTGGTGGATCTCGCTTCAGGAATACCAAAGTCCTAGTGAAGTACTACACTTTCTGCAATTAAACACAATTCTGTTTAGAAGTTTATATCAATGCTGAACAACTTAAGAGCTCACGGTAGGTCTGACTTGAAAGAGTTAAGAGTTTATCATTTAAGATCAATTTCTCCATGGAGAAAATGAATGGGATTTTTATTTCCAGTGCCCTTCTGTTGTGCTCTGTTTTATATGCTGACACTGCTGTGTCTTGTCTTTTGTCCTACAGATAAAACGCCTAAAGTGATCGTACTGCCTGTGCCAGTGCCAGTCTATGTACCACTTCCAATGCATCTCTACTCACAATACATTCCACAGTCTGTGGGGATACCACTTCCGGTACATCTCTCCTTCCTCTACCTTTTCTGTACCCTTCCTCATCCTCACTGTGATGCATTCTTTGAATTCTGTGAGAATATGGTCATAATATGGCAGTGTCCATAAAACATCTTTGCATTTTATAGACCTTAGGTCCATGCTGTCGGTTTGGACTTTTCAGATCTCCATTTAAAGGATGATTCTAGGATTATCTTTTTACTCAGATTATAAAATCAAACGAAAACCGTGTTTACATTAATGTGCTTTCAATGGTGGTCTGTGGGTCTAATGTACTGGATGGTTTAAAATGTGAAGTTTGTTTTTGTTAAAGCTGTTCATTTTTATTATTTATTTTTTTATAAGTCATGCAAGTACTTTTATTGATTGATCCTTAAAGTTTGCTAAATTGTCATTATGGAATGCTCCTCTAGGTGGATGAGCTTTTGGTAATGTTTATTAAAATAGTTTCTATGAGTTTTTATAGATACATTCGGCAAGAAGGCCCCACCCACTCGTGGGGGAAAGGAAATCCCCTTTACCATAGTTACCTATTCATTCCCATGAGAAAAACAGGGAGAAATATACAGTAGGTTTGGCTGTTTTAACAATATAAAACATGACAAAAAGCAATTAATGTTTAATACCTTTCCAGCCAACAAATCTAGAAGTCCACTGTGCTTCAAGCTTTTAAGCTGCAGAGCCATACAGTTCAGTGGTCTCACGACAGAAGTTTACATTTACGATTTTCACATTGTTTTGTTATTCGATTGGTATCTAAAATGTTTTATTCTTTGATACATTATCATCATCAACACTTATTTATCTTTTAATATGATGTGTTTCATCCACACATTAATTATATTTTGAATTGATTGTTCACATAAAATAGCTCAAATTTAAGAGGTGAAACCTGTAATATGGCTGATGCGATTTCAATGGAAGACTTTTATTTTTATACTACAATTTACAGCCTCAGCAGACAGTGCAAATAGGCTTAAACTTTGGTAAAATAGTAGACATACAATAAAACTGTAAATAAAAAAACACAAAGATGGGAGATTCAATAATGATGGGGATGAAAGAAATCTTATTAAACACAAAATATGCAGTAATATGCCATATAACAACAATTAAGCCTACAATTTGCAGTTTTCCTAATCATTGGCAGTAAAGACAAGATGGAGATGTGTATACAGTCATACCCATTACTGTGTACCTAATGACACATAGTTATCGGGTTTACTGCTTTTACATGTTAATGACATGAGTTGAAATATTAAACTTATTTAGTGGTATTGCTATAATTTTGGAACAGTGTGATAAATTTGATATTTTTTACTATTAGACCATTGTAGGTGCATTACTGAGCATAAATTTTTTGTTTTGTTTTTCCAAACTAAGGGACAGATGTCGTCTGTAGATTTTACATTGTATTTAAACCTGAAAACTCCTAACCATGTTAAAAGTAGATTTGTATGTACTTGCCAGCTCAATGTAGTTTTGTAGTTTGTCATGATTTAAATGTGGCTCTGTCTCTGTGTAGGTACCAGTGCCCTTGTTCTTCCCCACTACACTAGACAGTGCTGAGCGCATTGTTGAGACCATTCAGGAAATCAAAGAGAAGATCCCTGATGATCCACTAGAGGCCGACCTCATATTGATGGCTGAGATGGTGGCTGAGGATGCAGAGAAGGAGAAAACCATCACCTCAATTGGTAAATAATGGAAAATTCAAAGGTTTAAAAGTAGGGTTGGTTAAAAGGTCTGCATACTGAATCTGCAAATGCAATTCAGTTGTTTGGTCATATCTTTGAAGCCTCCTGTTTTGTTAATCAGATCAGACTTGTAAGTTGAAAGAGGACCTTGAATTGAAAGACTTATCCAGCAATCAAAACTGGAAGGAGGACTCTGTCTTCTCTGCCCAGACATGCAATCAAGATCAAACCCCAAAGCTTGGGAAGCCTCCTACATCCAAATCTACCACACCAACCCCCATCTCCACCCCAGCAGAAGAGTCACAGATTTACCAAAAGGCTGATATCCCAGTTGGTAAGAGATGTCTGAGCCCCTGTACCACTAGGATTAAGAAAAACAGAACATACACATATTTTAAGTTGTACATTATCTTTATTGGCACTCTTTCATGCACATTTACTCTTTCAAATTTCTTTTGAACCGACCAGCATCACAGGAGCAGCAGAAAATTGTCAAGCAGAGAGCTATCAAGAGAGGCCATGACAGCATCCCTGAAAAGCGGCGGGTATGAACTTCTAATGCAGAATTAATCCTGACCTCCCACCAAAATCTCCCAACTCTCTAACTAGAACATTTATACTACATAACATTTATTCAGACCTTCAGTAACTTCCTTATTTAAATGAGGTGCTAATTAGCTTTTAAAACTCTGAAACAGCACTATCCTATTTGTGACTGATTTGACCAAGATATGATTTCCATTATCATTGAGAAACCAGATATGGGATTATTTCACATGTTTTGTTCTGTGTGAATCCGTAAGTGTGCAGAAACAATGGCAGCTACATCAGCTTCAGACACCTTCACTAACCTCTCCAAACTACAACATGAGTACGGTGTCAGTGCCTGGAAGGACTGGGTACGTTGGAGAAACACCCAACCGAACTTGGAGACACCTAAATGTGGTTGTGAGTATCACCTTGGTTTTTAATCCATAATTTTATACAATATAAAATAAATATATATAAAATGTCTTATTTCATTTTCAAGCAGTACTTGATCAGGTTCCCAAGTGAAAATGCACTCATTGAGCACTTTATTAGTCCTAATTGGTCCTTTGGTCCTAAAAAACATGGTTTTCTGCTGTTGTAGGCCATCTGTCTCAACGTTCGACGGGTTGTGCACGCTGAGATGCTTTTCTGCTCACCACAATTGTACAGAGAGGTTATCTGAGTTGCCATAGCCTTTCTTTCAGCTCAAACCAGTCTGGCCATTTTCTGTTAACGTCACTCATCAACAATGTTTTTCCGTGTGCAGAATTGCCGCTTACTGGATGTTTTATGTTTTTGGCACCATTCTGAGGAACTCTAGAGACTGTGTGAAAATCTCAGGAGATCAGCAGTAACAGAAATTCTCAAACCAGCCTTTCTGGCACCAACAATCATGCCACAGTCGAAATCACTGCAATCATATTTTTCCCCATTCTGATGGTTGATGTGAACATTAACTAAAGCTCCTGATAAAGATTCTACATTCTAATAAAGTGCTCAGTGAGTGTAAATGAGTGAGTGTAAATGAATGACTACAAAGGCTCCTTATTATGTAATTTAATAAGTTTGTAAACACTGTTGTCCCCCATGGCATTTAAGCCCTTTTCCTCTTCATCATTCTCAAAGCACGAAGTATGACACTCAAGGAGGACTTGTTGAATTGTAGCCCTGCTGAACTCAGCTATGGCCTCTCCAAGTTCATCTCTGAGGTTCGGCGACCCAATGGAGAGAAATACAGTCCTGATAGCATCTTTTATCTCTGCTTAAGCATCCAACAGGTAAAGCAAAAATCACAGACACTGTTGCTAATTTGTGTTCCTTAAAATTTTACTGGTCATACCTAATTATTATTATTATTTTTTTTTTTGGTGCATGTTTTCAATGTGTGCAGCACCTGTTTGAAAATAATCGGATGGAGAACATTTTTGTAGACAACTTGTACAGTAAATTCTGCCAGGATATGACCAATATACTCAAGGGGTGGAAACCAGCTCTTTGGCCCAGCGGTGAGTAATCTTAGAAACGAAAAATCAGAAAAAACTTCAATAGGTTGTTTCTGTCTTATTCTGCATGTAACTGTGTGTTTCTGAAGGTAATGTTCATTCTCGTGTGGAGGAGAAGTACTTGTGGGACTGTAAGCAGCTGGGGGCATTCTCACCCAGTGTCCTGCTCAACACGCTGATTTATTTCTTCACCAAGTTCTTCTACTTCAAGACAGTGGAACAGCACCGGCGCCTCTGTTTCGGCAATGTCAAACGCTACTCTGTTCGTAAAGTGTCCTATTTGCGTTTCTACCCCCCTGTAGATGACACAGGTAAGTGCACACACATACTTTCTTGTTTAACACTGTTCTTGTTAACCGTTTTACTAGATAGTTGTTTTGTCCCATTTAGATACTGTCCCTGCAAAGAAGAGGAAGAAGGAAGATGACAAGAAAAAGGTGCTAAAGATAAGAGAGAATACTAAGAACCCTCTCCGTTGTCCCGTCAGGTTGTATGAGTTTTATCTATCTAAATGGTAAGTCAGTGATTGTGATTTCATGTCCTAGAATGTTGTGGCCAACTGCAGATATACAGTATGTAGGGTGACCAGATGACCATGTCAAAAAATCGGGAAATATGAGGACTACCCCATGTTTACTAGAATATACAGGATAAAATTTGTGATCATTTACAAAATTAAAGAACTGGACAAGATGTGGTTATACAATTATGTTAAACTATAAATATTGCATTAATATCGTATCTCAGTGGAATAGGAATGAAGGACTTTTTTTTTTATTTTTTTATTTTTTATTTATTTATTTATTTATTTTTATTGCAATGTTGATTATCTTTACCTGAACTATATGGCACTAATAACATAATAGCTATCCATATTTTTCGCTTTTAGCAAGTAAGGACCGTTTTTTTTTTTTTTTTTTTTTTTTTTTTTTTCCATAAGCAGAAAGCAAGAAATTATAGCCAAAGCTCCTGGTAATGCACAGAGAGCTGCTCAGAGAAAGTTGCCCACTGAAACTAGGGGAATGAGCAATTCTCTTTTATTGGAAAATGTAAAAATTTTACTTGGGCAAAAGACACCTGATGGAACTCCTGCTTTTTTCTGGTCATCTGGTCACCCTAGATGCACACTACCATTCAAAAGTTTGGAGTCACTATGAAATTGTTTAAAAAAACAAAACAAAAAACAATTTATAATTATAAACATTTATTAATGTATAATGATACAGATGACTATTTCTATTTAAATAAAATTCTTCAAACTTTGTTCAACCAAGAATCCTCCACTTGCAACAATGACACCCTAGGTCTACTTGCAGTCAGTGTATTCTAGATATTCACGTGAATTTTCATCCCATGCTTTCTACAGCTCTTCCCAAAGATGGCTTTTTCACAAGAAACAGACTTCCGGGTACAGTTATGTTTCATTTGGTAGCAACTGATTTGGCTATTCAGTCTGCAGTCTCTTTAGAGTTTATATGTTCAAATACACTGATGGTTTGGGTTTTTTCACCAGCTCAAATATCATAAGCAGTAATATTCATTCAGTTCCCTACTTGCATCACCATATCACAAGAAGTTAATTTTAAAAAGCTATTTATTCCCAGCACAGATGCATAATTTTTTTCAAGGTCAATCAGATTCAACCTAGTGCAAATAAAATTCAATAGCTGTGTCTCATTGAACCTTGTATTAAATTACTAACGATATTAATGATGTATAAATGGTAAAAATTACCAACGATGTTAATGATGTATAAATAATAAAATTACCAATTATGTTAATGATGTATAAATAGTAAAATTAATGAGATCAAGTGATCCTGTATTTCCCCATTTTCATAAATAATATATATACACACAATAAAGATGTACTCATTCATCTCTGTGACAGAGCAGCACCAATAAGGAATTTTTGTGCAATAAATAATTATTTTAATTCTTTGAGGAATTATAAAATTAAAGTGTGCTAAGTGGCGTAAGCTAGTACTACGTCGGATATTACAGCACAGATTTACAGAATTTATGATGATGATGATGATGATGATGAGCAGCCATAAGAGCTATTCGAATTTAATGGAGTGTGAATATTACATGCATAAAATAAATGTATAATAAATACATTTTATCTTGTAAGGAAAAATTTTATTCTGAGCATTTTAGTCATAGTTCCATTCTTTATTTATTTATAAGGATAATAAAATTACTTAGAAAATATATTTAAATCTGTTTGTTTGGCTTGATGATGTGAAATGCACAGACAGTTTAATGGATATTATCCCAAATCTCAAACATTAACTTTACCGCATTCAGTTTTGATGATGTCAGGAGCATGTGAATGAGATGAAATATTAGAAGAGAGATGATAGAAGTGTCCCCATTTATTTTAGAGAGAGCCTGAAACCGTAAATATCCAGTTTGTGAGCAGTCAGATGTGATTTTTCCCTTCCCTGCTTCTCATTCTGGAGCTGTACAGGTGTGTGAGGGAGGAGAGCTGACACCGGTGATTTTCACCACACATCACATGTACTGTTTTCTCTTGAAGTAATGTAGAACTGAACCAAACTGACATGGAGAGTGAAATGACAAAAAATTTAGTTATTTATTGCTGGTTTTGTCTAGGACTAGATAAAAAGCACTTGTAGCAGCTTGAATATCTCAGATAGCGAATATGCAACATTCAGTCTCGTTATGCCTTTCTCACAGTATGTTCTTGTCCCATAACTAAAGGAATAGTTCACCCGAAAATTAAAATTCTCTCATTCACTTACCTTGATGCCATTCCAGATGTGTATGTCTGTCTTCAGCAGAACACAATTGAAGATTTTTAGAAGAATATAGAGCTCTGGCAGGTCCTTAAGGCCCATGGAAGTACATGAACGCAGATGTGCATTTTTTTTTATTATTATTATTTTTTTTATTATTTGCATTGACATAAGGGGCGCTACAGCTGATTTTCTTTTTTCAATCAACAACTGTTACGGCGGAGCAGAAATTTGAGGAGTCTTGCCGAACAAGTTAGATTATACAAACTTATTTTTCTGTCGCCATTTTGGCAAATACAAAAGCACACTCCTCAACAGTCAACATGTTGACTCCACCTCATCCACATGTGGTTCAAGATTTGTAACCGCCAGAGCAATGCAAGAGCGCACGTAATGTATGTACAACGGGACCATGCGTTAGAGAAGCGCTCGCATCTGCGTACTTGCGTGAAGTAAGTTTGGGCCCTTATAATGGAAGTACACGGGTGCCAGCACTTTGACGGTCCAAAAATCATATTTAGGTGGCATAAAAGTAATCCACACAACTCCAGTCGAGCAATGAATGTCTTAAGCAAATCAATACTTTTTTGTAAAAAATAGATAAAACGTTATTAACTTTTAAAAAGCATTTTGTGCCAGCAGCTGACGTGAAACATGACAAGTGCACCAGTGAGTTCATGTGAGAATTTGGAAGCGCCGCTTTTTTACAACAGAAGAATGAATGTCACGTTCGGCCACTTCAAACAGTATCAGAGTCCTAGATTGAAGTGCCGATTTCAAGTAAAAAAAACAACAACAAAAAAACAAATTATTGACATGTTTCTACCATCAAAGTGCATCCATGTACTTCTATTCCTGACAGAGCTGTATCTTCTAAAAATCTTCATTTGTGTTCTGCTGAAGAAAGACAGTCATACACATCTGGGATGGCATCAGGGTAAGTGAATAATGAGAGAATTTTCATTTTTGGGTGAACTATTCCTTTAAGCTTTTAGAGCTCTGTAGTCGCCATTAAAGCATAAAGTTGGTTCAAACATTTAAACACTCTTTAATTTGCATCAAGACTTAGATTCCAGCAGATCTTGCTCTTGTTGAACTGACCACTTGCACTTTGTTGTTACTGGAGGTATGCTGACACAGTGATAGCCAACCCCAAAAGTATTTTGTACATTAGGGTCTCTAGTAACTAGAGACCCTAATGTACTTTTTGTTTTCTTGTTGTGCACTTGGGTCATGTACTACTTTCTCTGTCCTGATTAGATCCAGTCTGGTTTTTTTTTTTTTTTTTTTTAAGACAGTAGAGCATAGAATAGCCTTCATCTCTCAAAAGAACAGTAGACGGATGAATTTCTAGAACAATATGTTGCTTTATGACCATTTTTAAAGCCCAAAGTTTACTTGCAAGTGTAAAATAACTTGCAAGAAGTTCAAGTGTATTCAGTACGTTTGCTACTGGAAAAAAAAAAACTATATTGGAATTTCCAAACTTCATTAAGTAACAACTGTTCATACTGTTCTAATAATAAGAAATGTTTCTTGAACCAAACTAACACATTAGAATGATTTCTTGAAGATTACATGACTACATTTATTAGGATTACATTTTAATATAAATAATACAACGCCCTTTTTTCAAACCGTTATAATTTGCGACATTTATAATGTTTTGGAAGTATTTTTGATCAATTTAAGGCATCCTTGGTGAACAAAAGCATAATTCTTTTTTTTTCAAGAATGAAAAATGTCTTTGTGATTCCAAACTTTTGACCTGTTGTATATGTTTATTAAATGAGACTCTTGATTTAATTTGGCCTGTATTCAGCCATCCAAGGTTTAAACTGCCTGTCATCCTTCCAGCTCACCCAGTGTGAGACAACACGAGAATCTGTTCTACCTGAGCCCTGAACGCTCCTGCGTGCCGAGCAGCCCCATGTGGTTCTCAACCACCTCGCTGACTGACGAGGCACTGGACAGTATGCTCACACGCATCCTTACAGTCAGAGAGCTGCATGTGGAGGAAGACAAATCCCCTAATGAGAATGATTCAGATAGTGACTCAGACTGAGACATGGTGCACATTAAAATGACTGTAAAATATGTCTCAGAATCATCCAGTAGAAATCTTTCCTGTATGTTAAATACCACAAATCTGAGAGAACCTAAGTTCCACCTTTTTAGAAATTAACTATTTGTGATAAATGGAAAGCAAGTCTTTGTTATATATTTTTTCCATATTTGATCTTGTTGTTACAAGTGACAAGTCTGTATAAAATTTTTTTTTTTTTTTTAAGTGGTGGGAGAATGAGCAATGTGAACTAGAAAATGTGGAGATTTCAAGAACAGTTTTTGAAAGGTACATGAGATTGTATGTGCTAGGATAACGCTAGACTCTTTACTGACATCGAGTCTCCTTTGTATTATACTGATAAACACAAGTCTTTGGCAGTATCATTCAAAAAACGGATTTTAAAGCTGAAGAATGTAATTTTTGGGTGTTAAAATACTTTCTCCTATCCCACCATAATAAGCAGACAAATATATGTAAACCATTCGTAGGCTAGTTTTCTCGAAAACTAAAAACTGTCGCTGTAGCGCTATAAAAATGTCTCTTTGTTTTGAGTGACTTGTCCAGAGCAGGACTATGTTTGTTCGAGCAACAGAAATTGGGGGTCATATTCGGAAAGTCTGTTAGAAAACAATGAATGCTTTTACATGCACGTTCTTACACCGATTATGCTTAATAAGCCGACAACGCATGCGGGCATGAAAACACAATAAACCGCGTTCCTTTATCGGTGTAAAGGCCATAAACGGCTTAAGAATGAACTGGTTGACACGGGTAGAGTTTTGCCAATTACGCAGATTGCACGTGCCATGTAAACATCGCAGCCGGTGTTCTTAAGCCGGTGTCTCGCTAGCTGATTTTTCCAATGATTTTCAGGTGTTAGCTTCATTAATATAATCACCGGCCAGGCAGAGGGAGACAAGGCAGCCATTAGCGTTTCTCAGTGGGAGGTGTTAATCTCTTGACCATTGGGACTCCCTGATGAGTTACTGGCTTGAAACACTGAAAATACACATCCAGCTTGCTTGAAATTTTCACTGGCTGTGGGTGGGGCGTGAACATGTCACCAATGAGTGCAGTTTGTGACTGAAAAGTCAAGAGACATTGATTGTCACCATATTTTGATAATGATCTGTCTATTTAATCATTTCATATAGTTGTGCAACAAGTTAACAGTTGTTAGCTGGTCATTATCGCAAAATAAACCCATCCAAGGTTAAAGTGCATTATTCGTCTGTTAATATCGATTTATAAACACACACGTGTAAATGAAAGCAACTGTTATGGTTGCGTTCTTACCTCAATTCCCACTGAAGAACTGCCAAGGCATATAGTCCGCGTAAGTGTGGTCTTTTCCAAAACTTTTGGTGCTTACTATTCTTTCTACGTCTAGCCAGAAATCATAAAACGGAAACTGCTGCCGCAAAACACTGCTTGCTGTTCATGTTTATCTGTGTGTTCATGTTTCGCACAGAGGTGGTGCTCTTGCTCTTATTTCTGCAAGCTTCAGGTTGATTGGCTGCGAAAAAGGGGCATGACAGTGAAGCGCAGAGAAAAGTCAAAGGCAGTGGTTAAGTGTGACACCTCCCCTCCATTTTTAACCTGTAAATGTGACAGGCTCTCTGACTAGGTGGGAAAGATCAGCAACAACAGTTCCTAAGTGTGACAACCTCCACCTGAATCGAGTCAGAGTCTGCTAGTGTGGAGCCAGCTTTACCAGCTCATCAAATGTGCGCACGTGTTGAGCGCATGCCTCTTCATATTTTGATGTCATAACTAGAGAATAATGCAATTATTTCAAATGTCATGTAAACGTGTATTTCTTGCCTTGTTAGATTTTTTTAAATAAGCTAATTTTAGAGAGTAATCAGCATATTGGTGTGCATGTAAATGGGCTCAATGTTAAATAGTTTTTATAAGTATAACGCTCTTCACAATACACAACAATTTCAGAGCAGTTTTACAGAAAATCATGCTGCAGTGTCTTAAAGTCCCTATTGAGCAGTTTTATTGAAATTTTTATTTTTTGCAATTCTTTTCGGTTGGTGCTAGGTGGTACAGAAATTACACACTTCAGCTTTAACAGATGGTGATTAGCCTTTGTTCATATGGAGTGACACATTTGAGCATTGAGTGTTTTTGTTATTCATTAGCAACCATGCTAGTTAGATGGAATGTCTCTCTAGTTTCTGAAATGATTTTCTGTTAATAACTTTAAATTGCTTTTTTATGGATAAAAAAATCAAGAATGAACCTGTCAGTCTTTCATCTTTATTATTTCAAAATATACTGCTTTTTATGACATTTTCAAGAGTTATAGTTGATGCATAAATGTTTCATTTGCATTGCAACGCTTTGCATACTCACTAATTGATCTTGTGAAGTCCAATCTCATTTTAAAATGGAAACAGTAATTATTGGGACTGAGCATGATTGGTTTGCCATGTAAAAGAAAAAGTATGTGAACCCTTTGGAATTACCTGTATTTATGTATAAATTTGTCTTAAAATCTGGTTTGATCTTTGTTACAATAATGAACATACAATCTGTTTTTGTACATATTGAGTACATCAAACATTCACAATTTAGGTTGGAAAAAGTATGTGAACCCCTAGGATAATGATGACAACAAAAGCTAATTAGAGTCAGGAGTTGGCAAACCTGGCATCCAATTAATGAGATGAGATTGGGGGAGTGAGTTAGAGCTACTTTGACTTATAAAAAGCACTCAAACAATTTGAGTTTGCTGTTCACAAGAAGCATTTGCTGACATTGATCATGCCTTGCAAAAAAAAAAAAAAGAGAGGAAGACCTACGATCAAGAAGTGTTGCTTTGTATAAAGCTGGAAAGGGTTACAAAGTTATCTTGTAGAGCTTAGATATTCATTTGTCCACAGTTAGACAAATTGTCTATAAATGTATACGATTTAGTACTGTGGCTACTCTCCCTAGAAGTGGCCATCTAGCCAAGATGACTCAAAGGGCACACCACAGAATGCTCAGTGAGGTAAAAAAGAACCCACATAACGTACACTTGTCAAATATATTTATAACATCAATTCTGATACAATTAAACAGGAAATGCACAGAGGATGTTATTCATAACACCCAGACTGTATAAAGGTATGTCATAATTGTAACACATTGTAATGAATAAAAAAAGCACTATAATGTGTGTGTGTATATATTTATACATATAGTGTGTATATTTAATGTGTTTATACTAATGTTAGTCAATAACACACCATAAGACCATGAAGCACAGACTTTATTCACACCACCAGACTACAATGTAAACATATTCATTCACTAACGTGCCTTGGTTGCTTTGTGTATTCTTCAGGAGTTAAAAGCAGCTCTTACATTAATACAGATGTTTGTAATACACTGCTCAAAAAAATTAAGGGAACATGTAATCATCACAGTATAACACAAAGTCAGTTAAACTTACGGGATATCAATTTGTCCAGTTAGGAAGCCTAAGCGATTGTGAATCAATGTCACCTGTTTTGGTGCAAATGAAAGTGACAACAGGTGCACTGGAGAGGCAAAAGCAAGACAACCCCCAAAAAGGGAATGGTTTTGCTGGTGGTGGCCACAGACAATTGCTCTCTCCTTATCCTTCCTGACTGATTCTTCTCTAGTTTTGCATTTTGCTAGTGTCCTTGTCACTACTGGTAGCATGAGGCGGTACCTGCAGCAACTCCAGGATGGCACATCCATATGTGCCATTGCAAGAAGGTTTGCTGTGTCTCCCAGTACAGTCTCAAGAGCATGGAGGAGATACCAAGAGACGGGCTGTTACACAAGGAGAGCTGGACAGGGCCGTAGAAGGGCATCAACCCAGCAGCAGGACCAGTATCTGCTCCTTTGTGGGAGGAGGAACAGGAGGAGCACTGCCAGAGCCCTACAAAATTACCTCCAGCGGGCTACTGATGTGCATGTTTCTGACCAAACTGTCAGAAACAGACTCCATGAGGGTGGCATGAGGGCCCGACGTCCTCTAGTGGGACCTGTGCTCACAGCCCAGCACTGTACAGCTCGATTGGCATTCGCCAGAGAACACCAGAATTGGCAGGTCCGCCATTGGCGCCCCGTTCTCTTCACAGATGAGAGCAGGTTCACACTGAGCACATGTGACGGATGTGAAAGAGTCTGGAGACGCCGTGGAGAACGTTATGCTGCCTGCAACATCATCCAGCATGACCAGTTTGGCGGTGGGTCAGTGATGGTCTGGGGAGTCATATCCTTGGAGGGTCGCACAGACCTCCACGTGCTAGCCAACAGTACCCTGAGTGCTGTTAGGTACCGGGATGAAATCCTCAGACTCATCGTCAGACATTACGCTGGTGCAGTGGGCCCTGGGTTCCTCCTGGTGCAGGACAATGCCCGGCCTTATGTGGACAAAGTGTGTAGGCAGCTCCCAGATGACGAAGGTATTGATGCCATTGACTGGCCCTCACGTTCCCCAGACCTGAATCCAATTGAGAACCTTTATGGATGTTATGTATCGGTGCATCCGATGCCGCCAAGTAGCGCCACAGACTGTCCAGGAGCTCACTGATGCCCTGATTCAGGTCTGGTAGGATCCCCCAGGACACCATCTGCCGTCTCATCAGGAGCATGCCCAGACGTTGTCGGGAGTGCATACAGGCATGTGGGGGCCATACGCACTACTGAGTCACATTATGAGTTGCCCTGATGAAGTTGGAACAGCCTGTGATTTAATTTGTTTACTTTGATTTTGATTTTGGTTTCCAATGACCGTTGTTAAGTCATTTTGTTCTCAACAACAACATTCAAAATATATATAGGATATTAAAATGAATAAATGTCTGTTTTTCCAGCCTGTTGTATTAGCATTTATTTATCACCCCTTATTTATATTAGATACAGTTCCTATATATTATTATTTACACAGGGCAAATATACTATTTATTAAATCTACTTTTATTACGTATCGTATTTTAATGGGGATATTACAGCTGACAGTTACGTGAACAAACAAGGTTTGAACATCAACCGTAATGAGATAAACTGAAATTCACGGCTTTTTAACGCTTCTGTGTACAAATTTGAAGGCTGCTTATTGGATAAATACAGGTAAAGGTCATATTATGTGAGTACGCATTACTTTACGGAGAGCTTATGACCTACTAGTTAAGTCTTGCTTTAAGAACAGGTGGTGCAACCAAATTAAGCACTGACTTATTTACAAACTATCTAGTAGTTACTAAGCCCTTAGTGTGAACTTTACGTGAGAACTTAAGCACAGCTGGTGCAACCCTACCCAGATGGTCACAAAGATGGCGGCTGTGGGGGAAAAGTGAGGTCATTGGGCGGATGCCAAACGGAAGTGAGCATCCCTATGCCCTACTCCCTCCGAGGGGCTAAGCTCTTGAAGTGGGAACTCTGGAGGGAGCAGTGCACTGGCGTCTCATGTATGGCCGTTTGGAACACTCTTGATGAAGGGTGTACTGAAAGACATACATCACTCCCACTTTATCTTCGCCTGAAACGTTACCATGATGACGCAGCGCAGCTGTTCTAACAACAGGAATCTCTTATTTATTGCTGTTAATTTGTTGCAAATAAATATACCTTTTGTAATAGTTGTTTTTTTTTGTTTTTGTTTTTTTTTTTTACATTTATTTAACATTTCTTACTGTTGCTATTTTAATAATAATAATAATAATAATAATAATAATAATAATAATAATATATGTACATATATGTATATAAAATACATGATTGAACATTTCCCGCCAAAAGTTATTTGGTGCAAGAGTTCTTAATAATAATACACCACAGGGTTTAGACTAGCCTACAGTAAAAAATGAGCCCTGTTTTTGGAGTATCTCTCTGCTTATGGCCGTCTACTACCTTATGTATGAGGAGGAATGTAAACTGTGCAGAAGTATCTGTTATAAAAGATAGACAACTTTGCTTTAAAATATATCCCGAGGACACGCCTCTCAGGGTCACGTGATCATACTGTAAAATTACTATCACATGTACCCTTCACGGCCTTGTGGAAGGGCCCCCGGTGGAGGGCTTGAGTTGCTCACTTTCGTTTGGAACACCCCTTGTGTGGTGTCCCCTTCCCCCAGTGCCCTTCAAAGGCGCTAAAACGCCGTTTGGACTTCGCCCATTGGAACAGGTCTATAGCGGAAATCAAATCAAACAGTTTAACCTATATATAAAAAAGATGTCCGATACCGATTTTAACAAAACTATATTCCGATACCGATATTTGCATTTTACTCACCTTATTTTGTTATTAGATCACCGTTTTACTTTGTACATTTTTAAAGAATAATTCCTTAGCAACAGCTATTTTGTTGTTCTAACAATACATTTCTGTAATTGTGATAGAACATTGCAAATTGCATATCAAAAAATGAATTGAATCAGGACAGTTGCTTTATTAAAAAGAGGCTATTTTTGCACTTTTAATAAATTTTTGTGCTTTTGTTTTTGCACTTTTAAATAAAAGAACTAGCATTTTACATATGATAGAACATTACATGCACATTTTTGAAAAATAAAGTTAAGCAAAGGAATAAAGCCCTTTGATCTGTGACGAGCTTCAAGCTTATTGTATCTATAGCCAACATTTTTGAGGGGATTATTTTTGACAAACTTCGCTACTTGAATGGTAATTGCTCAGCGTGTTCCACACACACCCGCTAGAGGGCGCCGATCGCTCACGCATCGCTGATGCTGACAAAGTTAAAGCAGCCTTGCGGACGGTTTAGTACTAATGCAAAGCCACCTCGTGATATAAATCTTAATTCAATCAATCGTGCATGGATATCATTCCGATTTCTCAAAGATCAAAGACTAAAGTCTACAGATATTTTACCCTCATCATGTAAGTGCCTCTTTCGCAGCTGTCACGCAACACCGGTTTTTCTCGTGAATGTGTAAACGACAAAGAATACAAATTAAATCGCTATTACATGTTATAAGGAGTGCATGCTTCTTAATTCTGTGGCTGTAATTATCTCTGGATAGTGCATTTAAATTCAGAGTTTTTTCAAAGTTTGTGGTCTCCTAAAAACTCATGTCCATTTCGTCCATATATCCTGGCCTAGACTGAATATTTTCGCCAGGATTCTTATCTGCAAGGTTTTATTATACATGCGAAGTATTTCATAAAATGGTAATGAGTACATTCTGTGAAAATGTACGTCTTCATGTCCAAAACATGCTTTCAAATTATTATTATTATTATTCATTTATTTTGGTATTTCGTCATACTACACACACAAAAATGATCGCAAACTTTATTTAATGCATTAAATGTAATATGAAAAACTGATGATTAATTCTAATTAAAAAAAAATTATCAGCGTTTTCATGCTAATTTGATAAATAATTGGCCGATAAATATCAGAGGTCGATACATCGGTGTATCTGTAGTTTAGCTTTACTGAAGAACACTGCTGAGAGTCACAACAGATACAGGAAATTACACAAGCACTCTCTCTCACACACACGGCATACAAACACACAGACACTCTTGTTACTCTAATAACTTGTTAGAAACAGACCAAACCA
The DNA here is from genome assembly GCF_019703515.2 of Myxocyprinus asiaticus. Lineage (NCBI taxonomy): Eukaryota > Metazoa > Chordata > Actinopteri > Cypriniformes > Catostomidae > Myxocyprinus > Myxocyprinus asiaticus. The sequence continues at coordinate 24,172,459 of NC_059377.1, forward strand.
TCCCTACTAGTTATGAAGCTACGTTTTCGAATTGGTAACAGCGGCTTGGGCTCATTTTTCCACCGAGCAGTGGCGGCTTTGGCTGTTTCTAAGCAAGAATGCTAACCTGAATCAGTGGTGTAAGAAAGTAGTAGCCACAGAGACTATTTAGCCCGAGACAGAGCACTTGTATTAAAATGAATGGAAGAAAGCGGAACCCTTAATATGGTGGATGTTGAAAAGAGAGTCCCGTCTTACAGGTAAAAGAGCCAGTTACCTTTTAGATACAGACATCGCCTGCTAGTCAACTTGAGAATGCGCATGGACATTAGCTAGACCTGCCTGCCAAATAAAAATGTTTTTCTGATCAGAGCTAAAGAAGCATAATTTATAATGCCATTGTAGTCAGATTTAACTGCTGATTTATACCATGTTCTTTGATCGTTAACCTTTTTTGGAGATTTTGGTCTTTCCCCATTCAAGTAGATAGTAAATGTAATTTTATGCTTACATTTTTATACTTGTATCCATCTACACATCAAACTATCTTCTCATGTCATTCATTCATCATGCTATAGTTAGGGTGAGCATATTTTTCAAGTCTTAAACCAGAACAGAGGAGGGAGTAATCAAAAGACTGGCTAAATTAATGTAATTTATGAATGCTAGACTGTCATTACTATATGTGTAATACTTTAGCTCGTTTTATGGTAATATAGATGTACATTTAAATTATAGACTATAAATTGCACTGTAATTAGTTATTAACTCGATTTAATTAATAATTTGGTTTAATAGTTTAATAACCCAGGTTTTGGTTAATAATATTTATAGATAGAACTCACTATGTGTGAGATTGGTGCTATATGATTTAAAAAAAAAAAAAAAAAAGCTTGTATTTAAAGCATAAAGCATAAGGCAGTTGATCAACATTATTAATAATAGTGTTTTAACAGTGTGTGTAATTTGGATTTTTTATATCATCTACAACATTGCCCAATGTTAATGGCAAATCAAATATTGTGAAAACTGGCTGGAAAAGTGTACAGACTGTTGCAGACCACAATTTATTTCTTGTCAATTCACTTTCATGTGTTCACGGACCGCTCTTGACCATTCCAATATGGCAGACGGCATAGCTGCTAATGAGGCATCTATGAATGTATATCAATGGCTGTGAATACTTGGTCGAATCACATCTGTGCTGATATAAGGGAACAACAGCACTCTTGCATGTGTGACATTGCTTTATTCAGCAACAATAACACAATAACCAAAGTTGTTTTTGTGAGAATACAGAAAACCTGCTCATCTCTGCTGCTTATAGTAGCCAGGGACCGGTTGCACCAGCTATACGTAAGTTACAACTTAGCTTAGTTGTGGCGTAAATGGGCACTAAGTCATAATTTACGCACTACTAAATATTTGAGCATATTATATTAGTTCAGTGTGTTTAAAGAGAGAGAGGTAACATTTTCCTGCATGATACTCCCAGTCCTTTGGACATGCTGAAATTGACATTTGAGACCGGATGTCACCTTGTTTCAATCACAAGTACTTTCTGATGATGACTATCATCAGGAAAAGGCATCAATTACCACTGTTTAGAGCTTTGGACAGATTTAACTGGCAACCATGAAACTATCGAAGTGCCTCTGAAATTTGAATTTGGCAAAACTGAGTTAGACTGAATTATTTTTATGCGGTCAGCCACTTTTATTGAAATTCTATTATTAAATCAAATTTATATTCTTAAAGTAAATCAGTTCTTAATTTGTAGAGGAATCTGAAAACTTTAACCTGAAAAATGCGTCATGCCACACGCCTGGCTGCAGCTATGGTGGACAGTCCAAACTTGGAGGGCACCAGAGAACTTTTCTCTTCCCATTCATGTGTCACAGCAAGTAAAGGCCAGACTGCCAGCTTCTCAGGTAACATAACCACAAATCCACCAAAATGCAGTGTCCTTTATTATAGGGATGCACAAATACCATTATTTAGAGACTGACTATGAGTACAGATCCTTTCTTCTTGGCTCTTTCCAATACCTGAATTTGTTACAGATATTTTATGTGAAGTATTAACTACTATACCTGTAACATTACTCAAACTGAACATGACACCAAGTCTTCGCCTGAAGTATACTTGAACTTCTTCATTGTCCCTCAATAAGACAAAATCAAACAAAGAGCCAAATATGGCAATATCTAAAAGCAAGAACATATCCATGTCAAAATCTGTTGCCCCCAAACCACCAGTTGACCCCAGACCGGCTCTTCCAGAGTCCAGCTCATCAACCAACACTGACAAGAACGCTGTTCCCAGTGTTCAAGGGCAAAGGGTCACCAAGCTCCCCAGCTATCAATGTCTGCAATCGTTCTTCCACAAGCCAGAACTACTGGAGTTCCAGCTACTGTTTACTGGTGTCAACGGGCACAAATCAATGAAATAAACATAAAAAAGCTGTGTGTTTCGAATGAGTGGCGCTAGAATAATTGTTGAACTATTTGTAAATCCATGTGTTTTGTTTTAATACATTATCATCTTGGCTCATGAATATGAATAATGTAAAATAACATTCGGCCAGTAGTCATGCCTGAATTGCTGAAAGACAGACTTTTGTAACTTCACTAGCTATAGTTAGATTGCCAATGCAACCGTTTGGCAAAGGCATCTGTGTTGTGTTAAAGGTGAAGTGTGGAATTTCCACACCACTAGCGATACCAAACAGAATAGCAATTAATGAGTGTTTTCAAACAGGTTTCCTAAAATCTCTGCTCATCTGCCACTGGTTAGCCCACAGGCAAAAGGCAACTCTTAAAATATAGTAGGCCTAATTATTTCCCAAAAAGTGATTGTCGCAATTTTATTGTTTGCTATGTCATTCACACACAAAGGGTGCTATTTTTTTTTTTTTTTAGTGTTCAAATTTTGTGTGCACCTATCTTCTCTTAAGGAGAGAAGTTCTTGTTTTTGAGAGCATGTCTGTGGGACACCAGAATTATATAAACTATTATTACTATATTTTATATTAAAGACATATCAAAATGTTTTGACCATTGTTTGAGGTCCCGGTTTTTAACAGGCATTTAAATGGATAATTCACCCAAAAATGAAAATTCTCATCATTGACTTTCTTTTGCTGAACACAAATTAAGATTTTTAAGACTTTTTTACTAAAATTCTCCACTCATTTTCACTTCCGCATTCTTCTCTTTTGTTTTTTTTGGAGATTAGCATTTTTTTTGTGCATATCGCCAGCCCTACTGAGATGATCGACATCTACTATTGAACTGTTTCTCACCCACACCTATCATATCACTTCTGAAGATATGGATTTAACCACTGGAGTCTTATGGATTACTTTTATGCTGCCTTTAGGCTATATGCTTTTTGGAGCTTAAAGTTCTGGCCACCATTCACTTGCATTGTATTGACCTACAGAGCTGACATATTTTTCTGAAAATCTTTGTGTTCAGCAGGAAAAGTGAAACACATCTTAGATGGCATGAGGGTGACAAAGGGATGAGAATGTTCATTTTTGGGTGAACTATCCCTTTAATGTTGATCCTTATGGTTTTGTATTTTCTCTAATCTTTCAGAGAAAAATGTATGCTTTCTGTGGCGACGTTTGTGTTGTGGAGTTCAGGAGGATTAACAAAGTCAAGGCTCTCTGTGAATACTGCAAGGTCACTAAAGCTGTGAAAATGTTGAAAAGTATAAACTACACTGACTATTTCTGCGAAGAGAGTATGTGCTTCGAGAATAAATTAGATTTTATTTTATGGTCATGCTTTATTTGTAAAATGTTACAAAGTTTATTTCATTTGGTCCTTCTTTCCATGTATGCAGCACCTGATTAATAATAATAAAATGGAGAACATCTTTGCAGACAACTTGTACTGCAAATTCTGCCAGGATATGACCAAGATGCTCAAGGGGTGGAGACCAACCATTTGGCCCAGAGGTGAATTATTATAAAAATAAAAACTTGAATGGATTGTTTCACTGTTACTCTAGAAGTTACTCTGTGTTCCTTCAGGTTATGTTCATTCTCGTGTGGAGGAGAAGTACTTGTGGGACTGTAAGCAGCTGGGGGCATTCTCACCCAGTGTCCTGCTCAACACGCTGATTTATTTCTTCACCAAGTTCTTCTACTTCAAGACAGTGGAACAGCACCGGCGCCTCTGTTTCGGCAACGTCAAACGCTACTCTGTTCGTAAAGTGTCCTATTTGCGTTTCTACCCCCCTGTAGATGACACAGGTAAGTGCACACACATACTTTCTTGTTTAACACTGTTCTTGTTAACCGTTTTACTAGATAGTTGTTTTGTCCCATTTAGATACTGTCCCTGCAAAGAAGAGGAAGAAGGAAGATGACAAGAAAAAGGTGCTAAAGATAAGAGAGAATACTAAGAACCCTCTCCGTTGTCCCGTCAGGTTGTATGAGTTTTATCTATCTAAATGGTAAGCTACAATATATTAAACATTAATCAGATAGCTGTTAGACCCTAAAATAGAGATAAAGCATCATTATTTTCAGCAATATCAGGTAAATTACTTTAGAGAGCCCTTTTTTTTACATTCCTGACAGTTATAGAGCCACCTATTCTGCGATCTCCATCAAATTTGGCTTGCTTCAGAATCACATGTCAAAAATTGGAAGGTATTGTTCACCCAAAAATGAAAATTCTCTCATCATTTACTCACCCTTATGTCATCCCAGATGTGTTTGACTGACTTTCTTCTGCAGAACACAAACAAAGATTTTTAGAAGAATATTTCGGCTCTGTAGGTCCATACAATCGAAGTGAATGACGGCCAGAACTTCAGGCACATAAAGGCAGCATAAAAGTAATCCATAAGGCTCAAGTGGTTTAATATGTCTTCTGAAGTGATGCAATCGCTTTGGGTGACAAACAGGTCAATATTTAAATCCTTTTTTACTATAAATCTCGAATCTCTCACACCTATCATAACACGACTGAAGATATGGATTTAACCACTGGAATCATATGGATTACTTTTATGCTGCCTTTGTGCTTTTTGGAGCTTTAACATTTTGGTCACCATTCACTTGCGTTATATGGAACTACAGAGCAGAGATATTCTTCTAAAAATCTTTGTGTTCTGCAGAAGAAAGAAATGTATACATCTGGGATGGCATGAGGGTGAGTAAATGATGAGAGAATTTTCATTTTTAGGTGAACTATTCCTCTAAGGTTTGTAATTGTTAGTGCCATCAGGTGGCCAATGTGCACAATTTTTTGTTTGTTTCCGTAGTCTAAGCCACTGTTAGTGTGCCGTGAAAGATTGTCAGGTGTGCCGTGGAAAATTATCAAATTCCACTAAATAAATAAATGCATGAAAAAAATATATAATTTCAGGGATCCAAACTCCTCACCTTTCGCAGAAATTCGCCATTTTGAAACCATAATCGGTCACTTTGTGATTGTGAAGAGCAATGATTAATGTGCAAAAGTGAGTGATATTTCTACGCGTTAAGGGTCTTTCACATGACTTGCGTCAGCGCTGCAGAATACATTGAAGTCTATGAAGTGACGTCACTTTACACCAGTGTTTTTCACACACGTTTTTACTTCACCAGTAATGTCTTTGAGAGTACTAAGCAACAAGAAATATTTAAAAACTGTCCAAATTTGTGGAGACATTGAATATCTCATAATTTCTTTTAATTAAATATTACCTTATCATTTATGAATATCAGAGACCCCAGTTATTGAACTAATTTAAATTCACCAAGAAACCGCTTAGACCTAAACATTAATGAGTCCTTTTATTACTTTCTGCTATCAAAGCAACTGCAAGCTTTTTTCCTCTCTTCCAAATACATGTTTTCAATGTTTATTGTGCACACCTCCTGCTTTTTTACGTGGCAAACTCATAAAATCGCCCCTCTGACACTTTCTGCAACTCTTGTCATGTGGAGGGCAATGCGGCGCTTGACGCTGGCGTTGAACGGAGCGTTGACGCCTCGACTCAACTCATGTGAAATGCGCTTTACAATGACTAAAGAGCATTATTGAAACTCAAAATGATTATTATTTGTCTATTATTGTGGTCTTTTCTGATAAAAGCCATGCTCAGCAGTTTAAATAATCTACTGTAGGAAATGATACTGTAGATCTGCTTTGTGTTTATAATTCTTATACTGAAGTCAGTAGATTTGTAGCCATGCAAGTTTTAATAAAGGAGAAGGTAAAGATGTTATTGAAACTCATTATTATTAGACTATTATTGTTGTATTTTTGGATGAAAATAATGCTCAGACTGAAGGAAGACTATAGATCTGCTTTGTTCTTTTAATGCTTAAACACTATAAAGTCTCTTGGTAGATTTCGGTCATGAACGACACAAAATGATTCACTGACTCACTAATAGCACATAAGACAATCATTTGTCGCCACCTAGTGACATTTCCAGAAGGGGTCACTGAACTAATCAGTTAATAAAACTTAAATTTGTGAAACAGAAGCAAGCCTCACCAAAATACTCTTTATTTTGCAGCTAATTCTGTACAATTGTAAACTTGAAACAAATTGAATCACTAAAATAGCTGGAATTGATGCTTTTAGCTTATTCTTTAAAAAAAAAATATACCCAGAAGTCCAGTGATTGTCTTACCTTTTTCGCCCCATATGAGTTTGCATATCCTTTAATTTGTTGTGGAATTGCAAGAACAAATCTACAAATTAGAAAAGAAGCAAATTTGTTGTTTTTTCATTACCCACTTAGTGCTCTTGCCACCTGTGATCTCACACAGCGTAGCCTATCTATGTGACTTGTGTTTTTTTTTTTTTTCCAAACATTACAAGTAAACACGCTACTAAGACGGACAGAAAACATGGACAAGTTCTTGAAAAGGAAAAATATTGACGATGGTTAGCCTATGTGGGATAGTGGTGTGCCGTAGAATGTTTTAGTCGTAAAAAGTGTGCCGTGGCAGAAAAAAGGTTGGGAAACACTGGTCTAAGCCCTTGAAATGTGCAATTTGATAAATCTCATACAGTTCAAGTAACCGATAGTATACTGTTTATAAGCTACATGACATTTTGATTTTTGTCTCCACAATTTGCTCTATTAAACGCATATCGGTATGTTTCTTCTACATCAATTTTTTTTTGCTGAATCTTTGATAAGGTAATAGATGTTGTTGTTGTTTATTGATCAACTTTATCTAACATGGTTTTACCGAAAATTTAGAAAATGTGAACTTTGCCATATGGCAACTCTGTACCACAATGGAATTGGTCTAATGCATTTTCTCATTGGGAATTTTTATACATAGTGGCATCAATTTATATTATTGCATTTATTTATTTATTTGGAAATATTTACCTAAATATAGCATTTATGCATAAATAATAAAATAATGTTTTGTATTTACAGAAAGGGCAAGAATAGTGCACAGTTAGTTCTTCGGATTGACAACGGTGAGGATGAGCTAGGCTTTAGTGATGGTAAAAAAAAAATATTGAGTTTCAAGTGCATCAATTAATTAAAGAAATATTAATTTAATAAGGACAAATTTAACCTTTTTTTAAAGAAAATAATTGGAACATTTTCCATTGTGGTACAGTTTTTTTTTTTTTTTTTTTTTTTATCCCTACAATTACATTTGTGTTTCAGCAATTCACACTTAAATCCCTAAACATAAAATAAACGATCGGTTACAAAATAAATAAATAAAGACAAGATTCATGATCCAGTTTTATTTATTTTTTAAATGGCTGGGATGTCACATGGCTTGTTGTTACAGGTGTATGATTTCATTGACTGTATAAGCACATTTCTACCATCATGATGAACGGTTCTGAGAACGGTGAGTGATGGTAGCGTTTCCACTTGAGCACCGTTCGATATGGTACAATTACAAACCGTTCCCACCCCATATTTCTCAGCTAGGTTAGCTAACCATCCTCAGCACTGTAGAACTGTGCTGGTGGAACAGCTTTAGTGACTTGGCAACCAACGATTTGTCACTTGCTCAGTCAGTCTATTCTAATCCTTTGCAGCACCACGAAGGAAAAATAAACTTAAACATTTGGCACAGTTCCACAATGAGAACTGTTTGGCACGTGTTTTATTTTGCAATTTAATTAACCTGAACTATACTGGGAAGTTAAACTTTGCTATTAAGATTACTGTATATCAATCCAGACTTTTTGCTTTTAGCCAGTGGGGACTTTGTACATGGGCAGACATAGCAACAAAATTAGATGCAGGAAGGTATAGCCAAAGTCCCTGGTAAATCACAGAGAGCTGCTCGGAGAAAGTTACCCATCGAACCTAGGGGAATGAGTGATTCTCTCTGCTGCTTAGAAAAAGCACAAAGCAAAGTGATGTCTTTTTAGATATACATTTATTAAATGAGGCTCAATCTCTTGATTTAATTTGGCCTCCAAGGTTTCATACTGCCTGTCATCTTTCCAGCTCACCGAGCGCAAGACAACACGAGAACCTGTTCTATCTGAGCCCTAAAGGCTCCTGTGTGCTGAACAGCCCAACATGGTTTTTAACCACCTTGCTGAGTGACAAGGTTTTGGACAGCATGCTCACTTGCATCCTTACAGTCAGAGAGCTGCATCTGGAGGAAGACAAATCAGCCAATGAGACTGGATGATCTTCTGTTAGAGTTCCATCTTTTGAGAAATCAAATGTGGTTCTGATGGGTGGAAAGCATGTTCTGTCCCTTAAATAGATATGTTCAAACAGAATTCATGTTCCCTTCATATTTGTCACAAATCATATTTCTATATAATCCAGTTTTGCTATTTTGGAGAAATGAATGCTGGGGAAGAAGACATCAAGCTGCATGTTCTGTGGCTCAGGGACTATGCTTGTTTGGGAGATCTGGTCTCGCATATTCTTTTAAATGATTTACTGCAGACTGCATCATACCAACTATTCAGATTCTGATGCATGAAGTTATCTTGTATAATGTGTGCGCAGTCTTCTCCATTAGGGAACTCTTCTTGATATCCTTTCCAGTTATCTGGTTCACTTTTAATCCAGAAACTAAAATAAATTGTTACATCTTTTCAACACTTGTCAAAAAGGTCAAATATTTGTGGTTTACATTTGTAGAAATGTAAAATGCTTAAATTTTAAGTACCGTTCGTCTTCACTAAGTTTTGTGTTGTCGACCCATAACCATTTATCCTCTTCTTCCTCATCTGTCAGGCCAATCCAGAATGATCCTTGATTAGTGGTGTTTAACATGCTCATCAAGAACTTCTTAAAGGACAAGGTGTTGGCATGTTATTTACAAAAAGAATCTAAATTTCCATAAAAAATGTTTCCAAATACATAACATTATTCCATATTCATTCAGCACAATAATAATACAGACAAACCTGCTCGTCTCTGCTGTTTATAATTGCCAGATGTCCTCCACCTGAGACACATTCATCTCGACTCTGAGTCCAGTTCAGTGTGTTTGTAGAGAAGAGGTAACATTTTCCTGCATGATATTCCCAGTCTTTTGGACATGCTGAAATTCATTTGAGACAGGATGTCAACTTGTTTCAAACACAAGTACTTTTATACTCTCAAAAAATGTGGTTTGCTGCATGTTCAATTTACTAGATTAAAAATAAACCAAAGCAACAGAATTCTAGAACATTTTGTCTTAACTTGATTTTATTGTGTTCTCTCTGTTTAAATTTGTAAAATGGAAGTTTACTTAATTAATTTGAGTTGGGACTACATGTATACAGTATACTTATTGTGGTGTTAATGTAGCATTGATGAAACTGTGTGCTTGTGCTTAGCTTGAGGCTGGACACTCACTTTTAAATGATACTTGATTTGAGTGCTGCTTAGTTCTATAAGCAGTTGCAATTAAACTGAATGTTCAACAGTTTCACTGTCCGTAAACTTTTTTTTACCTGGCATATAAAATTAAGTTGGACCAACATAAGAAAATGTACATATTAATTAAACCTTAGTCAATTCAAACTACTATAGTACATTAATTTGACCTAATCCAACTAAATTATGTTGGCTTAATGAAACTGACTTAATCTTTATGAAAAACATTCAATTACTCAGTCAAATACTTTCTACAGTTTAATTAAGGGTAATGACTTCATTTTTTGAGTGTACTGCACTGAAAACCCTAATAAGTTGACTACTCATTTGAGTAAACTCTTTCCCTCATTTGAATTGAGTAATGGCTTCTCAAAAACTTATGTAATTAAGTCCAATTAACTTGGTGTTCATATAGAATGAACTTAACTATTTAGGTTAACTGTGCACTCAGTAATATTTTCCATAATTAAAAAAAAGTTTTAACTCCTAAAGACATGAATTGTAATTTTGCAATAAATGTTGGAAATCATGAGCACTCACATTAAAATGAAGACTCCAGTCATATCAGTAACCTCATAAAAGCTGTTTTATTCTACATGGAGAGGTTCCGCCAATGGGGGCTGCCATGTTACAGTCACATGATCAGCTGAATACTACTCGCTTAATCTCAGTAACCGTCCTGTTATTTGACACTTTCACTCATTGATTAAAGTAATCATGGCTGACTGTGAATACTACATTTCTACAATGGCATCTGAAACTGAAAACTACTTATTTTAAATGATGCTGCATCCAAGCCACTGGGTGTCAGTGTAAGTCCAAGCTGACACAAAGACAAAAGTTACTGAGTGCACCTTTAAGTCAAGTCTTAGTCTTTTGCTACAAGCCCAAATCAAATCTCAAGTACTTCAAATCCAAGTCTAAGTCGAGACTCATTTCTTAGTCTTTTGTCACGAGACAAAGGCAAGTTTCAAGACTTTCAAGGACAAATCTAAATCAAGTCTTAAGTCTTATGGTGCGGTCACATACAACGCGAAGAAAGTGTTCTCCTCGCATTGCTGGCGCGAGTTTGACCGCTGGATTATAAATTTGTGTTTAAACTCACGTTAGCGTGAGTAACACGAACCCGAGTATTCCCCCTTCTCTTCCAGAAAAGGACAGGAGGAGAAGCTTCTACAACAACATATCTTTCCACCATCAACTATGGCCGATATCACAACGATTGCTGCTATGTATCTGTTGTGGAAGTCCCAGATACGTTGGAAAACCAAACACCGTCGTGTTTGGGTGCATGATATCATCCAGAGGCGCATACAGCTCGGTGAATTTCACCGCCTTCTCCAGGAACTGTGTCTGGATGACTGCCGCTTCGTCCGGTCTCTGTACATGTATGACGTTGTGTCATACAATTCCGGGTGCCCACACACCGCTACAACAATTTTTTCATCCATTTTACCAGATTTCTTCTGCTACTACGTCAGTACGTCAGTGACATCCGTACAGTCTCAATGCTGATAGGCTTTCGCGACAACGCGTCATGCGAATTTCTCGCTTGAGTTGAAAAATTTCAACTCGCGTGAATGAAGCGATTTCGCGTGTTCGAGTCGCGTCATTTGCTGAATTCGCGTCTGTTCGCATCTATTTGCATGTTTGCATTGACTTTATGTAATCGCACCGTGCGAAACGCTCGCTTCGCATTGTATGTGAACGCACCATTAGTCTTTTGTCACAAGTCCAAGTCATATGTCTTGCAAGACCAAGCATAAGTCAAGTTTCAAGTCTTTGTCTTTTGTCAAAAGTCTTAGGAAAGGGTTAACTAGATGTTGGTAGACTTAACTCAGATTTGCTATTTAAATGTTGTTTCTTCTGTTGTTAATAATTTTAATTAAAGTTGATTCAATTTTAGATCAAACAATAGCACAGCTCAAATTAAGATCATAACTGATTCTAGGTCATTAAATAAACTTAATTCTCCATGGAAAAGCATTTATACCTTTATATATGTAAAAAGAAAGACTAAAGTCAACAGGGTCCAACTTGACCAAATGGGACACTGATCACCTTAATGGTGACATCAAATATTTGCAACAAAGAAACATAAATAATACTACAAAGGAGCTTAAACATCTATGAATTCTTAAGTACAACTATTTCAATTCCCCCATAACTTCCATTTGATCAAGGAAACATAATTAAATAATTCAAGCACAAAGCATTGTGGGTATTCTCCATAGTCTTAATTTTGTACAAAAAAAGTTTGTTAACACTTGAAATCTAAAGTCTATGGATTTTGAAGATAAATAAGTTCAATGAACTTAAATATTTAAGTTGTGAGCCCAAAATAGGACATTTAAAGCTGCACTATGTAACTTTGTGCTCTCTAGCGACATCTGTGGTTGGAATTTAAAACTGCAGGCAATCTGCAGAAGAATACATTACGTCAGTCGTGTTTCGACATTACCGCTCTGGGATGAATCATGATTTGAGGTTACCTGCTGGACATCTGCTGTGTGATCATGACTGGAAGATATTCAGAGCCGGAGTTATAATGTGCTATTTTCATGTTGATATTATTGTTATACGATTAAACATTTAAAAAATGAAATGTTACTTGCTTTGATGAAAAGAAACAACACTCTTATGTACGTATTTTGAATGAGTGAATTGTACACTTTTCTGACACTACACTCAAAGCGCTTTTACATAGAGAACAGGGGACTCTCCTGAATCACCACCAGTTACAAGTATATTTGAATATGATTATTCAAGTTTTTTATCGACTATTAATGTTTGTATTGTATTATCAATTTAAGAGGTGAAACTCATGATACTGCTGATTCGTGTTCAATGTAAGACTTCATTATTTTTACAATATTGAACTTGACAACGAAATCACTGATGAAAACTTGTTGACGAAAGGTTTTTTTATTTCGTCAATGACAACGAAGACGAGACGAAAAAGGCACTTCATGGAAATTATTAAATTATGTTATTAAAGCATAGCCTACTGTTGACGAAAATATGATGTTAAAAATTATACTGCAAGACCATAACAGTGCAAGAAATAAACAGAGGAAGAAATATCTTGATCATTTGTAAATAGAAGAAGATAGGCTATTAGATATGGATTCATTTAATCCAGTGCTGAGCTGCGTGAGTTGAACTTGTTAACACTGGGAAAATGAACCGCTTTAAAACGGGGTAAATACCTCATTCAAACGCATCCTATTTATACAAGAGATTCATCAATATATCCGCAACATTTATGGAAAAACTAACATCTGCACAACGAAACTAATGAGCATGTGAACTTGAATTAAATGATGAGCTAGTGACAATAATCGTAATTTGCGTTGTGAATACACTGTTTCCATAAGAAACACATGCATGTATCATTTCACTATTCATTATTATTTCAGGAGCTCAGTTTTTTTCCATTTTGCATGTCATCATCAAGTAAAAGATATTATTTTCGTTGACTAAAATGTTGTCATTTTTGTAAAACTGATAAAATGAATGAATATAACATGACGAAATATTGACTATTTTAAAGGATATTTTTGTCATAAGACTTAAACTAAAACTGTGCATAAAACGAAAACTGAAAAAATGAACACGGCAGTTGATAAAGCAAGTGAAACTGTAGGCCTAATAACTGTAAACTAAAAACATATAACGAGCAATAATGGGGATAAAATATACTTTATTAAATATGAAAATAATATGTACAAGAAGTCAATTTCAGAAGTCATACGTATTAGTAACAAGGACGTAGGTTTGATTTTGACATTGGTAGGGACCTAATAGCAGTCCGCAGAGACGCAGAGTCATTGTTCGACCTCACCTGTGACTGTGTCTCATTTGGAAGGCTGCATGCTAGGTAGGACGCATCCTTTGAAGGCTGCAGTATAATAAATGTCCTCCAACAGAACCTGCTGATGCTCATTTACCCCACCCATGGGTTTGACTTTACTTTGCTTAAATGAGTTCACATTTACTATATAGTGTGCTGTTCAAAATTGTTCATAATGTTAACAAATTATACATCTTTATAATTTGTCAACAATATTAACACTTTTTTGACTAGACTATATAGTATATGTGAACTAATTTAAGCAAAGTGACATCAGGTGTGTGGGTGTGTGTGGGGGGGGGGTGAGCACATAAACAGGTTTTAAACAAGCCTTGTTTAAAAGAGACGGCCTTTGTAGGACGAACGGAAACAGAACCTAACATGGTTGCTATGACAGCACGCCACTCTTTAACAAGCGCGAGCGCTTTGTGAGAAGGGAACAAAGTCCCTTTAGAAGGGAGTGTATGAGGTAAATTTTAGGAGAGTTATAATGATGTAAAGAGAAAAGAAAATTGTCTTTTAGTCTAATACTTTATATTAATTATATATTAATATAATTATACATTTTATATACTTTGCACCCATCTACTGAGGTACTTCAACTTGGGAATTAACATTCCTTACATTTGAACTTAAATTTTGAATTTGAATTTGGATGTCTCTGTATTTATGTGCAAATTGGCATCATTTTTATTAATTAAAAAAAAAAAAATTTTTTTTTTTACATTTCCGTTGAAGCAAAGAATTGTGGGTTCAAAGGTTGTGAGTGCCCACGAAGGATACACCTCATGCATCCTCCGAAGTCCCATGAAAGAAGGTCGCATTCGAAGGCTGCATTCAAAGTCGCTTTTATGAAACGAGACAGCCTCGATGACGTATGCGGACGACAAATACAACCTCCGGAGGACGCATCCTTCCAAACGAGACACAGCCGGCCACCTGCCTCTCTTCCTGCTCTGTCTGAGCTACCTGGCAGGACTGCTTCTGTCACCTGACCTGGCAGAATAACACATTGATGCATGCCATATGAACAGTGAGGAAAAACATTTATAGCTTAGTTAAGTAATATTATTACCATTATTGTTGACTCTACACATTAGCAACTGAGAAAATACTTTGACTGTTTGTCAACCTTTCTTTTTTTGGCTGCCATCCTGACTCGGCATATCACCAAATTAGCCTAATTGCCACACACACACACACACACACGAATGTTTAGGCTTGCCCCTCATCCCGTGATTGAAAAAATGCACTGTCCCTTAATCAATATGACGTGATTTGTCCTGTATTTTCGTGCACAGAACTGTTGGTATAAGGATGGTGTCTTCCTCACTTACCGGTAGCCTGCATGATGCGCATCTAGTTGATGGAGCTTTGGCGCTTCGTACAACCGGATGTAGCTACAGCCTCTCACACGTTAGCAAGAAATGGCAAAGCCAGTCCTATTAGCGACGTGGACTAGGGAGGTGGGACTCATAGTAGAGAACGAGATCTGTTACCCGTTTGTGTACCACAAATTCTGACGCTGCCTGTCTGGGCCAGGACGCTCTTGTAAAAGATATCCTTAATCTCAATGAGACTTTTCATGGTTAAATAAAGGTTAAATAAAATAAATAAATAAAAACCACAAGACACCGACGGACAACAGTGGTTATACATTTTAATTGTTTGATCAGAATTATTGCTAGGGGCAATTCAGTAGTTGCTGGATATTGGTAGAGACATGTCCCTAGCGTCTCTACTAAATTCTACGTCCCTGATTAGTAAACATGTACAGTAAATTCCCCTGACAATGGATCACGATCGCTAAACACACAAGTAATGTTCGATTCATAAAAGCATGACAACCCTACCAGACAACATACAGTGCATCCGGAAAGTATTCACAGTGCTTCACTTTTTCCACATTGTGTTGTTACAGCCTTATTCCAAAATGGATTAAATTCATTATTTTCCTCAAAATTCTACAAAAAATACCCCATAATGACAACGTGAAAGAAGTTTGTTTGAAATCTTTGCAAATTTATAAAAAAAAATAAAAATAAAAAAAAAAATTAAAAAATCACATGTACAGAAGTATTCACAGCCTTTGCTCAATGCTTTGTTGAAGCACCTTTGGCACCAATTACAGCCTCAAGTCTTTTTGAATATGATGCTACAAGCTTGGCACACCTATTTTTGGGCAGTTTCTCCCATTCTTCTTTGCAGAACCTCTCAAGCTCCATCAGGTTGGATGGGGAGCGTCGGTGCACAGCCATTTTCAGATCTCTCCAGAGATGTTCAATTGGGTTCAAGTCTGGGCTCTGGCTGGGCCACTCAAGGACATTCACAGAGTTGTCCCGGAGCCACTCCTTTGTTATCTTGGCTGTGTGCTTAGGGTCGTTGTCCTGTTGGAAGATGAACCTTCGCCCCAGTCTGAGGTCCAGAGCACTCAGGAGCAGGTTTTCATCAAGGATGTCTCTGTACATTGCTGCATTCATCTTTCCCTCAATCCTGACTAGTCTCCAAGTTCCTGAAAACATCCCCACAGCATGATGCTGCCACCACCATGCTTCATTGTAGGGATGGTATTGGCCAGGTGATGAGCAGTGCCTGGTTTCCTCCAGACATGATGCTTGCCATTCAGGCCAAAGAGTTCAATCTTTGTTTCTCATGGTCTGAGAGTCCTTCAGGTGCCTTTTGGCAAACTCCAGGCAGGCAGTCATGTGCCTTTTACTGAGGAGTGGCTTCCGTCTGGCCACTCTACCATACAGGCCTGATTGGTGGAGTGCTGCAGAGATGGTTGTTCTTCTGGAAGGTTCTCCTCTCTCCACAGAGAAACGCTGGAGCTCTGTCAGAGTGACCATCGGGTTCTTGGTCACCTCCCTGTCTAAGGCCCTTTTCCCCCTATCGCTCAGTTTGGCCGGGCGGCCAGCTCTAGGAAGAGTCCTGGTGGTTCCAAGCTTCTTCTATTTACGGATGATGGATGCCACTGTGCTCATTGGGACCTTCAATGCTGCAGAAATTTTTCTGTACCCTTCCCCAGATCTGTGCCTCGATACAATCCTGTCTCAGAGGTCAGCAGACAATTCCTTGGACTTCATGGCTTGGTTTGTGCTCTGACATGCACTGTTAACTGTGGGACCTTATATAGACAGGTGTGTACCTTTCCAAATTATGTCCAATCAACTGAATTTACCACAGGTGGACTCCAATCAAGTTGTAGAAACATCTCAAGGATGATCAGTGGAAACAGGATGCACTTGAGCTCAATTTTGAGTGTCATGGCAAAGGCTGTGAATACTTATGTACATGTGATTTTTTTTTGCATTTTTTATAAATTTGCAAAGATTTCAAACAAACTTCTTTCACGTTGTCATTACGGGGTATTGTTTGTAGAATTTTGAGGAAAATAATGAATTTAATCAATTTTGGAATAAGGCTGTGACATAACAAAATGTGGAAAAAGTGAAGCACTGTGAATACTTTCCAGATGCACTGTACTGTATCCAATTCCAAGCATTATAGCAGGTAAACAACCTCACCAAACAGATAACAGATGAACATCCATCCAGACTGCAACAATGCCATCCTGAACTGTGACTGATTGAACTGAACAGTGTCCTCAGCCGGAACACATGACAGCTGGCACTACTTTCCTATGTTTACGGAAATGATGTCATGACGCAAAGAGGAACGACTTAAGCCAGTGATTTCATGCCGAATCCGACCCGACAGCTCAAAATACAAATTAATTTTATAGGCTTTCCGAAATGAATTGGGGAAAGGTATAGAGGTCTGCAACTGTTTCATCCTTTGCGCTGCATCTAGATTGTTTTTAGCGCAGTTGTCACAAAGTTTCAACAATCTGAACAAGTTCAGGCTGCACAGAAGGGACTGTTGCAGTGTTTCATATTATTCCATATTGTTCTGCACCAACTGAAGTCTCAGCAAATAAACGGTAAGGCAATGCTTTTTTCCCCTTCTACTCTAGTGTACTAAGGAGCTGCTGTGCCTTGTTAAGACTGTGTATGTTAACAGTTTCAGTACTGTTACAAATGTTGCCTATATGCTTACATAAAAACAGCCTATTGCAACAGTACTTGCTAGGAGAAGAAATTAGATAGTAAACGATTTCGGGTTTGGGTCAGGTTCGGACTTAAAATATGACCGTATCGTTCGGGCCGGTAGGCTTGGGCCACACGGTCTCAGGTACGGGCCGGGTTTCATTTTAAGGCCCATGCAGACCTCTAATAAGGTAAGGACATTGTTTTGAACACTGATTGTTTATGTACTTAATCAGTAATGGCAATGCGTTAATTTTTAACCCAAAAATCTTATAGTGCAGCTTTAAGTAATACTTGATTAAGACAACTAGCTATATCCAGTAATGACAACTTTAGGGTTTACAGTGTGTATGGTGACTAACATCGGAAAAAGACATCACTTACCACTGTTCAGAGCTTTGGACAGATTTTGTTGGCAGTGATGAAGGTCTTTAAGTGCACCTGAAAATCCAATTTGAATGTGACAAAACTGAGTTATTGATTTTATTGGACAGATGTAGTTACAGAGCTCAGTCTTGAAGCTCTGCGTTATTACAGTACATCTAATTGGAGAGGTTTTGTTCCAGAAAAAATCCTCACCTGTAAGATTCCCACTTAGCACATTGTGGAGCTGCTGAAGATTTTTAAGCTTCCTCTCTGTATACACATCTAAAGTAGTTTATGATTAGATGTAACTTATTGTTTACGTCATAATGTATTATAAGAACCAAGCACTAAATATAAATGACCTCAAGAGCAAGTGTAAACAGGGATATATACGTACATTGGAAGCTAAGAGCAATTAGACCTCCCATGAGTAGAATACAAAAAGCCATTAGTATCAGTCGAACACAGTCAAAACATGGTTTGGTCTTTTGCATAGCTTTAGAAGAATCTCCTACAAAAAAATACATACAGTATAAGAGAGTGCTTTATAATAATATGTTATATTTTAGGTCAACGTCTCTATTTTTTGTCAAGCATATTTCAAAATAGAGCTAATATTTACTTTTAATTTTAGAGAAGTGCAAGGATGAGCAAAGTGTGAATTAATATGTTTTCTCTGTTAAGCTTAGTGATCAAATGTACTGATAATGTTTCCTTGATTTCATAAGAACATCAACATCCTGCCATGAACTTCCCCAACTGTCAACTTACTATGCAACCTTACTCTTCTCCAATAGGTCATGTTCACTTAAATGCAAAAATGTCACTTCTGACATTCCTGTGTTTCTCATGTAAAAACATGCAGTGGTCTCTAAAAGTCTGATGCCACTGAAAATCTGGTATGCAAAGTCTTATTTAAACATTTTAAAACAAATGTTACAAATATTATTAACCATTTACAAGAGAAGATTCTGCACTGCTTCTAGGTCACTAAACATATGTAACCTTAACACATTTATGACATTGACCATCTTTTGTAGAATAGGTCAGTTCCCTATCTGTCACTCACTCAACGTTGAGTCGATGTAGTGACACTAGGGGTCACTTTTGGGAGCCCGAGACACCTCTGGTCTTTGATAAAAGGCCAATGAAAATTGGCGAGTGGTATTTGCACGCCACTCCCCTGCACATACGGATATAAAAGGAGCTGGTATGCAACCACTCATTCAGATTTTCTCTTCGGAGCCAAACGGTCATGCTCACTGAGCTGAATTCTACTGTTCATTCACCTCTGCTGGATCTGACGGCGCATTTCAGCGGCTTCTCCCTCCTCTGCACTGGTGCACTGCAGAGAACGCCCCTGGGTGCTTCGGCAGAAAAAAGAGAGTAGCTTTTTCCTCTAAAAGAGTATATTTCTCTAAAAGAGCGGCACACACGGAACGTCTTTTTAAAGACGCGTCTTTTTAAAGATGCCTTTCTGATTGTGTGTTATTCCTGGTTGCGGTTGTTATCTCTCAACTTCGGATGGTCATGATCGTCAAGGTCTTTCGAGTCTGGGCGCGACCCACACGGAGGCAGCGTTTGTGGATGGTTCATGTTCTCACTGCGAGAACATGACCATGGCAACTTTGCGGTCGCAGCTTGCTTTCGTAAGACCCCAGCGGCTCCCCGCCTCGGTCCTTCTACCTACGGGTATGAGGCCAGCGCAGCTAGCACTGGGGGCAATTTGGGGACCCCAATGGGATCGCCTCCGCCAGGTATCCCCCCGCGGGCCTCCCATTCCCCAGCATGCTTGTCTGCCCCAGTCGGGCTTCCGGATGAGTCCGCCAGCTCGTCTCACGGCGAGTCTGGCCTCTTGTTCGGAGCCCGCAAAGATGATGAGCTCTCGAACGCAGCATCGGAGAGCGGGCTTGTCCAGTCGGACGCAGAAGCCTCAGCTGGGCTCCCCCCCTCGGGGATGATTGCCCAGTCACAGGCTGATGCAGAAATGACGGACATGCTTTCCCGGGCGGCCGTGAGCGTCGGGTTAGAGTGGAACCCTCCACTCTCCCCTGAACCCTCACGGCTTGATGATTGGTTCCTGGGCTCGCGGCGCCGCTCAAAGCAGCCACGCCCCGCTCCAGTGCCTTTCTTCCCGGAAGTGCACGAGGAGCTGACGAAATCGTGGGAGGCACCTTTTACTGCCTGGCCACGATTCCGCAGTTCCCCTGCCCTCACTACCCTCAATGGCGGGGCGGCCAGGGGCTATATGGTGATTCCCCCGGTGGATAAGGTGCTCGTGGTGCACCTATGTCCGCAGAGTGCCACCACCTGGTGTGGACGCCCTAAGCTCCCGTCCAAGCCCTGTAGGCTCACGTCATCCCTGACGGCTAAAGCCTACAGTGCTGCTGGACAAGCCGCCTCTGCCCTGCACACCATGGCTCTCCTGCAGGTCCACCAAGCCAAGGCATTGAAAGAACTGCACGAGGGTAGTTCCGCCCCAGATTTGATGCAGGAACTGCGCTCGGCGACCGACCTTGCTCTCCGAGCGACGAAGGTCACAGCGCGTCTCTCGGGCGGACGATGGCCACATTAGTGGCACATTAAACCTTTGGCTCAACCTGGTTGAGATGGGTGAGGCCGACAAGACACGGTTTCTTGCTGTCCCAATTTCCTAGGCTGGCCTATTCGGCGACAACGTTGAGGACTTTGCCCAGCAGTTCTCAGCGGTGAAGCAGCAGACGGAGGCTATCCGGCACATTCTGCCCCGGCGCGGCTCAAGATCCAGCACCCCATCTGCTCGTCGCCAAGGGCATCCCCCTGCGGTGACAGCACCGGCTCAGCCGCAGCCCACCCCTTTGGCCCGGCCCCGGCGTGGAGCCCACCGCAGGAAGCAGACGCCGCCCGTCTCACAGTCGACTGCTAAGAACCCATGGAGGTCGTCAAAGTGCCCCTGAGACAGGCGACCCAGGGATGAAAAAACCCACTCACCTGGAGCTGGTAAGAAGACCACTCCATCCCCCAGTGGAGGGCCTGGTGGAAAATCTTTTGTTGCCTTTTTCTTTAATTTCACCGCATGCCCAAGTGGCTGCGGTACCCAACAGTTCAGCAAAAGAGCGGTTTTCTTCCTCCCTGGGTCACACACCCGTTGTGCATGGTCGTCATCACGACTACCGTCCACGGGTTTTTCCTTGCAGGATTGGCGCTCCAGTGGTGGCCTTCCTGCCCCTGAGTGCCCAGCTGTGGCACACAGCCGCCCCCAATGTGGCAGTCTCCACGGGTTACGAGGACAGGCCTCTTCCTCCCCAGTTCCAGGCTGTTCCGAGTGTGGTCACAAGGAGCCAGGTAAGTGCTTCGATGTCCCTAGACTCAGCGCAGCCACAATGTGGTGTGGCACCTTGAGCTCCGCCCCGCCACTAGGCCCCACCTGCCGGTACATCCGACGACATTGTCCCCTTGGTCCCCCTTGTGTGGAAATTGGATGCATGGCTTGCGCTTTCCAATCCGTCGCGATGGCTGATCCAGACCGTCCGACTCGGCTACGCGATTCAGTTCACCAGGCGCCCGCCCAGGTTCAGCGGAATCCACTTCACCTTGGTCAAGGATGAAAATGCTGCTGCCTTGCACATGGAGATCTCTACCCTCCTACGGAAGGGCACGATAGGCCCTGTCCCTCCGGCCGAGATGAAGAAGGGGTTTTACAGCCCCTACTTCATCGTACCGAAAAAGGTGGTGGGTTGCGGCCAATCTTGGACCTGCGAGTACTGAACCGGGCCTTACACAGACTCCCGTCCAAGATGCTGATGCAAAAACGCATTCTGGCAAGTGTCCGGCATCAAGATTGGTTTGCGGCGGTAGACCTGAAGGATGTGTACTTCCACGTCTCGATCCTTCCTCGACACAGACCATTCCTGCAGTTTGCATTCGAGGGTCAGGCGTATCAGTACAAAGTCTACCCTTTTGGCCTGTCCCTGTCTCCTCACGTCTTCACGAAGGTTGCAGAGGCAGCCCTTGCCCCGTTAAGGAAGGTGGGCATTCGCAATGCATATATCCAGACCGCGCCTCGTTCCCACATGGGACCTCTCTGTAGTTCTTCAGGGTCTACAGAGAGCCCCCTTTGTGCCTTTGCAGTCAGCCGAGCTTAAGGCACTCTCCTTGAAGACTGCCCTCCTGACTGTGCTCACTTCCATCAAGAGGGTAGGAGACCTGCAAGCATTCTCTGTCAGCAAAACGTGCCTGGAGTTCGGTCCGGGCTACTCTCACTTGATCCTGAGACCCCGACCAGGCTATGTGCCCAGGTTCCCACGACCCCTTTTAGGGACCAGGTGGTGAAACTGCAAGCGCTGCCCCAGGAGGAGTCAGACCCAGCCCTGTCATTGCGGTGTCCAGTGCGCGCTTTACGCATCTATTTGGATCGCACGCAGAGCTTTAGGATCTCTGAGCAGCTCTTTGTCTGCTTTGGTGCACAGCGGAAAGGAAGCGCTGTCTCCAAGCAGAGGATCGCCCACTGGCTCATTGATGCCATAACTATGGCATATCACGCCCAGGACATGCCGCCCCCGGTAGGGCTACGAGCCCATTCTACCAGGGGTGTAGCGGCCTCCTGGGCCCTGGCCAGGGGTGCCTCTCTAACAGACATTTGCAGAGCAGCAGGTTTGGCAACACCCAACACCTTTGCAAGGTTCTACAACCTCCGGGTGGTACCGGTTTTGTCCCAGGTAGTGGCACGCAATACAAGTGGATAAGCCCGGGATAGCCGGCCGGGTGTATCGCTTGCACATAGCACCTTCCACCTCCCTTTGAGCTGAAGACGTGCGCCATTAATTCCCAGTAGTGTTCACAAACTTTGTTCTCTGGTTGACTTCCTCCGAGCCCTGTGGCAGTCGGGTGTTCGGAGAGACTCGCTGCCGGCCCAGTACATGTGCAAACTAAGAGTCCTGTTCTGGGGTAAGTGCTCCGCATGTGACGGTTCCCTGTAAGGCTAACCCCATGCGATATATATCTTCCGCTAATTCATTTCCCTGTTGGCAAACTGCATCTTCCTTGGGCAGAGCCCCTCTGCCCCAGTCTCCATGTTTGTAGTAACTCCTCCCCCGTTGGGTAGGATCTACCTTGAAGACTCTCCACATGATCGGAAAGACCATGTGATGTATTCTTCCACTTAAATACCCCCCCCCCTTTGGGCGAAGTGTGGTCTCCGCGGTGTCTTCCCCTTGGGAGGGACACCCCCCGACAAGACCTCGTGGCTCAGTCGGATAATCCCCCTTTATTAGGGAGTGGAAAAAGAGAAGGGGAAAAGAAGCCACGACTGGGTTAGCCTGTCTCTAACTTTTGGGTTGTTGACTTGTCCCCAAAGGGCCGTTCGACACTCATAACTATGTTGGGGGAGGTTACGCATCAACCTGGTGTGCTGGCTACGAGGCACACAGTGGTCTGCCCACCACACACTGCCAGTTCACGTAAAACAGTTCAGCCAGTTGTGGCATTTCGTATAGGGACCCCTAGTGTCACTACATCGACACAACGTCGAGTGAGTGACAGATAGGGAATGTCATGGTTACTTGTGTAACCTCCGTTCCCTGTTGGAGGGCACGAGACGTTTTGTCCCTCCTGCCACAACGCTGAACTACCCGCTGAAATGGCCGGACCTTGTCTCGGCTCCTCAGCATAAAACCTGAATGAGTGGTTGCATACCAGCTCCTTTTATACGCATATGTCCGGGGGAGTGGCATGCAAATACCAATCACCAATTTTCATTGGCTTTTTATCAAAGACCAGAGGTGTCTTGGGCTCCCAAGAGTGACCCCTAGTGTCACTACATCGACACAACGTCTCGTTCCCTCCATCAGGGAACGGAGGTTACACAAGTAATCGTGACGATTCCCTTGCTTCCATTGAAGCACAAAAATTGAAACATTCTCAGATCATGCTGAAATAATATAGATTGCATAAACTTGTTGAGTGCATGCTGTCACCCTTAAACTCTGGGGCATTTTTGG
This sequence comes from Myxocyprinus asiaticus, assembly GCF_019703515.2. Taxonomy (NCBI): domain Eukaryota; kingdom Metazoa; phylum Chordata; class Actinopteri; order Cypriniformes; family Catostomidae; genus Myxocyprinus; species Myxocyprinus asiaticus. Next base: position 24,196,515 of record NC_059377.1, read on the forward strand.
ACTTCTACCTGCAAATTTTCACATTTAAAATTTAAAAGCTCACTATTCATACATACTGTGGACTAACTGCAAAAAACTGGTGTCATTTTTTTTTAAAAACCCCCCAAATAAAAAAAGACTCCAATTATTCATAAATAATATAGTATATGTTTACAATCTTATGATGATGAGAAAGTTTTAAAAAATCTAACTTTGTAAGCATGTAATTCTGGTTCTGTTTACTCTATCTCCCTTTAAAAAGTTTTATATCATTCCACTAGATGGCAGCGTACTAGGAAAACAAATTTTTCCTCTATCACCTTATATCACAATATGCCGATCTCATATGTAGGTGGCGCTCTGATGCATTTTAGTCCTCGCAGATGTGTTCGTCCATAGACATTCAGTTTAATATTCAGTTCATGCACCACCCCCATTGTTTTATCAAATATCTTGGCCTCTGAGTGAACTATATAAACTCAATCTACATGTCATTAGAAAGCTGGTTTTCCCCTTTGCGATGTTATATAACAATTTATCACCAATAGTTGACATATTTTGCCAATGATTTGTTAAGCATGCTTGTCCTGCTGGACTGCATATTTTGTTCTGGACATCTAAGATATAACACTGGATTATTCACATAAGCAAGCTCACAGACATTTATTTATATTTGCTTTTACCTCAGGCAGTGTTCTAAAGTTTTTGGCTGTTTGGGGCTTACAGCAGCAGTGGTCGTCGCATAGAAGAGATGTTTGTATTTATGTATCACAGAAATCATATTTTACTTTGTGATTCTTTTGAAAATGTCTTTCGAACTGTGGTGTTAGCGCAAAAAATACCATACAGTCACATTCCTGAGAATGAGAGCTTTCATTTGATATATGATTTGTCCACTTAATTGCAATGTGAAAGACTTTTATATTCATATTAATATTTCTACCACATTACCTCTAGATGTTTTCAGTCCTCATTTGTTATTTTATATAAAATAAATCCAAATTCATGCTGTTGGATGGAAAGTTCTTAAATGATACCACATGACTTATGTATACCCAAGGACTTTAACATTTTAAGTGTAATGTATTTCAACGTTTTAATCAGTGGTCTCAGACTTTTGGACTCCATTGAATGTATAAAACCATGTTTTGCTTAAAATTACATTTTTAAAAAATGTAGCTAATGTGTCTCAACTTTTTTTTTTCATTGTACAGCAAATTTGTTTGTATTCCATAGACTTTTCTTACATTTGTTGTGCACGCTTTGTTTTCGCTTGCAAAAGGAACATTCGCAATCACTAAATTACTTGCAACATGTTATAAGCATTAAAAACACCTCTGAAAACTCACCTAAATGACACTGATCTGTATCGTTTCTTTTATCTCCGTTCCTCTTCACAAATATCACATCAGAATAAACAACGTCGTCAGACATTTTTATAAGCCTTTGATTCAAAAGAGATACTTCTTAAAATGCATGTGAGGCTGGAAAAAATATATGCATTGTCATTTTTTCTTTCGGCGAATTATGAGAAGTTAGTGAAAGCAGGAACTTGATAAACCTTTTTCACACTCCAGGTTTTGGAAGTAAAAGTTTGCAGGGTAAACTTCGACAGTGGTGAATGGGATATCACAGCAAATATTATTTTCACTTACCCATTTGTTCCAAGACCAAAAGAAAAAAAATCCACCATTACATTTGAATGACTTACCAGAAGAGGAAAAAATAGAGAGCGGTGGATTAGGCAAGTCGGATGTGAGAAGATGCCATATTTACTGTCACTCTCTCAGCAGCTGCAATAGAAACCCCAAAGCAGCTGTGGTAATGCATTTTTTAAAACTAATTCCAGGGTAGTATAACAATAAGCATAATGTTATAAACTTACACTCAATATTTAAAAAATGTATAGTATAAAAAAATGCGAGATTTACACTGATAAATAAGGCAGAAACGCGTCATCACAGTCTGTGAAAAAGGTATATTGTTCAAGGAACTGGATGAAGCTTGATTCTCGATTTCTATCAAGAACCTGATCTTAGCATCTCGACACTGTATTGACCTGTTTCATGTCACTGTATGATCACGCCGCCATGTTTGTGACCAAAATTCTATATTTCTTCATGGTGCTTGCGCTGTGGGATGCGGCAAAAGCTGGCGATTTTTTTTTCTATTAATAAATCATGAAAAGGTGATACTGGTGTTTACTTACCAGAGCCAAAATGTAATTCAATAAAGTTTTATATTTTAAGTGACACGGCTTAATTTAGCTAAAGTCAAGCAGCGACGAAGGGCAGGGATAAAAACACTTGTGGGTCTTTTGCTCATTTATTGAGACATGTCAGTTATCGGTACACGTGTCTATTATATTTATAACATCATCGATTCGGATACAATAACTGGAAATGCACATCGGATGATATTATCCATAACGGCCGGACTGTATAAAAGGTATGTATGTCATGTAACACATTGTAATAAATAAATAAAAAAAAAGCACTTTAATGTGATATATAGTACATATTTAATGTGTATTTAAATATGTCAGTCAATAAACAACACACCATAAGATCATGAAGCACAGACTTTATTCACACCACCAGACTACAATGTAAACATACTATTCATATTCACTAATAGTCTATGCCTCTGTTGCTTTCTGTGTATTCTTCATGAGTTAAAAGCAGCTCTTGCATTAATACAGCCGGGATCATCACAGATGTTTATAATATTCTGACCAAATCAGAGCAGAAAATAACACAAACTTTTGGAACTTCTGAATGAGAGATGTTTATGATGATGCACCGGTTGGCGTGTGTCCTCGCCGGTGTTACAATAATCTAGGGGTGTAAATCGGACGTTTCATCAGATCTTATATCGATTCTCTTGGCCTGCGATCCGATATTTGCCGATACTTCAAAGTCTGCCGCGATACGATTTTGATTTGATTCGATTCAGGGCCCTGCGATCGATATTCCGATATTATGTGCCTATTTTACACAGTCAGTTACTTATTATTATTACTATTATTTATTTATTTATTTATGTATTGCCCTCAAATGCAACCAAAATATAATTTGAATATTTTATTGAGCTCTCTGAAAAGAGCAAATTTAATATCCACATTGGGACATCCACAACAAAATAAGGTACTTCAGATGTTGAAAAAAATTATACAGATAATAATATAAAAAATAACATCACACACAAGAGATCAATCGTTTGATTACAGCTTATTTTTCAGTTTAATCCAATTCAAAGTACTTACATACCCTTGACTTGTTTCCAAATATCCGTGCTATCCGCGGTTTTCTTGGCTACAACTTCCAGTTGTAATGAAAAATTCTGTCACAGTTAACTGGGATAAATGTTAGTAAGAGTGTTAATGTGTAGATGTGTAAAGTCTTATAAATGATGCTAGTGCTGGGCAGCAGGTGATTTCTCTTTCCCTCATTAGTGCTGTTCAGAATGTCGGCGTTGTCAAGACGTTCCCTTACGACTCAGTACACTCAACACTGCGTAGCAATGCATATGGGGAATACCTTCTTATATGACCTAGTTGAAACCTCTCTACAATAACGTCAATATACCAATATTGGCTCTGTCTGTATTGTTTGAAACTGTCCACTATAAAAACAGGTGCACAAACACCATTTCCTCAGAATTTCTTCCTTCAAGACAGCGATCATCTCTTGTCTAGAAGCCCTCTACCTTCGCCGTCAATATACACAAGTCAGCAGGCAGAATCTTTGCGGGAAGACTTTCCGCTCCCCTGCAGTGCTCCGGCGAACATCACAATGCCTCGCCAATTGATGCTTCGCTGGTGAACGGGCCTCAGCATCCTGATTCCCCGCAGCGCTTCGGCATCCTTACAAAGCAATTGTATATTGTATATTGTGTGATATAAATATAAATATGTATTAATTTGTATATTTACTGTATATATCTAAAAGAGTCACTTACGTGTTCGCGTCTATTTAAAGATGTCGTTCCGTAAGTGTTCCTTGTGTGAGAGGCACATCCCGCTGTCAGATCAGCATGAGAGCTGCGTTTACTGTCTGGGCCACGCCCACGCAGAGACAGCTCTCATGGAGACAGACTGTCCTCACTGTGAGGGCATGAGTCTCAAGACGAATCACCCCCGTTCTGAGTGACGATTCAGCCTCATGCCCCCTCCCACCCACCTCTTCTGTGATACTGAGGATTCACATGAGGAAGCACGGTGGGGCCACGAGCCCCTCAGTCTCTCCGAAGCACATGTTTTCAGATACGCTTTGTGCGAGATGAGCTCCGACCTTCTGAAAGAGCGGGCGGCCTCGTCTCGTTCAGCAGTTCTGATGCTGGGGATAATAATGACGATGTCATGTCTCACGCTGCAGCAGTCGAGTGGTCATTGGATGATGCTGCCGCCCCTCCCCCCCAGCATGGGAGAGGAACGTACATGCGTCACTGACAGGGAGATGCTCCACGTCCTTACAAGGGCAGTCGAAGAGCTTCACCTTGAGTGGTCTCCCCAAGAGGAACCTGAACATACTCGCCTCGATGAATGGTTGCTGCAGTCCGGACGCCGTCAAATGGCAGCGTCTCGCAAATCTGCCCCATTCTTCGCAGTGACGCCATCCTCTTAAATGTGGATCACGGGGAAGAAAACGGTTATGCCCATTTACCCCCTGTGGAGGAGGCGGTAGCGGCACACCTCTGCCCAGTGAGTAACAGGGCATGGAAATCACGCCCCATACATCCTTCCAAACCAGTGTCTCCAGCCGGCCTCTTTGGCGGCTCTGTGAATAAGTTTGCTGAGCGTTATGTCGCGACTCAGCAGCAGTCACAGGCTATGAGACACTTAATGCCCAAACGGAGTATATCGCAGCCGGTTCGCCCTTGCTCTGTTTCGAGCCAGCACCCAACAAAAAGCCCCATACCTACTGCCTCACCGGCACCTGCGTATCAACACATGCAGCAAAAGCGCTCCTGATGGGCACAACCCTTTGAAGCGGAAAGCAGAGTCTGCGGTTCCCTCTGGGTCTGCTCCAAAAATGCTTGATTGGAGACACTAAACACTGTTCCCCATCTCTCCACTACTGGTTGTCAGGAAAGGAATATTGCTGTTCACAATATTGTTCAAAATGTTGTTTCTGTGTCTTGCACTCAAATAAATGCAATAAAAAATGCAATAAGTGCAAAAAAGAATACAGCACTCATTGCAAATGCATGAGATGCTCACACATTCTCAAGAAAGAGCCCTTTTCCTCTTCAAAGCACACACATTATGCGCAACCGCTTCCCTATAGTGAGCTTCGCATCATATCAACAGTGAGCAAACCAAATTGCCCTCTGTCCCATTACACGGACGCGTGGCGAGCCCTAATGGGTATATCAGAATGTGTGCAAAAAACAATTGAACATGGTTATATGATCCAATTTGCATACCAGCCACCCCATTTCACCGGTGTTCTGTCTTCCATGGTTTCACCCGAAGATGTGCCAGTGTTACGAGCCGAAATAAATAATCTCATCGTGAAAAACGCACTAGAGATTGTGCCAAATTGTCAAGCATAAAAAGGGTTTACAGTCATTATTTTCTTGTTCCAAAGAAAGATGGCAGACTTCTGCCAATCCTGGATCTGAGACTTTTCAATCGCGCACTCATAAAGCAGCCATTCAAAATTATTACTCAGAAACGTAATTGCATGTACGCCCACACGATTGGTTTGCATCGATAGATCTGAAGGATGCGTACTTTCATATCCAAATTGTACGACATCACATTTGAGATTCGCGTTCGAGGGAACAGCGTATCAATTCAAAGTCCTGCTCTTCGGACTGTCTCTGGCTCCTCACACATTCACGAAGTGCATCAATGTGGTTCTCGCCCCTCTGAGACTGAGCGGCGTATGTATCTTGAACTACCTCAACGATTGACTGTTACTGGTACAATCAGAGGCTTTGTTATGCCAGCACAGCCAGAGACTTTCTGCTTCAGCATCTAAACAGCTTGGGCTTTAATGTGAACTGGGAAAAGAGCATGCTCTCCCCCAACCAACAAATCTCCTTTTTGGGAGTCCGCCTCGACTCCACGAGCGGGCACGCGTACCTCACCAGCGAGCGTGTTCAGGCCATTCTACAGTGTCTGTCTCAGTTCAAACTGGGGAGAACACTACCACTGAAGCTGTTAACAGAAAGCATTGGGATTTATGGCGGCAACATATGTCCCAGACCACCTGAATTACGGCATGGACCTATTGTCATGCCAAGGGGTGATAACGGGTGAATGGAGACTTCATCCTCAAACTTTACTGAGGATTTGGGAAATATTCGGTAAAGCAGAATTCAATCTATTTGCCTCAGTGGAGAATGCCCACTGTCCCCTCTGGTACTCGAAGTCCCAAACCCCGCTGGGAGCGGATGCAATGGCACACAAATGGCCGGCGAAACGCAAATATGCGTTTTCCCCTGTATGCCTGATTCACTCTGTCATATGCAAAGTCAGAGAGGACAAGGAAACGGTTCTGTTAGTAGCGCCGAAATTGCCCAACCAGCCATGGTTTCCAGAAATGATGGAGATGCTGTACAGCTCGCCATGGGAAATACTGCTAGGGATCTCCTCTCTCAAGCGCAAGGCACAATCTGGCATCCACAGCCTCAGCTGTGGAACCTGCATGTGTGGCCCCTGAACAGGGCACACTAGAAGTGCCAGAACTGATGCATTCAGTCATGAACACCATTTTACAGGCCAGAGCACCATCCACGAGATGCCTCTACATGCTAAAATGGAAGGTGTTCACTGATAAGTGTCTCTTACATGGGAAAGACCCAGCAAACTGCCCCATATATGAAATTCTAATATTTCTTCAAAAGCGATTAGACGCAGGACTCACCCCATCAACGCTCAAAGTGTATGTAGCAACTATTGCTGCGTATCATGCACATGAAGCCGGCACCTCTATAGGCAAGCATAATTTAATCAAAGTTCCAAAAGGGAGATGATTTGGGACTTAACTTTAGTACCAAAGCTCTCGCAGGGCCCCCCTTCGAGCCTTTGGACTCTGTTGATTTGCGCTTGCTCTCCATTAAGACAGCACTACTGCTGGCTCTGGCCGCAGTAAAACAGGTAGATGAACTGCATGCACTATCAGTTGACAATTCATGTCTGAAATTTGGCCCCAGACTTTCAAGAGCCACTGTCAAACCCAGGAAAGGCTATGTGCCTAAGATCCTAACCACGCCCTTCAAAGCGCAGGTGGTTCACCTTCAGGCCTTCTTCCCTCCTCCATTTAATTTGGATGAGGAACACTCATTGAATTTGTTATACCCTGTGCAGGAACTGCAAACGTTGAGCGTACTTGCCAGTTCAGACTGTCTGATTAGCTCTTTATATGCTATAGAGGACGCACAAAAGAAATTTCCATCTCCAAGCAAAGGCTCTCTCACTGCATTGTCGATGCTTTTGCCCTGGCTTATGAGTCGCAGTGTAAGACTTGCCCAATTGGTGTTAAAGCACACTCAACTAGAGGCATGGCCTCCTAATAGGCCTGGATGAATGGTGTGTCCTTACAAGACATGCTTTGCAGCAGGATGGTCCTCTCAAAACTGTTTAGAGGACTTGCAATTCATTGGCCAAATATATATACTTTTGCCCCTCCCTTCAAGTATGGGCTCCCCATCATTTACACAACTGCCTGCATGCAGGCCGTTATAATTTACTATAAAGTCACAAGCACTTTCGTTATAAATAAACTCCCTTCCCAACTGGGTTCATAAGGAGTTCATTCATACTATATGACTATAGTTCATACAGTGCATCCGGAAAGTATTCACAGCGCTTCACTTTTTCCACATTTTGTTATGTTACAGCCTTATTCCAAAATGGATTAAATTCATTATTTTCCTCAAAATTCTACAAACAATACCCCATAATGACAATGTGAAAGAAGTTTGTTTGAAATCTTTGCAAATTTATTAAAAATAAAAAACGGAAAAAAAAATCAAATGTACATAAGTATTCACAGCCTTTGCCATGACACTCAAAATTGAGCTCAGGTGCATCCTGTTTCCACTGATCGTCCTTAAGATGTTTCTACAACTTGATTGGAGTCTACCTGTGGTAAATTCAGTTGATTGGACATGATTTGGAAAGGCACACACCTGTCTATATAAGGTCCCACAGTTAACAGTGCCTGTCAGAGCACAAACCAAGCCATGAAGTCCAAGGAATTGTCTGTGGACCTCTGAGACAAGATTGTATCGAGGCACAGATCTGGGGAAGGGAAGAGTTCTGCAGCATTGAAGGTCCCAATGAGCACAGTGGCCTCCATCATCCGTAAATGAAAAAAGTTTGGAACCACCAGGACTCTTCCTAGAGCTGGCCGCCTGGCCAAACTGAGTGATCAGGGGAGAAGGGCCTTAGTCAGGGAGGTGACCAAGAACCCGATGGTCACTCTGACAGAGCTCCAGCATTTCTCTGTGGAGAAAGGAGAACCTTCCAGAAGAACAACCATCTCTGCAGCACTCCACCAATCAGGCCTGTATGGTAGAGTGGCCAGACGGAAGCCACTGTTCAGTAAAAGGCACATGACAGCCCACCTGGAGTTTGCCAAAAGGCACCTGAAGGACTCTCAGACCATGAGAAACAAAATTCTCTGGTCTGATGAAAAAAAGATTGAACTCTTTGGCCTGAATGGCAAGTGTCATGTCTGGAGGAAACCAGGCACCGCTCATCTGGCCAATACCATCCCTACAGTGAAGCATGGTGTTGGCAGCATCATGCTGTGGGGATGTTTTTCAGCGGCAGGAACTGGGAGACTAGTCAGGATCGAGGGAAAGATGAATGCAGCAATGTATAGAGACATCCTTGATGAAAACCTGCTCCAGAGCACTCTGGACCTCAGACTGGGGCGAAGGTTCATCTTCCAACAGGACAACGACCCTAAGCACACAGCCAAGATAACAAAGGAGTGGCTACGGGACAACTCTGTGATGTCCTTGAGTGACCCAGCCAGAGCCCAGACTTGAACCCGATTGAACATCTCTGGAGAGATCTGAAAATGGCTGTGCACCGACGCTCCCCATCCAACCTGATGGAGCTTGAGAGGTCCTGCAAAGAAGAATGGGAGAAACTGCCCAAAAATAGGTATGCCAAGCTTGTAGCATCATACTCAAAAAGACTTGAGGCTGTAATTGGTGCCAAAGGTGCTTCAACAAAGTACTGAGCAAAGGCTGTGAATACTTATGTACATGTGATGTTTTTTTGTTTTTTATTTTTCATAAATTTGCAAAGATTTCAAACAAACTTCTTTCATATTGTCATTATGGAGTATTGTTTGAAGAATTTTGAGGAAAATAATGAATTTAATAAATTTTGGCCGTAACATAACAAAATGTAGAAAAAGTGAAGCGTTGTGAATACTTTCCGGATGCACTGTATATTATTATGAGTGCTCCCCTCCTGGTAAACACGAGGATCACTCACTGCCGTCCCACGAGACTACGGCATCATGTTTCCTCTCTGGGAAGTTATGTTGTGTAGTGCGGCGTGATGGGATTCTGTTCCTGATATGCGTTGCTGCGCAATGTCAAGTGTACTTAGTCGTAAGGGAATGTCTCGGTTACCTATGTAACCTTGGTTCCCTGAGACGAAGGGAACAAGACATTGTGAATGCTAGCCACACTACAAAACTCAGAGTTCTTGAGGTACAAGTGATGCACTCCTTGTTCTTTGTCAGAAATTCTGAGGAAATGGTGTTTGTGCACCTGTTTTTATAGCAGACAGTTTCGCACCAAAACAGGTGGGCTCAAACACCATAGCCAATATTAGAATATTGGCATTATTGTAGAGAGGTTTCAACTAGGTCGTATAAGAAGGTATTCCCCATAAGCGTTGCTACGCAGTGTCTCATTCCCTTCGTCTCAGGGAACCGAGGTTACGTACCTAACCAAGATGTTTCACATGATGGTTGAACTGCTCCATGGTACTTTTAAATAGCAAATTCTCATGTAAAATTCGAATGGGTCGCATGCGCAACGATATCGATGGAAGCCAGAATGCGCATGTGAGCCGCTCTGCATTTGTCACAAGAGCTCACATTTTAAGGAGCACCCGGTACGTGCACGCACTGATCCTGTCACTGGAGCTTGCGTTTCGTGGGAAGCCCAGTTGATGCACGCATACAGATAGCAGAGTGCAATTTGGCTTCACAGATCCTGCGTACATCGTATTTAGCGCTCATAAAGTGAAATTAATGTAATAAGGTTGCTTCATCTGACGGAAATGCATACGGACGTGGCTGACATTAGAGTATTAAAATAACAGTGCATCTTAATCAAAAGCATAAAAAATGTCTATATTGATATTTACGCGTTGTATCGATAACATTGGATCGTTGGTTATTGGATCGATGCATCGATTCAGATCGATGGATCGTTACACCCCTAATATATTCAGTTCCTGAGATATTTGGTCCCAGTGGGCGGAGCATACATGAATATTCATAAATTATCCTGACATGCATGTTGCAGTGAAACTTCAAATGTTATCACACCACTGTCATGACTCAAGTTCAACATGTCTAAAGGATTATTTTCAAAAGGTATTTAAGTTTCAGCGTTGAACGAAGTATGTAATAACTAGAATATTCAGATTTTTGTAACAGTTTGCTGTTTATAAATGCAATATGTGTTTTGATTAGTTTTGTGTTCCTGAATACAGCATTTACTGAAGTAGGTATTAGGCAAAATTAGAGTACAACAGAGCAAATTTTAGCAAATACAAATACAGTAGTCTACAGTTATCGTGCGTTGTTTTTCTTTCATATCTTTAATTTCGTATTTCTATTAGTTGTTATCATTAACAACAACGACTCAAATAAACCTGCATAAGTATCTGTGATTTAATAAAATTTTCATAACCTACCTTGGTGTGATTATTCAGTGTCACTTTTTATTTCTTGCTCATTTTGTAAATGGGCTATGACTATAGGACCAGAGGCATAGAATTTAGTAGGGACGCTAGGGACATGTCCCTGCCAATATCCAGCAACTACTGAATTGTCCCTAGCAATAAATCTGATCAAACAATTAAAATATATAACCACTGTTGTCCGTCGGTGTCTTGTGGTTTTTATTTATTTATTTTATTTAACCTTTATTTAACCAGGAAAAGTCTCATTGAGATTAAGGATCTCTTTTACAAGAGCATCCTGGCCCAGAGAGGCAGCGTCAGAATTTGTGGTACACAAACGGGTAACAGATCTCGTTCTCTACTACGAGTAAATATTTTCACAGTTGCTAATGTTTAGAGTCAACAATAATGGTAATAATACTTAACTAAGCCATAAATGTTTTCCCTCACTGTTCATATGGCATGCATCATTGTGTTATTCTACCAAGTCAGGTGACAGAAGCAGTCCTGCCAGGTAGCTCAGACAGAGCAGGAAGAGAGGCTGTGTCTCGTTTGGAAGGCTGCGTCCTCTGGAGGTCGCATTTGTTGGCCGCATACGTCATCGAGGCTGTCTCCTTTCAGAAAAGCGAGTAGGACACTTCGAATGCAGCCTTCTTCCACGGGAATTCGGAGGATGCAAGAGGTGTATCCTTAGTGGGCACTCACAACCCAGAATTCTTTGCTTCAACGGAAATGTATAAAAAATACAAAATAAAATGACGGCAATTTGCCCTTAAATATGATGTTCAAAAACAAGTAATGTTAATTCCCAAGTTGAAGTACCTCAGTAGATGGGTGCAGAGTATATAATATGTATAATTATATTAATATATAATTAAAATAAAGTATTAGACTAAAAGTACACCTGTAAAATCTCTCTACATCATTATAACTCTCCTAAACTTTACCTCATACATTCTCTTCTAGAGGGACTTTGTTACCTTCTCACTCAAAGCGCTCGTGCTTGTTAAAGAGTGGCATGCTGTCATAGCAACCATGTTAGGTTCTGTTTCCGTTTGTCCTACGAAGGCTGACTTGTTTAAACGAGATATGTTTAAAGGAGGACACTCGGTATACTGTAGCCTTCAAAGGACGCGTCTTACCTAGCATGAAGCCTTCCAAACGAGACAGTCACAGGTGAGGTCGAACAATGACGTGGTGATATGTTAATAGTGAGATTCAGTATTGTGACAAATGTTAGGCTGATGATGTACTGTATGGTTCATCAATGTGTGTTTGAAATGAGAGCTTTGAGTAGGCACATGTTGTTGTCTCATTGTTCATATGGCATGCATCAAGGTGTTATTTTATCAGGTGACAGAAGCAGTCCTGCCAGGTAGCTCAGACAGAGCAGGAAGAGAGGCAGGGACAAAGGTGAGGCCTAGGCTTGTAACAGCGTGATTATAAGAATAAATGTAGATATTTGTTTGTTCAGAGTCTGAACAATATTGCTGTTTGCCATGTCCACCAGGACAGACTGGACAATATTGATGTGAAACAAATATACCAACAGTTCATTTTTGTTAAAGGTATGTTTTTGGCTTCTTCAAATAGCAAGGAACAAGACAGTGGACACTGAGCTGTGTGTATTAAGGGTGTGGATATAATTAATGCTATTTTTTAATTTTAGGTGTAAATACATATTTACGGATCACTGGTTTCAAAAGGTAGGAGTAATTAAAATGTGTCATTCAAAGTTCCATTCAGCTGACAAATTTGAGTAAAGAATTTCTTGTGTTCGGTGATTACGGTACTTGATTATTGGTTACGTGGACTACAATACCAGGTTATGCCTGTAAGTGGAACTGGACACTCTCCATAAATTATGTATATGTACTCTGGTGCTGATGTATGAGAGATGTTGATGATTGCACTATGGACAGACTAAAGTTAAAGTTAAGTCTCTGTTAAACTGCCTCCTTGAAGTCATTAGTTACCTTTAACTTATAACATTGGGGACTACTTTTAGGTCCCCACCAATGTCAAAATCAAACCTACGCCCTTGTATAGGACTAATAGTTTAGTACCACATGTGAACATGAAATAGACCCTAAGTGACCCACATGAATTGCTATCAGGTTGTTAACTGTGATAAAGGCAGAAACTTGTTTCTTGTTTCCAGTAGACATATTTAAACATACTATGTAAAGCAAATTTGTCATAAAGTGTTAAGACTCACTGAAATTATAACTAAATCATTTTTAAAGCAACCACTTTGTTGGGACCTGGTCCAAATAAAGAATAAAGATGCTTGCCCGTAGATCTGCTATTAGCCAGGTGGTTAGAGGTACCAGATCTAGCATTTGCCATTCAGGCTGACACATTCAGCATTTGTCCTTTCAGTATAAGGCCATTTTCCCCTATAAATCCAATGTGGGAGAATAGCCAGCTCTAGAAAGTGTCTAAACATGACTTTTTTTTTTTAGCTTATTTTTTTTTAGCTTTTTTTGTATGTGGTATGCTGCACCATGCAGCTGAAGTCCAAGAAAGGAATCATTCCCAGTACACCTGTAGGATTTATTCATTTGTTTGTCATTATAGATCCATGTATATTATATTCAATTGTAATGTAAGTTCCTTAAGATGTTTAGGTCATTTTGTAAATACTTTACATGATTATTGAAAATAATATTACAATCGATCCGTGGAGGGCAATACAATTTATGTTTTAGGCCTACTATTTTTTATTTATTTATTTATTATTGAATGCTGATCATACCAAACTACCGTATGGTAGGCAGTATAACAGACACAATATATACAATAAATGTAAATGTATTTAAACTGCCAATTTAATTTGAAATTAATCTACATTTTCAATATATTTATAATTTAATAATTATTAATAAATGATTCAGTAAATTCGTTTATAATCTAGTAATATAATTTATTACAATATGATAATAATTTACTTAATCGTAAATTAATATATCAAATTAACTATCTTTTCGATTTGCAAACATTAACGATATAGACTTGTGTTTTGAATCTAGACTTGTATTTTGTAAATCTGAATGCTGGTCGCTGACTTCACACAACACAAATGGACAGTGCAGTAGCTAACCCGTCTGTTTGGGTTACACATAAAGTATATAAACACCATGAGCAACAAAATGTTGCTCAAACACGCTTAAAGTACAGAGAGGGAAGACGCCACAAAGCTGTTAAGGTCTGTTTATTAACTTTCTTTTTATATCTCGTTTGTGTGTGTGTGTGTGTGTGTGTGTGTGTGTGTGTGTGTGTGTGTGTGCGCGCGCCAGTACTCGACTATTTTAGCTTACTTTACTAGGCAGAAATCAATAGGATCCCAAAAAGTACTATCTAGGAAGTCAGCTTGAGTTTTTGAGACAGTCAAAAAAGTTAAAATAGTATTTACATGGCTGAATCTCTGATTCCAGGTTTATACAATCAACTTGGAGTCTCGGTTCCTGTTAGTGCAAGGAGTGCCTTCCATAGGAGTGATGACAGAGCTGGTGCAGCTCTTTGCTCTCTATGGAGTGATTGAGGAATACAGAGTACTTGATGAGTATCCAGCAGAGCAGTTCACTGAAGTCTACTTATTCAAATTCCAAAAGCTTACAAGTGCAAGGTAAGTGTAGACTATAAAGTGAGCTTGTGATAGCAAGTATTATCACCACTTGTGATTTTTCACTTATGTTTCCAAATGTAATTTTGCAGGGCAGCTAAACGACATACAGATGAAAAGAGCTTCTTTGGGGGACAGCTGCATATTTGCTATGCACCCGAGTATGAAACTGTGGAAGAGACGAGGCAGAAGTTACAGGATAGGAAGAGATTCGTTAACAGAGTGAGCCAAAAAGCATGTAAGGTTTGATATTTGAGGTTTGTAGAGGTTTTCTACTAATTTGTGATCCCATAAACAAATATTTCACCTAAAAATGAAAAATCATTAACACACTCTCATGTTGTATGACTTTCTGTCTTCCATCAAACACAAAAGTTGTTTTGTTTTTTTTCTTTTGGGGCTGTGAATCGGTAATAATAATAAAAAAGATATAACAGTTTTTCTATCATAAATGTATTGACTTTATACTTCTCAAAGAACTTGCAAGAAATTGGTTAGTCATCATTTATTTGAATTAATATGTACATGTTAAAATGTTCAGTTTTTTAAAAATAGATTTAATTAGACAAATTTTTACATGTATAAATCTATGATGCAAGGATATGTTTACATGCCATAAAATCAGTGGACATGCTGTAATGAAAGTTGGGATAAATATGCAGGCATTTTCGAGTGGACTTTTTTAATAATAGGATCAGATGGGCAGATTCACTTCATATCAAGCTTTATTGGCAAGATAAACATAAGTGTTCATTGCCAATGCATTATTAGACACTATACATACAGATACAAACCTGGCTTACTGCTTACAGGTGAAGTCTACATTCTCCATATCCACAATATATCCACTGTATTTCGCAAGATGGGCGGAATTTCCGTTTGGCTAGCGGAAGTGCGATTGGTTGGAGTTTTGTGTGTAGCTGGTCACTGCTTGCTTGCCATGTGGTTAGATTCTTGCTTTGTTTTTTTTGTGGATTTTTCCCCTTTTTCATCGCCCGCAAAGTGGGACACTTATTGTGGATACTGTAGTAAATCTCCTGTTTTCATTATGCCCAGGACATGCCTCACCCATAATAAACAATTGTGCACTGATCCACAGAATCAGTTTCCATCTTTTTTGATGTGGAGTCGAGTCCAGTTTGCCATCTGGAAATGTATATACTTCTATTTTAGCCACAGGAATTGGGGAAAAACATTAGTGAAGTTCCAGGAAGTGCAAAAACCGGATACTGCATTAATTGCAGTATTGTGTGTGTGTGTGTGTGTGTGTGTGTGTGTGTGTGTGTGTGTGTATATATATATATACACACACACACACACACACACACATACAGTTGAAGTCATACATTTACAAACACCTTAGCCAAATCCATTTAAACTCAGTTTTTCACAATTCCTGACATTTAATCATAGAAAACATTCCCTGTCTTAGGTCAGTTAGGATCACTATTTTAAGAAATTAAAATGTCAGAATAATAGTAGAGAGACTGATTTATTTCAGCTTTTATTTCTTTCATCACATTCCAGTGGATCAGAAGTTTACATACACTTTGATAGCATTTGATAGCTTTGCCTTTAAATTGTTTAACTTGGGTCAAACATTTTGAGTAGCCTTCCACAAGCTTCTCACAATAAGTTGCTGGAATTTTGGCCCATTCCTCCAGAC
Organism: Myxocyprinus asiaticus; assembly: GCF_019703515.2. NCBI lineage: Eukaryota > Metazoa > Chordata > Actinopteri > Cypriniformes > Catostomidae > Myxocyprinus > Myxocyprinus asiaticus. Next base: position 24,212,679 of record NC_059377.1, read on the forward strand.
AGAACCTGGTGTAACTGAGCCAGGTTTATAGGCCTCCTTGCTCGCACACTCTTCAAGTTCTGCCCACAAATTTTCTATCAGATTGAGGTCAGGGCTTTGTGATGGCCACTCCAATACCTTGACTTGGTTGTCCTTAAGCCATTTTGCCACAACTCTAGAGGTATGCTTGGGGTCATTGTTCATTTGGAAGACCCATTTGTGACCGAGCTTTAACTTCCTGGCTAATGTCTTGATTTTGCTTCAATATATCCACATAATTTTCCTTCCTCATGATGCCATCTATTTTGTGAAGTGCACCAGTCCCTCCTGCAGCAAAGCACTCCCACAACATGATGCTGCCACCCCCATGCTTCACGGTTGGGATGATGTTCTTCAGCTTGCAAGTCCCACCCTTTTTCCTCCAAACATAACGATGGTCATTATGGCCAAACGGTTCAATTTTTGTTTCATCAGACCAAAGGACATTTCTACAAAAAGTAAGATCTTTGCCCCATATGCACTTGCAAACTGTAGTCTGGCTTTTTTATGGCGGATTTGGAGCAGTGGCTTCTTCCTTGCTGAGCAGCCTTTCAGGTTATGTCGATATAGGACTCATTTTACTGTGGATATAGATACTTGTCTACCTGTTTCCTCCAGCATCTTCATAAGGTCCTTTGCTGTTGTTCTGGGATTGACTTGCACTTTTCACACTAAACTACGTTCATCTCTAGGAGACAGAATGCTTCTCCTTCCTGAGCGGTATGATGGCTGCGTGGTCCCATTGTGTTTATACTTGCATACTATTGTTTATACAGATGAACGTGGTACCTTCAGGTGTTTGGAAATTGCTCCCAAGGATGAACCAGACTTGTGGAGGTCCACAGTTCTTTTTCTGAGGTCTTGGCTGATTTCTTTTGGTTTTTCCCATGATATCAAGCAAAGAGGCACTGAGTTTGAAGGTAGATCAGAAGCTAATTGTCTAAAGGCTTGACATCATTTTCTGGAATTTTCGAAGCTGCTTAAAGGCACAGTTAACTTAGTGTATGCAAACTTCTGACCCACTGGAATTGTGATATAGTCAATTAAAAGTGAAACAATCTGTCTGTAAACAATTGTTCGAAAAAATTACTTGTCATGCACAAAGTAGATGTCCTAAACGACTTGCCAAAACTATAGTTTGCTAATATTAAATCTGTGGAGTAGTTAAAAAATGAGTTTTAATGACTTTTTCACTTATGTTTATGTAAACTTCTGACTATGTAAACTGTGTGTGTATATACACTATATTGCCAAAAGTATTCGCTCATCTGCCTTTAGACACATATGAACTTAAGTGACATCCCATTCTTAATCCATAGGGTTTAATATGACGTCGGCCCACCCTTTGCAGCTATAACAGCTTCAGCTCTTCTGGGAAGGCTTTCCACAAGGTTTAGGAGTGTTTATGGGAATATTTGACCATTCTTCCAGAAGCGCATTTATGAGGTCAGACACTGATGTTGGACGAGAAGGCCTGGCTCGCAGTCTTCGCTCTAATTCATCCCAAAGGTGCTCTATCGGGTTGAGGTCAGGACTCTGTGCAGGCCAGTCAAGTTCTTCCACACCAAACTCGCTCATCCATGTCTTTATGGACTTGCTTTGTGCACTGGTGTGCAGTCATGTTGGAACAGGAAGGGACCATCCCCAAACTGTTCCCACAAAGTTGGGAGCATGGAATTGTCCAAAATCTCTTGGTATGCTGAAGCATTCAGAGTTCCTTTCACTGGAACTAAGGGGCCAAGCCCAGCTCCTGAAAAACAACCCCACACCATAATCCCCCCTCCACCAAACTTCACAGTTGGCACAATGCAGTCAGACAAATACCTTTCTCCTGGCAACCGCCAAACCCAGACTCATCCATCAGATTGCCAGATGGAGAAGCGTGATTCGTCACTCCAGAGAACGCGTCTCCACTGCTCTAGAGTCCAGTGGCGGCGTGCTTTACACCACTGCATCCGACGCTTTGCATTGCACTTGGTGATGTATGGCTTGGATGCAGCTGCTTGGCCATGAAAACCCATTCCATGAAGCTCTCTACGCACTGTTCTTGAGCTAATCTGAAGGCCACATGAACTTTGGAGGTCTGTAGCGATTGACTCTGCAGAAAGTTGGCGACCTCTGCGCACTATGCGCCACAGCATCCGCTGACCCCCGCTCTGTCATTTTACGTGGCCTACCACTTCGTGGCTGAGTTGCTGTCATTCCCAATCGCTTCCACTTTGTTATAATACCACTGACAGTTGACTGTGGAATATTTAGTAGCGAGGAAATTTCACGGCTGGACTTGTTGCACAGGTGGCATCCTATCACAGTACCACGCTGGAATTCACTGAGCTCCTGAGAGTGACCCATTCTTTCACAAATGTTTGTAGAAGCAGTCTGCATGCCTAGGTGCTTCATTTTATACACCTGTGGCCATGGAAGTGATTGGAACACCTGAATTCAATTATTTGGATGGGTGAGCGAATACTTATGGCAATATAGTGTGTGTGTGTGTGTGTATGTGTGTATATATATATATATATATTTATATTTAAAAAAAAAAATGATAAAGAACATCATGCCTACTCTTATCCACATAACAGCCATGTTTCCAGTATCGGGTCATATGAGGTCGTGCTAGTGAATGCATTGGCCAGTTTTGTTCCAGCTGTCACTTCTGGGGCTTCATTGTGTCTCTTCGTGGCTTTCTCAGGGCTAACTGCCAATGGCCTTTGGCCCACCGATTACCCTTGAGCCAAACAAGGCCAACCGGAGATTGAGGAGGGTTCAATGTCAAAGATTGTGGTTGTGTATCCAGCCCACAACAGTACAGGTTTGGGAAAAAAAAAATGCGGGCACAGTTCAAATACGTTAAAACAAGTTTGTCCCAATGGACAAAGTGGTGCCTAAAGAAAGGCACTTTTCATGGTTTGGTGAACTTTCATGCTGGGACATCGTCCCACTGTTAGTGGAGAGACCACTCGTGACACCATGGGAGTTACAGTCTGTGAGTTGTCAACGCTAACTTATCTAACTTATCTTGCCGTTTATATTTGATATAAACTCTATATTCTAGATAACATGATACCTCAGCTTGAGCTTCCCTCTTGCTTGTGAAATGGGCGGGGTGTGTGACATTGGCACCACAGTGGCGTATTAAGGGTGGGTTTTTGGGCATTGCTGCTGAGTTATTGGCCCGATGGTGGGAACGCAGATCAGTTTTGGTCTTGCAGCTCGAGGTCTGAGGCTATTGGCCCTGGCAGGCCAGTAGATAGCCCTGACTCGCACTGGCCCGATAGTGTAAAAGTGGTTAATGAAAGTGAACAAGTACTGGACTGTCAAACTTGGGTCTTGGCTCCAAAATAACAATAAAAGCATCATAAATGTATCATAAATGTAGTCCATAAGATGCAGCATGATGCACTATATTCCAAAGTTCATTTTCGTAATAGCATACTACCATACATGCTATTTCAAATTAGCCAAAATTCTTTCCCTCTGCAGAGACTCTGAAATGGACTATAAAAGTTGTATGGACTACAAAAATGGTGTACAGGTGCTTTTTATATTTTTTATTTTCTCCCCAATTTGGAATGTCCAATTCCCAGTGCGCTCTAGGTCCTCATGGTGGCGCAGTGACTCGCTTCAGTCTGGGTGGCTCTACCCTCCCTAGCAACTGGCCAATTTGTTTGCTTAGGGGACCTGGCTGGAGTCACTCAGCACGCCCTGGATTTGAACTTGCGACTCCAGGGGTGGTAGTCAGCATCTTTACTTGCTGAGCTACCCAGGCCCCGCACAGATGCTATTTGACATAAAATGCTAGTGGTTCTCTCGGATCTTATAACCAACCATCACTGACTCAATGGCACCATATTTGATTTGACAGCTACCGTAAAGGGAAGATTTTTAGTGAATAGCAACTTAAATTTTTGTCTGTTCACACAGCTATTTTATGGCCTCAGAAGACTTGGAAAATAGAGCAGCCAGGATATTCTGCAAAAGACCCACTTACAGTGTTTCAAAAAAGCAAGTCATACGGTATGGAACGGCGTAGTTGATGACAGAATTTTTATTCTCTTATTACATCTGATTTGTACTTAGAAAAGAGGCCTAATTAAGTGTCTTTCTGAACATCTGTAGTCAATCCATGTGTCTTATGTGATTTTTTTTTTTTTTTTTCTTTAGCAAAACAACATGATCAGCAACAAAATGAGAGTGCAGAGCTTCCAAGAACAGACACACCAGCAGCTTCTGTACCTGAGTTCCAGAAAGACTATGAAAAACCCACAGGGGAAAATGTAAACTCGGACTACTTGGGCTTTCCCTTGCTGTCTTTGCCACCTAGGGAAGATCTTCCCCATAAACATCCATTACAGTTGCAGAGGACAACTGAAAGAACATTACCTATAGAGGATAATATGGGCTCTCTGCACCATTTCAGCCCTACGGTACCAGATACTGCAAAACAGATTACACCCTGCTCATCTTCAAGCATTTTTCAAGGCAGAGATTTAAGCCAAAAGCATAAGAACCTTAAACCATCTGTTAGATTTATGCCAAGGACTACACATTTAGAAAGCAGAAAAAGAAAATTAGAAGAACAAACATTATTTTTGACTGAAGTGGACAAAAATGAGCCAATGATTGGTCCAAAACTACCAGAACTGCCCAAAGTGGACATGGAGGATAATTCATTAAATTTAACTGCCAATCTAATCCGTCAAACAATGTCAAAGGTTAGTTTCTTTGTTTTATTCCCACTATGTACAGGTGTTTAATTCCACATGAAGGCATATTCAGGGCTCCTGCAGATCCTTAAAATGTCTTAAAATGTCTTAGGGTGTGTTCACACTTGGCAGGTTTGGGTCGATTAAAACTAACTCTGGTGCGATTGCTCTTTAGTGCGGTTCATTTGAACAAGTGTGAACGCTGCCACCCGAAGCTTGGTGTGCACCAAACAAGCGAACCGAGACTGCCTGAATAGTGGGTCTCGGTCCGCTTCCAAACGAATTCTGGTGTGGTTCGATTGATATATGAATGCAACATGGACCAAAGACGTCTAAACGGACCAAAAACAGGAAGTAATTTGCCTAATACTGACCTCAAGCATACCTGGTTCTTCTCATCATAGGAGCTATGTTGCCCAATACAGTTCGCTACAGGCGTCAGAACCACCGTCAGCCGTCCTTGCAGCATATCTTCGTTTGTGTGTGCAACAGAGGAATTTCTGGCGCTGTTTTGACTCCTTTACACATTTTATTAACTCTTCGTTTGTTCTCAGCTGGTAAAAATACCACCATATATACATATATAAATCTAACGAGCGCATTTCGCCCAGCAGCCAACATTGTTTTGGATGTTCAACAAATTCCATTGCAAAATATACGTCATAAAAGCTGTCCAATCAGGTTGTGACTTTTTCCTGATGCCTTTTTGTTTTGTATCGTTAGGTTTGGTGTTAAAAATGCCAGTGTGAACGCTAAGTGAACCAGGACTAAATGTATCATTTTCTTTTTTGATCCAAACCAAGAGAACCGAACTACAAGTGTGAACACACCCTTAGGGTGCTTTCACACTTGGTTCAATTGCTTGGACCGAACCAGAGCTCTTTTCCTCCCCCTCCCCCTCCCCCCGCTGGTCTCTGTTCACATAATATTTTTGGGGTCCGAACCGTGGTCTGATTACGTCATCAACGTAAGTACAAGTGGCCGCTCTTTACTACTTTAACTAGGCAACAACTCAACAAGACATTAGCTTCGCTGAGTTATTAAATTATTCATCTCTTTGGATTTACCACCAAAACTTTACATGCACAAAATGACAGTTATGTTTGTCTGCCACAGATGCATTGAATGTGCAATGATGTGAAGAATATTAGCGTTTGTCTGCCGCGATCCAGCGGATGCGTTGCAAGAGTGAAGAATGTGAGCTGCTCTCTGAAGGTGATTTATTTGGACACAAGCTGGTATGAGAAATTCATTAAACCATAATAATTGTGAACGGGAGCCTGTGAAGACGCGAATTATACGTCATCAATAAGGGTTCACTTCCGTGATTTGGTACGATTGCGTTCATATTAGCAGCGAACTGCACTGGAGTTCACATGAACCATACCCCAGACCACCTTTTCAAGTGGAATCGGGTGTGGTTCGCGGGTGTGCACCCGAGTTCGGAAAACAGTGTTCACACCACCCAAACTAACCAAACTTTTTGACGTTATTCAAACTCGGTTGCGCATCAGTAGTGCTAGTGTGAAAGCACCCTTAAATCCAGTTTTCCAAAATTAAGGTCATAAAAAGTCTTAAATATCTTAAATGATACAACAAAAGTCTTAATTTTTATTTAAAGAGGTCTTAAATTTGGGGGCAGAAAAACAGGAATTGTGATATGACCTAATGTGATTATCAAACTTCAAAAGAATGCGATTTAATTAAATGCATGTGCTGCATCCTTCAGAGTGAAAATGCAGCACTGTTGTATTTTCTCCAAGCATGCGGGGGCTTGTGAGTGTTTTCAGTTGTTGCAGAGCAGTTCACAATCATTAAGATATATCGGAAATTATGACAAGCAATTTACTAATGACCAACTGTTAATGATGATGATTAGGGCTGAAAATATTAGTCGATGTTATCGACAAAGTCGACAGTAAAAAATTGTCGACAAAAATTTCCGTTGTCGAGTAGTCGTTTGATCTCATTTAACGTAGCATGAGATCACATTAAACTCTAATGATGACACGTGAGAGCAGCACTGCATTTCGCACCTGACTGAGGAGAGGAAGAATTACACAGCTCACAGTCCAGATGCACTCTAAACTTTCCGAACAACTTCAGGTGATGTAGATTGCAAAGTATGAGGGAATTATAATGCAAAAATACAAAATAAGTAAATACAGAAGCACTCTTGTTGTGGATTAAGTGGAGATGGAACTGCTGCTCCACTGAAGCAAAATGTGCGTGTCGAGCATCTTTAAAACAGTTATATTTAATGCGTTATAGCTTCAATAAAGTTCAGATAATAAGGAAGCAGATCATGTTCTCTGTGCAGTCAGCGCCGCTTCTATGTCTTTACTGCAGTCGCAGAAGTGAAAAAATACACTTATATTTAATAAGATACATTTTCTTAAAGCAAGTCTAAATATCTTAATGTTGCTTCTCAAGTAAATGTATCTTGTTTTAAGGATTTTTAGACAAATTAAAATGGAAAACAAGACAACACTTGAACAATAGGATTTTTTGCAGTGAATTTCTTTTCTGAATTAAACTTATTTTCCCTTTTTCATTTCAGTGAATGTCATTTAGAGGTATTTTTAAAAGATGATTTTGTCCTCTTTATTGTTAGTAAGCACGTTTAATACAACCTTTTAAGTCTGGGCACAAGCTGAATAATCAATTAAGAGCTAATGATTAATCGTTGCAATAATTGCAGAATAGTTGAATAATCGTTCTAATAATCGTTAGATTAATCGATTATCAAAATAATAGTTAGTTGCAGTGCTAATGATGATGATATAGTGTTGATGAAATATGACAATGCTTACGTTTAATTGTTTATATTGTAATACGTTGTAGATTATTGTAGGAGGGCACATTTTATATCCCTTATTTGTTTGAATGAGCACCTGGAAGTAGTGACGATCACCAATTTTAGTGTGTGGTGTGTGTGTGTGTGTGTGTGTGTGTGTGTGTGTGGAAAACATGTCTTGAGTATTTTAAACTTGCATATAGCCTACCCTGTTTTACTGATAAACAATGTTAAGGCCATGTTGAATGTGTGCCCCTACCTGTTAAGTAAAAGTCTGTGATACATGATTTATTTTGAAATTTGTTTTGTTTGTTTGTTTTGTTATGGGGATATGGTATTAATTTTATTTGTCCAGGTCTTGAAAACAGTCTTAAAGTCTTAAATTTGATTTTAAGAACTCTGCAGCAACCCTGATATTGCAATATGTTGATCATTTTTGTTCTTTTCTTTAGGTTGCATCTGTACCAGAGGTAAAACCTATACAAGGGAAGACCACTACTGCAAAGCCACGCAGGAGAATTTAATACAAAAATTCTGATTTCCTCTGCAACTCATCATATAGTCTTACATTGAATAATATTTTGGATATTTATTTCAGTTTCAGACACAATGTTTGACAAACCATTTCTATTTCATGTAAAATTCAATGATGCATTTCAGTGTTCATGTGGTTCTTGGAATGCATGTTCTTCGAATGCCAGTATGCTCTGCAAAACAAATAAAAAAATTTAGGGCCTGGCCTTCGACAGGCACACGCACAAGTATGTAACTGCTTAGGCAAGGTAGTTGCTTGTGTTTGTACCTTGGCATCTGGAAGGCAGTTGCCAAAAGCCTCTAGTAAAAGGTTTTCATCTCTTATAGTCTTCTCAAAATCAGTAAAAGAAACTCTCCCGTCATGATCAAAATCCTGTATAGAACAATTTGTAAGGCATTAATACTTAATGGTATAATATGAACTTGATTCATTGTCCTCCATATCTGATTCTTGACAGGAATAAAAACAAGGCTTTGATGGGTTGTTTAAAGTTTTTTGGACAGTGTTGGGTGTAATCCAACTACAAATTAGTTACTTTACTTTTAGTCAAAAAAAGTAGTGTGATACATTACATTTTTAATTCTTGTAATCAGATTACATTTACTGACTTTCAATTAATTCCATTACTTTTAAGTACATTAAAGGATTATGCTTATTTCTCATTTATTATTTATATAGAATACATGAATTATGGCCCCATAACAAGTCATTGTGAAGGAGAAATGTGAGGTGCTGAGTATATGACTTGAAACTTTACACAGTACACTCTAATGAAGAGACTGTAAGTCTATCACTCACAGCCTCATTTTCACATTTTCAAAAATTCAAATATGGCACTAATGTGAAGGTCCATTCCTATTGTGAAATAAAGTGTTTTTCTTTTTGACATGCATATAGAAATACCATTTTCTTCAAGGCAATCTCCACAAGATCCTTAATGCCCTCATCTGGATCCTCTTCGGTGGGTTGCCTAATGAGGCTGTCTTTCAGCATATGAAACATCTCCTCCCGTGAGATGTATCCATCCCCATTTAGGTCGTAAATGTCAAAACAGTCTTTGCATATACATGAGACATAGGACATGACATTAAGTAACCATCATGCTCGTCACTTTAAGTGTAAATATAGAGAACTTACATGTAATCTTTTCTTCCAACGTCCCACGTAGGAAGACAGACAGACCTTCAACCCACTCTTTGACACTTATATAGCTGTCATTGTCCTTGTCAAATGCACGAAAAACTGAAAGCACAAAAGGATAATATAGAAAATGCAGTAATAATTTTTCTGAGGTGTGGGTTAGAGCAACTTATAAAAATAACTCAAACATTTTAAGTTTACTATTCACAAGAATCATCTCCTGACGTAGACCATGTCTCACAAAATAGAGATCTCAGAAGACTTACGATCAAGAATTTTTGCTTTGCATAAAGCTGGAAAGGGTTACAAAGTTATCTCGAAGAGCTTGGATATTCATCTGTCCACAAATTGTCTATAAATGAAGGCGATTTAGTACTGTGGCTACTCTCCCTAGAAGTGGCCGTCCAGCCAAGATGACTCAAAGGGCACACCGCAGAATGCTCAGTGTGGTAAAAAAGAACCCTAGAGTGCCATTGCAAAGCCTTTCTATTAAAGTAACCGGAGAAGTTAAGTTACACCCCGTTATCTCGCATTTGCACCCGGTATGGACAAAAGTGTCCAGAGTGTTTAATTCTGACATTTATTTAAATGTTGCCTCGAGCATATGGCTGAACCCAAAATTATGTATTAATAAGTCCCCTTGCTGCTGGTCAGAGTGGATTGTGAGGGAGGTTAAAACGCTCAGTGTCCTATATGAGAGTGGAGTGTTGAGATCCTTTGAAAATTTGGTTAAAAATTTTAGGATTCCCAGATCTCAGTTCTTTAGGTATTTACAGCTGTGCCACCTGCTCTGTACTATTTTTGGGAGTAGCATACACCCCCCTAAAGCGGCAGATACAGGAAGTAGTGATTACTGCTTTTGGAAAAGGTCATCGAGGCATCAGTGTATTACTCCCTGTTAATTCAGAGTCTGGGGGACGGAGCTTCAAATTAAGAGATTATGGGAGAAAGATTTAAACTTGGTATTGTGAAATTAAATAGTAAAACAATTGTAAAAACGCAAAACTGTTAAAGGTGTAGTACACAAATATCAAACCAGTGTTTTGGCCAACAAATATTGTAATTCATTTAAAAAAAATAAAAAGTGACAACTTTCACCTACCTAATTTTAAGAAAAATGCCTTCATCACACTATATAATTATTATATTGTACTACTTATTAGGCTACTATGGATCACTGCAGTGTCCAGACTAGGCCACTAATTAATCGTCCTCACCCAGATCATGATCTTACCTCTATCCATCATCATATCGTCAGTCATCCCGAATGTATTGTGCAGTATATTTCGAAACTTGACCCGGTCCAGTCCATGACCTGCTCTTCTCTCCTCCTGCTCTTCCAGCAGACCGTTGAACACTCTTATTAGACACTCCGCCTCTGTTCTATTGACTACAGCATGATCACAGTATTAACCTGCTTGCCAGAAGACTGAATCTAAAATAATGAAAACCTCACTGATGTTATTAGGCTACTCATTACAGAAAGAAAGACAGTTAAAGTTATTTACCGTAAGTCCTCACTTTAAAAGGCAGGACCTAACTGTGTAACAGTTGCTATCAAACTTTCTAAAAAGAATATCGATATCAACTGTCATTCCAAACTGTAATAGACTTAAAAAGGTTTTAGATACCTACAATGTTTGACTTGTTTGCATAACGTTTCGGCGAGGCTTTTAATTATCTTTCTGTTCATTGCCGATATTTCCTTAGTGTTTTAACTCAAACAAACACCAGCCTTTGCGTTTGATGTTGCTATAGATACTTGTGATGAGGGCGGGGCAACCTACTGAGCACGTTGGTGATGGGCGATGCCAAAGTGCTTTCAAGGTAAGTCAGTCCACTCGGAGACCATTTTTGGAACGAACCCGGGCAAGCTATTTTCTTTGTGAACAAGCGACATAAAAGTACAGCTCCTATCTACCAAAATCAGCAGTATAATCTGAAAAAGATGGTATCATAACTTGTGCTTCTTTAGCTCAGATCATTATAAAAACCGCTATTTCAAGCTGCCAGTTTATGCCAGATATTCTTTAGCAGAGACGGGCCACTTCTATTTAAATGGATGGGAGAAATTGGAACGCCCAGCCAAGGAGCTCTGGGCGCCTAAAGGTGAACGGGTGTAGAAAAGAAGTTTAGAATCAAAACAACTTGCGCTGCAGTCTGTGACTGTGTCTCGTTTGGAAGGCTGCAGTATACCGAGTGTCCTCTTTTAAACAAGTCGGCCTTTGTAGGACGAATGGAAACAGATCCTAACATGGTTGCTATGACAGCACGCCACTCTTTAACAAGCCCGAGCGCTTTGAGTGAGAAGGGAACAAAGTCCTTTTAGAAGAGAATGTATGAGGTAAATTTTAGGAGAGTTATAATGATGTAGAGAGATTTTACAGGTGTACTTTTAGTCTAATACTTTATTTTAATTATATATTAATATAATTATACATATTATATACTCTGCACCCATCTACTGAGGTACTTCAACTTGGGAATTAACATTCCTTGCGTTTGAACATCATATTTACGGGCAAATTGGCGTTATTTATTTATTTATTTATTTTTATATTTCCTCTGAAGCAAATAATTGGGGGTTGTGAGTGCCCACGAAGGATACACCTCATGCATCCTCCGAATTCCCGTGAAAGAAGGCTGCATTCGAAGTGTCCTACTCGCTTTTCTGAAACGAGAAAGCCTCAAGGACAAATGCGACCTCTGGAGGACGCAGCCTTGCAAAAGAGACAGCCATAGTCTTCTGGTCCGAGTCGTTCGTTCTTTTGTCACGTGACAGACGTATACGCTATGCATTGCTCACACAGGAAACAGAAATTATTAGTTCACCTCTCACATTCAACAGGTGAACTAATCATCTCTGTTTCTCATAAATTGTCCTTGGCTGTATTATCAATTTTTCCTTATTGGGACTATAATCAAATATTTGGCTATTGAAAATGTACAATTTTAATTTAATTCTGCTCAAATGAACGAAATGATTTGAATAAAGATTCGTTCATTTTGCTGAATGAGACTCAAAGATTCAAGTCAGTAAAATGATCCAATCTTCCCATCACTAGCTGATAATCGCCTTGCTCAGATACTGTTACTCATTAAAGTGCTAGATAACACATGGTGAAGTGCTGAGTTACTCCAAAGAAACAATTAAACGACTGATATTTACTGCCAAGTGCATCCAAGTTGGCTACATTTATTAAGAAAAACTGCGATCGTCCATAGACAGATCGATGGCCGGATGTTTGGTTCCGCTACTATTTGGAGCCGGATGTGATGACACACGGGATGTGATAATGGCCTATCACCTTTTAGAAACAGACATCGCCTGTCAATCAGCTCACTAAGGCACAGGCACATTAGCTATGCAAGCCAGGAAAATTGTGTGTTTTAGCGTAATATTAGGTAAAGAAGCACATTTTATAATTCCAGTTTTATCAAATTTTATTGCTGATTTGAAATACGTTCTTTGATCGTATTCTTGACCAATAATGTTTTGAGATTTCAGTCGTTCCCCATTCAAGTAGATAGGAGCTGCGCTGGTATGACTGGAAATAGCCTCCTGAGAGCATTCCAAAGATGGCCGACAGTGGACTGACTTGCTAGAAAAACTTTGGTTTATGCGCATGCGCTTTCTCAAGTTGACTGACAGGCGATGTCTTTATATAAAAGGTTACTGACTCTTTTATCTGTAAGGCAGACGTCCTTTTCTACATCTGTTGGCCATTGGGCATTTCAGTTTCTCCCATTCATTTTAATAGAAGTGGTCCCTGCTAAATACTCAGTGTATACCCCTTATTTTCTTTTCAATCTGGTACCCAGTAAAAATCAAGGCCAATATTGCCGATATTAATACCAGTACCAATACTCTTAAATTGATGTTTTTGTGATTTCTGAGAAGAAAATAGGTAATTTTAGCCATTTATTATTATTTTTAATATTATTTTTAGCATTTTATTTTTTTCTAACATTTATAAGCCTAAACTTCTTATTTTTAGTTTTATGTTTTTGTTCATCATTTATCAACAATTACAGAATTTATCAAAGTTAATAAACTTATAATCAGTTTTGGGTAAATTACTCAAAAAGTAATTCTACAAATTACTAATTACTTGTCTAAAAATGTAATCAGATTACTGAATTTACAGATTACTTCATTGAAAATGTAATTTCATTTTCATCCCATTACTAATTATTTTTAAATTACTTTCTAAAACACTTTCTACATAAAATCTTATGTTTTTCATTTCGAATTCAAAATAATGTATGTTCCTCCTTGTTTATTGATTCGTTAGGGGGATCACGCTCTTCAGCTGTCACAGAAACGCAAACAGATTTACATATTAACGTAATTCATTCAGCAAGAATTTATGTGTGGATCGACTGGACACAACAATCCCATAATCCCTCGGGAGTTGAGGCGACATCACATTCAAAACACTGGGTTTAAAGGAACAGCGCTGAATCACGAGGCAGATGCCTCTAACTGTAAGTGTTATATATACCAAGATAAGTGTTCCTTGTGCTTTAATGGTGCTTGTTTAACAAAACCAAAGCAGATAATTTTTTCAGTTGTTGTTATTACATCATATATTTGGGTCACGAGACGATGCCAACTTCCCGGATGAAGTATGTCCGAAATCTATTCTTATTACTCACATGCATACCTAAAAGAACATACTGTTTTTTCAGCAGATCAGTGCATCCTCCATCAAATACAGTACATACACTGACCGTAAGCAGTTTCAGACACAGAGAACTTTCCCGGAGAGGAGAAGAACACTGTTGTTCGAGGTGGGGAGATTTTGAGTTGAGCTTGGCCGTGCCCCAAAGGTGCCAATCAGAAGTGTCTTTTGCTATGTCACATGGTCACCTCTTTCCCTCCCTTTTCAAAGGTGATTTATGAGCATTGTTCTCAAATCGTTCCAGTCTCCAGCTCAAAAAAAGAGCATGTTTTAATCATGTATTGTAATATCAATAATACGCTAAAGTATATATAATAACATAACCTTGATTAGCATTCGAGACATGAAAAATGAAACTCAATGATAGTTAATATGACATACTTTCATGAATATTCAATGTGCTAGTTAGAAAACATGAAAATACTATGTTTAATTCACTGATTTTAGAACATGGGTAAGGCATGACCATGTCATTATACCACAATTTTTAGGGTTATTATCAGGTTATCATGAGAGTTCTAGGCACTTTGGCATAGATTATGTGTAAAATAAAATTACAGTAAAGTAAGTTTTGTGATTGTGTCAAAGTTCCTGGATTAAGATGAGATGTCCTTATATTTTTATACATATGAAAAGTTAATTTTGTGCATTTTGGAGAGATGAGAAAAGCATTAGTTTTGTGTCTAGCTAAAAAGAGAATACAAAGGGAACCTTTCAAAGAAAGTTTTTAGCTATGATGTTAGGCTGGCTGTCTTGCAGGGGTCATTTGGTTCATACTTTTAAATGGACACCCTTGTTTATGAGGGTCTTAGACTGTACTTCCAATCATTGGGGAGTTGCTTAAAGGGTTAGTTCACCCAAAAATTACAATTCTCTCATGATTCAAATCAAATCAAATCACTTTATTGTCACACAGCCATATACACAAGTGCAATGGTGTGTGAAATTCTTGGGTGCAGTTCCGATCAACGTAGCAGTCGTGACAGTGATGAGACATATACCAATTTACAATAACAACAAATTAACACAGCACAATTTAAACATCTGATATACACATAATTACACTCAACAATATACAAATAATAACATACACTGTACAGTATACAATACGCACTATATAGATACACATTATTCAATAAAAATAAAAAATAAAAATATATAAAAAAGTATATATAGAATGTACAGTATTGTACTGTATTGGCATTCAGGCTGTCAGTTGATAGTCAGTTGTTAAGAGAGAATATAATATATAATAATATAATATATGACAGTCCGGTGTGAGATATAAGAGTAAGGGTAATAAAGTGCAGTGCTGATGTATTTTGATCGTGGGAGATCATGAGTTCAGAAGTCTGATTGCTTGGGGGAAGAAGCTGTCATGGAGTCGGCTGGTGTGGGTCCTGATGCTGCGATACCGCCTACCTGATGGTAGCAGTGAGAACAGCCCATGGCTCGGGTGGCTGGAGTCTCTGATGATCCACCGCCTTGTATATATTTCCTGGAGGGAGGGAAGCTCACCTCCGATGATGTGTCTGGCAGTTCGCACCACCCTTTGCAGTGCTTTGCGGTTGTGGGCGGTGCTATTGCCGTACCAGGCGGAGATGCAGCCAGTCAGGATGCTCTCTACAGTGCAGGTGTAGAACCGTGTGAGGATGTGGCGGTTCATTCCAAACTTCCTCAGCTGTCTCAGGAAGAAGAGGCGCTGATGAGCCTTCTTCACAACGACTTCAGTGTGGATGGACCATGTGAGTTCCTCAGTGATGTGGACACCCAGGAACTTGAAGCTGCTGACTCTCTCCATAGGTGCCCCATTGATGGTGATGGGACTGTGTTCTCTGTCTTTTCTTCTGAAGTCCACCACAAGCTCCTTTGTCTTACTGACATTGAGGGAGAGGTTGTGCTCCTGACACCAGTGTGTCAGAGTGTGCACCTCCTCTCTGTAGGCTGTTTCATCATTGTCAGTGATCAGACCTACCACCGTCATGTCATCAGCAAACTTAATGATGGCATTGGAGCTATGTGTTGCCACACAGTCATGTGTGTACAAGGAATACAGTAGTGGGCTGAGAACACAGCCCTGTGGGGCTCCAGTGTTGAGGGTCAGTGATGAGGAGATGTTGCTGCCTATTCTAACCACCTGGCGTCTGCTTGACAGGAAGTCCAGGATCCAGCTGCACAGCGAGCTGTTTAAGCCCAGAGCCCTGAGTTTCTCATCAAGCTTGGAGGGCACTATGGTGTTGAATGCTGAGCTGTAGTCTACAAACAGCATTGTCACATAAGTGTTCTTTTTTTCCAGGTGGGAGAGAGCAGTGTGTATTGTAGATGCAATGGCATCATCAGTGGAGCGGTTGTTGCGGTAAGCAAACTGCAACAGGTCAAGAGAGAGAGGCAGCACAGAGCAGATGTAATCTCTGATTAGTCTCTCAAAGCATTTGCTGATGATGGGGGTCAAAGCAACAGGACGCCAGTCATTTAAGCAAGTTATTTTTGATTGCTTTGGAACAGGCACAATGGTGGATGTTTTAAAGCATGTGGGGACTACAGACAAAGAGAGGGAAAGGTTGAAAATGTCCATAAAAACACCAGCCAGCTGGTTCGCGCACGCTCTGATGACATGGCCCAGAATGCCGTCTGGGCCCGCGGCTTTGCGGATATTCACCCGTCGGAAGGATCGGGTTACATCCGCTACAGAGAAGGAGAGTGAACTGACCTCTGTAGCTTCAGCCACGAGGGCTCTCTCCGCGAGGGCGGTGTTATTTCCCTCATAACGAGCATAAAATGTATTTAGCTCATCCGGGAGAGAGGCAGCGGTGTTCATGGCATTTTTATTCCCTTTAAAGTCCGTGATGATGTTAATTCCCTGTCACATGCTTCTAGAGTTGGTGGTGTTAAACTATCCTTCAATCTTGCTCCTGTACTGGCGTTTTGCGGTTCTGATAGTTTTTCGGAGGGCATAACTGGCTTGTTTATGCTCCTCCACGTTCCCGGAATTAAAAGCGGGGGTCCGCACATTAAGTGCCGCGCGAACATCGTTATTTATCCATGGTTTCTGATTCGGATAGATCCGTATTGTTCTGGTCGGAACGACGTCCTCCATGCACTTTTTGATGAAACACATTACGCTATCAGCGTAAAGCTCGATGTCGTCATCAGAGGCGGACCGGAACATCTCCCAGTCCGTGTGATCAAAACAGTCTTGTAGCGTAGAATCTGATTGGTCCGACCAGCACTGGATCGTTCTGAGGGTGGGTGCTTCCTGTTTCAGTTTCTGCCTGTAAGCGGGCAGAAGCAGAATGGAAGAGTGGTCCGATTTGCCAAATGGTGGGCAGGGGAAGGATTTGTAGCCATCCCGGAAGAGAGAGTAGCAATGGTCCAAAACCCGGTCCCCTCGTGTGTTGAAACTAATGTGCTGGTGGTATTTTGGTGCGACTGATTTTAAACTGGCTTTATTAAGTCCCCTGTCACAATGAACGCGGCCTCAGGGTGCGCGGTTTCCTGCTCATTTATACTCCCATACAGTTCCTTGAGTGCCCGGTCTGTGTTGGCTCGTAGGGGAATGTGCACAGCAGTGATAATGACCGCTGTGAATTCCCTCGGTAGCCAGAATGGTTGACACAGAAGCATGAGAAATTCCAGATCAGGAGAGCAGAAAGACTTGATAGAATGTACATTCCTCTGATCACACCAGGATTTGTTGATCATAAAACATACTCCACCTCCTCTGCTTTTACCTGAGAGGTCTTTCGCTCTGTCCGCTCGGTGCACAGAGAACCCTGCGGGTTCAATAGCTGAGTCTGGAATCTCCGCAGACATCCAAGTTTCCGTAAGGCAGATAATGCAGCAGTCCCTTGTATCTCGTTGGAAAGAGATCCGCGCTTTCAGCTCGCAGAGCTTGTTATCCAGAGACTGAACATTTGCCAGTAGAATACTGGGTAGCGGGGGTCGATTTGCGCGGCGTCTTACTCTGATGAGAACGCCGGCTCTGTTTCCCCTTTTCCTTTTGAGTTTCCGCGGCCGTGCTGCCCAGACAAAGGGCTCCGCTTGCGTGTTTGTAAACAGTGGGTCGGCATTGAGAAATTTGAAGTCCGGTTTACGGTGTGAAATTGCTGAACCAATGTCCAAAAGTGTTTGTCTGTCGTAGACAATAAGGCAGACAACATCCAAGACAAAAAACATAAGAATTGTGAACAAAACAAACAAAACACTACTATGTTGTGTCAGAGCTCGCAACGCAGCAGCCATACTCGGCGCCATCTTGAGTCCATTAACCTACCTTTAAACCATCCCTGATATTTATGACTTTCCTTCTTCTGCAGAACTTAAGTAAAGATTTTTACAAGCACATTTCAGCTCTTTCTGTCCATACAATGTAAGTAAACAGATGCCATTAGACTGCTGGCTGTTTTGACAGTCCAAAAGACAGCATAAAAGTAATCCACATGACTCCAGTTGCTCAATTAGTGTCTTCTGAAGCAAATCGATAGGTTGGTGTGAGAAACAAATTGATAATTAAAATGTTTTGAACTTTAAATCGTTGCTTTCAGCCAGCACTGTATTGCTGTATACCTAACTCTCATGTGAAGCTAGTTCCTTTGTTGTTAACGAAGCGCGTGTTTCTGACTTCACGTGTTGCGCTTACATCATGTGACAGCTCCCTCATACGTCGACTGCTGGCCAGAAGCAATTTTTTAAATTTTTATAAAGTTTAATTATAGATTGATTTCTTACACCAACCTATCGGTTTGCTTTAGAAGACACTAATTGATCGACTGGAGTCGTGTGGATTACTTTTATGCTGCCTAAATATGCCTTTTGAACTGTCTTCACTTCGGTCCTGATGAGGAAGGCAAGTCATACACATCTGGGATGGCTTAAAGATAAGTAAATCATGCATTGTAAAAAAAAAAATAATGTTGTTTAAAAAAAAAAAAAAAAAAAAACTGCCAGCTGCGGTTGCCAGAATAAATATGTAAAAAATACAGTAAAAATGTAAACAACTTTACAGAACAACCTGTACATTTCACAGTTTAAACTGTTGTAATTTACATGACCACGCTGGCACTGTAAAAAAAGAAAAAAGAAAAATCTGTTAAATTTACAATTAAAAAAAATGTCAAACTTTATATTAACCTTCTGAAACTGTAAAAATCTGCCTTTTACTTTATAAGGTATTGTTAATCACTGTAAAAATTACAGAAGAGCACATGATGACATGAAGTTCACTAATAGTGGCTCTTCCAGCAGCAATGACCAATAAACATGTAGAGACAGTGCTCAGTGTTACTCACACAAACACCATCAGGGTAACACATGTGAAATTTAAATAATGCTGTAAAGATTAACTAAACTACATAAAATATAACACAGAGCACCCCAGTGTACGTAACTGATATTAAAAATAAGAAGAAACATACTGTAATTATTCCCATAAAATTTAATGAAATATGATGGGTCATGCAGGGAATTGTGGAAATGCCCAATTGTTTTTTTACTGTAATTTTAACAATAATTTACTGTAAAAGTACATGTACTTTTTTCCTGTAGCATATTTACAGTCTTTTCCCGTTAAAATTACAGACATTTTTTACAGTGTGAGAGGATTTTCATTTTTAGGTGAACTAACCCTTTAGGCGAAGAGGGGTTAAAAATCGGTTGATGCTCTGCAGAAAACAGGCTGTAGCACAGGTCTTTAATTTTATGGCTTTAAGGAATTTCCGGTGTGGATTACGGGACCTCTGTATTATTCTCTTAATTCTTTTTCTGCCTCCAGTCACTACAGATTACCATAATTAATTACTTTGTTATTAGATTACATGCAACACTGCTTATAACAAATGTCACATGAACACATTAATACATTTTACATCTAGCTTTGTCGTTATTTAGTGAGAATTAACTCCAGGTGATGTTTCTTTGCCTTTCGGTCATTACCTCAGTGTAGCATTACTTCATCTTGTTTGAATGAGTGCTACTGTATTTATGTCTGAGAGCTTTTGTCTTTCAGCATTTCTTCACGTTAAAAGGGCGGAAAAAGAAATAGTTCCCATAATATGCAACTATTTGCTAATATGCTTATTAGCATACATTTCCATGTTAAATAAAAAATAAAAATACTAGTATAAAAAACCTTTAGGAACTATATTTTTATGCGAGGATCGATCCGCCGATCCCTAATGTTACGTAGAATAGCCTACGCTTGATTTAAAGTGCTGTCAAGATGGATGAAAAATCGGAATTAAAAAGGTACAAACACAGTCACAAAGACAAACAAGTGTTTATTAAATGATTTGGAAATACAAGTTGAACTTAGCTCCTTCACATTTTTTTTTAGCTAAAAACCCCCAGAACATTTGGATATTTGGCATGTAGGGCAATGGCAAAGCTTGAAAGGCTCATGCACTTCTTTGATAAAATCTTTGATAAAAAGTGAACCCAAATCACGGTGTTGTTTACTCTCCTTACAACATTGGCCCTACAAAAGACAAAAAGTACTAATTAAGAAATGGGTAATGTATTATTTTCTTTTAAAAGTTTAACTTGATCTATGAGTCATATGAAATATTGATTTATGTGTATTTATTTAAAAAAAAGTTAGTCACTACCACAAATACTAAAGCAACATACAGTCTGGTTTACCGCTGCAGCACCCCCACTGGTCTGTTCTTGTCTTGCAGCACAACTTTTCAGCTGGGCAGTAGACATCTCCATCACAATGTACAACCTCAGCCTGGTTCTTCCATTCAAGATCCTGGTCCAAGAGCACAGACTGCAAAAAAGAAGTTTCAGAAAGCGCTTCTTTTACTGCTCTCTATGAAGTGCTACTTTATATAATATTGGTCAAACAGGCCTAAACCACTTTAAAAGCCTCAAGCGGGAACCTGTTAAAGGAATGTTCCAGATTTAGTACAAGTTAACTTTGTGGCATGCTTTTGATTACCACAGAAAATAACTTTGTCAGTCCCTCGGTGTAAAAAAAAAAAAAGTAGCAAATATCACACATACAGTAATGCAGTTACCATGGAAGTCTATGGGGTAATTTATTGTACTGAGATAAACTTTAAAATACACACTTTCCTAAAGTATAACCACAAGACTATACATGTTAACATGACTGTTTTGCGCAATGTCTTGTCTGCGCAATGTTAAACCCTGTTTTTCAACTCCTGTCAAGACTGAACATTAAAGAGACATGTTCTCATTATTCATGCAAGGATAGCAGAAATGGACTGTTTATACAGAGAAAAATCTAACTAAAAACTAGAACTTAAAATGTTCATCCGTCTATAATAGTTGTCCCACCGCTAAAAGAATGATTTAGATTGTACCATTTTAGTGCTTAAATAAACATTTTTGTACAGAAGAATTAATATGAGATTTAACAGAAACATGAGCTTCACATTTCTGCTTTTAAACCCTTTGGAATGCCTTCCCCCATAGACTTCCATTGAAAGTGCAATAGCCTACTGTAAACACAAAATGTTTTGTTTGTCTTTACAAACTTAAGGACAAGTTAAAATGATTAAGCTTGTTTGAACCTGGAATATTCCTTTAAATGTTTGCACTTGACAAATCATTTACACCTTTATATTACCCTTTTCCCATAATAATCATCAATAATCTATATGACCTTTTTTTGTTACTGTATAGTTTTTTTTACTTGGCAGATGATCAGTTCTTTTATGCCGCCATATGCTGTTGCAAATGGTGATTCAAAGTCATATGACATCATTCTCAATTATAGGTGAACTTTTTTCACCTGTGGCTCAAGATATTTTGCCATCCACAGTTGACAAAAACTCTAAAAGTCATATGACATGCAGTGGGTGTGAGTTAGTGATCTAGAAACTGTACAGAAAATGAAATGTTTCTTCATTTGACAAAATCCTACAACATTTACTGTTTATTTCCAGGTTTCAATGTAGTATATTTTGGACTTCTGTATGTCTGAGTCTTTAAGCATTACAGTGTAGGTACTGCTGATAAACTCTTTGGAGTTATAGAAATGAGCATTGGCACACACCTGAGTTTTCTGAATTGCTTTGGAGGCCAGCTGTGGAGAAGTCGATGGCAGTCTCAGCCAGCCCCTCAAACAACGGGTTGATGTAGAATCACAGGTATAACCATGCCGACAGCAATGAACTCCATCCCTGCAGCACTGACCCTAAAGAAGCATGGAGAAAAAACATAGCTTTAGCCATGAACTTAAAGCATAAAATGGTAACACATTTTACTTTCACTTACCATCATGTATGGACAGCAGAACCACAGCCCATAAGGACTCCGACAGCATGTTGTTAAATCAGGGCATGCAGTGATGGCGTCACAGTGCACTACTGAGGGAGAGGCACTATCAGACTCTACCTGGCTTAAGAGATCAGTCATTGGATCATCTGCAGCTACAAGCGCTGCCATGAGTAACACCAATACCAGAACCATCTGAAAGTTAAAATGGGAAAAACAGGCAAAGAAATGAAATCTTGCATTGTCTCCAACACAATCACAAACAGAAAGCACACATTAAAAGAAATAAGTCTTTAAGATTTATTTTTGCTATATGATGATCACATTTAAAATGTCTTGGAAACTTTTTACCATAACCAAATTACTTTTATATATATATATATATATATATATATATATATATATATATATATATATATATATAAAATGGTTGTATCCTTGTCCCATACCCAGATTTTCAATCTTAAACTGTGATAATCCTTTAGAAAAAATAAAAGAATGAAATGACAACAAACCATTTCAATATTTATTGCAAAAATAATTTTTTAGTATTTTTAAATTGACAATATATCATATTTTAATATTTATACATTATACATAACATATATACATTTGTTTATTTATCTATGCTTGATATGAAATTTGAAACATATCATGAGTGATTAAAATAAAGAAAAATGTGAAAAAGTCCACTTGTGAACAGAATATTTTTATTGTGCATCATTTCTAATCAATGATCTCACTCCCAAGGCATCAACTACTGCCTAGCACATTAATCTGCAGAGCCAAAAGTAACCTCTAGTGTGAAAATAATTGTGCGTATTTTGGATTAAATAAATGCTAGCTATAAAATAAGCCTAAGCAAGACAAAGGAGTCAGACATTTTATTTACAAATGTTTAAAATATAAGTTCCACCATAATGCCATTGAACAAAATATAATTTGAGATGTGGTGGAAATGTTCGTGACTTAAAAAAAAATTAAATTCTGTTATGCTTGTATGTCCACTGTTGGACATGATTAATAGACTAATTAAACTAAGCGAGCATGTAAAATGTCTGTTTAAGAGAGTGTATTTTCTAAAAGTCCACAGGGTCTCAAGGGCCCATGCATTTGAAGAAAAACGAATTTCTAAATTACCAGCATCTACAGATGATATCACTAATAATGTGACAAAGTGTACAGTCAATAATAGATTAAATGACACTTTGTCGATGAAAATATACCTTGTTTTTAAGGTGTATCTGCTCTCTCCTGGCTCTGGTTTTCCTGCTGTCTGTAGTGTCCCAGTTCTGTTCTGTCACTCATATATTTATTCATGGGGCTCCTCCCACTGGAAGAACAGGAAGTTTATTCTCATTAAAGTGGAATTTGTATGAACAGCTTATAAAGGATGAGTGTAGCTAACCTGAAAATAGCACAAATAAAATTAGTTTCTTAAATTATTTTTAATTTCTTGACAATACAATTGAATAAATGGTTTAAGAAAAAATAATTAATGTGTTTTATATATATATATATATATATATATATATATATATATATATATATATTTATTTATTTATTTTTTCTTTTTTTTTTACAAAGTCAGTATGTGTTACTGTGGAGAAGTGGAGGGCATAAAGCCAGACCTTATGAAAATCAGCTAATCATCATATTTAAAAGTAGCAATTTATCTTTATTTTATATATTTTTTAATTATTTTTTTTATAATATTAGTATAAATAATAATTGTAAGTAAAATAATGCATGCATAATATTAAATATATATATATATATATATATATATTCCGGGTTCTACAAATTGAGCTAAATCCACAGCATTTGTGGCATGATGTTGATTGCCACATAAAATAATTTAGACTTGTCTCCTTTTCTTTAAAAAAACAAAAATTCGAGGTTACAGTGAGGCACATACAATGGAAGTGAATGGTGCCTGTTTTTGGAGGATTTAAAGCAGAAATGTGAAGCTAATTTTATAAAAGCACATATATTAATTATTTCTGTTAAAAATCATGTATTATTTGAGCTGTAAAGTTGTTTAAATTGCCATTTTTACAGTCCTTCTGAGGTTTACGGTGTTACATCGTCAGTGTAACAAAGTTGTAAAATTGGCTATAACTTTAAACAGAAAAGGTTAGTAAGTGATTTTATCACGCTAAAATCATGTTAACACACATATTGTCTACATCTTTTGAAACAGTGAGTATTTTAATATTTACGGATTGGCCTCCTTCACTTCCATTGTGCCTCACTGTAACTTTTAGATTTTTTTCTTTTTTAAAGAAAAGGAGGGATGAGTCGAAATTATTTTTTGTGGTAATCAACATTATGCCACAAATGCTGTAGATTGATCTTAATTTGTATTGACCTGGAATATTTATTTTAAGAGAATTAAAACAGAATTAAAACTTTCACCCCAAAATTAAACATTTGTCATTATTTACTCACCTTTATGTTTTTCCCAAACTCAAATGGCACAAAAGGCAGAATGTTAGTGACAGACAATCTAAATCAACATTCACTTTCATTTATTCATTCACTTTTATTCCCTAACATTTTTTGTGTTTTACATGGAAGAAAGAAAGACATTCAGGTTGGAGCAACATGAGGGTGACAGAATTTTCATTTTTTGAGAGGAATTATTTCTTTAACTGTGTTTATCATTTATAGGCAAGTATCATACAGTAAAATAATAATAAATAAATAAAAAACACACAACATCCTAAAATCTCTAGCCAGAAATCATTTGAAATATGAAAAACACTTAAAATTACTTCATTGTATCTTGCTGAGGAGGATGAGGAGGTTGAATTATAATGATTTCCAAATTAAGGTCACATTAATGTCACACAACAAATGTTCATATTAAAATAAAGTTCCCGCTAACTGATAATGCAACACTTGGAATACTCTTATAAATCTGCCATATTTTAACGCCACAGTAAAACTTTCACTTCTCTTTTTTAATGGGATTTAAAACATTTACTGTCTTGAGGTTGTCAGCTTTTCACATGTACAATTCATGTCAAATTAAAGGATAAACTGGAACCAAATGCAGAATACAATCCTGCCAGTAAACAATTCTAAAAAGGTATGGAAGTAAATTCATGACTAAAGTCTTAGAAGCATAAAAGCATGTTGAATTGCTCTAATCTAAAAACAATAAATGCATTGTATTGTAACGCTTACTACTATACATACAGTAAGGATACATAAATTGAGGGATGTTGGCATTTCATGCCATTGCACAAAGAAACAAGTCACCAAATAAAGAAACAAAGATCATCAAACAAAGAAGAAAAAGTCATCAAGCAAAGAAACAAAAGTCATCTCTTTACCATATATATACACACAAAATTACTATTCTTCTTTCACATACCTATTATCAAATAGGTCTGTATTAGAGACTTTACCATTCTAGAATGAGCTTATTGAGAATCAAAAGAAAACACAAAAAAAGATATAGGAGTCAATGTAGCAGCCAATCACTCATCAGTCTTTGAGGTCCTGTTAGCATGTGGGTTTAAACACAGTCCATAATGATCCAAGTTTGGAGGCTTCTTTTAAACAATAATCCACATAGAAATCACAATCTCACGCAGTGCAGGTAATCCAAAGTTAAATTCAACTTTCAAAGCAAATTCATAGTCCACTTCTTGAGACGTCTTCATAACACACACAAAGAAAACCCTCTGTGTTCAAATACAAGCAAAACAAAATAATGAGATGTGCTAGCCATCATTGAAAGTTTCTTACTCAACATACAAACATAAAAGGAATAAAAGGTACTTACATTTGAGGGGATTAACCCAAGCTCCTTGCTTCTGCTTACAAACCTGTCTCCACTACTCACTCTTTCACTAATATAGGGCACTTCCATGAAGAAAAATGTGCCCCCTAGGGATTGGGATGAAATTTTGTAACTACTACTAAAACTTTTACCCCCACCCATTTAAATGAAGGCTGAACCAAGCCATAAAACCTTTTCAAATTCTCCACATGATAGGTGTCGACCTGGTTGGGGTTACTTTGCATCTCAACTTTGTAATTCACTTTGTTTAACTGCTTCAGGATTTTTGCTGGTCCTTGCCATTTAGGGGCTAGTTTGGCCATGAATCCATCCCCTGCCCGAGACAATGGATAAGTACGTACCCATACAAGGTCTCCTACTTGAAAGGCTTCTTGCCATCATCTGAGATTGTAATATTTCTCCTGACAGGTCTGTGCTCTTGTAACATTCTCTCTTACCCTTTCAAGTAGGGCTTGCTTGCGTTTGATCATATCATATGCAACGTGATCTGGTTCAGGAAGATGACGCTTCAGACGTTCCAGTGGTCCTTTAAGCTTGCGCCCAAGGGAGATTTCTGCTGGAGTGTGATCAGTGCTTTCTTGCCAGGCTGAATTAAATCGCATATCGGAACTCAGGGATCCATTTGTCCCAACATCGATGGTCCTCTTTGACAAATGAATCAATCATGTTCTTAAGAGTTCAATTTACTCTCTCCGTTAGGTTGGTCTGAAGGTGGTATGCGGAGGTGAGTTTTGTACAACATCCCACTGCCGGCACGTGGTGTTAAGGAGTTGTGATGTAAACTGTGGTCCTCTGTCAGACACAAGATATGCAGGTATTCCCCAACAAGTAAAGATCTCCTTGGTGAGAATGTTGGCAATCAGGTGTGTTTTAGCTGATCGCATCGGGAACAACTCAACCCACTTTCTAAAATAATCCACAATGACAAGTAGATACTCATTCATCTTTGAACTTTTTGGAAATGGGCCCATAAGGTCAATTCCCAACATATGGCCATGCTCAACTACAGCTGTAGACACACAGAATCATAGAGAGTCGATATTGTTCTTCCTCACCTATCTGTTAATGATTATGGATTTCAGGATGATGGCCAAATATCACAAATAGAAGCATTTTAGTTATTTTATTGAGTCTTTATCCATAGATGGAAGAACCTGAGCAGACTAACCTGAAAAGCTATGTAGGCTAGTTGGACATGTTTTGAGAACTGTTGATAATTATGTTTAATTTAAAGCATATATTGAGTCTAGTCAGAACCTGAAGAGTTTGTTGTACTGAGATTATATACTTACTCTAGATACAGGGGAGGTCCAGACAGCAGGATGCTCGTGTATTGCAGGACTCGGGTGATGATACTGTCATGCTGTCATTTTTCAGATAAAATAAAATTATTTTGTGGGAGATGATATGGAATATTTTCATTCAATCATTCAGTTAGTCCATTTTAATTTTTGAATTAATATGTATGCAATATAGGGGCCTGGGTAGCTCAGTGGTAAAGATGCTGGCTACCACCCCTGGAGTACACTAGTTCGCTAGTTCGAATATCAGGGTATGCTGAGTGACTCCAGCCAGGTCTCCTAAGCAACCAAACTGGCCCGGTTGCTAGGGAGGGTAGAGTCACATGGGGTAACCTCCTCGGGATCGCTATAATGTGGTTTGTTCTCAGTGGGGCACATGGTGAGTTGAGCGTGGATGCCGCAGTGGATGGCGTGAAGCCTCCACACGCCCTAAGTCTCCGTGGCAACGTGCTCAACAAGCCACATGATAAGATGCGTGGGTTGACGATCTCTGACACGGAGGCAGCTGGGATTCATCCTCTGCCACCCAGACTGAGGCGAATCACTATGCGACCACGAGGACTTAAAAAGCACATTGGGAATTGGGCATTCCAACCTGGGAGAAAAGAAAGAAAACATTTTTTGCAATATGCAATGATCTAAAAATGAAAATGTGTAATCAATGTACTATGAATAAATGCATTATGAATGTTATTCAATATGTTAGATATTTAATCATTCATTTATTGATTTAATTATCATTTATTCAGTTTAATAATCAAAGTGCAAATCAATGGAAAAATACAACTTCTCTGTAGAGAATTATAATCTCTCTCTGTATCTCTCTGTATGACCCTTTCTGTGAATAACCCAGAAGGAGATGTGTGTGTCGATACTAAAAGTATGATCTAATGTTTTAATTAGAGCAGAGTCAGGCACTACCTGGTGTCTGAAAAATGCAGATAATATACACTACCGCTCAAAAGTTTAGGGTCTCATTCTTTATTATTATAATTCACATTTAAGGATAATAGTAAAGCCATCAAAACTATAGAAGAACAGAAATGGAACTATAGGAATTGTGTTGTGACTAAAAAAATTCCAAAATAAATCAAAACTATGTTACATTTTAGCATCTTCAAAGTAGCCACCTTTGCATAGAATTTGTAGACATGTACTCTTGACATTTTCTCAACCAGCTTCTTGAGGTATCACCATGGGATGCTTTTTAAACAGAATTGAAGGAGTTCCCATCAATACTGGGCACTTATTAGCTGCTTTTCTTTATTATCCGGTCCAAGTCATCCATTTAAAAAAAAAAAAAAATTTTAATAAAATTTTTGTTTTGTAATGAAATAAATTAATATGTTAGCACAATTGTATTTTTGTCTACAAAAATAATTTCAAACATTTAAGCATACGCCTTCAAATCAAAAGGTTTTTAAGATCATGAGAAACATTTCATTCAAGTAACCCCAAACTTTTGAACGGCAGTGTATGTGCGTTAATTAGCACTAGAAATTAGATGAAATGAATGTATGTGTGTAATAATACTGGAGAGATGGGTGCGTGTTGAGGATCAAATTCCTCCTGTTGCAGCGCACACATTTCTCCATCTTACAGGGATGTTGTGTGTAACCAATGACTGTAATAAGGGAAATCATTTAATATACTAATCAAATTAATGCAGAAAGTAATGATAGTCATGCTTTTGCCACCATTGAAGCAAGCTGGGTCAGGATGTCCAGCTTGAAGGGAGACGGTGGTGAGGAAACTAGGGGGACATAAGATGATTTTATTGGATGAAGAGGCCATCGCCCAAAGAGATATGGAGAAAAGAAACTGTATAAAATATGCATGTTCTGAAGTGTAATTTTAGATGCTCCATGGACCACCTCGGCTTTGTTACTTTGTAATAAAAGTTTATTTTTGGAATCAGAACTTTGCGCCTCCGAGAAGTCTTTGACTCTACTGCACTTCGACTGCTGTTTTGGGGAATCTGCCGCGACAATGACTGTGTAGTAAGCTCAGTCTAGCTTTATAATTGTTAGTTTACATATAATCTACATATCTAAATGCTATAATCTACATTAAATGTTTTAGTGTTGACTGAACAACTGATCCTGCTGATAGATTGAATTTATTGTTCTTGTGTAGGAAGTAACGATGTCTTAGCAGCCACACAATAAACTGTACCGTACAAAAAGAACTACATGCAATACAAATAAACATATTTATTTAGACATACATTATAAAGATTGTACACAAAAGTTCAATGTTCTCTGTAAAGCAACTACAAAACAGTATGTATTATTAAAAGCACTGTATTTAATTGATACTGAATTAATGTCCACACTATTTTCCGAATCACCTTTTCCCCTTAAGAGAAGACATGCACATTCTGCAAAGACACTCAAAGAAAGTGAATTGCAGGCAGACAAAATGCAGTAAAGAGGAATATCATAATACAATTAATTTCAAACGTGATAAAACATCTCACTACTGTACATGTCTCGTCTAATAATTATGGTCTTTCACTGTAGAATTATCCATTTAGCGATACCGCATGAAAACATCATCACTACTCACAGACAGTTCAGGTAAAACACTGTTCCTTTTTATTCTCAGTAATAATGTCATTTCAAAACATGTGAAGTATTCACAAAGGCCAGCGTTTAATAGAAATGAACAAACTCTCAACATTTCTAATGAACTTTCAGCACATGCACACACACCTGCACAATAACTGTAATTTATATGTAATTCATTGCGCTCCATTTCTGGATGTCTATCGTAGCCGGACTGTAACGGTGGATAATAAGTAATCCCCACTGTTGACTTCTTGCCAATAAAGTGAAAAGAGCACATAAACAAAATTTTCCAAAGCTTTTTCAAACAGATGTTCTTAAGTCAGTCCTTCTGTAGGCAGCCGATGGAAGAAGCAGCATCTGGGACTGAAGTGCTGTGCTTTGCGAGTGGCTTCTGATCATAACATTGCTGTTTTAGATAAACTTTAGTTTCGCTCGATAATTAGGATAACCATGAACTGCACACTTTTTCCGGGAAATTTTAAAGACATCTTACACCATTTAAAAAGCAAACATCTAACCGCATGACACGCAAGCAAAATATTGTGGACAGCGGCGCTCATAATTCAGCAGCAGCGTGGTGCTGCTCCTGAATGCATATATGGGAAACGCTGATCTGGTTAGAGTTCAATGTACTGTGTACTTGTAGCATTACTGCCATTATGCATCATGCAGTTTGTTACTGCTTTGTAAAAAGACTATAGGCGAACCAATCTGAAACATCCTTTGGAGGAAGAAAGAAGAGGAGGAGGATGAAGAGAGAGAGAGAGAGGAAATCTGTCATTGCACACTCTCGCTCTAATCTCCTCTGTTAACCATATTTTAATTATTTATTAAAACATATTTATTTAAGTTTTAAACTGCGTGGTCACATTACTCACATATGTCTTCTTAAATAATCTGTTTAATAAGAACATATTGTCTTTCTATTGCCATTACAATTATGCTTATCAAAGAAGGCTAATATAACATTATACTGTAAATTTAGACCTATCACGTCGCATGCGCAGACTGCGGAGACTGCCTGTTGATTTCATAGCGATTTTTAAAACTTTTTTGATTCTCTGAATTTACAATGGCTTTCCAATTATCAAAATATATTAATACACTGTATTAAATGTCCCATTGTCTTTGAAAAACTGTGAAAGATGCCACAAATTTCTGTCACCGTTATCACCTCTAGGAGTAAAGAGCAGACCTCTCGATTGGTGAATGTCCCTAAAGCGCAGGTTCCACATGTCTCCTTGTTTGGCGCTCTGCAATAACAAGGTGAGTTATATTCAGTTAATGTCATTGGCAGGACTATACAGCCTCCACTGTGTTAATTGATCCTGGAAGCTTTCATTTCGACCCACAGAGCAATTTGTGAAAACTAAACATTACAAATGCACATAAATGCACAGCTAATGAATGAAGTATTGATTGTGTAAAAGAAATACACAATCGTTCTGCACAAAACTATTGCAAAACAAATGTAGTTATTAATTAGGATGAATATTTTCAGGGAAGTAAATTACAAATGTTTATAAAGTAATGCACAAATATAATGATGTTACAATGACGAGTAGCACATAAAATACGTCCTGGTCCACCCAGATTGATGGCTGGTCCACCCAGTCAAATCTGCCAGAATATATTAATAGTTTGCAAATAAAAGAAACTGCATTTTGTGTCAGAGAGTGAGAGTGAGACAAAGAGTCCCAAGAGCAGAGAAACATTTCAAAGGATTTATTAAAAATAAATGATAACTTTAACAGTGCTGGCAAAGACTGGAGATCCCGGCACCGGCTGCAGTTGAGGGAAGGAGTTTTGAGGATGAGTGCATGCCGTAGCCACACAATGTGATCTGTGAAGAGTGTGTTCATAGACGAGTGTGTGCGTTGTGGAAGTCAGGAGCAGATTCGAAGGAATCCTTCATAGAAGCGTAGTGAGGTTTGGAGAACAATGCCCAGCAGATCGGAAGGCAATCACTTTCCCGACATGCGGGCAGAGACGAGGAATCCTTCACTGAAGATTCGTGAGCGCAGAGAACAAGCGTACAGCAAGCTGGAAGGTAACCACACTCCCAACACACGCAGAGACGGGCAACCAAACAGATATACGAGACAAGATGTCCCGAGCCAGGACCCAACATCTCTCCTCAGGTCCATAACCCACCCAGTCAACCAGGTACTGGAACCCCCTGCCCCTCCGCCTGACGTTGATCAGTCTTCTAACTGTGTACGCCAGAGAGCCCTCAACAAGATGCGGAGGAGGTGGGACAGGAGTGGTGGGATGCAAATTAGAACATAAAACCGGTTTTGTCTTAGAAACGTGAAAAACAGGATGGATGCGTTTGAGGTAAGGTGGTAATTTGAGACGGACCACCACTGGACTAATAACCTTGGCGATGGGAAATGGCCCAATAAATTTGGGACCCAGCTTATGTGAGGGGAGTCGGAGCAGAATGTCCTTAGAGGACAACCAAACCTTCTGCCCGCACACGGCTTCCCAGGTGTGTCGACACCTCTGCATAAATGCCTGTACGAACGGGACCTGAACTCTTGAGTGGGGAATAGAGGGAGCTGGTAACCGATGCTACACTGGAAGGGCGATAACCCCATAGATGACAACTGCAAGGAGTTGTGGGCGTACTCAATCCAGGCTAAATGATTGCTCCAAGAAGACGGGTTATGGGAGGCCATACAGCGCAGGGTCTTTTCCAGTTCCTGATTAGCCCGCTCTGCTTGCCCATTTGTCTGGTGGAACCCAGAGGACAAACTCGCCATAGCCCCCAACTGTCGACAGAATTCTGACCAGAAACATTTCACAAACTGGGGGCCTCTGTCAGAAACCACATTGACCGGGAGGCCATGAATGCGGAAGACGTGGTTTATGACTGCTACCGCTGTCTTCCTCGCTGTGGGCAATTTGGGGAGGGGAATGAAATGAGCCGCCTTCGAGAACCGGTCCACTACAGCCAAAACAACTGTGTTGCCATTGGAGGGGGGAAACCAGTTACAAAATCCATGGCTATGTGTGTCCAGGGTCTCGAAGGGACAGACAGCGGTCGGAGGAGCCCGGCCGGGGGGTTACAGGAGGTGTTATTAGTCGCGCAGATGGTGCAAGTGGCAACGAACCAGCGTACGTCCTGCACAAGCGGTGGCCACCAGAAACGCTGTCTAATGAGCATCTGGGTGCGAGTCACCCTTGGATGACAAGCGGAGGCAACTGAGATTCATCCTCCGCCACCCGGATTGAGGCGAATCACTACGCCACCACGAGTTAGAGTGCATTGGGAATTGGGCATTCCAAATTGGGGAGAAAAGAAACAAAGTGAGCCCAGTTTTAAAATCTGTGGTCAACTGCATCTTATTTAAAGAGTGTTGACAGGGCACTTCTCCTTGAGGTAAGGTAAAACAGATCCAAAATGACTTTGGATAACGAAATTTGTGTTTAATTACATTGGTTTTAGTAAATACAAATATGTTTGTGCATGTGACTTGGTGCAATTTGTGAGTTCTTATTCATTGTAAATATGGCAATGGCCGCCCCTGAAACCATGATGAGAGCACCGCCTACCCTGCACAAAACGCATGTGCAATGAGGGAGTGAGAGCTTTATATCTCTTGACATTTCTCTTAAATTATGTATGTTGTTTTGCACTATTTTCTTTGCATGACATTTCTTTCTAAGCTGCCATTGCTTCTAAGAACTTAAAGCTGAAATGGAGAGCACTCCCAGCCAAGTGCATTGATCATGAGAAACAAAGGCTGCGTGCTTTTACGATAACTATGGGTCTTGACTCTTACATGCAAAGTTACAAATGTTCTTTTTTTTTTCACGTGCGTTTCGCAAACCTGCACTTAACACGAATGCGTGACGCATTTTTAAGTGCTTCTTAAGAGTTGCTGTCCAATGTGAAGTGCTGGAATCTGACCGTATAGTGTCACTCATTCATAGATTTGTGCATAACTTTATAAATACTTGTAATTTACCTCACTGAGAAAAGTTCAAATTTATCTTCTTAAATAATCAAACTAATTAAATACATAATTAAATACATCGTAATTATTTTTGTGCTGGAGGCTACAATCTACTGTTTTTACACAATCTCTGCTTTGTTCATCAAATGTGCATTTTCAATGTTTCATTTATCATCTGTGGGTCGACCATCGGGGTGCAAGCTTCTAGGGTCTATGAAGACTATATAAAAAGTATAAAGAAGTTAACGTGTTGGCAGGCCTATTTCATGTGCACAATAGGGCGGTGGAAGCACTAACATTCACTGATTAAGCGGAGATCTGCGCTTTGCGCCCAAACTGATACCAGTGACATCAGTGCATAACAATGTTCACGTGACAGCGCCCTTCGGTGTCAGAGATGAAGATGAGGAGTTTGTAAAGAGAAGGAATGTGGGAAGATGCGCCAAGATTTACAATTTCCCCCGTAAATACAGTATAACATCAACATTATTCTTTCTGAATTTAATACAATATCATGCGGCCACTTTATACCAACTCATGCACAAAGGTAGGCCTATTGTTTATTGATTTAGGCCTAATTAATTTTTCATTTATAATTTTTATTTTAATATATAATTTTATTTAAATTTCTCATTTTCTCATTTCTGCTCATTTCTTTTCAAATTGAAAAACAAACTATCAAAACATCCACGGCTGTTCTCTCTACCTGTAGCTTTGGTCTTTAGCAGTCAACACAGTTGAATTTCAGCCTTCCAAAATGCAAGCACTGTAAATGCAACACATTTAAATACAAGCACTGATAATACAATGCAATTATTTTTTCGATTTGAGCAATTCAACGTTTTTATACTTCAAAGACTTTAGTCAT
Organism: Myxocyprinus asiaticus; assembly: GCF_019703515.2. Taxonomy (NCBI): domain Eukaryota; kingdom Metazoa; phylum Chordata; class Actinopteri; order Cypriniformes; family Catostomidae; genus Myxocyprinus; species Myxocyprinus asiaticus. The sequence goes on from NC_059377.1 coordinate 24,247,319, forward strand.
GAATTTACTTCCATACTTTTTTATTTTATTATTTGTTGTGCAGAAGCACCATGTTTAGAAGCACTGGAAATAACTAGTAGCATTTTTGGGCTTTACACTCCTTTATAAAACAGTTAGAGTAGAGAGTGAGTAAAATTTTTGGTGTGTGTGAGAGAGAAAGAGAATTGGATCAGTGTACTTTAAGTCACGAGTATTAATATAATATCTGTTAAGCTGTGTTCATCTGCCCCCAAAAATAATAACCTCAAACCATTGACTGCTTCCTTATCATGTTTAAATATATCCACAAAATCTCCTGCTCAGTGTGCTGTGACACTAATGCAGTTATGCTTCATTTCCTCTTTGGTTTAGTGCTTCTCACCGCAACGATTCATTTGTATCATGTATGTTATTGCAACAAATGAAAAAACTGGGCAACACTGAGACTGTGTGTTTATATACAATATGTACGATTTTTTATTAAATAATCCCCAACTCTGAACTATATAACTTTACCCAACTATTTTCCAACAGGTTTGTCGATACTGATATGGAATTCAGATTAATAACATCTCTATTCGTTACCTTAAACTTTCCAAATGACAGCAGTCTAGGTTTAGACTTACAGAATCATTTCTCAGAGGTCTGTGAATTTTAATGCTTGGTTTCTGCACTGCCATTTTTATTGCATGAAATTAAACAGACTTATAACTAAATAGAACAATAAAATCAGACAGTAGCCTACATTATAAAAATGCCCAGAACTGCAGTTAAAAAGAATCGACAAGATGCATAGAACATGACAATTCCAAGATAGCAAACCAGCATTGAAACACTGCTAAGACCACGCTGATGCGTCAGCGTTAATGGCATTGTATTAAGGGTACAATCTGTAGGGCCCTATGAAAAAAATGAGCAAAAATATTTGGAATTATGTGAATGAGAAATGTTTCAGTAACAATGCACATTATGCAATGCCCCCCATATGAGCTGTGTATGAGATTTAATTATATGAATATATAGTGTGCATGTACTAGTGTGCATATACAGTAAATAAAGTGATTTGCTCGTTGTCATTATTTATATATTTGCTCGTTGTTTTTCGCAATGCGAAAATCTTAGGGCCCTAAATCTGATGTTGATTCAACATCACTTGCACTCTCAATTAATGATGAAAACAATACTGACCCAACAGAAACTGTTACCATGACTTTTTCTTTAGGTTACAAACTGGTATGGTGGAGTGGTGGTGGCATAGTGGGCTAAAGCACATAACTGGTTATCAGAAGGTTGCTGGTTCAATCCCCACAGTCACCACCATTGTGTCCTTGAGCAAGGCACTTAACTCTGGGTGTACTGTCCCTGTAATAAGTACACTGTTTGTCACTTTGGATAAAAGTGTCTGCAAATGCATAAATGTAATTACAAGGGTATTATGCTATAAATGTGGTTTATGAGGATATTTCTAGTGTCCCCATAATTCAAATCACTTAAAAAACATACTAAACTATGTTTTTTTTAAATGTTAGTTCATAAAGTATAAAAATCATTATGTCTATGGAGAGTCCTCATAAGGATAGAATAAAGATCAAATCTGCTCACCTTTACAATAACATGATGGGTAAATGACATGATAAGATGGCCAGAGGTGTCGTACAGAGAGATATGTTTAATTACTTTGTGTTGTCTCTTGGAGATTCATGAGCACAGAGGCACATCAGTACGTCCACAGCTTTAAGGTAGGATCTTGTGTGTTTATGAATGAAGTACACTTGTTTGTAAATCTCCCCACTCTGCTTCCATTTTTTATGACATCCCCTGAACACTTTAAAATACTCATGATAGCGTTTGACAACTCTATAACCTGTAAATCCACTTCACTAGCTAATTACACTAGTGTAATAGCCATAGATATCTTTATAGAAAACGCTAGACCGGAAGTTCAAAGACACAATTTATTAATAAGTTGTATTAATAAGGTGAATACAGTATGGTGTTTTACAGGGCTCGAGTTGTGAGGATGTGAGGGGATGCCATCCCCCTTGTTGGAAGAAATACCAAAAAGCATCCACCTTGTAAAACCAACCCCATGGTATTTTTTTGAAGTATCTTGTAGTACTATGATAATATCATGAAATATGAATATAATCATTTAGTTCCAAGGTATTACCATGGTAATGACACAGTGTCTTTTTTTCTTGTCTCATCACTCTTTTCACTTTTCTCATCTCTGCACCCTCACTATATCATTTTATCTCTACTGCTTCCATTCTGACCTCGTCATGGTTTTGAATGGGTAGCCCACATGTCCAAAAATGGTAATACCATGGTATTTGTCCGAAAGTGATTAGTCTATTAAAAAGCCAAACTGGCTTTGGATGAATCAGACAGCTCCTTCAGTTAATGGCAGTATTCTTTAAAGACGTATTAAATTTATATCACTGAAAACGATGTGACAACTCTCATTATAATTAATAAAGCTGTCTACACTACAGGTGTGCCATGTGATGTCGGAAATGTGGTAGCAATCGAGTATTAATATCTTGATGAACTTACAACACAATACATAGAGTAGACATTTTATCTGACCTGTGTTGGTTTGCATTTATAATTCTGCGTTGATGTGTCTCTGTCGTTCTGTGAGTACACAGCCAAAATGCTAACTATGTTTATTAAATAAACAAAAGCAATGCAAGCACTGTCATTTCTGGATTAATTTATTTTTCTTTTTTATTTCTCCCCCCCCAGTTTGGAATGACCAATTCTCAGTGCGCTCTAAGTCCTCATGGTGGCGTAGTGACTCGCCTCAATCTGGGTGGCGGAAGATGAATCTCAGTTGCCTCCGCGTCTGAGACCGTCAACCCGCGCATCTTATCATGTGGCTTGTTGATCGCATTACCGCAGAGACATAGCACATGTGGAGGCTTCACTCTATTCTCTGCGGCATCCACACACAACTCACCACGCGCCCCACCAAGAGTGAGAACCACACAATATAGTGACCATGAGGAACTTACCCCATGTGACTCTACCCTCCCTAGCAACCGGGCCAATTTGGTTGCTTAGGAGACCTGGCTGGAGTCACTCAGCACACCGAATTCGAACTTGTGACTCCAGGAGTGGTAGTCAGCGTCTTTACTCGCTGAGCTACCCAGGCCCCCAAGGATTCATTTGTATTTATTAAATTACTGTAGCATCAAAAATGAGTTCAAAGTATGTGAACATGTTGAAATGTAGGCTACATATAATTTATTATACATGTTGCCTGCAGAAATGAGGAAATTACTGTATGCTTGCTTTTGAGTCGCTTAAATAATAATACATATACATGTTTTGGCATAATTTTGACATTCCATGCTGAAAAAGAAATCATCAAATAATAACTACTTGCCTCAATAACACATTTTAAAGATTTTACAATGCATACAGGCAATATAACCAACTCTTACCAGGTGTTTTTTAATTTGCTGACAAATTAGATGTGTTCCATTTCCATAACTTATGAAATATGATTATTTATCTACACAAACTGTCAAACATACGATCAAATCATTGTGCTGATCGAAAAGAAAACAACACATTATTTAACTCACATATTAAATTAATATCAAGTAATGGCCAGGAGAAAAAAGCTTTTAGAGTGTACATGATGTAAACATATATCTTCTGTCACATTTTGCTTGTAACTTCATGAAACAGATAGAAATTCAGCGTCAACTGTCCAACATCTCGGTGATGCTGACGAAGGTTGTTGCAGACTACAGCTGAGGATCTCGCTGTAAACGTCAATCGATTACGGGGATGGAAACAAAATTCTCTGAGCTTGTCACAAGAGTGACAGATGTTGAGAAACGAATCGATTATCTGGAAACATATCAGAAAGGCAGTTATCCGCTAATCCACCTGCGTCCAAAACAGACTTGGAAATTATTTTGGAAAAACTGGAAGATCTTGAAAATAGCAATCAAAGGAACAATATTCGAATTGTTGGAATTCCTGAGCGTGAAGAGGGCAGAGATATGGTGAAATACCTGGATGAGCTCTTCCCGAGTCTGCTCGACATAACAGGCCATAAACTGGAAATCGTGCAAGCTCACAGAGTCCCGGCTCGCAGATCTGCTGAAGGAGACAGGCCCTGATCAATTCTGGCCAAATTTCTGAGATCTCGTGTTGCGCCAGGCGAGGAGCAAAGGAAAGCTTTCTTGGAAGAATCACAATATTTTCTTGTTCCCAGATTTTGCAAATTCGACAAGAGAGAAACACGATCGGTTCAAGGAATGTAAGAAACTCTTACATCAACGGAAGATCGTTTTTGCACTGATGTTTCCGGCCAAACTGAGAATAGACACCAAGGATGGCAGCAAAGTAGTTTTATGCCCCAAAAAGGCACTGGCCTTCATAAAAACTATGGGTGAGTAAACCATTGGGCGTTTCTTATGTGAGTGGACTGACTCGCTGTTCAGTGACTCGACTGTCTAAGGAAGCTGGGCGCCATTTTTTGTTTCTTTCTGCATTGGCTCCGCCTGGTGACTGGAGTTTGTTTTGTGGCATGACACTCCAAGAAACTTTTGCATTGATGGAAGATCGCTTTTACACTGAAGTTCCCAGCCAAATTGAGAGTGGATGCTATGGATGACCGCGAAATATCTACATGCTCACATAAAGGACTTCTTTTATAAAGTTGACGGACTAAATCATAGTGTAATTTTTTTTTTACGTGGCCCCCGAGTGAATTTGACTTGCTCAATACCCACTTGATTATCCGAGGAACCAGGATGCCTGTTTTGTTTCTTTATGTGCTGGCTCTGCCTAGTGGCTGGAGTTTGTTTTGTTGAATAATACTCCTTCGGGTCAGCTGTGGATGAATCTGATCGTTCTTTGTGCTTGCGCCTCCTGTTGGCTGGAGTTTGTTTTTGTGGAGTATTTTAAGGGACATTAGAATGATTACGTCATCTGCTGCACTCATAACAGCTGGCTCACTGAACATTTGTCTGTCTGTCCGAGGAAACTGAACAGCTTTATATCAGCTGGAAGTTGTTTTGTGGAGGAACACACCTTCAAGACAGTTCTGTGAATGTATCTACATGTTCTTTGTGTTTATTCTGCCTGTTGGCTGGGGTCTGTTTTACAAAGTATTTTCTGCTATGTAATTTTGCCTCACAAAATTTGTGCAGAGGCACCGGACTTGAGAAATCCAATGGCAAAGTTGTCGCGGGGGCTCTCGTATGCATACATGGACCTTTTGAGTTTAGAGGGATTGACGCCGGTTGGCGCTGTCGTGCGCGGGGTTTTTCTTTTTTCTGTTTGTTTTGTTCGGGGGGAAGTTCGGGGTTTGACTGTTGCATTAATGGGGAATGTGGTCTGTATAATCTTGCTTTTGACACACAATTTATTTCTTTTATTATATCAATATGTCAATTGATAATATGTGGATTATCTCTCTCCACATGGAATGTCAATGGGTTGGGGCACCCCATAAAAAGAAGGAAGGTTATTTCTTTTCTTAAGCGTAAAAAAATATGATATAGTGTTTCTTCAAGAAACACATCTCTCCCCGCAGGAAGCTGAAAAATTTGGGAAGATATGGGGTGGACATGTTTTTTTTAGTGCTGGCTCAAGTAAGAGCAGGGGGGTCATTATACTGATAAATAAACATCTAAAGTTAAAATAGGAAGAGTCATTATTGTTTTAGCAGACATTCAGGGGCAAAGGTTGATTTTGGCTAATACTTACGCACCTAACGCTGATGATCAGGGATTTTTATAGATCTTGAAGGGATGTTGCAAGCCGCTGGCACCCCTCATGATATAATATTGGGAGGAGACTTTAATCTTTTGATGGACTCAGTCCTTGATTATAGTGAAGCAAAGGTGTGCAAGCCCCCTAGAGCAACATTGATGCTTCACAGAATGTGTAAAAATCTTGGTCTTGCAGATATCTGGCGAATTTTGAACCCATCTGGTAGGGACTATTTTTTTCATCAGTTCATAAGATTTATTCTAGAATAGATTTTTTTTTATATCTAAATCCCTCATTTAATCTGTTGTCGACTGCTTAATTGGAAACATCTTAGTCTCAGATCACACCCTGGTGAGTTTAGAGATGTTGCCACATACAGAGAAAAAGAAATCATATAGTTGGCGCTTTAATGTATCCCTTTTGCAAAATCCTGATTTCCAACAAATGTTAAAGACTGAAATCAATGTTTATATGGAGACCAACTGGTCCTCAGTATCCTCTGTGGGCGTGGCTTGGGAGGCACTTAAGGCAGTTCTTAGGGGCCGGATCATACAATATGCCTCATTCACCAAAAAATCCAAAGCACGTGATTTGGAAGAGAATATTAAAAGTGCAGAGGCAGAGCTGAAGTGCCAAATGTCGTTTGATGGCCTCAGAGAATTGACCCAACTGAAATACAGATATAATACTATTTTGTCACAGAAAGTGGAGTTTTGGTTATTCTTACTCATACTTTGAGTCGGGGGACAAAGCAGGGAAGCTTCTGGCTAGATATATAAAACAGAGAGAGTTTTTTCCTACCATTCCCTCAGTGGAATCTGCTGGTGGTGAAATATTTACTTCGGCCATTGATATTAACAATGCTTTTAAAGAATTATATCTTGATCTTTATAGTTCCACGTCTTCGTCTACTGATGAAGATATTAGAACATTTGTGGAACCGTTAGAACTCCCTAAATTGACGACTGAGCAAAAAAATGATCTTGATTCTGAAATAAACTTGGAGGAGCTTGATGAGGTAATTAAAGCCTTGCCTACAGGCAAGGCTGTGAGGCCAGATGGTTTTGCTGCTGAATTTTTTAGATCTTATGCTGCAGAACTGGCTCCACTTTTATTAGAGGTTTATACGGAATCATTAAAAGATGGAAAGCTTCCACCAACCATGACACAAGCCCGGATCAGTCTTATTCTTAAAAAGGACAAAGATCCAAGCGAGTGTAAGAGTTACCGTCCAATTTCCCTGATCCAGCTAGATGTAAAAATATTGTCCAAAATTTTGGCTAATCGATTAAGTAAAGTTATGACATCTCTTATACATATAGATCAGGTGGGGTTTTTTTGGGGTCGTAGCTCTTCTGACAACATTAGGCGTTTCATCAATATCATGTAGTCAGTGGCGAATGATCAGACTCCGGTCGCTGCCATCTCACTTGATGCCGAAAAGGCGTTTGATATGGTAGAATGGGATTATCTTGGAAACCCGAGATAAATTATCTTGGATAAGATTTTGGAAATATACGGGTTTGGGAGTACATTTATTGGTTTGATCCAACAAATGGATTAATTTCAGATTATTTTACTCTGGATAGGGGAACTCGGCAGGGTTGCCCTCTTTCCCCATTATTGTTCTGTCTTGCCCTGGAACCATTAGCAGTCGCGATAAGAAAGGAGGATGATTTTCCAGGGGTGGTGGTGGGAGGTATGGTGCATAAGCTTTTGCTTTACGCAGATGATATTTTATTATTCATCTCTGACCCTACTAGATCTATGCCTTGCCTCCACAGAATTATTAATTCCTTTTCTAAGTTTTCAGGATACAAAGTCAATTGGTCTAAATCCGAAGCTTTGGCTTTGACAGCGTACTACCCAGTAACGGCTTTCCAGCAGGGCGCTTTCCAGTGGCCCAAACAGGGCATTAAGTATTTGGGCATTTTATTCCGAGCAAAATTGTGTGATTTAGTAAGAGTAAATTTTGACCCCTTAATAAAACGGTTTTCGAGCGATGTAGACAGGTAGGCTTCATTGCATTTATCTATGATCGGGAAAGTTAATGTTATTAAAAATGAATTGTATTCCAAAATTCAATTACTTGCTGCAGTCTCTCCCTATAGACGTCCCCCTCTCTTATTTCCAGCATTTTGATAGCATAGCGAAGTCCTTCATTTGGAATGGTAAGCATCCAAAATTACATTTCAATAAGTTACATAGGCCAATTGACAAATGTGGGCTAGGCCTACCCAAGATTTTATTTTATTATTATGCATTTGGTCTCAGACATTTGGCTCATTGGTTGCTTCCACCTGAGAGAGCCCCTCCCTGGTTCTGTATAGAACAGGAAGTTCTTGCCCCTATTTCACCATTGCAGAGCCTTTCTATCAAATTAATCGGAGAAGTTAATTTACATCCCGTTATCTCGCATTTGAACTCGGTATGGACAAAAGTGTCCAGAGTGTTTAATTCATACATTTATTTAAATGTTGCCTCGAGCATATGGCTGAACCCCAAATTATGCATCAACAAGTCCCCTTTGTGCTGGTCAGAATGGATTGGGAGGGGGGTTACTACACTTGGTGACCTATATAAGAGTGGAGTGTTGAGATCCTTTCAGAATTTGGTTCAACTTTTTGGGATTCCCAGATCTCAGTTCTATAAGTATTTACAGTTGCGCCACCTGCTTTATACTGTTTTTGGGAGTGGTTTACACCCCCCTAAAGCAACAGATACTCTGGGAGTGGTGATTACTGCTTTTGGAAAAGGTCATGAGGCATCGATGTATTAATCCCTGTTAATTCAGAGTCTGAGGGACGAAACTTCAGCTTCTCTTAAGAGATTATCTAAACTTGGTATTGGAGGAGGGAATGTGGGCTAGGATTCTAAAAAACTTCAAATCTGCATCTAGAGATGCAAGGGTTCACCTTATGCAATTTAAGATTTTACATAGAGTCTATTGGACCCCCTCTAGATTGCATAGGCTTGGTCTTAAAGACACATCCACCTGCTGGCGATGTCAATCAGAAGATGGAGACACAACTCAGGTCTTTTGGGGATGTGTTAAGATTCAAGAGTTCTGGTTGAGGATTCAGATTTTTATGTGCAAGGTTTTGGCCTCTCAAATTTTATTCTGCCCCAGACTCTGTATTTTAGGAGATGGGGCAGTCGTTAATTTGGAGAATAAGCACGTGAAAAACTGGGTCCTAACTAGTATTAAGATTGCCAGACAGATTATTTTAAGGAGTTGGAAGTCAGCTGGAGCGCCCCATTTTAGGAGTGGTGTTCAGAGGTGGCCAGAGTGGCAGCTCTTGAGGGGGGGATATCCAGAAGACTGGGGAGTCTAGACCTGTTTGGGGAGAAATGGGGCAAATATCTGTCTTTTAGTTAGGGTTAAATATTGATTCTGTATATATATGTTTTGATGTTCCTTTCTAATAGATGAATCAATAAAAATGTTAATCGCAAAAAAAAAACAAAAAAAAAATAAAAATAAAAATGATGTAGAATCACAATAAAGACCATGGCGACAGCAGTGAAGTCCATCCTGCAGCACTAACCCTGATGGCACGGAGTGAGGGGTTGATCAGGTGTCAACAAGCTGTAGCCACTAACTTAGAAATAACACAATTTAAAGTGATTTACTCACCAAGGGAAATGGACAACAGGCACACTGCATGTTAGGGTCTAGACAGCAAGTTGTATCAGAAATATAAAAGTTTTTATTATCTGATTACAAAACCTCTGCAAATACATTCACCAGATCAACATTGAAAAATATTTCTGTTATAATTAGGAGCATAAAGTGATTTTACTATACAGAGGTTCCAAATGACTGTTAGGCAACATTTAAAACATCCTCTCAAAATCACCAACATTTCAACACCATTTTAACCACCCACCCTTTCACCTTTCATTTCTCTTTTTATTGCAAATTTCAAAATTCGTTTTTAATAATAAACCATGTGATATGCAATGATATGGTTAGCTATACAGTATATCTCCCTAGCAGTCTTATATTGATATCCTCACACACAAAAGAGCTTAAACAGAAACACAAATGTAGTGTGCAAAACTCTCATTAATTTCTGCTAACTAATAAGAAATAACTATGTTTTGAATGTAAGTATAACATAACAAATTATCCTTGCTTGGCAAATAAAGAGTAGCAACCACACCACACATCCAGTCTTTATGTTTTTTGGATCTGTACATAAAAAATGGGCATTTTTCTGCATTGTATCTTATGTTTAATGCACCTATAACCTATAATAGTGATATCGTGTAGATATAGGGGCAATAGTTAGAGGGCAAAATTTATGCAAATAATTTTGAGACAGCAAGATGCTTTTTTGAATAACAAATTAAGATAATACTTATTCAAAATAAACACTTCAGAAAAGGGTGCATGATTTCCTGTTAATTTCAAAAACATTTGGCATTTTATAACATCTCAAGTATTCTATAAACAAATTAATCTCCATTGTGATTGGATCAGTCAATTTGAGCCACTTTTAGAAAATTTCAGAACAAATCTATTCGCCCCACAGTGTGTTTTAAGGGGGCCTTTAGACCCAGAAACAGGGGGACTTTTTACCACAAATACCATCCTTTCACTTATTGGACAGTTATTAAAACACTTTTGATTTAATGACCTTGAACGAAACTGAAAATGATAAATAAGTATTTTTTCTCCGAATAAATGTGTTAATTTCAGAGATTTTCATTAGCTACATAAATTTGCAACATTTTAAAAAAATCATAAAAATTAGATCAAATTACCTCAAAATTAAACTTTAGACACCACATGCAAAGATCTCAAGGATCAGGAATATGTTGCAGTGCATAGTGATAAACAGGTGTTTAGGAAAGTACTGTGGAAGTTCTTGTTGCTATTTAGTGTTTTGGGAGAAAAGAAAATCAAAGAAGCCTCTTACCCCACAGGGCCTTTAGCCCCATTGTACCCCACTTAAATGCAATATTTCTTTCTACAGTAATTCCTGTCTTTAATTAAATTTATTTTCACTCATACAAAGCAGAAGTTCTTTTTCTCATCATGTTGCTCATGAAACTTTCTTTTTGTTAGGACATTGAATGACAGCTGACGGATTGTTACAAATGTGAATGCCCAGGAAATCAATCTCATTTCTCGGCATTTCTACAGTGTTTGGAAAGAATGTTTGGAAAGAACATTTCTTTCCTCAAAACACTTTTAAGCCATTCTGAGATCAACATGCACCCATTTCAGAATATAATTTGTATTTATTTATTTTTTTTGTATGAAATCTTTAACAATATTAATGCTCAATCATAATAAATAAATACACCAAGCAATACATCTTTATTTTTTGGACTTGGATATAAACAGTTTCAGAATGGCTGCCCTCCCATACATTTCAGCCTTGAAAAGCTCACAGTGTTTACTTTTGGTTCTGGATTACAGAGATGCTCATTGAATTATGTGGTTATTTTTGAGGCTGTACATCTGTGACATCTGGTAAACAAACTAAGTGTTAATACTTAGTTATTTACATCAAAAATCATATTTTACACTTTACACAAGGGTTCTATGGTAACATTAGTTAATGATCCCATGAACTTACAATGAATAATACTTATACAGCGCTTATTTATCTCGGTTCATGTTCATTTCTGCCTTTACCAAAACATTTTAACATTAGTTAACACATTAGTTAATGAAAAATAGTATATTTATTTATACATTAACCAATATTTAATAAATGTTGTAAAAAATTATAGATAGTTCATGATATATAATGCATTACTTGTTATAAAATCATGAACCTGGCATTCTTGCGAGAGTGTAGATCAGACAGTGTAAAGGACAGATTAAAGATGTACTTATATGAGAGCATTCCATCAAACAATTAATATCTGTTATTGTGTGCAGTTACTGTTCGTACAGAAGTAAGACATATTGTTCCCAGAAATGTTGATTAATTATTTCTAAAACAGTTAAAATAGAGGAACAACTGTCAATAAGTGAAATACAATACCAAGCGGTGTAATCCTCTGATGAGGAAGAATGTACTGAACTTCTTGTTTTGACAGTAAGTTAATATGCGAAAATGTGAGAGAGCTGGTAGAATGACACCTTTTAACTTCAACAAAATGACTCTGTGGCTTAGCAGATTTGCAAAGATGTGTGCTCAACTCTTAAAACTTTTTCTGTAACCTATCTGTAACATCAGCATTGTGAAAATAATTTTCATGTGATGAAACATGCCACAAAGCATGTACAAAGAATACAATTAAATACAATTGAATCCAGAATGCAAATTGTGCATGTACAAAATGTACAGTCTTGTTTACAATGGTTTTATTGTGGTAATAGTAACTGTTGTAACTGTTTTTTTCTTTCTTTGTCATGACCGGGGTTTCTAAACAACAGGATTGCTTAATCTGTCCTGTAATAATGACAAATAATCAAAGACAAATTGGCAATAGTAAAATTACACTACAATGCAAAAAATAAACAAAATTACCTCTACTACTTTTCTGAAATATTGATGAAATAAAAGCAGATTTAAAACAATATTTAGCAAATCCTAGAAGTATCAAAGTACACGCTGATATCATTTAAAAATTCAATTTGCAAAGTTCAAATTAAAAAAGTTCAAAGTTGTTTCAGTGGCAAAGATCCTCACGGCTTTACAGATTTACATTTACATTTATTCATTTGGCAGACACTTTTATCCAAAGCGACTTACAAAAGAGGAAAACAAAAGCGAATCATCTTAAGGAGACAGTGGTATGAAAAGTGCCATACTACAAAGTTTCACTAGCATCAGAATAGTATTCAAAACAGATTAAAAGTCAGCTTCACGGATGGAGTTGGGAAGGTCATTCCACCATCGTGGTATGATGAAGCTGAAAGTCTGGGAAAGTGTTTGGTGCCTCTTGGTGTTGGTACAACAAGGCGACGTTCCTTAGCCGACCGCAGGCTTCTAGTGGGTGCGTAGCTCTGCATAAATGATTTTAGTTATGCTGGAGCAGACCAAGTGACTGTTCTGTATGCCAGCATCAGAGCATTGAATTTGATATGTGCATCAACCGGCAGCCAGTGGAGAGAGACAAGGAGTGGTGTAACGTGCTCTCTTTGGTTCATTAAAGACCAGACGTACTGTTGCATTCTGGATCATTTGCAGGGGTCTAATTGCATATGCAGGGAGGCCTGCAATGAGACAGTTACAGTAGTCCAGTCTAGTTATGAAAAGTGACTGGACAAGCAGTTGTGTGGCATGTTCAGAGAGGAAGTGTCTTATCTTCCTGATATTGTAGAGTGTAAATCTATATGATCTTGTGGATTTTGAGATGTGGTCTGTGAAATTGAGTCTGTTGTCGATGGTTACCCCTAGATTTCTGACCGTTTTTACTGTAGTTGCACCCAGCTGCACAGTGATGTTGTGTTCAACAGCAGGGTTGGCTGGAAAGACAAGGAGTTCGGTCTTGGCTGGGTTGAGTTGAGTTGCAGGTGGTGTTCCTTCATCCAGGCCGAGATGTCTGCCAGGCAGGCTGAAATTCAATCAGTCACTGTGGTGTCTTTGGGCTGGAAAGACAAGTAGAGTTGCGTGTCATCAGCATAGCAGTGGTAAGAGAAACCATGTGCCTCAATGATGGGTCCCAGTGATGTTGTGTATATAGAGAAGAGAAGTGGCCCAAGCACTGATCCCTGAGGTACCCCAGTAAGTAGTTGATGTGGCTTGGATACCTCACCTCTCCAGGCTACCTTGAAGGACCTACCTGAGAGATAGGAATTAAACCAGTCAAGCACAGTTCCTGTGATGCCCAGCGAGGAGAGGGTAGAGAGTAAGATCTGATGGTTGACTGTGTCAAAGGCGGCAGAAAGGTCCAGCAGAATCAGGATGGATGATCTCGATTCAGCTTTCGCCTGTCTCAGCGACTCAGTGACAGACAGCAGGGCAGTCTCCTATACAGGGGATAGGTGTTTGACAGGGTGTGGTGCTGAGAATGTATTGCTGATGGTTGTAACATTATTAGTAAAAAAATGTGGCGAAGACATCTGCTGTCAGTGATGTGTCAGGTGGTGGAGGGGCAGGGTAGAGAAGTGTGTTGAATGTTCTAAACAAGCTGCGAGTGTCTGTGTTGCTGTTGATTTTGTTCTGGTAATAGGAGGTTTTTGCAGATTTATTGTTATCTGGAAAAGTTGCAAGCGGAGACTGATATTTACCTAGATCTGCTGGATCTTTAGATTTCCGCCATTTCCTCTCAGCTGCCCTGAGATCAGTCTGATGTTCACGAATGACATCAGACAGCCAGGGGCTGGGTGGTGTAGTACGTGCTGGCCTAGAGGAGATAGGACAGATGTTGTCTAGACAGGTTGTTAAAGTAGAGCTTAGTGTGTCTGTGGCAGTGTTTACATCAAGTGTGGAAAATACATTTAGTGTGGGAAGAGAGGTAGAAACAGCAGTGGAAAGGCATGAGGGTGTAAGAGAACGGAGGTTACGGCGAAAGGAAATCAAAGGTGGAGTCTGTTTTAATGTAGATGGGAGAGTCATGTTGAATTGAACAAAGTAGTGATCAGAGACATGTAGAGGAGTAACAAGAATATTTGAGTTGGTACAGTTACATGTAAAAATGAGGTCCAGCTGGTTGCCTGATCTGTGAGTTGCTGTGGTGTGTAGTCTTTCCAAGTCAAATAAGGCCAGAAGAATATTCAGTTCAGTGGCCTGGGGCTTGTCTTGGTGTATGTTGAAATCACCAAGAACCACAAGTGGCCTACCATCCTCCGGCAAGGAGGACAGCAGGACATCCAGCTCCTCAAGAAAGTTTGTCAGCTGACCTGGAGGGCAATAGATGACAACAATATGTATTTTTGTGGGTTGCACAGTAGTAATAGCATTGAATTCAAAACTAGTATTGTTACATAGTGAAGAGTGTGGTGAAAAAGTCCAGTTGTTATGAATGAGCAAACCTGTTCCCCCACCCCTACCGGTGTGTCGAGGGGTGTGAGAGAAGGAGAAGTTGTTGGAGAGAGCAGCAGGTGTTGCTGTATCCTCTGGACGTTTCCATGTTTCTGTCAGTGCCAGGATGCTGAGGGTGGACTGTGTGCCAAAGGCTGAAATGAAGTCAGCTTTGTTCACAGCTTGAATTGAATTGAACAGATTTAATTCTCATAAATCAAGGAAGTTTGTTGACAAGAGTTTGCCGGTCAAAATACAGTCCATATTGCTGAGCTCCAGACAGCTTTCAGGCTGTCTACTACCCCCTTTACTGACCTCGCTCTAGTGCCCTTTTACTTGACCTAGAAACTGCATGTCTGTCGACATCATTAGCCCTGTTCACACATGCAACCAGATAAATGACAGGAAAATCGTTGGGTCGCCTTTACTGGTAAATGTACCAAATGTGCTGTTCACACATACCATCAATAAGGAAATATATAGTTAAAGATATTTGCATTAAGGTAAATTGCCAGAGCATTTTCAAAAGGGTCATGTTCACACATGGCCTCTAAACTGGAAATTGTAGGTAATTTTCTGGAAAAGGCTGTAAGTAAGTGTGAACGTGACTGTTGATTACCTGGTAAGTTTGATGTAACCATCTGATACCATCACTATAACATGGTACCACCATAGTACTTATAGAGATATGATGTGCCACTGAATGACAGCTAGGAATCATGTGAAATATGAATGACCTAAACATTCTCATTTCACTGCAATATGAGATGGTTGGAAGGAATGCTGAACTAGAAAATAACAAACAGTCTGTCATTTTAAATGAGTGAAAATTTTGTTGTGCAACCATAATACAGTATAAAACATTTCGGTCTGGTTTGAAAGTTGCCAATAATACAATTATGGTCCCTTCTAGTAAAAACTGTGTGCTTAGATAGTGTTGTGTGAGTGTTCTTTGCCCAGGAGAAAGGTAAAGAGCATAAATGTATTTACTGTAAAATACATTTTTTATATCCTAGAATAATACAGCGACAGCTATAAACCATTTTAAAATTGATTTACCCAAAAAAAGTGTAAACTGTGAGGCTCTGTGACACTATCAAAATATTGCTCTGTTTGTTTGAGCATCCCGACCAGCCCGACAGCAACACTGGCTCAACCAATAGTAAAAGTTTGGGGAGGCACCATCTGTTTTTCCCAACAATGGGAAATGGGAAGAGTGTTTTGAAAATACAATATTTGTGCATTATTGTTTTGGTGGCATTAGTGGTGCAGAAATTACATTCTTTGTCTTTAAATATCTTCTTTTACCTGCCATTTTTCAGTTTGTGTCTTTCACAATCAGCCTCTAGATGGCGACCTTGAATCATTGCATGTAAGTCTGCTGATCCCTGAGCAGCACTGGATGATGAGCAAACAGGAAGTTCATCTCCTGTACAGTTACTAAAGTGGCACATATGTTAAGATGTGTGAGTGTTTGTATCTAAATGAGTATATATGTGTGACATGTGTGTGTGTTTGCAATGGCCTGCACACTGTGACACTTGCTAGGATGGCTGTGTTTTGAGTATTGAACCTCTGTGCTGACACTGTGCAGAATGGAAAGATCCAGCCTGAGCCAAGAGAGGCTGGAGGGAGACCACACTGACACACTGCTTAGCCAGCTTCCCAGTCTGAGCCCACCTCACTGCAGATGAGGTATTGCTGACTGTGCCACCACACAACTGTATTTGTTTCAATCTATATTTGTTTAGAATTATTTGGAGACATATAACAGAACCATATAATAGAGAGGAAATGCAGATCATCAGAGTGCCATGTCTACATTTAATTTTTTCTGCATGTATAAACATCTTCACCAGTGTTCTTACTGGCTTATCCAATGTAAGCAGGTGTTGTGCGCATACCTGTTTACGTTTTGACATCAAAAGCAGAGAATAACCCTTATGACTCATGTAAATGCAGGTTTCTGTCTGGGGTTTTTGAATAAGTTGATTTTTGATAGTTATCAGCGTATTTCTGTGCATATAAACATACAATCTTGCAGGTGAGGAAGCACAGGAGGAATATGTAATGCCACTACACTAGACTAGAAATGAGGCTGTGTACTTCCATCCTGAAAAGACCATCTTAAACCAGCATGGTTTTCTATGCTGGCCCAGGGGGAGTTATATGTTGGTTTAGGTCTGGTCTAGACGGTGGACCAGCAAAACTTAGCTGGTGATGCTGGTTGACCAGCATAGTCTCTCTTGAGATGCTGCTTGGCTTGACCAAGGAAGTCTTGGGTAACCCAGTTGGAAAAGCCTGTTGGGAACACAATCACACCAGCAACCTATGTTGAGGACCAGCATCCAAAACACATATGCTGGTTACCAGGTATGCTGGTCTTTTCAACAGTGTTCCAATAGGAACACGTCTCCTTCCGATTGTAGTCGTCCCCTGTCAGGCGCCCTCCATTCTCAGGCCAAAAGCTCCAGCTGCAGACTCTCAGCTCTAACACACACTAGGAGCCAGCGTTAAGACTTGAGCCCTTACAGTGCCTCACACTTGCGGCTATGAAAAGGCTCAGCTCCTTTTGATTATCATTGCAGTCAGGCAATTTGGTTGGCACTTTCAGTGACCAGTTACCCTCCCCACAACGGTAGGATTATCTCCTGCAACCCTGAGATAATCTTCTGACACGTCCACATGTGACATGACAGCATTGCACCAATATATTGTGGATGCTGATCTGCTAGCCAGATCATTCAGATGCCATATTCTGCTGTAGTTTTCCCCCAAGCATCTCTGGTATTGCTGCATTTGTCAGTTGGTCTGTGGCGTAAGAATACATGAATGTACTTAGTCATGCCAGAAACTGCATGTTTGCTCTTTTTTTCTGGCTATGAAGAAATGGGAAGAACTATTTTCTCGAAGACATTCATGGAGAGTGATGGGTTTCAAAACCATTTTATTCAAGAAAGTCAATAATACCCAAAGAGATCTATCTGTTAGCCTTCCCATTCATCTTAATAGCAGTTGCTGGCTGGCGCAGGACCCTCCAGTAAATACACGATTTGAAATCTGCCATATTTGCTCATGCGCACTCAGTCAAAGTCCTTTTAAAAGGGATATTCCGGGTTCAATACCAGTTAAGCTCAATCGACAGCATTGTGGCATAATGTTGATAACCACAAAAAATAATTTCGTCTCGTCCCTCGTTTTCTTTACAAAGTGCAAAAATCAATGTTACAGTGAGACACTTGAAAGTGAATGGGGCCAATTTTTGGAGGGTTTGAAAGGCCAAAATGTGAAGCATATAATTTTCTAAAAGCACTTATATTAATTCTTCTGTTAAAACTTGTGTATTATTTGAGCTGTAAAGTTGTTTAAAGCTTTGTTTTTATGGTCGTTTTTTGGGTTTACTGGTGTTGCGTCATCATGGTAATGTAGTTATAAAAGTTGTTTACACAGGAATGGTAAGTTATTGATTTTATCACACTAAAATAATGTTAATACGCATAATGTTTATGTCTTGCGGCTATGCTTTTGAAAAGTATTTTAACATTTACAGATCCCCCCTTTTTTATCTTACAGTTGAAATTAAAGGTGCACTCAGTAACTTTTGTCTTTGTGTCATCTTGAACTTACACTGACTTAGCGGCTTGGATGCAGCGCAATTTAAAACCAATAGTTTTTAGTTTCATTAGTGCCATTGTTGAAATTTAGTATTTACAGTCAGCCATGATTACTTTAATCACTGAGTGAAAGTGTCAAATATCAGGTCGGATACTGAGATTAAGCGAGTAGTATTCGGCTGGTAGTGTGACTATAACATGGCAGCCCCCATTGGCGGAACCTCTCCATGTAGAAAAAAACAGCTTTTATGAGGTTACTGAGTCTTCATTTTAATGTGAGTGGTCATGATTTCCTACATTTATTGCAAAATTACAATTCATGTCTTTAGGAGTTAAACTTTTTTAATGAGGAAAAAATGACTGAGTGCACCTTTAATTTTGTAATCAACATGCCACAAATGCTGTCGATTGAGCTTAACTTAAACACATTCTCGATGGAAATTGATAGACGAAGTCTCTATCAGCAAAGCTGTATGGCTCTTTTAACTGTAAGGCAGGACTTGAATTCCTAGAGCCGCCATATTCAGCATAAAGATTTCTCCCATTCATTGGTGTATACCAGTGACCTGTCACATCCTATACAGTCTCAGACTTAGGCTAAGTTCAAAATTGCATACTACCCATACTACTCGTACTACTTCTGCCATATCTGTTTATGGCAGAAATAGTAAGAGTAATCTGGTAGTATGCAATTCTGAACTCAGCATTAATTGTGGATATAGGTTCTTTTGTGCCAATCACCTGAGCCGTAAATTACATGTGACTAATCACTGTAGAGCCGAAGGGAAATTACATCATGACATTGCTGATTGGCTGATGGCACCACAAATACATGCGTAGTTAATCTAATTTGTCAGAATACATGGCTACTTTTAAATGGCCATCAAAGGAGAAAGGTGTTTTTGCCCCAAAATGGTGTAGTTACAGCATCTACCAGCAGGGGCTAACTGGACAATGGTAACCAGCAAAACCTTGATCCCTTAGTTTTACTATACAATCTGACTCCATAAACACTGCAAATACAGCTGAGAAACAACACATACAGTAGGGGACCTAAAAAGAAAGCAGGAGATGGGGAGGAGAAAGCAGGGGGCAGAGCAGTGTGCATGCCATCCAAGCAATGTCATTGGCCTTTGGCTTTCATTCATGTCACTAATAACATATCATTAGTTATGCATTAGAATCCTCTGAATATGCATGAATAACACATTCTATTTATTTATACACTTTGTGAAAAGCATGTTAAGCACAATATACACAAATTAAGTAAGAGTGTGCATATGTGATTTATTTTCCTTCGACATGTTGATCTCATCAAATACATTTCTCTCATTCCCCAAGTACTTGGCCTGAGCCTGCCCGCCCTGATGACTTGTTGCACAGCTTTGCCTGAAAACGTCTTCACATTCTTTACTTCAGACAGTTAGACCAGTAGTGTCTATGTGTGCAAAAGTGAGAGAGTGAGAGAGAGAGAGAGAGAAGGAGAGAGAGAGAGAGAGTCAGCGATGTCTGCACTTCTGCCTCGCCTCTTTAACGCATTCCACTTTCACTCAGCAATCTCGCCCACACAATCGGCATGTGACTGCCAGTGACAGGAAATCAAGGATGTCAAATCCTGCACTCAGCTATGCAGCACCACGCACTCTCCTTCTCAAAGGCTTGCTGAGCATTACCATGTTGTCGCTCTCCAACAATCTAGCAAGTAACACCTCTAGAATTCCAATTTAATGTTCTAGAATTCTAGAAAGTCTGAATGAAACTTATAAATGCAGGACATAGTTTTCCCTAGCTTTCATTTTTCCACCCACCCAATATAATGTAAATCTGTAACCTTTAAGGGCAGGCATGTTCTTTTACAGTTCCCTAAAGTGTTGTAGCACAGTTTTCTGGGCTGCAGCTCTCCAGATTTGTGCATTTCGGAGAGTTTGTAAAGTGCTGCATTGTGATCTTGAATGATCTCATCGTTGTTTGGTCTGCTTCACTTTTCCTTCAGGAACATACATAGGAGAAAGTGTGTGAAGGCTGGTCAGCTTTCCTTGCTGCTTTTTCCAGATCACAGAGGTCTTAGTCTTCAGAAAACCCCATACATCACAGTTCATCCTAAAGAGATGGTCAAAGATTTTCAGTAGTGGACATTGTCCATTTGAAAGTGAGAGACATGTGTTCATAGTCTCTCCAAACACCCATATGCCACAGTATGATGTCATCCCATGGCTTGTCACCAGCATGGCTAGTCACCATTTTTGGATGCTGGTCCAGATCAAACTGTGAATTTGTCAACAGTAACAGTAGGTTGAAATTTTGCTGCTAAAATCGATCTGTGCTTACCGCAATTTGAATCACTGCCATACAGTGGACAAAGCTGCAAGTGTTGTTGAACATATGGGCACGTGTATGTGCCAGTGTTCAAAGGAAATATCCACAGAGTGGTGCCAAAAGCGAGTTGTACACTGTAAAAAAATAAAAAATGAAAAATAAAAAATAAATCTGTTAACTTTATGGTAAAATATCGGCAACTGTGGTTGCCAGAAATTTACAGTAAAAAAATACAGCAACACTTTACAATAAGGTTCCATTCTCTAACATTAGTTAAAGAGCACCTATTATGGTTTTTAAATGTGCCTAATTTTGTTTTAAAGGTCTCATACAATAGATTTACATGCATTCAAGGTAAAAAAAACACTTTAATTTGCAGCATTACCTTTTTTCCCAGTGTCAAAAACGACTCGTTCAATGATCCGTTCTAAAGGATGCATTCTAAACTCCTCCTTTCAGAGAGACTATTCTACTCTGATTGGTCAGATGTCCCAGTCTGTTGTGATTGGTCTACCACTTAGTGTAGTGTTTGAGGGTGGGTCACAGCTATATAACACACTACATGAAAGGTAATATTTGAAAAACCATAATAGGTGCTCTTTAATGCATCAGGTATCATGAACATAAACAATTAACAACAGATTTTTTCAACCTAGAGATCAGGCTGGATTTTTTTGCATCATTTATTAATCTTTGTTAATGTTACTTAATAAAAATATGATTGTATAAACTTATGTTAACATATTCAACTTTTCATTTTTAAATGTATTCCTATATGTTGAAATTAACATTAACTAAGATTATTAAATGCTTAATAAGTTTTGTTCATCGTTAGTTCATGTTAACTAATGTTGTTAACAAATGAAACCTTATTGTAAAGTGTTACCAAAAATACAATGACCATGTTTCAGGCATTACGGGATGCCATTTTGATGGATGTTTATTTTATAGTTCACTACAGTTTATATTATTAAATAATACAAACTTAATATACTAACCTCCTGGAACTATAAAAAAATCTACTCTTCACTTTAATATTTAGTGTTAAACACTGTAGTAACTACAAAAGGTATGGAGCAAAAATTAATACACATGTATAGATGTTGCACAATGTAACTCACACAAACACAAAATACGATCAGGGAAACACATGTCACACTAAAATAATGCAATAAACATTAACAAAACTACATAAAATATAAACTAGAACACCCCGATATCAAAGAAGAAACATACCTATTTCCATGAAATATAATGAAATGCGATGGGTCACGTAGGGAATTCTGAGAATGCATGATTGCTGTTTTTGATACCAGAACTTTAAAAAAGTTTACTGTAAAAGTACATGTATTCTCTTGTTAAACATAATATGCATTTTTACTATTAATTATAAAGTCATACTTTTCATAGAATCATACTTTTTACAACTAAAATATATTTTATATACACTCACTGAGAACTTTATTAAGAGCACCTATACACCTACTAATTTATGTGATTATCTAATCAGCCAATTATGTGACAGCAGTGCATAAAATCACGCAGATAGAGGTCAGGAGCTTCAGTTAATGTTCACATCAACCATCAGAACGGGGAAAAATATGATCTCAGTGATTTGGACCATGGCATGATTGTTGGTGCCAGACGGGCTGGTTTGAGTATTTCTGTAACTGCTGATCTCCTGGGATTTTCACGCACAACAGTCTCTAGAGTTTACCCAGAATGGTGGCAAAAACAAAACAAAAAAACATCCAGTGAGCAGCATTTCTGTGGATGGAAACACCTTGTTGATGAGAGAGGTCAAAGGAGAATGGCCAGACTGGTTCGAGCTGACAGAAAGGCTACGGTTACTCAGATATCCGCTCTGTACAATGATAGTGAGCAGAATAGCATCTCAGAATGCACAACACGTCAAACCTTGAGTTGGATGGGCTACAACAGCAGAAGACCACGTCAGGCACTTTATTAGGACCATAGTGAGTGTATATCTGTATTTTACTGTAAAATGTATTGTCTTATTAAATATATATATATATATATATATATATATATATATATATATATATATATATATATATATTATATTTACTGTAAATGTTAAGGTAACTACCTGTTAACCAGTTAAGTTATTTTTAGTTTAATTGAAGTAATACAGTCAACAGAAATACATTGTTTATTAACCATATGCCATAAACTAAACCCTAAGCCTAACTGTCAGTGGAGTAAAAATGTCATTGAGCAAAAATGTAAACTTTGAATCACACTCACCATCGTTTATGTGAAACCAATTACTTCTTGGTTCCCACGGGACCAGAACCCATGTCTCAGAGGTTGCTCACACTTAGAGGGAAATGTGTTCACACTTGAATTGATGCACAAATGTATGGTGGGGTATGACACTTGTCAGTTATTAAGCTGAATGGGGTTGATTTCAGTTTCGGAGGCAACATGTCAATTCCTTGTGATTATGGTGTCTGGTCTACAGGTATTCCTGGATGCTTGTATGCTAGTGTTTCCACCGAGCTTCTTAACTAGCTTATCCAGCAAGACCTCCTTTGTCAAAATGCTTCACCAGAAAGACCAACCTGGTCTAAAGCTAGTCTTTTCAGCAGGGATATTGAAGAGTTGGATGTAAAACAGGCCATGTATTTATGTGGGAGCTGAGATTTTATCCAAAGCACTGTAAATGCTATAAATCATTTTGTCAGGACAAGTAATTTTGCTCAGCTGTGGTATATTCCACAAATTTACCCACCTGCACTCCCACCTACACTCACGTGTTGTTCTTCTCCCTCACAGACTATGTTGTTCATAAGAAATGTGCTTTGATGAAAATATTTAGAAGGGAGCCAGGGCAAGTTTGTACTCAAGTGATGTAATCTAAAGAAATGGTTTTCCAAGTATGCAGCATGCTATACAGGCACATGTGTTAGCTGCCAGACAGCAAGAGCCAGAGGTATTTTGGCTCAGGTAGTTTAGCTTGTTGCCAAATTATTCAATAAGACAAGCCAGATTTGATTTATTCAACTGTACACACACACCCCTACACACACCAACTGTAACAGAACTTATCCACCAAAAGGTTGCATGTTAAATTCTGTGGTTAACACAAGCTTGACTCTTAAACCTGCTCTTAAACCTTTTTCAGATAAATCGTTCTGAGGTCAGACTTGTCTAATGTGTCTATAGGTTGTAAATAAAATGACAGTGTAATGCATATTGAAAGTAGTCACTGTATAATGATTTCTGGGTGTATATGACACTCTCTGTCAATGCGGGCAAATTTAAATGCACAATAAAAGCACTGCTATCGGCACCTTGAAAGGCCAAATCAAAGACTAGACTTATGTAGATAAAATGATCCTTTATTTTCCTTTTATGGCATATATAAAGGATGTAGCTATAAAGGACTATATGAATTTATGGCTATAATATTTATAGTGTGGTTAGTTGACATGAAACACATGTGATTTCACAATATGGGTAGTGACAAAGCGATAACACAAAAGTTAGTAAAAATATGATGTGAACCACAGTTTCCACTGGTATATCATTGCTGATAAAGCAAGCAAAATAAAAGTTGCTAAGCGACAACATTTGATATCTTACACTCGTCTTACACAAAGAAAATGACACCAACACACTTCCTTCTCTATGCTTCTTCTTTCGAAGAAAATATTTGCAGTAGCACTCTGCAAAACTGCATATAGCAAGCAAATGGCATAAAAAATGTCAACCATGAAAAGCAATAGATAAAAATAATCACTTTAAAATAAACAGAAGGTTGTCTGAATTGCATTGACATGTGAATGCCGTAACAAAGCTATTATTCCAACCAAATTAATCTAACTATTCACTTGAAACAGGTAAAGTAAGTAAGGGAT
Source organism: Myxocyprinus asiaticus (assembly GCF_019703515.2). Classification (NCBI taxonomy): domain Eukaryota; kingdom Metazoa; phylum Chordata; class Actinopteri; order Cypriniformes; family Catostomidae; genus Myxocyprinus; species Myxocyprinus asiaticus. The sequence continues at coordinate 24,271,784 of NC_059377.1, forward strand.
AAATTAGTGTCAACCAGTTATTTTCGCAAAATAAACCCCCGTGGTTTGACTGTACATTATCACACTTATTACATGGCTACTTATCAAGTAAGTAAATAAATGGAGAGGAAATATTGATTTGATTTACTATTATCTTAGTATGAGAAGAATGAGACTGTGAAGTGCTACAAGAGCTAGAACTAACACAGTTAAAGGAATATTCTGGGTTCAGTACAAGTTAAGCTCAATCGACAGCATTTGTGGCATAATGTTTATTACCACAAAAATAATTTTTTATTTGCCCCTCCTTTTCTTTTAAAAAAGCTAAAATCTGGGTTACAGTGAGGCACTTACAATGTAAGTGAATGGGGCCAATCTGTAAACGTTAAAATACTCACTTCAAAAGTATAGCCAGAAGACATAAACAATATGCGTGTTAACATGATTTTAGTGTGATAAAATCGCTTACTAACCTTTTCTGTGTAAAGTTATAGCCAATTTTACAACTTCGTTGCCATGATGATGTACTGTCAACAAACCCTATAACCCTAAAATGACTGTAAAATGATGATTTAAATAACTTTACAGCTCAAATAATACATGAGTTTTAACAGAAGAATTAATGCTAGTGCTTTTATACAATTATAAGCTTCACATTTCTGCCTTTAAATCCTCCAAAAATGGGCCCCATTCACTTCCATTATAAGTGCCTCACTGCAACTATGATTTTTCAAAATGATTTTTTGTGGTAATCAACATTATGCCACAAATGCTGTCGATTGAGTAGGTCAGTCCGGTGGTGCCCCGGCCTGAAGTGGGCAGGTGAGCAGTGGGACAAGGAGGAGGGCATGGCCGGGCCGTGAGGGTGCACAGCCAGCGCTGAATCAGCTGATCAGCAGGAGAGCGAGATAAAGGGGAGCCGGAGACGGCAGTTCAAGAGAGAAAAAGACACACGTGGCCGCATTGTGTGTGTCTGTTTATGTTTGTTTAAGTTAAGCTTGATTAATTACATTTTATGCTGACTGTTCAGCCAGTTCCCACCTCCTCCTTGTCCATCCTTTATCTGTTACATTCATATTCAGTTCTCTGAACACATGAGGTTGAGATTCACCCTGACTGACCCCAAATTAACTCTCACAGTAATTAACATAGGCAGTGATGTACAGTATACATCTGTTTTAGAACAGCACTTCATTTTCATATGAATGTGAGGAGTCAGTTTAGCAAGTTAAAGAGGCAGGCCTGTGTGAGCTTTGCTATCTCAAAGCTTAGAGCAGAATAAACAGTAGACAGCTGGGCTGGGACAATGGCACCTCAGTTAATGATTAATGCTGTTAATGACCAAATCAAGAAAGCTTGATTCTTTCCAGAACAGTTCACCCACAGCCAGCGATGTGCTGACCCCTTAATGGTCCTTGTCACCGGTCTATGGTAGAAGTGCTTAAAGGGATAGTTCATTCAAAAATGAAAATCCTGTCATAATTTTGTCACAAGGTACTTTTAACTTTCCCAAGGAGGAAGCAGGAGATGGGTAACAATTCAACATGCATTTTTATTTCCCACACAAATTTCCGAATGCTTTCCAGATTCAACACAATGACCACACACGAACACACTGCTGCTTGCAACTCTCCCCTCGAGCGGTCCGGATTGCTCTCAATGCAAACACAAAACAGCTGTTAGAGGTGATTTCCCACAGGTGTCAATCCTTACCATACTCACTCTCTCTGCCTCGCTCTCCACAGACGTCACTCGGCCATGCCCCTATCACCACATACCCCCATTCCCTGACTCAGGCATGGAAGCCATCCAGCCTCCCCACCCATTCCTGGAGAGGAAATCCAAAACAGCTATCTGCGCCCCTGGCCTGTGGACCACCTCAAACTTAAACGGCTGGAGAGCTAGATACCAACGGGTGATCTGCGCATTGGAATCCTTCATGCGATGGAGCCACTGGAGTGGCCGTGGTCTGAACAGAGGTTGAAAGCACATCCCAACAGATAGTACCGGTGGGTGAGGACCGCCCACTTGATGGCCGAACACTCCTTGTCGATTGTGCTATACTTAGTCTCTCTCATCGAGAGCTTGCGACTAATATACAGAACATGGTGTTCCTCCCCCTCCACCATCTGGGACAGTACAGTGCTCAACCCCCTGTCCGATGCGTCCGTCAGCAAGATAAAAGTCAGGAGAGTGCAATAACAGCCCGCCGCAAAGTGTTGCCTTCACTTGCGTGAACGCCTGCTGACACGGCTCCGTTCACTGGACTGGATCTGGTGGCCCCTTTTTAGTAAGATCAGTCAGCATGCCGCGCGGTTGATGCCCGTACAATAATTCAAATGGGGAGAACCCCGTGGAGGCTTGCGGGACCTCTCGAACTGCAAATAATAGGGGCTCGAGCCACTTGCCCCAATTTCGAGCGTCGTTGCATGAACTTACGAATCATATTTTTTTATGTCTGATTAAATCACTCGACCAAGCCGTCCATTTGGGGGTGATAAATGCTGGTCCGAATTGATTTAATCCCCAATAATTCGTACAGTTCGTGTAATGTGCATGACATAAACGTTGTGCCTTGATCAGTGAAGATTTCTTTCAGAATCCCCACTCGTGAGATTATTCTGAAGAGTGCCTCCGCAACACTATGTGCTGAAATGTTGCGCAGAGGCACTGTTTCCGCATTGCGTAGTACACCAGAACCAATACAAAGGGTTTCCAGCATACCATCCGCTCTAATGGCCCGACGAGGTCCATACCAATTCATTCAAAGTGGACCTTGATCAACGGAAGGGGATGCAGTGGTGCTCTTGGGGTGGCCAGCAGATTCACCAGCTGACATTCACACCTTTTGCGAACATCCCTGTGAATGCCCGGTCAATATAAATGGGCCATTAGATGGTTCAGTGTTTTTTCGTGCCCTAAGTGACCCACAATTGGTTTATAATAAGCCGTCTGGAATAACATTTCCCGATGGCTCTTCGGTACTAAGAACTGGGTTGTATCTTCCTTTGTCTGAACATCCTGTATCACTTGATACAACCGATCCTTGATCATTTTCTGGCTGGACGTTGACCATTAATCACTGTCACTTGATCAAAGGCATGCCTAAGGGTCTCGTCTCGTGTCTGCTCCAGAGGGAAATACCCTGCATGGAATCCTCTAAGGCCTGGGGAAGCTGGAACTTCCCCCTCCCTTACGTCATTCTGACGCGGAGCTGACATAGACAGCCCCGGCTCCGCCTCCCCAGCCAGTGAATCGCAAAGCACACCGAGACACTTTGTTACAGGACCGATCCACACAAATTTCCCTCAATAAAGCAGTAAATTCCCACCAATTCATCCCCAAGATTAGTGGATGGGTGAGGCGGGGACTAACCGCAGCCCCTACACTATGCCTTTGTCCCCGAAATTGAATGATAACTGTCACTAACGGGTAATCATGAACATCCCCGTGCACACACCTTACCTTCATCCAAGATTGAATCTCGGATTGAATCAAGCTTTGGTGGAGGTTTTATTGCAACCTGAATCTAAGGTTTGATACATGTACCTCACTGGTATCCGGTACACTCCTGCTCAATCGTGGGTGGCCTTTGGCTCGACGGGGACCTGGACCAATGTCTCCACCTTCATCGTGGGGCATCGGTCCTGGAAATGCTCCAGACCCCCGCAGCTCCAGCAGACCATCCCAGACTTCAGGCCCACACCTTCACCAGCCTGTGGGGAAGAGTGGAGAGGGTTAGGGAAAGCCAGCAGGACGAAAGGCCCACGGGACCGGGGAACCATTTTTGGGGAAGGGATTCCCCGTTCAACGTGTGTTTTTATTTCCCACACAAACTTCCGAATGTTTTCCAGCTTCAACTCAATGACCACACACATGAACACATTGTTGCGTGCAACCCTCTCTCCCCTCTGGTGGTCTGGATTGCCCTTTAAATCCCTCTCCGCTCTCACTGCAAACACAAAACAGCTGTTAGAGGTGATTTCCCACAGGTGTCAATCCTTGCCGCACTCACTCTCTCTGGCTCGCTCTCCACAGATTTCCCTCGGCCATGCCCCCCATCACCACACATTTACTCAACCTCATGTTTTTCGAAACCCATATGGTTTTCTTTCTTCAGTGGAACACAAAGTGAAAGTGAATGGTGACTGAGGCTATCATTCTGTCTAACATCTCGTTTTGTGTTCTACGGAAGAAAGGTTTGGCTTTTTCATGTATAGACATTCACAAAATCATTACAAATAATTGATGAACAGCTGGGTGGCTGATTCTGTATAGCATCGACACAATGCAATTTCATGGAAAGACTGCTAAGAACGTCAATGTAAAACAACAAAAAAACACTATGTTAGCATTGATTATCCGCAATGACAGCTAACGGTTTAAGATATGTGTGATATCCTTGTAATGTTTAGTCCGTGAATGCACAGTCCCCTCGCAAATCATGGACAAATGCCTATTCATGTAAGCGATAACAGATGTGAGGGTCTTATTGAGAGCCAGTGAAAGTGTGTTCTGTATGATGTGTAAAAACACTGTGTTTAGCCGTCCATTTGCAGAGGTGGCAGGTGTTCCTCCTTTCTCCAAAAAGGTTTTTTATGTTCCTCCTCAAGTTAGTTACTTGGTTTCCATGGAAATGCTCAACAGAAAGAGTCTTGTCTTAAGGGGCCTGTGCTGGGAAAGGCTTTCCTAGCTGCATGGACTGGACTTTAGTGAAGAGGGGGAGAAAAAAAAAGATGAAAAATCAATCCAGTATGGAAAACAACAGAGCATTGTCTTTGTGCCTGATGCTAAGATTGAATAGAGATGTTCAGCACAGATGTTTCATATGAGGGATACTGGGCTTTGAATTGTTGTGCTTGTCCTCCATATAGGTTCTCTTTATAAACAATGATAGAAAATTAGTGGCTTATACAATAAACACATGCATGCTTTAGATCGACTTTGGTAACTTGATATATATGAAGTTAAATTACATTATCATTATTTATTAGGTACATTAAAGACACCCACACACAAGCGCCATTGCATAACATGTCAGAGCACATACACTATTCATGTCTCCAACCCAATTTGACATTTTTATGAAAATTTGCAGGAACACCAATCCAGGGCAACAAAGCACTTGAGCTAAATTGCATACAGTAGAATGGACATTGCAGTGGTGGTAGTGGGCTGGATATAATGGTCGTATGGACATTAGCAGATCAGTTTGTGTGGTGGAAGCAGTTAATTTGGCAGATAAGAAACGGTTCCCACCCTTTGTGATCAATAAATTTCCATGTTTTTTCAAAACTTTTCCAGTCGTTTGTGATTTCTAGAAACCAATTTTTAAAAATCATTTTGATTCAGACTGATTCGTGATTGATTCTAATGAATGATTCAGACCGATTGGTGAACCATTTCGAAAGAACGATTTCCTCACAAATCACTATGGCTTGCAAGTTCTACTTCACATAAGCAATAGCTGATAAAAGATTCTAGAGCAGAGTGTAACTAGGCCTGGAAAACAGTTTTTTTTCATGACTATGGGAACCCTGTAGCTTACTTAACCAAATGGGTAATTTGTCTGTCTGCTGTCTTTGGTAGTTTGGTAGTATTAGCCGATCTAGCAAAGGAATAGTGGAAAAAGATATATTGATTAAGGTGTGTGTGTGTTAATTGGTATGGGGCTCCAGTGGTGTGGGTGGATGAAGTCATAGCAGCTAATAAAAGGTGTGAAGGCAAATCAATCATAAAGCACCCTTATGTATTGGTTAACTGTGAATGGGTGAACAAGTGAGTGAGATTGTTGACAGCACTTGCATCTCAGTTTACTTAAACTCTCCGTTTTAGGTACCCAATCCAGCTCTGCAACTTTGAGTAGTTATCGCTGCACTATGTATAATTTGACCTAACTGTATGTTTGACTAACCTGTTTTTATTCACAAGTTAAATAGTGGTTGGGAACAGTTGAAGAGATTTTTAGTATTATTTATTACGTACATTTAGAGTACTTAAAATTATCTGCATAACCGATAAGAGACTTCCACTCTGTGACTGGAGTAGACACTGTGGACAATGGTGTGATAAGAGATCTCTTAAACATGGTTGTGCTGGACCATTTAGAGTTTTGTATGTTAATAGAATAAACATAATTTATAGAAGCTTATGTTTAGCTGACTTAATGATAATGAAATAGGGATGGTGTGTTTAGACATTCTTGTCATACTCTTGAAAACTCTAGCTGTAGCACTGCAAACCAATAAAATTAACATCCAGCCATCAAATAAAGTATTACTGTCGTCTAATGTAGACGGTATAAATGCAGACACGGGAAACATTTTTTCTACAGGTTGATCAATTCTGCAGGTAGGAATTCGATGCCTACAGGTAGGAATACATTTTAATGTCAAACATTTATTTGATAGCCATGCAAGAAGATGCAAAGACACAATACAAATCAAGGATACTGACTACTGTAAGTTAAGTAGTATACCTCGTCTGCATTTCATAACAACTAATTGCATTTCAACACATTAGTAACATTCATACTCCCTTGATGAAATTAAGCTGACTTGTATAGTATGCCATCAGCATAGCAGTATATTACATGCTATTATGTGATGCTTATTATCAGGTTAAAATGTGGAGGTCCTAAGACAGAACCTTGCGGAATGCCATACTCAGCCTTTGTAGGACACTTAATTTGTAACTTTACAGAGATCCAATATATTGGATAACAGGGTTTCCACACCATTTCAACAATACATTTCCATGACTTTTTCTGATTGTGATCACTGGATTTAAAAAATATTTTTTAATAGATTGGCCTTACAAAAATCAATTTCTAGTCTTTTAATATTTATAGTAACTGGAATTTACATGACTTAAGATTTTACTAATTTCCATGACTTTCCAAATTTTCCATGACAGTTTGAACTCTGCCAAAGAGAATTACACCCATTATTTTAGATGTGTTGTATTTTATAGACAGTGTTTTTTTGTTTGTTTTTAGCTAAGTTATTGATAATTTTTAGTGTAGTATTAATTTTCTAGCAAGACCCATTATCCATCAGATAGCATGTTTTAAGAGTAATGCCTTATGATACAGTATGTAATCTCCTTCATTCATAGACGTATGCCAAACATAAGGTTGTTTTATCAATAACCAACCACACGGACACTGTTTGGGTGTGGTCGCCATTTGAAAGCAGTTATTCTGTGCAAGGAGGGGACAGTGAATCAGCTAAGAGTAAGTGAGGGTAACATGAGGACTATCAGGATCACTGTCACAAATGCCGCCTCCATATGTGGCTGAATCTGATTTGAGAAAGCCGATCTGAGAGGCTGCTGTCGGGCCGACTGGTGTCTGGTTAGAAGTGTATGGGGTGGAAAGGTAATCTGGCAGAATGTCACCTGTTCTCCTCTGACCCAACACTGAAAAGAGTGTCTCTCTTACATAGACAGACTGATCCCCATCTGCCACTCACGCTTCTCAAATAACCATAGAGATTGTCATTTAAAAAGCAGTCTGGACCCTTTCATCCAGACTGTGGCGAACATTCTTGTCAACCAGCAATCATCGACAAAGCATATGCACAAAGACACATCCAGCAATTGCACGCAACAAATGACTTATCCAACAAATGAATAGCCTAATGCAATTTTATACAGTCTTGAAATCTACAAATCAACAGCCCAAAGCTGTGGGAAAATAATCTTTCCTAAAGTAATTTACCTGCGTATATTGAATAATCAGATTCAAGATCAAGCTTGCAAAGGCTTGTGTAAAAATGATGACTCAATATGAAAATTATTTGAAAAAAGTAACAAAGACAGGAAAACTTAGCAAAATGTACATATTTAGGTGCTTTTACTAACTTCATTACCACTTTTTCCTTTAGAGTTGATTTAAAAGCATGTGTTTGTTTTCATAAACCATTAAAGCTTTTACTGGGAGACAATTAAAATGCCTTGGTAAGTGATAATTATCTCGACCACAAAATTCCCTTTCATCCTTACACAAAGAGACAAACATAAAAACAGCACACCACAATGCTGTACTAAATCTATCCAAGCATTTCATTTACTCATTCCTTCACTACCTCATAGACATTTAGGCTATCTCTGGGTGTTTTTTCTATCATATTTGATACTGGATCTCCCCCCCCCCCTTTTACATATACATTCACACTCATTTGTATCTTGTTATTTTATGACATCTGTCTCGCACAAACTTTGACCAGAATATGTGTGACTTTCTACTTTTTCAAAATGACTATTTTGGCATGTCTCAAAGGTGAGTTAGCATGCCACACACAAACCAATTGAATTGTTTTGTTTTTCACTGCCTTATAAGCATGTGTATGCATGATAATGTATTCAATCTGGGAAATGGCTCTCAGAGCCCATTTAAAATGAACAATCATGATGCATAAATGTACAGGGAAGCCTTTGCACTTATTGGTTTAGACCCTTTTGTGTGTAATGTGTGTGCTTTGTGATGCAAAAAAGTTGACAAGAGGGGGCCACTCATGGGGAAACTGTATTTGGCAGACAAACCTACTTCAAACTCATCATCTGCCCCCCATGCTGAACGGCTCTCACTCAAATCAACGAGTGTTCATTTTCTCTGATACTCAAGGCAAGTAGATTAATTCACCTCGCCAAACTACAAAGCCCTAGTGTGATAATTAAACTGCAAATGGATGTAATTTAAATAAATATACAGTCTGCAAGTACTACGTGCTGCAAATTGAAAGAGTGAAGCTGCTCATTGAAAACACAGACTGATTACAACACTTTTTATATAAGCATCATATTCTGTGTTTATGGATGACAAAAGAGAGCGCTGATTCAATGTGACATGCACAGCACCTGCAGACTTAATATTTATACAATTAAATCACAGTATTATGGCTTCAATAATCACACAAATATATGTTTGTCTCAAGATGGCGCCGAGTATGGCTGCTGCGTTGCGAGCTCCGACACAACATAGTAATGTTTTGTTTGTTCTGTTCACAATTCTTACATTTTTTGTCTTGGATGTTGTCTGCCTTATTGTCTATGACAGACAAACACTTTTGGACATTGGTTCAGCAATTTCACACCGTAAACCGGACTTCACATTCCTCAATGCCGACCCGCTGTTTACAAACACGCAAGCGGAGCCCTTTGTCTGGGAAGCACGCCCGCGGAAACGCAAAAAGAAAAGGGGAAACAGAGCCAGCGTTCTCATCAGAGTAAGACGCCACGCAAATCGACCCCTGCTACCCACTATTCTTCTGGCAAATGTTCAGTCTCTGGATAACAAGCTCTGCGAGCTGAAAGCGCGGATCTCTTTCCAACGAGATACAAGGGACTGCTGCATTATCTGCCTTACAGAAACTTGGATGTCTGCGGAGATTCCAGACTCAGCCATTGAACCCGCGGGGTTCTCCGTGCACCGAGCGGACAGAGCGAAAGACCTCTCAGGTAAAAGTAGAGGTGGTGGTGTATGTTTTATGATCAACAAATCCTGGTGTGATCAGAGGAACGTTCATTCTATCAAGTCTTTCTGCTCTCCTGATCTGGAATTTCTTATGCTTCTGTGTCGAAAATTCTGGCTACCGAGGGAATTCACAGCGGTCATTATCACTGCTGTGTACATTCCCCCACAAGCCAACACAGACCGGGCACTCAAGGAACTGTATGGGAGTATAAGTGAGCAGGAAACCGCGCACCCTGAGGCTGCGTTCATTGTGACCGGGGACTTTAATAAAGCCAGTTTAAAATCAGTTGCACCAAAATATCACCAGCACATTAGTTTCAACACGCGAGGGGACCAGGTTTTGGACCATTGCTACTCTCCCTTCCGGGATGGCTACAAATCCCTCCCCCGCCCACCATTTGGCAAATCGGACCACTCTTCCATTCTGCTTCTGCCCGCTTACAGGCAGAAATTGAAACAGGAAGCACCCACCCTCAGAACGATCCAGTGCTGGTCGGACCAATCAGACTCTACGCTACAGGACTGTTTTGGTCACATGGACTGGGAGATGTTCCGGTCCGCCTCTGATGACGACATCGAGCTTTACGCTGATAGCGTAATGTGCTTCATCAGAACGTGTGTAGAGGACGTGGTTCCGACCAGAACAGTATGGATCTATCCGAATCAGAAACCTTGGATTAATAGCGATGTTCGCGCGGCACTTAATGTGCGGACCTCCGCTTTTAATTCCGGGAACGCGGAGGAGCATAAACAAGCCAGTTATGCCCAGCAAAACGCCAGTACAGGAGCAAGACTGAAGGACAGTTAACACCAACTCTAGAAGCATGTGGCAGGGAATTAACATCATCACGGACTTTAAAGGGAAAAAAAACTCTGCCATGAACACCGCTGCCTCTCTCCCGGATGAGCTAAATACTTTTTATGCTCGTTTCGAGGGAAATAACACCGCCCTCGCAGAGAGAGCTCTCGCGGCCGAAGCTACAGAGGTTAGTTCACTCTCCGTATCTGTAGCGGATGTAACCCGATCCTTCTGACGGGTGAATATCCGCAAAGCCGCGGGCCCAGACGGCATTCCAGGCCGCATCATCAGAGCGTGCGCGAACCAGCTGGCTGGTGTTTTTACGGACATTGTCAACCTTTCCCTCTCTTTGTCTGTAGTCCCCACATGTTTTAAAACATCCACCATTGTGCCTGTTCCAAAACAATTAAAAATAACTTGTTTAAATGACTGGCGTCCTGTTGCTCTGACCCCCATCATCAGCAAATGCTTTGAGAGACTAATCAGAGACTATATCTGCTCTGTGCTGCCTCCATCACTGGACCCATTGCAGTTTGCTTACCACAACAACCGCTCCACTGAAGATGCCATTGCATCTACAATACACACTGCTCTCTCCCACCTGGAAAAAAAGAAGACTTATGTGACAATGCTGTTTGTAGACTACAGCTCAGCATTCAACACCATAGTGCCCTCCAAGCTAGATGAGAAACTCCGGGCTCTGGGCTTAAACAGCTCGCTGTGCAGCTGGATCCTAGACTTCCTGTCAAGCAGACGCCAGGTGGTTAGAATAGGCAGCAACATCTCCTTATCACTGACCCTCAACACTGGAGCCCCACAGGGCTGTGTTCTCAGCCCACTACTGTATTCCTTGTACACACATGACTGTGTGGCAACACATAGCTCCAATGCCATCATTAAGTTTGCTGATGACACGACAGTGGTAGGTCTGATCACTGACAATGATGAAACAGCTTACAGAGAGGAGGTGCACACTCTGACACACTGGTGTCAGGAGCACAACCTCTCCCTCAACGTCAGTAAGACAAAGGAGCTTGTGGTGGACTTCAGAAGAAAAGACAGAGAACACAGTCCCATCACCATCAATGGAGCACCAGTGGAGAGAGTCAGCAGCTTCAAGTTCCTGGGTGTCCACATCACTGAGGAACTCACATGGTCCATCCACACTGAAGTCGTTGTGAAGAAGGCTCATCAGCGCCTCTTCTTCCTGAGACGGCTGAGGAAGTTTGGAATGAACCGCCACATCCTCACACGGTTCTACACCTGCACTGTAGAGAGCATCCTGACTGGCTGCATCTCCGCCTGGTATGGCAATAGCACCGCCTACAACCGTAAAGCACTGCAAAGGGTGGTGCGAACTGCCAGACACATCATCAGAGGTGAGCTTCCCTCCCTCCAGGAAATATATACAAGGCGGTGTGTGAAAAAAGCTTGGAGGATCATCAGAGACTCCAGCCACCCGAGCCATGGGCTGTTCTCACTGCTACCATCAGGTAGGCGGTATTGCAGCATCAGGACCCGCACCAGCCGACTTCATGATAGCTTCTTCCCCCAAGCAATCAGACTTCTGAACTCTTGATCTCCCACGATCAATACATCAGCACTGCACTTTATTACCCTTACTCTTATATCTCACACCGGACTGTCATAAATTATATTATTATATATTATATTCTCTCTTAATAACTGACTATCAACCGACAGCTGAATGTCAATACAGTACAATACTGTACATTCTATATATACTACATATACTTTTTTATATATTTTATTTTTTATTTTTATTGAATAATGTGTATCTATATAGTGCGTATTGTATACTGTACAGTGTATGTTATTATTTGTATATTGTTGTGTAATTATGTGTATATCAGATGTTGAAATTGTGTTGTGTTAATTTGGTGTTATTGTAAATTGGTACTGTCTCATCACTGTCATGACTGCTATGTTGATCGGAACTGCACCCAAGAATTTCACACAACATTGCACTTGTGTATATGGCTGTATGACAATAAAGTGATTTGATTTGATTTGACACTGAGGCCGAGTTTGAAATGGCATACTGCTCTTACTATTTCTGTGATAGACAGATATGGCAAAAGTAGTAAGAGTAGTATGGGTAGTATGCCATTCCGAACTCAGCATGAGTCATATAACCAAGGTCTTATCCGGAAGTGTGAACTAGCAACCTGGTCTCATAGTGAAAACGTGACTCTATACATTTTTGCAAAACTTGTTATACATGTCTCTAGTTACAGTTCCCTAGAGGCGCTACAACAACTGTGTGTTTTATACACTTTCACTCAAGTCATGATTTAAATGGCTGATTATGACTTTATAAACACTTATTTTTCTCTCTATTACTCAGACCCTGCTATGTTATGATATCGAGACACTTTTACTCTAACACATCTTTTGAAAAATTATACATTTTAATGCTTGTATTACAGACCCATCTACATACGTATATACACTTATTCCAATATGATTACCTCATTGAGCATTGAACTTTGGACTCGGAGGACCGCTGTTCAAAACCAGACAAGAACTCAAGCTGACATGATAGAGTCATAGAAGTGACACAAATTGACGTGGTTGCTTCAGAAAATGTGCTTTTCACTTCGCTTCTGCATTTTAAAACACTATCGGTTAAGGTTAGGTGTTGGTTATGGGTAAGGATGTGTGTTTTGTTAAACTCTCATTTCTCTTTTCGGACACTATTGGTTAAGTTTAGGGTGAAGTTTTAGGTTTGGGAGGTATGTTTTAAAACCTCCATCTAAAATGAAACCTTAAAAATCTTGTCTGATTACAACCTCATTTCGCAAGGTTTTATGCCCCCTGCTGGACATTTCACTTGAAAAGCGCAGACAAAGGTATTATTAAGCACATAATTTCAGTTTTGAAAAAGCGTTGCAATGCTCAAATAAATTTCATGAGACCAGGCTGGAAACTATCATCAAAACAAAGAACCGGAAATGCCTTCATGTCAAAATAAAGCTTGACATGTGAAATTTAAGAAATTGCTACAAAAATGTAATAAACTAATGTTTAGTAAAATGTATTTTATTATTATTATTTTGAACCATATATTACAAGCAAGAGTCATATTGTACTAAATGGAAGTTTTCATCAATGTTTTCATCTATACAGTGATGCTCTGTTTTGCAGCAGTTTATTTGACAAAATAAGATGTTGTGTTTTAGATTATGTTGTGAGGATATTTACTAAAGCACCTCATTAAAAAAATTTTTTTTGTTTTGTTGGAAAGTATCTGTTCTATTTTCATTTGATTTAAATTTGTATTCATTTGATTTGACACAATTTTGATGAAGAAATTGAATTAAACTTCAAACATGGAATTCTGAATAAAATTAAATGGGAAAACTTGGAATTTTGGAATATTAAATGGAATTTAGAATTTATAAAATAAAACTGATTTCATTAGGTCCTACTTAAAGAACTTGAAGCACTCAAAGGAAACATGCTGTTGTTTTAATTGATTATTTACATTGAAATGTTACATTTTAATAGGCTAAAGGAGTATGTTCGATAGCATATCACCTTTTTCTGTGGTATGGAAACTGGTATTGATAATCGTGAAATTGTACTGTATTGGTACCAACTACTGACATTTTGGTATCTTGACAACCCTACATGAGAGTGTACACATCTTAATTATTCATTTAAAAAAAGCTTTCAAACATATTTTTTGTAAGGTAAATGTTTACTTTTTTGAGTCAAATATATCAAGAAGTGTTCTCAGGGTTACTCCATATGACCTGAACAAAAGGTGCCTTTTCATAAAATGTCAGAATATGAATATTTAATGATATGACATTGTACACCGATCAGCCACAACATTAAAACCACCTGCCTAATATTGTGTAGGTCCCCCTCGTGCCGCCAAAACAGAATGCTATTCGGAGATGCGTTACCACCGTGTGGAGACCCACGCTATTTTCCGTGGCATCCACGCACAACTCACCATGCGCCCCACCAAGAGCGAGAACCACACATTATAGTGAACACGAGGAGGTTACCCCATGTGACTCTACCCTCCTTAGCAACCGGGCCAATTTGGTTGCTTAGGAGACCTGGCTGGAGTCACTCAGCACACCATGGATTCGAATTCGCTACTCCAGGGGTGGTAGTCAGCGTCAAAAGTCGGTGAGCTACCCAGGCCCCCTTGGAATTACATTTTTATTTTATTTTTGTTGTCCAAAAAAATGGGGCTTCACTCTTTTTAGTAGAACATAAGCATGTGCTTTGATCCTGAAGGAAAGCGCTGCATCAAACATTCCTTTGATTACATTCCTTGACATGCTAAATACCTTTTTGGCATATATTTAACTATAACATATACAGTTGAAGTCAGAAGTTTACATACACCTTAGCCAAATCCATTTAAACTCAGTTTTTCACAATTCCTGACATTTAATCATAGAAAACATTCCCTGTCTTAGGTCAGTTAGGATCACTACTTTATTTTAAGAATGTGAAATGCCAGAATAATAATAGAGAGGATTATTTATTTCAGCTTTTATTTTTTCATCACATTCCCAGTGAGTCAGAAGTTTACATACACTTTGTTAGTATTTGGTTGTATTGCCTTTAAATTGTTTAACTTGGGTCAAACGTTTTGGGTGGCCTTCCACAAGCTTCTCACAATAAGTTGCTGGTATTTTGGCCCATTCCTCCAGACAGAACTGGTTTGTAGGCCTCGTTGCTCACACACACTTTTTCAGTTCTGCCCACAAATTTTCTATTGGATTGAGGTCAGGGCTTTGTGATGGCCACTCCAAAATCTTTCTGATGGCCACTCCAATACCTTGATTTTATTGTTCTTAAGCCATTTTGCCACAACTTTGGAGGTATGCTTGGGGTCATTGTCCATTTGGAAGACCCATTTGTGACAAAGCTTTAACTTCCTGGCTGATGTCTTGAGATGTTGCTTCAATATATCCACATAAATTTCCTTCCTCATGATGCCATCTATTTTGTGAAGTGCACCAGTCCCTGCTGCAGCAAAGCATCCCCACAACATGATGCTGTCACCCCCTTGCTCTGCAGCTGGGATGGTGTTCTTTGTTGTGCAAGCCTCACCCTTTTTCCTCCTAACATAACGATGGTCATTATGGCCAAACAGTTCAATTTTTGTTTCATCATACCAGAAGACATTTGTCCAAAAAGTAAGATCTTTGTCCACATGTGCACTTGCAAACTGTAGTCTGGCTTTTTTATGGTGGTTTTGGAGCAGTGGATTCTTCCTTGCTGTGCAGCCTTTTAGTTTATGTCGATATAGGACTTGTTTTATGGTGGATATATATACTTGTTTACCTATTTCCTCCAGCATCTTCACAAGGTACTTTGCTGTTGTTCTGGGATTGATTTGGACTTTTCACACCAATCAACGTTCATCTCTAGGAGACAGAATGCATCTCCTTCCCGAGCGGTATGATGGCCGTGTGGTCCCATGATGTTTACAATTGCGTACTATTGTTTGTACAGATGAACATGGTACCTTCAAGTGTTTGGAAATTGCTCCCAAGGATGAACCAGACTTGTGGAGGTCCAAAAAAAATGTTCTGAGGTCTTGGCTGATTTATTTTGATTTTCCCATGATGTCAAGCAAAGAGGCACTGAGTTTGAAGGTAGGCCTTAAAATACATCTACAGGTACACCTCCAATTGACGTTATTAACCATTCTTTTATTTCATTTTAACTAGGGATGGACCAATACCACGCTCATGTACTCGTGCTCGTAAAAATGCTATGATACCAAAAACCGATACTATCTGACGTACGAATGTCATTCCGTAAACATTCAGCACACAAATTAAAGTCACGTCATGTCCTAGTAAGATTATTTAACAGCAAAAGCTCAGATTTCATTAAATAAATATAGAGTTTGCATGTGCAGCACTTTAAATGTGAATGCTTGTGAATGTGTGGAGCCGGTGTTGTGCTGACATAAAGACACAAAGTGCTCATACCTTTAAGAGATCCTTGGCTCATACATGGAAAACACCATCATGAGCATCCAGAGCTCTGTTTGTAGCAGATGACAGCGAGCAGAGCACTAATTCCCTTTGTAGTGTGAGGCACATACAGACTACATATTTATTTAATCAAATAGCAGCCTTTCGCAATTTAATGATCACTTTGAGTCATGTAGCAACTGGCTTTTCCAGATTGAGAAGCTACTGTCATAACATCAGAGCTACTTTTTCAACAACACAAACACTTAAAAATAAAAGCTCCACCAAAATAAAAGCTCAGTTCAAAGGGATAAAAGTACAGCAAAATTAGATCACTACTGTATAATTATGTAATATTCACTATAATACTACAAATAATAATAATAAATCAATAGTAATTGTATTATATTTAAGCAATATCTCACGCTTATGGTCTGTTATGCAGCACTTTATTTGTCAAAAATAACTCCAATGTTGTATTTAGGATTGTGCTGTGAGGTTCTGTATAACAGCACTTCATTTGATAAAAATAATACAATATTATGTTGAAAATTAATTATTTAATTTGATTAAAGTTTTAATGAATTCATTTATTTAAACACCATTTTAATTATAAAATTTAAATAAATTGTTGATATGGAATAATAATAATAATAATAAAATAAAAAAACAGATAATGGACTCGGTATCGGCAAGTACCAAAAAAGAAAGTATTGGTACTCGTACTCATTCTCAAAAAAATGGTATTGGGACATCCCTAGGTCTAACCAGTTACCAACTTATAATCAACAACCTAAAATCAAAAGTTGTATATATTTCCATCGTTTTTTATTCAATGACATCCTTTGCAATGCTTCATGGGATTATAGTCCATGCCTTCATGAAAGACGGTAAGTACACAGTCTTGTACCTTTGTCTTTTTGTCTGATTTTCAAATTCTTTTCTGCCCCAAAACCAAGTTTGTGATGTGATTCACCTCGGAGCTGATTGGATTGGTTCATGGCTTACAACTCTTTTATGAAGGATTTTATTAAAAGTCTATGGAAGAAATGAATGGGAAAAATACTTCCAGAACGCAGGCGGCTGAACAAGTGGGCGGGCACGGTTGGAATGGACCCAACCTTAGCACAGAGTACTGTCACTTTAAAAAGAACGTTATTAACCGTTCTTTTATTTCGTTTTAACCCGTTACCAATTGGAAACGAGGCAGCGGAGCGCCGGATCCGGAAAGAAAAAATTCTGCTCTGTACAAACTGAAATTAAAATTCGTTTTTATTCCCTGTTATTGATCAATAATGTCAACACTGATCAGGTGATCAATTATAGAGCTGTTTAAAAACTAGCCACAAGAAAATCACAGCACAAAACATCCATTGGCACTAAACCACTAAGGACATTGAACATGATCTTTATTATGATACAGGAGCGAGAGCTTATCACTCTACATTCCAAATGCTTTGTTGTTAACAGTTTTCACAGGTTAAACAATATCAATGCTACAAGATTCAAGATATTCAGGTATTGATATGGTTATACAGTATACAGTATTTATAAAAAAAAGTTTTCAATGGATGGGCTAATGCATCTAATAACCTCTCAGCTTCCCACTTCTTTCCCCCTGCGGTGATCCCGTTTTGACACCGAGACAAAAACAAAAAGCAGTGTGAATGGTAAAGAAGCGAGCAGGCAGTGAGAAAGCAAGAGGAGGCGGTGAGCCTTTGTAGTCGGCGAGGAATGCGGAAACGCTCCTGCTCTGTGTCAAACTGCTCTGAAGGGGGTCAAGGCACATTCAGCCAGCGTGGGAAAGCGAGGAGGAGACCGAGCACACACACAGACACACACAAGCACTGCATATTCTTGCATAGATGGGAAAAACATAAAGGGGGAAGGACGGCTGTAGGGGATCGATGAAAATCCGCCACATTTGATCCACTCGGCTTTCTTGAGAGAGTAATCAAACGACCCCTTTCACTTGTTTTGCCCGTTGAGTTGCCGTTGAAGTGGTGTGGTACCGCTGGAAGATGGGGGTTAAACCGTGCACCATCCGACTACCTGTGTGGCCCATTGCAAGGACACTGCGAGAGCTGTGATGTCTGTGGAGACACTGGGAAAGTGAGCGCCGCGTTCTGCAACTTTATGAATGACGCAACTCTCCAGGCGGAATATAATAAACTGGGTAACTATACTGACAAAACGTGTCTACTTTTATCATTTGTATGTTTGTAAATGCGGCTTTACATGCCTATTGGATAAAGGGTTATTAGAGTAATATAAATGAGTGTTGTTTAGATAACGCTGCATAAGTGAATCACTTTGATTTGTGCAAACAAATGCAGGCTGCGAAAGTAATTTAGTTACAGCGATTATTGATATGCCGAGTTAAACAATGAAATCAGTAGACAGCCACGTGCTCGTGTGGTACATAGAAGAGAATGGACAATCTTTGACAATCTTGTCATGAGAATAGGTAATTACAAACACATTTAGCGTTTTCTTATATATATATATATATATATATATATATGTGTGTGCATGTTAGATTCATAATTTGCGCCTAACACAATCGTTTACTGAATGGAAACAAGCTACACCAGACGTACCTGCATGTGTTGACTCGAAGGTTAACAAGTAATTGTGCTTTATTGCTGAGGATTTCAGATGTTGATATATTAACTGCAGTTTACTTTATATATGGTTATAAGGTCGGCAAAAGTTAGACTCTTGAGATTATGAAGGTTGTGATTATGGTGTACGATTCGCGTCTATTATCATTAATTTATATTCAAGTTTTGGTTTAACTCTGATCACATTTGTGTTTACCTCTACTTCCTTTTGTGCTCGCGCTCTACAGGCAGTGCACGTGCCAGCGCCGCTCTCCCAATAATGCCTTTGTGAAATATCCGCGCGCTTGTCACGTTTCGGGATTCCCCGCTGTACCTCGCCTGAGAGAGGAAAATGGACAAAGAGAGCTTGACCCAACAATATGAGCCGGTGGCTGAGATCGGCGAAGGTGCGTACGGAAAGGTGTACAAAGCACGGGATTTGAAGAACGGGGGCCGATTTGTAGCCCTGAAAAGAGTTCGCGTGCAGACCGAAGAAGAGGGAATGCCCCTGTCTACCATCCGCGAGGTGGCAGTATTGAGGCAGTTGGAGTCCTTTGAACATCCCAATGTGGTCAGGTAATAAACAGGGAATGGTGGTCTTGCCGATAAGTGATGCATGGGCGAGGATTTCTACAGTTCATACACACTCAAAGTGTGGGTTGGTTAGTTTATGGTTGAGAACTTCACATGCTTCCTCATGTTGTATCTACTTCCTGTAAAGGCATTTTGCTCTCATAAAACCTTGTTAAAGGGAGATCCCCTACAAAATTTTGAGGCACATATTTGAAGATAACTGTAGTATGTATATATTAGGTGGATTTGCATACATTACGTAGCATTAGGCCCACTCAGTTCTCAGATATTGAAATAGCTCAAGTGTGGGGTGCTCGTTATAAAATATACAAGACTGCGCTAAGAAATTGTGAATTTCTGAATGAAGATCAGCCCTAATTAGTCATAGACAATATATTGGCTATGCCAATTAGTCAGCCAGTATTTGGCCATTTTGTAATGATCTGCATCTCCATCATGCCCACTTGGCCAATTAAAGGTGCACTAAGTAATTTTTTGTTTATGTTGTATTGGATTTACTGACACCTGGGGGCATGGATGCTGCATTATTCAAACGCCATAGCTTTCAGTTATCCATGTCATTGTAGAAGCTCACTATTTACAGATTATTTTAATCCAAGTGTGAAAGTGTCCAATAACAGGGCAGTTACTGAGATTAAAGTTGCTGTAAGCGGTTTTAGCCATTCTACTTCCATGAGACTGAGCCGTTAGTTTAGCCACACCCCCTCTTTCATAAACCCTGTACTCCAAAGGTACCAAATGAGCTTTATTGATACCAACAACATGCAGAAACGGTTGTTAAAAACAAAAGATGCAAAATAGCGCCCTCTGACAACTGTTATGAACAACATGACTTAGAAATGTCAGTAAGTCTCAATAATTAGATGCAACTACAACACTAAGGGAATGTGCAAAATGATTGACAGGTCAAAAGCTTCACTGTCCGCAGTTCACGGACATATTTTTGTTTGCTGTTTATGGAGTCTAGAGCTGTCACAGAGACAGGTGAGATATCTTACAACACTTATTTCATGAATATCTCTCTGGGAGTAGGAACATTTTTTGTGTCCCTTTCCATGAAAAAAATCGCTTACAACACTTTTAAGCGAGTAGAATTTGGCTGGTCATGTGATCCCAACATGGCAGCACACATGAGGGGACTCTGTCCATGTGGAATAAAACTTATTTTATAAGGTTAGTTTTGTGTTTGAAGTCTGGCTGATTTTATACATATGTTTTAAAATTATTATTCATTTCTTAACCTTTGTTAATGAGGTAAAAAATGACTGAGTGCACCTTTTAAGAGTAGTGGTATTATTACCATTTTGTCATTTTCAAAATCTACCAAGTGCTAAGTCTTTAGACCTTAGAACTTTATTCGCTAGGTATATATACAGTTGAAGTCAGAATTTCACATTCACTTATGTTGAAGTCATAAAAACTCATTTTTTAACCACTCCACAGATTTCATATTAGCAAACTATAGTTTTGGCAAGTCGTTTAGGACATCTACTTTGTGCATGACACAAGTAATTTTTCCAATAATTGTTTACTGACAGATTGTTTCACTTTTAATTGACTATATCACAATTCCAGTGGGTCAGAAGTTTACATA
Source organism: Myxocyprinus asiaticus (assembly GCF_019703515.2). NCBI lineage: Eukaryota > Metazoa > Chordata > Actinopteri > Cypriniformes > Catostomidae > Myxocyprinus > Myxocyprinus asiaticus. Next base: position 24,292,806 of record NC_059377.1, read on the forward strand.
CACTAAGTTAACTGTTTAAGTTAACCTTTAAGCAGCTTGGAAAATTACAGAAAATTATGTCATGCCTTTAGACAATTAGCCAATTAGCTTCTGATAGGAGGTGTACCTCTGGATGTATTTTAAGGCCTACCTTCAAACTCAGTGCCACAGGTGTGGGAAATTAAACTTTAAATGTCATTTAAGCCTGTGTGTGTCACCTTGTGTGTTTGTAACAAGGACAAACATTCAAGGGTATGTAAACTTTTGATCAGGGCCATTTGGGTGATTTCTGTTATCATTATGATTTAGAAAGGAGCCAAACAACTATGTGATAATAAATGGCTTCATATGATCACTATCATTACATAAAAGACAGTTTCTTTGCATGATCAGTCATATTTTCAAAATCAATGCCAAAATTTCACAATTTCTGCCAGGGTATGCAAACTTTTGAGCACAACTGTATATATATATATATATATATATAAGGATTTTTTTCTTGGTGCATATGAAAACAATACAGACAGTGGTCAAAACACAATTTATCAGCAAAACATACAATTTAAGCCTCTCAATTGAGAAATTCACAGCCAGGTATTGAGAAGTGCAAGAAAGTAACAATGTGCAAGTAAAAATATGTGCAATTATAAACAATAAATACATTTGCAATATGTCTGAAGTACTAATACGAGATGCTACAGTTTGGAAGGTATAATGAATAATGTTCAGAACAAGTGAGGTGATGAGGTCTCCAACAGAGATGACAATGGATAATAAATCTTTTCTGTTTTTGAATATTTTATTGAATTTTGAGGAAATATGTAAAACAACATTGTGACGAGGAGGGTGGGGCTGGTCCATGAGTGTGCACACCCTGACCTCAATCGGGCTAATCAGCCGAGGAGAGGGATAAAGACGATCCGAATGCGGCAGTTCGAGAGAGAGAGCCACACGCAGCTGCCGTGTGTGTTTGTTTGTCTTTTTTTTTTTTTTTTTAACCATCAAAGTAATATTTTAATGAAAAATTAAACAAAAAGACACAAACATAAACACACACACACGGCAGCTGCGTGTGGCTCTCTCTCTCGAACTGCCGCATGCGGCTCGTCTTTATCCCTCTCCTCGGATGATTAGCCCGATTGGGGGCTGGGCATGCACACTCACGGCCCGGCCCCACCCTCCTCCTTGCCACAAACATATTTAAGCTATTTTGTGCATCTCATTTGCTATCTTTAAAATCTATTTGTAGATATCTGCATTATATCGGCCCCCTTGATGTCTGGATGTCAATATCAGCATTGGCCAGTGAAAAAAACATATCTGTCAACCGTTAGCCCAAATCTTTTTCAAGCATAAACATAAGAACTGAGCATCTCTTTAAAGGAATATTCCGGGTTCAGTAGAAGTTAAGCTCAATTGACAGCATTTGCGGCACAATGCTGATTATCACAAACTTACCCCTCCTTTTCTTTAAAATCAAAAATCTTGGTTACAGTGAGGCACTTACAATGGAAGTGAATGGGGCCAATCCGTAAATGTGAAAATACTCACTGTTTCAAAAGTATAGCCACAAGACATAAACAATATGTGAGTAAACATGATTTTAGTGTGATTAAAATTGCTTACTAACCTTTTCTGTGTAAAGTTATAGCCAATTTTACAACTTCATTGCCATGACGATATAATGTCAACAAACACTAAAATGTCAACTTTACAGCTCACATAATGAGTTTTAACAGAAGAATTATTGTAAGTGCTTTTACAAAACTATAAGCTTCACATATCTGCCTTTAAACACTTTAAACAAAAATTTGCCCCATTCACTTCCATAGTAAGTGCCTCACTGTTACACTGATTTTTCTTTCTTCTTTTTTTGTTTTGTTTTTTTTTATAGAAAAAGGATGTCTAAATAATTTTTTGTGGTAATCAGCATCATACCACAAATGCTGTCTATTGAGCTTAACTTGTAACCTGGAATATTCCTTTAATAAGATTATCTAGTTAACCATGTTAGTGTCTTCTCTTTTTGCATTGAAGATGAGTATGTCTCCAAGGAACAGCCATGCGTGTCTGATTGTGTTGATAATTAGATTGTCAAATGCAAATGGTGCCATTGACTCATGCACTTCTCTGACAATTCACCTTCCTGGGTCAACTGAAACAAGAATGATTGTTGACCTTTATGTGCAGATGTCAAACCATTGATGTGCAAATATCAGAATAGTTGGTCATCTTTTCAGCTAAATAGATGCATTTAAATTCCTCATTGTCTGTGTCTACTAGGGCTGAAACGATTAGTCGATGTTATCGACAACGTCGACAATAAAAAAAATTGCTGATAAAAATTTTCGTTGTCGAATAGTTGTTTGATCTCATTTAACGTAACATGAGATCATTTGAAACTAATAATGCTGCGTAAGAGGAGCACGGCAGCTCACGCCTGACTTAGGCGAGGAAGAAAACACAGCTCACAGTCCAGATGTACTCTAAACTTTCCAAACAGCTTCAGGTGATGTAGCTTGCAAAGTATGAGGTAATTATAATGCAAAAATACAAAATAACTAAATACAGAAGCACTCTCGTTGTGGAATAAGCGGAGCCAGATCTGCCGCTCCGCTGAAACAAAACATACCTGTTGAGCATCTTTAAAGGAAACACCCCAGAGTTACATCTTTAATACAGTGATATTTAATGCATTATAGCTTTATTAAAGTTCAAATAATATGGAAGCAGTTCATGTAAATAACTACAAACTCCAAAACTGGCATTTCTCTGTGCAGTCATCGCCGCTTCTATGTCTTTACTGCAGTCGCAGAAGTATAACCAAGTGAAAAAATACACTTATATTTAAGATACATTCTCTTAAAGCAAGTCTAAATGTCTTATATGTTGCTTCTCAAGTAAATATATCTTGTTTTAAGGATTTTTAGACAATTTTAAATGGAAAAGAAGACAAAAACACTTGATAACAATAGGAAAAGTCAAATAATCGTTCTAATAATCATTAGATTAATCGATTATCAAAATAATAGTTAGTTGCATCCTTAGTGTCTACCATCAAGGTCATCTTGTATTGTTTGTGCAGTGTCAATTGATATTTTTAGCTTGGTAACATATGTTAAAATGACTCCCCTGGGTAGGTGGAAAATCTTGTTGTTAGATCATTTTCGTTCTTGCAGCTAATGGATTGATGGCTCAGTTTTAAGAGCTTATCTAGTTCATTCAATTGATGACAGGACTCGTGTCAATGGCTGGCCTTGCTCAAGGCCTAACCTTGCCATTTGCAGTGTGAGAAATGGAGCACTGTGCACTAAAAAGCTGTAGAACATGTACACTTAATTTTTTCATGACTAGTCCAGACAAGGTCTGGATTGCAATTGCAAATTGTTTCGTAATTTGTCCATGGATGCAAATGGATTTGAATCACTATTGTTTGACCATATGTTTGTGAGTGCATATATCTGGGATTTTATCTGCAGAAGAGATATTTTCATAGAGAAAAAGGCAGAAAAGTAAATAGCTCTGAATGGAACACTAAATGGAGTCTCAGTGCTGTGCTGTTAAGGGATGTGGGGCCTGAGAATCCAATAGGGTCAGCAACCTCTTAACCTCTTATAATGAGTATATTATTCATGCCATGTGTTTTGTTTGTTAAGAGGCTTCATTGTGGAAGCACAATCTGGATTCCAGGGGAAGCGCTTCCTGAGAAATTCTGTTTATGATGTCATGGGATCAGATAACACTACTATGAAAGATTATCATCACAGACTAGGGATACCTGTCTTTGACTTCAACTGAACATCAAGGATAATTATCTTTGCAAGAGACATCTAACAATTAGACAGCTCCTCCCATTTTATCTTATTTTGTGATGGAATAAAAGGCACAAATGTGCTTATGTGTTATGCATCTTTGTCCTTGCAGAATGGGTAGTAAACAGTGGGCTTTGGCCCTCCAACATTCAGTTGTTGCTATAATGAGAGATCTTCAGTTATCATGAAACATCATGCCTGTATCTCATTGGTGCTGGGGCAGTGGCTCTAACTTGACTTTGTTCAGAAGGTAGGTTTTGTTAAACTCTTTCGTGCAGGTGTATCATATCATAAAATTGGCTTGTTGGTTTGAGACAAAGTTACTTGGGTCCAGATGATAGAAATGGTCAAGTATGGCATCAAAGGATTACTTTAAAATTAAATTGATTCTTTATGTTGTTCCTAAGGGTCAATGAGGAGGGTCTACTGAAGAGTCAAACTTCTTTCATATATTAATGTAGAAATGTTTGGTACATCAGTGTTACATTATCAGAAGAGTAAAATATGTTTTGGGTCAAACAAGGAAAGATCGTGGAAAGAAGCATCCCACTCTTAGAACTGAATGGTCAGATTTTACTAGAACATATAGAGGCTCTCAAGCAGTCAAGAAGTTGAGGGGTTCAAGCTGAATTTACTGATTATGCCTTTCTTTCATCTAGATTGTTTGACGTATGCACAGTTTCCAGGTCTGACCGGGAAACCAAACTAACTTTGGTCTTTGAACATGTGGACCAAGATTTAACCACATACTTGGAGAAAGCACCTGATCCAGGAGTGCCACCTGAAACTATAAAGGTATCTTCATACCACTGCATTCATCTCAGTATTTACCAGCAATTTAGATTTTTTTTTTGTGTGTGTGTGTGGATTTTCTCCCCTTTTCTCCCCAATTTGGCATGCCCAATTCCCAATGCACTTTAGGTCCTTGTGGTGGCATAGTAACTCACCTCAGTCTGGGTGGCAGTGGACGAATTTCAGTTGCCTCTGCGTCTGAGACCATCAATCCACGCATCTTATAACGTGGCTTGATGAGTGCGTTACCACGGAGACTTAGCGTGTGTGGAGGCGCACGCTATTCTCCGCAGCATCCACTCACAACTCACCACGTGCCCCACCGAGAGCGAGAACCACATTATTGCGACCACGAGGAGGTTAACCCAACGTGACTCTACCCACCCTAGCAACCGGGCCAATTGGTTGCTTAGGAAGCCTGACTGGATTCACTCAGCACACTCTGGATTCGAACTTGCGACTCCAGGTGTGGCAGTCAGCGTCTTTACTTGCTGAGCTACCCAGGCCCCTAGCAATTTTGATTATTTAAAGAAACTGTAACCTCATGCATTTAGATAAGATATGTATATGTACATATTAGATATGACCGCAAAATTGATCAAAGTGTAATACTTGCTCCGGTATGTAATGCCCACTTTTCAGTATGCAATCAATTTACGATTGATAAAACCTAAGTCCTACCCTAAATTTTTCTAATAAAATATGCTAATTCACTTGGAAATAGGCCAGATAATGGAAGTAAAATGGGTTTAAAATATAATTAAATAAAAGAACACCCATTACAAACCGAGTGCAACCTTTAAAAATCAAAACTTGCATTAATTAACGTTTGAAAAAGGTAAACGTTATATTTTGTGCTTTAAATGAGCATCTATCCAAATATTGTTTTTCTATGCTCCAGTTCCTCTTCAAACGACTGTTTAAAAAGATAAAAATAAAGCGAGATTTTATTTGTACTTTAAGGCCCATGAGCAAAAAATGAGTGGTTTGGCCTTCTAAGCAGGCAGATGAAGGATAGAACTCCCTCAGATCACAGAGTCTTGTCCTTTTGATGGGCAGTGCATGTGGTGGATGGGCTTCTAATTAAAGGGCTTGGTGCTTGTGTGCCTCTATTTTCATTCAGCTTTGGCTTTCACCAAAGATTGGCCAAAAGAATGTTGTTTCAGTGTGTGTGTGTGTGTGTAGTGGCTTCCCTCTCAGTGGCTTGCCTGTACAGAATAAACCTGTGAACTGCAAGGGCTTTTCTTCCTTAATGGTTAATAAGTCATTCAGTCCAGATATCATTTTCATTAGTCTAGAAATAATCCTGCAGGCTGACTCTTGTCCTTTTACGTCTATCCGAAAAGGTTTGAGCGGAAATGTTGGATTTTTTTTTGTCCTGATCATCTACTCTCCAGGTAATCTATTTTGATTATTTCCCACATGCTAGTCTTACAAATCCATTCATCATATTTAGCTACCTCTCCCCCTAGGACATCTTACATTGAATGTTGGAATGAATAATATCTCTCTCTTTGTCAGTTGTGCCAAATTGAAATTGAAACAGAAGCTAAGAAAAGTTTTCAAAAGTTAAAAAAGTGACACCTAGGGGGGTTCCTTTGCAAGTTTTGAATATCAGTAAGGATTGTGTATCGAGAGGGACTTTTGAACAACGCAGTCTTGGTTGGAGTCTTTGGTTTGCATGTTAGAAATAAATAAGTGGTTTCTCTGCATTCATCTCAGTAACTGACCTAATCAGACATAATCTTTGGAGTTATAAATAAAAGCATCTCATTTTCTTTTTCTTTCATTAAAATATGGGGAAACCTTAGGATCAAGTCACCAATCAGTGAATATGGATGATAAAGAAAAATGGAAATGGAAACAGTGGCAAAGAAACATTTTTAAAAGTAAAAAAAGTGACACCTAAAAGTATTAGTAAGGATTGTGTATAGAGAGGTTGGAGTCTTTGGTTTTCATTTGAGATTTAATATGTGGTGTCTGTGCATTCATTCCAGTGACTGTTTGTTTGATCTAATCAGACAAGTTTTTTGAGTTATAAATAAAAGACAAATTTTCTTTTCCTTATCATTATGATCAGGTAAAAAAATTGACAGATAATTAGGATCAGGTCACAAATGAACAAAAATAGATGACAAAGATTAAAAAATATATATTTAAAGCTGATGTCATTTTTTTAAAAGTTAAAAATCTTAAAATGCAGAGTCAATCATAAGTAAGCCATCTGTAGGTTAATATTACTTAAAAGTGTAACACTGTGGCTCTGTTGTGCTATTAAAACGAACCGTTTGTTTGAACGGCTCGTTGAGCCGGACATAGCAACGCAGCTCAACCAATGGTGTGAGTTTGGGGTGGGACAATCTGTTTGTTCAACCAATGGAGGACGGGTGAGTTTTCTGGAATCTGCAAATCCATTTGGTGATGCTAGAGGCGCAGAAATAACACACTTCAACTTTGATAGTCATTTCTAATTAATTTATTCAATACACAATATAGTCTTTTTGAGTCAGAATATGTCTGTATGTGCAACCGAAGAACACTTGAATATGCATTAGTGAGTTTTCATTTTGTCAGGCCACACAGACTGCAATTCCCTTTGGGAAACCAGATAACAGACATCAGATGTAGATTGTGGACTCTGTGCGGTCCTCCCAAAGATGCCCAACTAGCTCATTCACCACCCTCCTAAGGACACCAGATTGCAGAGGTCCCAGCCTCCACCCCATTCCAGCCCCCATACTGCCCACTCCTGCCCCATTTCAGACCCACCACATGCTAATTGATGAGAGAGGCCCCGGGAATCAAATGAGCTGGAAGGAGATCAAGCGGCTGGCCCTGTGTTGGGGAGTGCGGCTAGGCTCTCCGGCCCCGCGCCTTCCTGAGTCCTGTCTCTGGTCCATAAAGGAGAGCCTAATGAAGCATGGGGAAGGAATTACACTAACGCTAACTGGCAGATGTCCTGCATTGTGCCTGGGTACAATAAACAATATGGCTGCCTCTCATGAATTAGCATGAGAAAGGGGGGTGCCTTCTGGAAGCTCGGATTTGACTGCTGTTTTTAGGGAGCTTTTTTCTTACACTCTTTCCTCCTCGGCTTTATTTCCTCCTTTTCCAAGAAGAGGTACTTTAGGACAGGTGCTATCAAATCTTTCCTTTGTTTAGAGCCTGAATGCCTCTCAGCGAAGCCTGGTTATTTCTGGTTGGTATTGTTGGTTTAATTTGAGGCATTAATGTTTTAATAGTAAATTTTGGTGGTCCTGTTTTACGAATAGCATGTTCCAACAAAGAAGCGTCTTTTAAAATTAATTCAGATTCCACATGTCGGGTTTGGAGATTCAGATTAGAGATTTCAATTAAAGATTGTGTGACTGGTATGTCAAGGTTGATTTCCACTGAACTAACATTCTTTGTAGAGTAAACTGAAACATTTCAAGCATAATAACCCTTTAAATACCAGCCATTAATCATCTGTAGGTGTGAATGGAATCTGCAACCGCAGAATTCTTCAGAATTTCAAAGAATTCCACAGAATTCGAATGTCCTGTATTCACAAAAATTCTACATGAACCTTGTTCCTTGCATATTTAATGAGGCTTTCAGCTATCATTAAAATTATAGTTCTCTCAGCTCTGTTTTGCCATACTTAAATCTATTCCAAAGATTTTGTCCCCCACAGTCAGTGCAGAAGTCTATGCAGACTCTGTTTGGCCCTGATAATTATATACATAACACATATATAAAAGGTACAAAAGATACCTAATATGTGTTTGGAGTAAGGGAGGAGTGGGTGACATATGTGTGATTACCCTTAGGTCATGCTTAGGTGGTTGTGTACCTTTTCTTTTCACTTGAGAAAAAGTGTGCCAACCGTGGGCCACTTTACACCAAGACCCAGAATAACTGCTTGTTCCACGGCTTGTCTGGGAGGTCATTGCTGGAATGGTATTCAGAAAGGGCACTTGTTTATGCTGGCTACCAGGCAAACAGGCCTCATCTAAAACACACGCGTTCCCTAGTGTGGGCCTCTAGTGGGCATATTGTGAGGACCTCCATCCCCTTCCCCTCGCCTGGTCTGACTTGTGCCATTTGCAGATTTCTGCTTGAGTGTGCGCCCCATTTTTTTTAAGTGGTTTAATCACTCACCAGCTGGTTGGGGAATGAACAGTGCTGTGGGCTCAGATCCATGTCACTTGTGAGGCCTTGGCAGCAGGTTTCTCAGGGGTAGGCTGCCACCGCTTGATACCTCTGCTTTGGAACGAGTCGAGCAGCAACTGGGAGCAAATGCTTCTCGCTCTGCACCCACTCTTAACTTCATTTTATCACCGCGTGTTTGTGTTAGCCCCCTATTTTGGGGGGGGGTCAATATTTCAGAGAATTGCGATATTTTACCTAACAATACCATATTGATATTCTAACATCAAGAATCAATATTTGTAGTTACATTATTCTCATTGATATTGTTGGGATTAAAAGAGATGGACCACCATTAAGAGCAAGTGTGTGAGCACTCTTACAGACACATAAACACTCAGTTATTTCTATTCATTCAAAATGCTTGCATGGAACAAGCTTGTTCTGAGTTAGCATTTTGGATGAATAGTCTATAACTGTTAAGTTGTAAGGATGTCTGAACAAATCCTCCGTACAGCTAGGTTGCAAGGGATTTTGAGTAATTGCGAGCCCACTGACACCAAAGTACGCTATTCCTTTACGTGATTTATTTTAACTGACACTAATGTGCCTATGCTCAATGCCTCTTCTATGGTTTACAAAGATGTAAAGCAGGAAGGTAAGCACTTGTTGCCCAAAGTCCAGTGAAGATGAATGAGAAACAATTGAGTAAAAGGTCACAATGTATTACAACATTGAATCACAATACACAAAAAATAAAGACTCACAAAATAATCATATCACAACCCATATGTCAATATAATATTGTATTTCCAGGTTCCTACTGATTCCCATCCCTAGATCCCAGCACAGCTGCAGTCATTCTCCTGTGTATCTGTATAGTTTCTACCAAAGGAAATGGTATTTAGGCCATTCTCTGCCCGTCCTCTCTTTTTTTCCCCATCCTCTCCTTTTCTTTTTTGAATTAGAAGAATCATGGGACGATTTTATCTTGGCCCATACACTGAGCAAGTCGATTCACAATTAGCAGTGATCCTGGGACAGCTGCAGGGAAGTGGAGGTCTACAGGAATGGAGCCTTACGGCAACATATATTTCCTGCTCTGCCATTATGTTGGTTATCAACATCTGTCCTGCTTCAGCTTTAAAGGGACAGGCTCACTTTTTTTCCCCTGCCCAAGCAACTGGATCTCTAATTACTGGTCAACCATGCAAATATACTGTATGTTAGCTGTTCCTCATAGTTTGTCTTAATCGGTCTTCTTGATATCAATACTATTGCATCTGTTTTGTTCACTTTAAGTTATTAAATGTATTTTGGGCTTATGTATTTGGAATGGCTAAGGTCTTCTGGTCTTGTCTTGGCAGGATATGATGTACCAGCTGCTGCAGGGTCTGGATTTCCTCCACTCTCACCGTGTGGTTCATCGAGATCTCAAGCCTCAAAACATTCTAGTCACCAGTGGAGGACAGATCAAACTGGCTGATTTTGGTCTGGCACGGATCTATAGCTTTCAGATGGCTCTTACTTCTGTGGTGAGTAACGGGGTTGCACACGTTTGTGCCATAGCTAATAGAGGATCAAAATTTTTTACAAAGAGGCCAAATACACACTGCAGCTAAATCCAATTGACACTCTTGACATCCCCACATTCTATTCCATCCTGTTGCACTCCGTATAGTGTCTTGTTTGAACAATACCGTGGTGAGGCAGAGTCTGAACTGCCAAAGTCGTTCCACAACAGAGTTCAGCCGAATACCACAATCTGGGAATATTACTACAGTACAAATAATGTAATTACTGTATTGCCGTAAATACGGCACTACCATTTGAAAAACACTATAGGTACCGCTGGCATTTTGAAACTTAAGTTACGCGGTAGTATCATGGGACCAATATACTATGCAACACTACTCTCCTGTGTGCTTAATCCCATTTTGTATGCACAAGAGTTCAGATATTTACAGGAGTGACAACTGCATTCTGCAAGCAAAAAATTTGAGATCTATCTTTCTCCATCATAGTTGTTCCCTAAATCCCTGTGGTCTTGGGGTAACCCATACATTACCGTCCAGAATGAGCATGCTTTTTAGAATTAACACAACACTGCACCTCTGTTCGACGGCGGGTTTATTATATTTTGCTGGACATAAAGTCTTTGTTCACACTTCAAGGAAAATCAGATTTTGTTCAAAGAGCAAGTTATATGTGGCCAAATCTGATTTGTTTCTGTTCAGACTGGAGTCGCTTTTGCTAGCACATCCACATTAGCAGTCATTGTAACTAGCAAACTTGTGTATGTTCACCATGTGTGAGAGTTTAGCAATAGATGTTTTCATGTGGCCAGTATCCAAATATGAACACATTCGTCACAGATAATGGCTTAAAAAACAGGAGAGGTGGCATATTTACATTTACATTTATGCATTTGGCAGATGCTTTTATCCAAAGCGACTTACAGTGCATTAATTCTATGCATTTTATCAGTTTGTGTGTTTCCTGGGAGTATATTCAATGTTTGTTGCTGCTAGGGTTGACAACTGTCCCATTTAAGCTGTGACGCCCCGGAATTTGGCCAAAATTGCGACGTTCCATTGTCCTGTATTTTAGCGGGCAGTAAAATAGCCCATATTGAAGAAGAGGTCAGACAGCGAGACACTTAAAAGGGGATTGCTGTCCTGTATCTAAGTGCACAAAATGCAAAGTGTCCGGTATTCGCGTGAAACATTCAATACCTTATTGCGTTGTGGTGGCTCACAACCAGTGTGGGTTACCGCACCTTAGCAAATCTCTTTGGGTAGGAAAAGCCACTGTAAAAGAGGTTTGCACTGCTTTGGCTGTCCTGTAACATTTATATGACATATGGGTGCATTCCATTCAGAAGTTATCATTCCTATGCCCTGTTTCCCTAAGACTTTACCTTCCACTGTGACATTTTTTGAGGGCTTAAAGGTGTAGTAAAACGGTCATATTTAACACACTTTAAGTAATTCTTATTGAAAATTAGGTTTGAAACGATCCTACAGCATAGCCATCATTATTGTTTTCCCATCCGAAGTGCCCTGCGAAGGCATCATTTATGCCGTTTGGAACTTATTGTAGGTCTTCTCATCGCAAAACCTGACGTAACAACCCATCGCACACAAGAAATGACAACAAAAAAAACCCACATGAAATCTGATTTGACTGTTCAGACTGAGACTCATTAGCAAAAATCTGATTGTAATCGGATTTCAAACCACCTACAAATGTGGTTTGGATCAGGCTTGTAAAAATCAGATTGTATGTGTTTTTGTCCTGTTCAGAGACAGACTGTAAAAACCTATACTGATTTGAGTCAGATTTTTTTTTCTGCCTTTGTGAACATAGCCTAATACGTCTAAAGTAGCTAATGTTATTTTGGTCAAAAATAGCTAACACTAGGGGTCACATGATGCCATGCAAGAGGCAGACGTGTGAGCGACGAGCTCTGCACACTTTGCTAAATTTTTTATTATTTTCATGTTATAATCTGGTGAATTTTGATACACCCAGTTACACATTTGCTCTTTGATGCAAAACATGGCAAAGAAGTCAAAATCCTCGGGCTCTGGAGACATTAAAAGACACTTACGTGTTCAGGATGAAAGCCCCGACAGGCCTACAGACCGGGGACTCGATTTGGATGGCGCGGCGGGAGAAGGAATCGCATGTCGGTGATGTTGACAAAGATTCTTGCTGACTTGGAGGATCTCGCTGTAATATGTCGATCAATTACGGCGATGGAAATAAAATTCTCTGAACTAGTTACAAAAGTGACTGATGTTGAGAGACGAATCGATTTTTTTTTTAATCTTCGGAGAGGGAATTAACCGCTAATCCGCCCGTGACCAAAGTTGATTTGGAACATCTCCTTGAAAAGCTTGAAGATCTAGAGAATAGAAGCTGCAGGAATAACGTTCAAATTTTTGGAATTCCTGAGCATGAGGTGGGCAGAGATATGGTGAAATTCCTAAACAAGTTTTTCCTGAGTCTGCTCAAAATAACAGACCACAAGCTGGAAATTGAGTGAGCTCACAGAGTCCCAGCTCACAAATTTGCTGAGGGAGATAGGCCCCGATCGATTCTGGCCAGATTTCTGAGATCATCCGATAAAGATCTTGTGTTGCGCCAGGCGAGGAGCAAAGGGAAGCTTTCTTGGAAGAACCATAATATTTTCTTGTTCCCGGACTTTGCGAGTTCGACGAGAGAAATGCGATCGGTTCAAGGAATGTAAGAAACTCTTACATCGGCGAAAAATCACTTTTGCTCTGATGTTTCTGGCCAAACTGAGAATAGAAACGAAGGACGGTCGCAAAGTATTTACATGTCCCAATCAGGCAATGTCTTTATTGAATCAATGGGTGAGTAAAACATTGGGTGTTTCTCATGTGAGTGGGTCGACTCGCTGTACTTACTCTTGAGGAAGCTGGGCGTCATTTTGGCTTCTTTTTTCTTTTTGCGTTGGCTCCGCCTAGCGGCTGGAGCTTGTTCCATTGAATAACACTCCTTTGGAACAGCTGTGGATTAATCTGTTCGTTCTTCGTGCTTATTCCTCCTGCTGGCTGTAGTTTGTTTTGTTGAGTATTTTTACGGAACACTGGAATGACTATGTCATCCATTGAACTCATAACAGCCAGCTCACTGAACATATCTGAACATTTTATATCAGCTGGAATTTGTTTTGTGGAAGATCACACCTTTGAGACAGTTCTGTGAATGAATCTACACATTCTTTGTGTTCATTCTTCCTTTTGGCTGTGTTTATTTGACAAAGTATTTTCTGTTATGTAATTTTGCCTCACAAATTTGTGAGGCAAAATTGTGCAAACTGATGGCAAAGTTGTCGTGGGGGCTCGTGGGCATTCATGGACCTTTTGAGTTTAGAGGGATTGTCGCCGGTTGGTGCTTTCGTGCGTGGGGTTAATGCGCACATTTTTCTTTTTTCTGTTTGTTTTGTTCAGGGGGAAGTTCGGGGTTTGATTGTTTCACTAATGGGGAATGTGGTCTGTATAATTTTGTTTTTGACACACAATTTATTTTTTCTACTATATCAAAATGTCAGATGTTAATATGAGTGTACCATCTCTCTCCACATGGAATGTAAATGGGTTGGGGCACACCATAAAAAGAAGGAAGGTTATTACTTTTCTTAAATGTAAGAAATATGATATAGTGTTTCTTCAAGAAACACATCTCTCCCCGCAGGAAGCTGAAAAATTTGGGAAGATATGGGGTGGACATGTTTTTTTTTTAGTGCTGGCTCAAGTAAGTGTAAGGGAGTCATTATATTGGTAAATAAACATTTACAATTCAAATGTCTCAAACAGACTAAAGATAAATTAGGGAGAGTCATTATTGTTTTTGCTGAAATTCAGGGGCAAAGGTTGATTTTGGCTAATATTTACGCACCTAACGCTGATGATCAGGGCTTTTTTATAGATCTTGAAGGGATGCTGCAAACCGCTGGCACCCCTCATGATATAATATTGGGAGGAGACTTTAATCTTTTGATGGACTCAGTCCTTGATCACAGTGAAGCAAAAGTGTGTATACCGCCTAGAGCAACACTGACGCTTCACATGATGTGTAAAAATCTTGGTCTTATGGATATTTGGAGACTTTTGAACCCATCTGGTATGGACTATACATTTTTTTTCATCAGTCCATAAGATTTATTCTAGAATAGATTTTTTTTTTGATATCCAAATCCCTCATTTCATCTGTTGTGGATTGCTCAATTGGAAACATTTTAGTCTCGGATAACGCCCTGGTGAGTTTAGAGGTGATGCCACATATAGAGAAAAAGAAATCATATAGTTGGCGCCTTAATGTGTCCCTTTTGCAAAATCCTGATTTCAAACAAATGTTAAAGACTGAAATCAATGTTAATATGGAGACCAACTGGTCCTCAGTATCCTCTGTGGGTGTGGCTTGGGAGGCACTTAAGGCGGTTCTTAGGGGCCAGATCATACAGTATGCCTCATTCATCAAAAAATCCAAAGCACGAGAACTCGTGGAGTTGGAAGGAAATATTAAAAGTGCAGAGGCAGAGCTGAAGTGCTGTATGTCAGCTGATGGCCTCAGAGAATTGACCCAATTGAAATATAGATATAATACTATTTTGTCGTGGTAAGTGGAGTTTTGGTTATTCAGGGCTAGACAGTCATACTTTGAGTCAGGTGACAAAGCAGGGAAGCTTTTGGCTAGATATATACAGCAGAGAGAGTATCTTTCTATCTGTCCCTCAGTGAAATCTGCTGGTGGTGAAATTTTTACCTCAGCCATTGATATTAATAATGCCTTTAAAGAGTTCTATCTTGATCTTTATAGTTCCACGTCTTCATCTATTGATGAAGATATTAGAAACTTTGTGGTATGTGTGTATGTATGTATGTGTGTGTCTGTATGTATGTGTATAATTATTTTTTATTTTTTATTATCATCTATGTCTTGATGCTGTTTTTGTATTGTTTTTGTATGGTTGTACACTGGAAGCTCCTGTCACCAAGACAAATTCCTTGTATGTGTAAGCATACTTGGCAATAAAGCTCATTCTGATTCTGATTCTGAACCATTAGATCTTCCTAAACTGACGATTGAGCAAAAAAACTCTCTTGATTCTGAGATAACCTTGGAGGAGCTTGACGAGGTAATTAAGTCCCTACCTACTGGCAAGGCTCCGGGGACAGATGGTTTTGCCGCAGAATTTTTAGATCTTATGCTACAGAACTGGCTCCGCTTTTGTTAGAAGTTTATACTGAATCATTAAAGAATGGAAAACTTCCTCCAACCATGACACAAGCCCGGATCAGTCTGATTCTTAAAAAGGACAAAGATCCAAGTGAGTGTAAAAGTTACCGTCCAATCTCCCTGATCCAACTAGATGTAAAAATATTGTCAAAGATTTTGGCTAACCGATTAAGTAAGGTTATGACTTCTCTTATACATATAGATCAGGTGGGATTTATTCGGGGCCATAGCTCTTCTGATAAAATCGGGCGTCTCATCAATATCATGTGGTCAGTGGTGAATGATCTCGGTCGCTGCCATCTCACTTGACGCCGAAAAGGCATTTGATATGGTAGAATGGGATTATCTTTTTAAGATTTTGGAAATGTATGGATTTGGGAGTACATTTATTGTTTGGATTAAGTTACTTTATAGACACCCTGAAGCAGTGGTACAAATAAATGGATTAATTTCAGATTATTTTACTCTGGATAAGGGCACGGCTGCCCTCTTTCCCCTTTATTGTTCTGTCTTGCCCTGGAACCATTTGCAGCCGCGATAAGAAAGGAGGATGATTTTCAGCAAATTTGTCTGATTTAGTTGGTGTTAATTTTGACCCTTTAATAATAAGATTTTCAAGCGATGTGGGCAGGTGGGCTTCATTACATTTATCAATGATTGGGAAGGTTAATGTTATTAAAATGAACTGTATTCCAAAATTTAACTACCTGCTACAATCTCTCCCGGTAGATGTCCCCCTCTCTTATTTCAAGCAATTTGATAACATAGCGAAGTCCTTAATTTGGAATGGTAAACGTCCCAGATTACACTTCAATAAATTACATTGGCCGATGGACAAAGGTGGGCTAGGCCTACCCAAGATTCTGTTTTATTATTATGCATTCGGTCTCAGACATTTGGCTCATTGGTCGCTTCCACCTGAAAAAGCCCCTCCCTGCTTCTGCACTGAACAAGAACTGCTTGCCCCTATTTTGCCATTGCAAAGCTTTTCCATCAAACTAACCAGAGAATTTAAATCACACCCCATCATTTCACATTTGCACTCAGTATGGACAAAAGTGTCCAGAGTGTTTAACTCTGATAATTATCTAAATGTTGCCTCGAGCCTATGGCTAAACCCCAAACTATGCATTAATAAGTCCCCTTTTTGTTGGTCAGAGTGGATTGCGAGGGGGGTTAATACACTCAGTGATCTTTATGAGAGTGGTGTGATGAGATCCTTTGAAAATTTGGTTCAATATTTTGGGATCCCCAGATCTCAGTTTTTTAGGTATCTTCAGTTACGCCACTTGCTCTGTACTATTTTTGGGAGTAGCATACACCCCCCTAAAGCAGCAGATACTCTAGGAGAGATGATTTCTGCTTTTGGAAAAGGTCATGAGGGATCAGTGTATTACTCCCTGTTAATTCAGAGTCTTGGGGACAGAACTTTGACTTCTCTCAAGAGATTGTGGGAGAAAGATTTGAACTTGGTATTGGAGGAGGGAGTGTGGAATAGGATTCTTAAAAACATAAAGTCTACATCTAGAGATGCAAGGGTCCGTCTGATGCAGTTTAAGATTTTGCATCGATTATATTGGATCCCCTCTAGATTGTATAGGCTGGGTTTAAAAGACACACCCAGCTGTTGGCGTTGCCAGTTGGAGGATGGAGATTTATTACATGCCTTCTGGTCTTGTTCGAAGATTCAAGAGTTTTGGTTGAGAGTCCAGAATTTTGTTTCCGAGGTACTGGGCACTCAGGTTCTGTTTTGTCCCAGACTTTGTCTTGGGCGAAGGGGCAGTTATGGATATAGCTGATGGGTATGTAAAGAGGTGGGTCCTCACCGGCGTGATGATCGGGAGACAGATAATTGTGAGGGGATGGAAGTCGACAGGCGCTCCCTATTTTTATGAACGGTGCACCGAATTGGGCATGGTAGCGTCGTTTGAAGAGATGTCATATAGACGGCTTGGCAATTCGGCTGCATATGATAAGAAATGGGGCAGGTTTTTGGCCTTTTTGGGGGTTGCTCGGTGACGGGCTGTGGAGAGAGACATTTTGTTTGGTTTGGATTGTTTTTTATATATATATTTATTCTTAAGTGTTTCCTTTTAAATGTTTTTTATTTTATTTTTTCTGTATATATATGTGTGGTTATTTTAATTTTGTGTCGGACCACTGGTTGTGTGTAGCGGGGTGGGGTGGGTGGGGGTGTTCAGGGGAAGGGACATATAATTTTATAAATTGATTCAGTGTGTGTATGCTCTGTTTGTGTAATCCTGTTTGTTTGAATCAATAAAAATGTTAATAGAAAAAATAAAAAAAATAAATAGCTAACACGAAATGGGTTAAACTGTTGGCATCCATGTTTCATGTTTAGACCCATGAGTTGCAAATACATCATCGCAATTTCTGGAGTAACTTGTGTATTCTGTACACACGTGGATTGATAATTTAACGGATTCACTCCGTATTTAAATGCAGTTGTCAATTGAAAAACTTTTTAGTGTATACATGGCCAAATAAAATGCCACACAAGTTTATGATATGATGCATTTTGGTTTTCAGGTTGTGTTCACTCTTTTGTGTCTGTTTATCCTTTGTTTTCATCTTGCAGAATCCTTTCATGTATGCAAATAACACATGGCAAGCGCTTTTCAATGTCTACTGTAGCACAGCACAGTACAGTTAATTTTATTATATTTGATATCCCCTTAGTAGGTTTAAGAACATGACATGCAATCATAATGACAAAGAGATCCCTTGAGATGGATATGGGCGATGTCCAATCAGATGTGGTAGTGTTGGAAGGCCACCCATCTGACTTGTGCCTAAAGCAAGCGGATAATGTGTAAAGTGAAACCAGCAGAGGCTGTTCCATGTCTTTGGCCTCGCAAAGTGGTCTAGGCTGAGATGAAATGGATGGAGCGATTGAGTCCGTCAATTCCCTCCTGCCAACCTTTGAAATCACATTCTCTTGAGAAGGGCTCTGATGTCAAAAGAAAGCACATAGCCTTTCAATGGAGATTGTGTCTTTTCTCTTCTTAGAGATCTTTTGGAAAGATGTGCAAATTGTCCTTCCCTATGCAAGTCAGTGCACTGCAAAAATAAACATAATCAGTATTTTTGTTTTCTT
Source organism: Myxocyprinus asiaticus (assembly GCF_019703515.2). Lineage (NCBI taxonomy): Eukaryota > Metazoa > Chordata > Actinopteri > Cypriniformes > Catostomidae > Myxocyprinus > Myxocyprinus asiaticus. The sequence goes on from NC_059377.1 coordinate 24,311,409, forward strand.
TTCCAGTAAAATGTATAAACATCCTTAAAACAAGATAAATTTGCTTAGAAGCAATATTGCATTCGATGTTAAGATTTGTTTTGACAATATTTCTGTGTAATTTTTAGGGAAATGCCAAAAATATTTGCCAATTGGGTGCTGGTAAATTTAAACTTAATTCAATTAATTATGATTCTTATAAAATTTTGCTTCTTAAAGGAATATTCTGGGTCCAATCCAAGTTAAGATCATTCAACAGCATTTGTGGCATACTACTGATTACCACACAAATTTATTTTGATTTGTGCCATTTCTTTAAAAAAAAAAAAAAAAGAAAGCAAAAATCTGGGTTCCAGTGAGGCACTTACAATGGAACTGAATGGGGCCAATCCATAAACCTTAAAATACTCACTATTTCAAAAGTATAGCCACAAGACATAAACAATGTGTGTTAACCTGATTTTAGTGTGATAAAACCGCTTACTAACCTTTTCTGTGTAAAGTTATAGCCAATTTTACAACTTCGTTGCCATGATGATTAAATGCCAACAAACTAAATCCCTAAAAAGACCTTAAAAACGACTATTTCAAGAAATGTATAGCTCAAATAATACACAAGTTTTAACAGAAGAATTAATGTGTGGTGTTATAAAATTATAAGCTTCACATTTTTGTCTTTAAACCCTCCAAAAATTGGCCCCATTCACTTTAATTGTAAGTGCCTCACTGTAACCCAGATTTTTGCTTTTTTTAAAGAAAAGGAGTGACGAGTCAAAATAATTTTTGTGGTATTCAACATTATGCCACAAATACTGTAGATTGAGCTTAACTTGTATTAAACCTGGAATATTCCTTCAAGTCTATGTATCTTATTTAAAGGGTGTTTAAATATTTTTACCGGAAAACAGGACTGAAATACTGATTAAGATAAATGCTTGTGGCTTTTTTTAAATTACATTTGTGTAGGCCAATATTTTATATAGCTGATAGACGATATAAGTTTATACAAATTTTAAACATTTTGTCTAAATGTTTGCAGCAAAATATCTGTCTGTCTGTAGAATCACTCGTATCTAATTATAGTTGTTACGTACCATAGCCTATATCACATGCACGAGAGTGCAAGAGTGTGCTACATTAAACCTCTTTTTTTCACAACTCATTCAGTTTGCAGATTCTGAATGACTACCAGCGCCTTCTGACAGTTGTGTGGTTTCGGTGGTTTAGTTGCTGTGCAAAAAACTCTGTTTCAGTTCTTTAATAAGGGGACTACTGGCTGTTAAGTCGTTAGGCGGTTGAGCCTCTGTAAGTTCACCTGGGAATCCACCACTAGCAAATCTCCCCTCCATCTGAAAAAAAGAGTAATAGATAAGGAGGTGGGGTGAGGGGGGAGGCTGCTTACAGTGAGCATTGACTCTGACTTTCCTGATTAATTTTCCTGTGCTTGCATGGAATCCCCCATCACCCGCCCTTCAAGCTGCTAAAAAAAAATCAATTTCCTCTCTCTCTTGGCAGTTACAGGAATGTCGTTATTGTGTATGTAAATCATTCATTCATTCATACACATGCTGTTATAGCTTAAAACAGACTACTGTTTTAGACACACAGAGGCTGAATCAGGCACCATGCATGAATCAAATATATGTATATGTTTAGCATAAAGGAATATCCCTTTTGAGGGTTTTCTGTGAAGTGCAGAGTTTCATCATTCCTCACTTGATGTTATGGAACTTTTTCACACCATGTACATACGTTAGCACTGCATTTTACCGTATATTGGTAGTTAACATGAAATACTTTTGGGAAGTTGACATGACTTGCGGTGTGACAGACTATACTCCATTTAAAACTGTTTTAAAAAGCATTTTGCTCATATTTTTATAATTATTATGCATGCAGTTTTATGGACTATTTGGAATATTTGTATTCATTTGTCACTGCAGGAATATTTCAAATTTACCAGTGAAGGCCAAAATTTGATTTTTAAATTTGGGCTGGGTTACGATGCAGATTTCCCTATTTAATATGATTCCGATTCACAAGCTCTGGATTATTTTTAATTCCGATTTGATGAGGGAATAACCATTTTTGGGTAAACTTTTCCTTTAAAAGGTAGCATCTCAACACACAAAGCAAGGAGACTTTGTGCACACCAATACATTATACTGTCTGATTGTGTATTGTGGACTATGAAGCTTTACTTTAGTGGCGTCCCCCTCTGTGTTACCCCTCTTCTTCCAACCTGTAAATGAGAAAGAAGCCGAGTGCCTGAGAGCTGGATGGACCACTCATTTGGTGCTACAAGAGGTGGAGATTAGCTTGACCCCAGAAATCTCATGGGTCCATAGCATTGTTGATTGTTCGAATGACTCTGGTCTCCTGGTGGCATTTGTCCACCTCTGATGGACAGCTTAAAGCTGTTGGGCAAAGACACAAAACACAGTAAAAAAAATTGTCCCCCTTTTGGGTGCATTAGCTCCCTTTTATCTCTCCTCTTGTACAGTCAGAAGCCAGGGGAAGTTGCACCTAATACTATGATACAGCGTTGTGAGACATGTAAACTGATACCGTATGAAGCACTGCATCTCTACAGAGAGAGAGAGAGAATTTAATCAAAGAATGTTTAGCCCAAGATGGACCACTTGAATTAAAATGAATGGAATGGAATGCCCAATATGGTGGATGTAGAAAAGGAAGTCCCGCCTTACAGGTAAAAGAGCCAATCAACTCAAAAACGCACATTAGCTGGAACAGCCTGAAAAATAGTGTTTTTTAGTGTGATCTGAGCTAAAGAAGCACAATTTATGATGCCATTGTAGTCAGATTTAACTGCTGATTTGAAGTATGTTTTTTTTTATCGTAATCTTGATCAACCATTTTGGAGATTTTGCTCTTTCCCCATTCAAGCAGAAAGGAGCTGTACAATTGTGCCGCTTTTATCCATAAAAAATAGCTGCCCGGGAGCGTTCCCAAGATGGCAGCCGAGTAGACTGACTTGCCTTGAAAGGGACTTTGATTTAATTGTAATGCTCTGAGGTTGAAATTAATTGCAGCTTCTTCCTTCATACCAAATGGAGTTATTATAGACATGAAGGCAGCTGGGATAGTCCCATGAAAGCGATTACGACTCAAGCAAACATCATGTGCGCCACATTGCGCATGAAATTGGATTTATGAATGCCAGGCAAATGGCTCAAACCATTTATCCGAAGGATTGTTGTAGAGTTTTAAAAACTTTTAAGTGCAAAAGAAACACATTTTGGTCTATTGATTAGGGGTGGGAGAAAAAAAAAAAGACTAAATCATTAAAAAAAAATTTTTTTTAAAAACTATACTGGTTCATCATCATGTATAAAAAATAATATTCATATTTTTTTAATGAATGAATAATTCTGTATATTGATAAAGCATACGCAGGACAAAACATTACAATTAAATAAGTGTTATGCTGTCTGCAACTGCAAAAATGGCATATAGGGCACATCTGCAAGTGGAGGTTATACAAAACAAGGTATACTGTGCAAACAAACATATATTGGTGCCTTAACAGCAAGGCTGAAACAAATCTAAAAACAACCTCAAGATGCATTGAGAATCGTATTGTAATTGCGTCTTTGTGACTCCCTGAATCTAAATCGAATCATGGGGTAAATAAAGAATCCTACCCATACTATTTTTATACTGCATGATTCTAATGATATCAAGTTGAACTTAAAAAACTTTCCACTGTACAAAGCAGAAGGGGTTCTCAAGTCCTTTTATCAGCTTATATTTACTTCCCCAAACCATGTGTAATGGCCTTTCAGAAAAAGCCATCTGCACATTGTATTATCCAAAAGTGCATGAGAACCCACAAGTCTTTGCTGCTTTCACTGGGTTGGAGTAGATTTGCTGTGCAAGTGGTTGACGTGCCTCAAGTTATGCTAAGATAAAAAAGAATCGCACTTTTCCGGCAACCGTTTTCCTACATACCACAAACTTCATAACAGTCTGTGCTGTACGAGTCTTGTGGGCCCTGTCACTTCCTTCCACTCTGATGGTAGAATGAATCCTTTATGTTTGCATCACCTAGCAACCAAAGCTTAGGCTCTTGTTCTCTAACCTAAACCATCCCAGAAGTCAATGCTGATCAAGTTTCACTTAATGTGGATAACAGATAAATTCAGATATGATACAGATAATGTTATTTCTGTGGCTAGCTACGCAGGGGTTACGAATTTGACACCTAAATGGTTGGGGCTCCTATTTCCAAGATGGCACAAACTATTCTATTTTTCAGGAAGCTGATGTTTTTTTCCCCCTTCAAAGCAACTATTTACCAATACCCGTGAGACGCATGCGTTAATGCTGTAACTTCAGCATCACTAGCATCACCAAATGGAATTGTGAAAATAATTGTTTTCAAACAGGTTTCCCAAACAATACCCCCTTCTGATATCAGTTGGGCAAACAGATAGAAAACGGTCCCTAAGGGTCATTCGTTTGTTAATCAGACTACACTGTCTTTCGTGCAGTAGATTCAAACGAACCAGCCCATAAGAGACATTTGTTTGGGAATCGAACTACACTGGTCACCCTGTATGTTTTGTGTTGTTGATTAAAAAACAAAACCGCCCATGAGAGACATTTGTTGGGGAAACATATTATACTGGTGGCCCTGTGTGTTTTGTGTTGTAGATTCAAATGAACTGGTTTGTAAGAGTCATTCATTTGGGAATCAGACTACACTGGTTGTGCTGTGTTGCGTGCTGTAAATTCAGTAGAGGAGCAGTGCTGCAGCTGAACAGTATTTTAGTATGGTTCTCTTTCCGCATCGGTGGAAAAGTGCATGTTTAAGAACCTTTAATTGAACCAAAAGTCATGGAAATCATACAATTCTGGTATTTTATTTATTTTGAAAAATGGAACCAGTTCTGAAAAGAAACAGTTCTTAGTTCCCAACCCTATTAACCACAGGGCTACCACGAATTTTGGTCAACTTACTCAAAAATCGATTGGCCCTATTCAGTGTTTTCATATAGCAGCTTGATCGTGAATAGTAGCTACTTAGGCTGGCAGATGAATGAGATGAGCAAGGCTTTTTTTGACAATCCAAACAGCTTGACAGACAAGGGCCACTGTCCAACAAAGTGATAATGCAATTAACGGTCTGCTCCATCTGTCCTCCCATTAAGCATGTCTGGTCAAATTTCCACTCGGAGTATCATGCATCTTCTAATCTGTCCTGGGTGAAGGCTGTTGTAGATGATGATCATCGTGATGTGAAGACTCACAGATTCACAGCAGATCTTTCATGTTTAAAAGTCCCTGCTCTGACTGAAAATTAAGCAAGGCATCCCTAAACGAGTTTGTAGTTGTTTCAATACACGTGTGGGCAGGGGAAATGACTCATTGTTTGACAGCAGAAATTATTCAAGACCTTTCATGAAATGAGTCTGCTTAATGGGATTTCCATTTTGAGCTCAGCTTCACTGTCCAGTGTAACCAACAGTCACCGTGAGGCTTATCCAATCAGATCTTCCCCTTAAACCAGCATGTAGCCACTTATATTAAAGAGGGATAAGTATGAGTGATTCCCAGAAGAAAATTCTAACAGAAGTGTGACAGATGTCTGAAAGAAGCTTAAAGGCATAGTTCACTCAAAAATGAAAATTCTGTCGTAATTTACTAACCCCTATGCTGTTCCAAACCCGTATTACTTTTTCATCCTCACAAAAGGAGATTTTAGGCAGAATGTTGAGTCACAGTCACCATTGATTTTCATTGCATTATACAATGAAAGGGAATGGTGACTAAGATTGTCATTCTGCCTAATATTCCCTATTTTGCTCCACAAAAGATAGAAATCATATTGTTTTGGAACGGCATAGGGGTGAATTTGTGAGTAAACTATTCCTTTCGTAGTATAGACACTTTTAAACTGTGCTGAAAAGAGAAAATATCTGCTTCATCTGCATCTCTCAGTTGATATTTCAACTTCCTGTCTGTTGTCACAAAACTAATGTTTTGTTTGAAATGTTTGTTGTGTCATGGCAACATAAAGCTTGAATAGTCAAGACAAGTACTCAAATATTTCTTAACACATTGATTAAATTCTCACCAATACTTGGCAGGACCCTCTGTCCCACTCCTACACTTCAAAAGAGCTTCTTCAGTGCTTCTACTAGTTCAAAAGTAGTTTTGTTCATAATAAAAAATATATATATATATTACGTTTTCCAGTAAATATATCTAAACATCCTCGTAAAGGAAAATGAGATTAGATATTACACAGAGTATAATTACCCACATTACCCAATGGCGTAAGAAAAGAAACATTGTTTTCCCTTTGAATTAAGTTTATTTTTTCTACCCTAATGGCAAATAGTTTTTTCTTGTTTTAACCTCCTGAGACCCAAGCGTGACTGCTATGTGAATTTTCCATTCCCCTTTTTGATTTGTAATTAGTAGCCCCTAATTAGTTTTCCTAAAAATGTATGTCCACGTACGTATGTGGACAGTGGGACTAAGTTGAGAAATTTTGAATAATACCAAGCTATAGAAAGTTTTTTTTAATAAAATTTTTTATTATGTTTTCAGGAGTGTTGGTTATTCAAGTTTTTTAGATGATACAGACATTACATCAGAAATTAGCATAAATAATTTTGATTCAAGGTAATGGCAAACATCATCTGCAGCCTGAAACTGAATTTTGACTGGATATTAGGAGTGAATGCACTTAGCTGCATAGGAAATCTATAAGATGCTCCCTTGCTCCTTAATTAGGGAATGACTTAACCTCCAGTGTGCTGTCTGTCTGCACTGATCTCATAACAATTTGAAATGCACCTTATTTTCATCCCAACTCTGTATACAGCCTGTGAAAGCAACATTTTCCAGCTTTTGGATGCATCCATTGATTCTCAGTGTATGGTTCTCAGTTGATATTTTAAGGAAAATTAGCCTATAGTCCACGTACATGGTCATTGTGTTTAACAGCATGCCGTTTTGTGATACATCGATGAAAATGGCATGTCGGATGAAACTAGAGTTTCTACTCTTTTGACTCAAACAGGTTTTAATGTAAAAACTTAATGAGGTTTCTTACCAGATTAAGTTTTGTTGGTGTTTCTTCCAAAGACAAACTCAGCTGAGATCTGTGCCATGTTGTTTTGTCACATGATTCGGTGTGTCAAAAGTTTTACCCTTTAATGACAGCCTAGAGTCTCCTGAACTGAGATCAGTCAGTTTAAAGGGGATATATTATGCAAATCCACTTTTTCATTTTTTTTTTTTTTACATAATTATGTGTCCCCAGTGTGTGTAGACAACCACAAAATATGGTAAAAGACCATCCCTTAATTTCTTTTCCCTATCAATAAAAAACAGTGTCTCAGAATGAGCCGTTCAGGTTTGCAGCTCCTTATGATGTCAAAAGGGGAAAGGTATCGCCTACGGCTGGCGAAGAGATCCGCCCGAGTAGCTTAGATCCACCCTCATTAAAACCTGAGCGAGCAGCACACAGTCCACCATATTTATCTCCTCGCTAGAGCTGCTTGTGCTAACTCGGACTGCTTCATCAATGATTGTCAACGCAAGGCTGGATTTGCTTCAGAGCTAAGGATCAAGGATGGATTGATACCAACTCTCCATGACCCAGCATCAGATTTGCAAGTTGTAAGTTTCGCACTTTATACTTTTTTAATGTTTGCAATTTGGCTTTCTGAATTTGCTTGTTTGTACGTTGCACGAAAAATGCTTGTTGTGAAAACATTGTGCTTTGTGTAACGTAGCAACTAGTCCCTAACTACCTTATTCCATAACAGTGTAGCTGTAGCTCTGTTTCGGTTACGATATAAATTGATTGGTGTCCTCCACAGTCCCGCTTGAGTGGTTATGCAATGAAGATTTTTCGTGTAATAAAACCGGTCATTATTTCAAAAACAATTATGATACGATAGTGGTATTTTCGCTGTTTTTCATATTTCATAACTCGACCTTTGTTATGCACAATACAGTAAGATGATTGACTTAGTGTGTTCTCCGTGTTATTTATACATTTTTAACTGTTTAAGTTCTCCTGCATTGTTGTCACCAGGGTATCCATGGCACCAGCAAGAAAGGCACAGCCCACTTCCAAAAAGGGGTGTGGGGAGCAGCAGCTCCTACAGACTGCTAAAACACTAAAACAGCCCGTTTGGAACAGGGCTACAAAACAGGGGTATTAAGGCATGGTAGAATAAACGATCTGTGAGGTATTTTGAGCTGAAACTTGACAGACACATTCTGGGGACACCTGAGACTTATATTACATTGTGTAAAAAGGGGCATAATATGTCCCCTTTAAATGAAATAAAATTATGCATACCCTATAGCGAATCCAAAATGTAATGTTCACTTATGTGGATGCGCGGGACTCAGGAGGTAAAGCATAAACCTCACTAAAATTTAAGTAAATGCTTCGTGTTTTAAGGATGTTTCGATATTTTTACTGGAAAACAAGACAAAAATACGGAGTAAGAAAATTATTTTTTGCAGTGTGCGTGTTTGATCAATCTTGTGTTCTCCGTTCAAACACAATCAGTTAAGTTATTATCAAAAACAAGACACATTTACTTGCAAAGCACAGTTACATAAGGTATCAAGTCTTGCTTTCAGAGAAATTCCAAAAAAAATTTGTGAGGTTTATGCTTAAAACAACAAAAAACTATTTGCCATTAGGGTAGAAAAAAATAAACTTAATTCAAAGGGAAAACAAGGTTATTTTTCTTATCCCATTGGGTAATGTGGGTAATTATACTCTGTAATATCTAATGTCATTTTGCTTTCCATGTAAATGCATGGTGTTTTAAGGATGTTTAGATATTTTAACTGGAAAACGAGACAAAAACGTTGAGTAAGAAAATGCAGTGTGCGTGTTTGATCAAATAGTTTGTTTCTTAGCAAGACATTCATTGTCCAAATCATAAATATTAATGATGAATTTTTTTTTAGGTTCAGTTGAACTTTGCCAGATTTGCAGAAGAGCCATCATTTGAGCTCAGCGCAGTGGCTTGTTCATTGCCAGACAATGTGTTTCTGCTTTGGACAGACTCAGAGGCAGCGGCATGTCTGGAAAAAGGAAAACATGGCACACAGGAGAGCACGTGCGGCACACCCTGGGAATGTTTAGATATCTCCCCCGGTATTCCAAAAAGGAGAAGGGTGAAAAAAAACCTGCCCTGTATGCTCTAACTCCAGCTGAAAAAGTGGCGGCTTCCAAACACCAACAGACACATAAAGAGTGCCGCAGTCCAATACACGGTGCGAGTCTTATTTGGTATCTGCTGTGTAACCTCTTTTTTTAGCTGTCCTCAGAGAACGGTGAACCCTTGCTCCAGGACATTGTCAGTATTATTTGTTGACGTGCCGTTGGCTGCAGGCCATCCAGGAAAGAGGACTGATTTGGGGGTGCATTGCAGGATCCAATGGCATCTGGATATTAAAGCCTTGCCTGTACCAGAGCAAGAAAAAAAATTACAGCATATATCAGGAATTTTCCAACTAATGATGTGCGGATGTGGTAGCGCTGGGGAAAAGGAGTCTGACTGTGCTTTCTTTGTTCACTCAGAGAGGGCCCCATACAGCATTCCTGTAAGCTCTGCATACTTTGGCAACAGTTGTGGAGGGTTTTTTTCATTACTGTATACAGTTTATGCATGCTGCTTTCTTGTGCCTTTATATATCTTGCTCCAGTCTTGGTCAAACCTGGTAGTATTGTTGCTATTTTAAATGGACCTTTAAAAGAGCAAGGGGAAAACCCTGAATGACTTTCAGGCTTCACAATAATAGTGTTTACAGCCCGTTTGACTGGGAAGCAAAGAATGGCTCGTCCCAAGACAAAACATGGCGGGTGGTAGGAAGGACGGTTTGTTCAGTGTGCAATGGAAGTGTTGCAGTGTGCAAGAACAGCAAACAGTAGTGCAAGAATAGCCTGTTTTTTCAGTCCAACCGGGAGTGTATAATTAAAGGTGAACTCTGTAACTTTGTTGCGAGGACACCTAGCGGCATAGATGCAGCATCATGCAAAAACAGAAGTTACCGACAACTTTTTACAAATACACAATTTGCAGGCAGCCATGATGATATATGTTCTGTGGGTGAAAGCGTCCAATAAAGGGGGTTACAAGATAAAGCGAGTACTATTCGGCTGGTCATGTAATCTCAAATTAATATTTATTTCTGTTTAAAAGTTTAGAATTTAGCACCATTAAGGTAGTGCACCATTAAGGTATTTACTTACCGATACATTTCTGCATCTAAATACAGCTAATAATTTTAGCGGTTTGGTCATTTTAGCTATTTGTTCTATGTCATAGATAAAAAGCATGCAAAGACTCATACGGACATGGCCAATACATGATGTTTAAAGAGAGCTATATAGTCTACACAGAGCTTTCAATAGCTAGCTAATGATATCACTCACCGATCCATTACCAGCTGAATAATGGGTCATCATGGAGACTCATTTTTAGCAAGCAGCATTGTCCTTTGCCATGTTACTGGACTTGCCCCTTTAAAAGTGTCCGGGGGTGGCCTGAAAGAATGCAGATGAACGACTTGTGTTGAAGGGGCTTTTCATCCTTCGCTTCCTTTGAGAGAAACCATGTAAACAGAGGCTCCTAGCCAACTCCATCAGCCAGCCTTATTCTGAGTCACATTGTGTCTCTATTGTTTTAAATCTATTGGAGTAAATCAAGAGGAGGGGTTTGGGGAATGGGGACTGAGGGTGCATTAGTTGGGGTGGGGTACAGTGAAGTGCATGGTGGCCCAGTGCAAAAGTTGAACTGCTGGACTGTTGTGTATGTGCTTCAGTGGCGCTTAGAAGAGCTGCTAGAGTTTCTTGGTTTCCCTCGTGCTGAGTGGGCCCACACTGTCTCACCAGATAGGAATGCTCAGAATGCTCTCTTTTAATCTGGAGCCAGCCGGAGCTGCTTTATCTGACCGATTTATTAGTGGCCAGTTTCAGAAAACCTTTGTAGGCTGCCCTGTTTTACACTCACTAGCAGAGTTAGAAAATTAGGGACAGAAAAAGAGATACTGAAAATTTGCATGTTAACATGCATTCATGTTCGATCAAATCAAAGTACACAGAGTGGCATCGATTTACTGAAAGCACCTTCTTTTTAAAGCAGCTTATTATATGTAATCAAATAATGTTAAGGGTTCACCCAATAATGGAAATTCTGTCATCACTTAAGCCCAAAGTATACTTCGGTCAGACACGAACGCTAGGCGTCTGCATACAGGATGCAAATTTCGTTATCAGTAGCGTGCTAGAGCAAAATGTTTGCGGGCCAATTTTTCTAACCATGCGTACTCCAGAACGAGCAGTGTGCGCCATGAATTATTTGCACTTATTAGTGGATCTGCAAGGTGGCAACACTCACAGTTGAGCCATTGCTGTCATGAAGAAGCACTAGAAGATGTAATCACCGCTAAACATCAGGAGACAAAAGTGAAACAACAACAGTGGATGTGGATGTCAAGAGCCTGTCCTTGTGTGAGTAGGTCAGGAAATACCTGCATTTGTATAACTTGAGTCTGAAGGAATATAAAGACATATGCATCAGTCTGAACTCCTAAAGAGAAATAGTCCAGTATCTCATAGCAGTCGTAGCACGCATGCGCCAACCGCCTGTGTATGCGTGCACAGTCAATACTTTGAAAGGCTAGCGTTGGACTGTACGCAGATGCTAAGCATTTGTGTCAAAACCGAAGTATACTTTGGGCTTTACTTACCCTAATGTCATTATAAGACCTTTCGACTTTATTCCATGGAACATAAAATTAGAAATTTTTAATGTACTGGTCGCTCTTTTCCATGCAGTTACTATGAATGAGGATTGGAGCTTTTGAGCTTCAAAAGGATACAAAAGCATTAGAGATGCACATATGCATCGTCCAAACAACGGTATCGGCCGATAAAAGCAATTATCTGCACATACATCGGTCAGTTGTTTAAAAATAGCTGATCAGGGCTGATTATTCCTTGTCAAAAGGGTGCGGGAAAACGCGTCGGACATTTAGCCTACAACTTGTGTGTGAAAAAAAACAAATGATCTTGTATGGAATCACTTTTGAATTGGGTAACAATGACAGCAGAGTTGCGATTTGCAATGCTAGAATTTCACGAAGTGGAACAACCATAAAAACTTTTAATACAATTAATCTAATTACTCACCTTGGAGTTCGACACAGTAAAGACTATGGCAAGTTTGTTAAAGAACATTAAAAAGAATTGAGAAATCTTACCAATTTAATTTGAGCCTAACAAGAGGCTATTCAGAATTCAGTTACAGGGTATTCTAATAATAAAATTAACTTTTCTTTGGCATTGTCACATCAGAAGCTATCTGCATGTTCTTTGTGGTAATTTGTGCTGTATGATATGAACTGTGTGTGGCGTATTCTATGTTTGCCCTGAGCCCGAATGACGCGAGTACTCTGTGCAGTGTGCACTACCATTGGTATTGTGATGCAAATTGTGGCATGTGTCGTTTAATAGAGGAACTCTGTGGGTAAATGTCAAAGAGGCCGTTGCCATCTTTTTATGTTACCCATGACTGAAACATAGAAGAACACAGGGTTTTACATGCATTCTAACATTTTCTGAGTGCATTTTGAGTTTTAGCACTTTGATGTCATTTTGATGCACCTTGCCACAATAATTTATCATAAAATGCACAACTCATGCAATTGTGAGTAAGATTTGCAGATTTGAAATATCGGTTTAAGTGTCGCACATAAGTTTTCTCATCCTTCTAAGAGTTTACAATGATTGATCAATGCAGTGTAACTTAAACTTTACTAACCGGAGGAATTTCTTAAAACCAACTGCCGCTCTTACAAGTGGGATGTTGTGCGAATGACTTTGTGTGTATGTTTGTGGTGTGGCCTTTTATTAACACTGTCATACAAGCGGATATACTTCAACTTGAACATCAGTTAGCAGTGGTATGTGGTTCTTCCTAGAAGTCATGCAGTGTTACCCTCTTTTTTCTACTTTTGGTAGTGTAGGTTTAGGTAAGACAACAGCTCAGGGTTTGTTCCATTGCAGTTAACAAGCTCAGCTGGGCCAGAATGTTTGGATTCTAATTGATAGAGTAAGTTTGGGCCAGCAGACTTGGATTAAAATTGACTGTAGTCTGAAATGGCTTTTCACATTGTAACTTTTTGCTGGGACTCAATGGAAACTGGCTTTTAGATTTCACAGTCTGACTCAAATCTGGGATGTTACAGTATTGTCAAATACAAAATGGTCTCTTAATGAAGTCAAATTCTTAGTGATCACCAGAGGAGTCTATTTTAGAATGTCATGTGCCTTTTCTGTGGTCACATGGTGACAGAGGTCAAAATGTTTCATCCTTTTATTTCACCTTCAACTTCCTCCCCATTTCCACTAAACCAGGAAGAGTCGAATGAGAAAGTGTCAACACAGCACATAAGGCCCCATTGTTAAAAATAGGCTGTAATACATATGAAAAACGTAAACCTACTTGTGGTCATTGATCACTCTCATTTCGCCATTAGAACATAAGTTAGTCATTTGCTTTTACAGTTAGATTGATTTGCATACTGTACACTATGTACGATATGCCTGTGGACCAATCCAAATGATTTACATTCATTTAGAATGATTTGGGGCTGGATGTAGGATGTAGTCATAATCTAAAATTAAACTGAAAAAATAGTGTCAGTTGTTGGGCTGGTTTCCCAGAAACTGTTTGACCATAGCCTTGAGACCCTGCGCCATTACAGGACATGAAATATTGAAAGCACATTTCAGTATAGGATTAGCCTTAATAAATTCATGGGAAAGAAAGTATGTTTGATCACTTAAATCGAAACAGTCTAACCCCATTCCTTGATGTAATGTTTTATATAATGCAAGAAATAGAGGAAGGGTGTATATTAATTTCAGTGTTTCCCAGCATGTTAGGGACAGCCCTCCATTTCTACTCTTTCGTACTCTTGAGCATTGTGCATTTTAGGATACAAGTCACTGATATATGCTCCAGGCTTTGCTTACAAACACAGGCATGGTTGATTTGGATGATAAGCTTGGGGGTTTCTGGGCCCCGTGCCTACTGGGAGGAGAAAGAAAGGCAAGGAGGGAAAGCACCTGGAAGCTGTCCACCCTTGAGCAGGGTCACTGAGTTTTGCCTGGAGGCTCTCCCTACTGTAGCTGTTAACAGCAGTATCCTGCATACAGAGTTGTCACAATGGATCATGTTGGTCGACTTGTCCAACAACTGACTGGTTTATTAGTGATTTTTTTTTTCTTATGTATATTTTATATTTTAGCAGCAATGCTTTAATTAGCATGATTTAGCTGTCAGCTGTTTTGCACGGTAAAACCCTCTCTGAAAAAGTGGCGTCTTTATTTTCATCCCCTTTAAGCCATGGCCGCTGAAAATATGTAGTTTTGCACACCTTATTAAGTTACCCAATTGTCATTGCTTATGTAAATACGTGTGTCTGCAATTTACTGTCAGTTTTCACCTATAGAGGGGAAATGTAAATCAAAATATCTGGTTGTTAGAGGTTTACATTGTTATTGTTAAATAGTTTTTGTGTATAAATTTTATAATTATCCTTGTGTGTGCAGGTTGTCACATTATGGTATCGAGCTCCAGAGGTGCTGCTTCAGTCCAGCTATGCTACTCCCGTAGATCTGTGGAGTGTCGGCTGTATCTTTGCAGAGATGTTCAGACGGCGGTAAGTTTACACTGCATAACTATCACTAACAAATTGCGTAATGTTCAGACGGAAGGATGGAAGACTCAGGATTCAGGGGTGCTGCTTAGTAAAACAAGACAAGCATGGATGACCTGATAGCTCGCATTGTACTTTTAACAGCATAGAAGCAACAAGAATATTGGTATTACAAAGCTGTTTGGAATGCGAAATTGAAAGAGCATTTTAGGGCCCTATGATTTCACAAATGGCGTTGCAGAATCTGGACCTTAACATGGAAATCTGACATAATGAAAATATTGAAAACCGCTGAACTTGCCTAGTTATCCAAAATAAATCTGGATATTTCATAAATAAATAAATCAGGATTTTTCTTATAATAATATATATTACATTAGGGAAAGTGTCAGTCACTGTTGTAAAGGAGTGGTGCCGTTTGTCCTATTGCAGATTTGTAAGAAAATATAACTGACATGTGAATTTACTGTTAAATGAAGCTGAACAAGCTTGTTGAAATGATCATTTACTGAATGCTGAAAAGCCTCTAAAAACTATATTTGAAGCTATTATGTATCATTTTAAAATTGGTTATAAATATGAACGTTTTTTTTTTTTTTGTAATTGTTTTTAGGAATGTGCACAAGTAATCGACTAATTGAGTACTCGTTCAGCACCAACTAATCGACTATTCAAAAATACTGCCTGAAAATCGCAAATTTATTTTATTTTGCTCATTTGCCTGTGGTAGGCAACACTGAATTATACTATACCTCTGAACTTCTCATCAAATCTTGCAGTTACAATTGAGTCATTAATGCATTAAGAATTTTAATGAAATGTAATGAGAAATAAATGAATGCATATTTTTCATTTCATTTTGTCCAAAAGAAATGCAAAATTTGTTTAAGTTAGCTTATTTTGAAACCGTTCTTGGAAACAAAATAAACATTTCACACATATGTCATACCTGTTATTTTTACATTTAAATGTACAAGTAATCGATTACGTGTTTTTTGTGGGTTAAGGTACTTGACTAGAAAATGACTTGATGATGCCCATCCCTAATTGTTTTATAAAACTGTACTTTAAAATCTTATTTTATGGTTAAAATCCACATAACGTTTTAACCAAAATCCCATAAAATAGAATGAAATTTGGAAAGAATTTAAATGGACTTAGAAGGGCCACACTACTTATCATGACCACATTTTTGCAGGAGGCTGGGGTTATTAGAACGTACATGATAAAACTGTTATCATCGCTGTGGTTGAGACAGGCACTGCAGACTTGGAGTGATTTGTTCATCTGTGTGCGGTTTAACGAACTCAACAAAACATATGTTTACATCCAGGGTTTTTTTTTTTTGTGACAAAAGGTGTGGTGCATCAAAAAGTTTAGCGATATATCTGATGGAAACGCAAATTGTCGATATAATATTTTGCTGTTTAACTCTAGCGCATAAACTCTTGAAAAACTGGTTTGGAAACACTTATTGTCGAAAAAATTGGCATTAATGCAAAAATATAGTGTCACATGACAGAATTAACCACAATCGTTAGCCTGTGTTAATCATGACGACAACGTATACATCCTTGAAAGCTAATTTATTGTATGTGAAGCATTACTCACACTGTTATGGATTGGTCTTAACAGCATACCTGCACAGATCCGATGCTGCAAACACATCTGCGTCATGACACTTCCAGGAGTGCCAACACAAAAATCTTTTATCATGCACCTGTCAGTATCGACAAGTGCACAGAGAACAAATGAATGACCACTCTTTGCAATTTAATCACAGTAGCCATCCGTTTATTTATTAAAGTTGCTTTTCCACACCATTCAAAATAATAGACGCCAGTCATGGAATTAGCCCACAATACAAAAAACATTTCTATGCACAAAGATGTTTTAAATTAAAAATAAATACACAATACTAGGAGAGAAGCTTCAGTGTGATTTTTTTGGAACACTAACATATAGCCCAATTCTATAAAATTATTGTTTAGCTTATTTTTTGAATAAATGCCAGCAAAATTCTCTATATTAAATAAAATAAATTACCAAACAAAAAATAATATTGTTAGGCCTATATAATTGTCTTTTCTTTACACAAACTTAATTAGCCTTACCCTTTTCTGTAGATGAAAAAAGTCGGCTGAATGACATTCTCAGAATGTTCTACCCTTTCAAGACTATAAACTATCAGAACTATTTGTCCAATTCTGAGTTCACTTTCAGAAAATGAGCTTTTGAACATTTTAAAACTAAAATATTTTAAATCTAACCCTCTTTACCTTGGATCGCATTTGCTGAGCTTCTTCAGAAAATGTAAATTGCATTATGACGCTAAAATTAATTTTAGATGACAATCAAGTTCAGTTGGTCGTTAAAAGTTGCTGGACAAATATGCAGGACATAATGCAGTTGAGATGGCAATGCTTTAGATTAAATGATTGTTCAAAATAGCCTATTGAATATCAGGAATGTATCATATGTAAACCCTGATATTACACCGCATACATTTGTCTTTAATAGCTGTGCACACAGCATATACACATTGATGGATGGTCCTTATACTGAGTCCGAAAGTTTCCCCCACTACTTTTTGCAGGTTGCCAGCTTAAACAGTGCCATGACAATTTGCTTTTGGGTCGGAACCGGTGGCAACCTGTGATTACATACAACATCAGGACCAATATTACAGTCCTGTCTGAAGGGCAACTGTTCCTTTTTTGATTGCAGTTCCTCCTCTTCTGATTGCATTTATTTGTGAAATTAAAATGACAGTAAGCTGTCTAATTTCAATGAATTGTCTCAATACCCCCCCCCCCCCCCATTTGACAAAGACTTCGGGGAAACAAAATTAGGGACATCTGGGAGGCGAAAGGTACACAATTAGCGATATACACACATTTCTGTATGGAAACGGCTGAAGGGCAGATTTATTTTGCGATAAACCAAAACTTATGTGACAGTGTTTTTTTAAGCATGACGTCATCACGCACATAATTTTTATCGATAAAAGGCCAAGGCTTAGCTATATGGCATTAGAAACTTATGGTTTTAAATTCAGGATTTCAAAGGGGGACAAAAACAAAGGCAGTTTTTGTGATACCATTGGGTCCACAATAAGTTGGACTGGTCTAGGAACCTGTTTGGTAATGTCTATGGGGGGTCCCATTGTTCTGTGAAACAATTTCTCTTATTAAAGGGGTCCCTGGTTAAAACATGTGTGAGAAATCCTGCCTTAAGCACCAGAAAGATGTGAATTTCAAGACGGAGTGAGAGGTTCCGTTTGATGTGATTAACTGTATATACCCGATATAAATGCATTGTGCTCACTGTAATGTGTGTTGACATTTCATTCCTGCCTGTCAGAGAAGTTGATAATTTTGGGTTAATTGCCCCTCCTTTGGCTGGTGTGTGTGTGGGGGGGGGGGGGGGGTCTTGCGTGGGCTGATGTTTTCCTCTCCTGGCACGTCATAACAAGTGCAAAATCTGATGAAGAGGGAGCGATTTGTAAGGCAAAGCGTGGACACACTTTCACACACATCCTGTATTTCACATTCTAATGGGCCCACCTGTCTGCCCTTTCGGCATCCATTGATGGTGTTTGCTTTACAGGAGCAGTAGATAAACATTAGCTGACTTGGTGTTCAATACAATAATTGAATACTTCAACAGGATATAATTAATGGGAAGTTTATAGTTGAAGGTTTGAAAGCATACACAAAAATGATATCTCTGTATTTTTTGATAAATGTAGGAACCTCATTACACAAATTTTATCTAATTAAGTGTTTGGTCTAATATATTCTTATCTCTATTCCTCTCTAACCAGGGTTATCAAAATTTTGATTTGAATTTTTAGTTTTTATCTTATTTTCAATTAGTCCTTTCAGTTTAATTTAGTTTTCACTTTATGACCTTTCGTTTTCTTAGTGTTTTTCTTGTTTTAGTTTTCCGGGATATTTAGTTTTAGTATTTTAGGGCTGTTTCAACTGATAATATTCAAATATGTTTAACACTGTCAAATTTCTCAGGGCCATCTAGTGTTATTGCTCTCTTGAAGAGATGGACCCATGTCTAGGTCAAACATTGCTAATGGCCGAGCAATTATCTGTACTATTGGACATCGGCAATTGATTAAAAACATCCGATAATCAAGGTTGATTGTTTCCTGTCAAAAGTGGTGGAAAATAATTCCTCTTATGTAGAATTACTTTGAATTTGGTGACGATGACAGTTAACAGGGCCGGTACTAGGATGCAATCTTTGGTGGGGCACTTGTTTTTTGTGGAGGGGGGTGGGGGGGAAACATTGATAGTTCCCTTTCGTTGGAACTTGAGCTGCATATTCGCTATTGGACACCGTCTGAGTGTCACGTGGTCTGAAGCCCTTATACAATCACGTCAATTTATTGGCTGATGGCGCTTAAGCGATGCTCCTAGGGAGCCAAGTCATGGGCTCCATTAAGGTGCTCGCTTTTTCACCATCAATTCAGATTTCCTGCTCCTCAGTGCACGATTTTGTCTAAGCCCATGTTTGTTTCTAGCGACTCGTGTCGAAGCGAGGATTATTCATTCTCCCTTTTGAGTGGCGAACACGTAAGGACGTCGTTTATACAGCATCAATATCAGAGCAATTTTAATTGTTTTTCCAAACATTACAAGGGTCCGATGGGGACAGCGGTGCTTTTCGAGGCTCACAATTTCTCACCACGAGGCGTTATCCTCACTCGTTCCAGTTCCACGGCCTCCAGATTTGGAGCTCAATGTGCGGGAGCTGTTCGGAATTTTGGCTTTGTGTCTGAGAGGATTGGAGTGCGAATGGACATCGGATCCTTCCTTGTGTTTGTCGCCCTCCCCCTGAGCAGAAGCATGAGTCTTGGCTTTCAGCTTGAATTTCCTTCTGCCTCCAAGACCAAGGGTCTCGGGACACGCGAATATAACTCAATGTACAATATAAATAGGTCTATACATGAGCCAGACGGGCTTGCTGTGTAATGAAGTATGAGCCCCCATTCAGTGAATGGAATTGGACTGTATAAACGTATCCGTTTCTCTCCTGTTTGCCCTTCAGTCAGTATTGGGATGAGTTTGCCATTGTACACACCTCGAACGTCTGACAACCAAAATATGGTTCAGTTTTCTCCTGCAGCTTGCTGGGGAGTGAACATTAAAAAAACGCTTCCCGAATTCAGCCTCTGGCTCCATGACAAAGGGTCTTGAGACATGCAAAACAGAATTCGATGTTCATCAAGCACAAGTGTACACAAAACACACAGTGAACATAAGCACCACATGTCGTCCCCTCATAAAGAATGCTGGGGCCATTGTGGCGAACCTGCTTGCTCTCAGTTCCCTCCATGTTCACACATTCTTCCCCGTTCTCTGCTAGGGGTAGATGATTTATCTGATGTTCTCTGCTGTAAATACATTCAGAGTGACTGCTTTTTATAATTGCCTGACTGAATTCGGCCTCTGTCTCCATGACCAAAGGTTTCGAGACATGCATAACAGTGGAGTGGTGGTAGCGTAGTGGAGTGGTGGTGGCGTAGTGGGCTAAAGCACATAACTGGTAATCAGAAGGTTGCTGGTTCAATCCCCACAGCAATCACCATTGTGTCCTTGAGCAAGGCACTTAACTCCAGGTTGCTCCAGGGGGATTTTCCCTGTAATAAGTGCACCGTAAATCGCTTTGGATAAAAGCGTCCGCCAAATGCGTAAATGTAAAGCAGTTGGCAGTAGCTGAAGGGCGTTTTGAACTGGGTACTTTGAACGATAAAGCATGGTTATGTCATTCAATTCAGGTGGCTTGTGTCCCATTCTGGTTTTGGGATGTTTGAATTTCACTCTAATGAAATGTCAATTCAGAATGCTGACAATAATGTCAAGTGCAGCCGGGGGACTGGCTTGTGACAATAGATTTGAAGGACGCTTAAAAAAAAAAAATCCATATTCAAATTGTGCAGAAGCACAAGCGTTTTATCAGATTTGCTTTTGGGGGCAAAGTGTACCAATTTTGCGAAATTCCATTTGGACTTGCACTGGCACCATGCATTTTCACAAAATGTTTGGATGCAGCGTTGATGCCCTTGAGACTTCAAGGCATCCATGTTTTAAATTATCTCGATGATTGGTTGGTGTAAGCCCACGTGGAGATTTTGACTGCCCGGTATCGATATGTCGTTCTCAGCCATTTGAGCAATCTAGGGCAACCAGGGCTACAGACTAGTTTCTAGTAGTGGAGCTTGACTCGTGGGTGATGCCCATTAAAAATGTTCCTCCTGGAGATTCAGGACAGACATTTCCTCATCCAGTTGGACAACAGGACGGTGGTGTCCTACATCAATCGCCAGGGAGGAGTGCGCTCTCATGCCATGCTGAGGCTGGCACGTCCCATTCTTCTGCGGGCACGGGACAATGTGCTGTCTCTACGAGCCGTACATGTTCTGGGCTGGTTGAATTTGGGGGCGGATCTCCTGTCCAGACAGTTTGGGCGCTGCGAGTTTATGTTGACTGTACTAGCCAGTGGTGTAAGTCAGAACAGTTGTTTGTGTGCTTTGGTGGCCACAATAGTGGTGTTTCGGTGTCCAAGCAAAGACTCTCATTGGCTTATGCAATTTCAAGTGCTTACGATGTGTGCGGTTTACCTTCACCTTCAAGTATTCAAGCCCGTTCTATGAGGAGCATGGCATCCTCATGGGCTTTGGCTAGAGGTGCGTCTTTGGAGGACATTTGTATGGCAGCAGGGTGGTCCTCTCCGCATACATTTGTTAGATTTTATAATCTGGACAAGGGTTTGACTCTTGCTTCCCAGGTTTTCTCTGTTGGAACAGGAGTAAACTCATAATTCCTTATTTTTATTCAGATGCTTTAGCTCACTTGTACGCCGTTATATGCTTGCCACATGGGCTTAGACAGTTGGCAGCTACTGTTTGTATGGCGTGAATGTATATTGTTCCCATTGCGAATATACAGCTCGAATTCCTACGAAAGGATACATCTCAGTTACGTGGAACGTAACCCTGGTTCCCTGAGTGAGAACGAGACGCTCCATGTAACCGAGACATTTCACTGTCAGTCCAGGGGGCGGAGTGCCCATTCATCATTTCACTGTCAGTCAGGGCGGGGGCAGCAGATGCTTCTGGGGAGCTCAAGCCAAATCTAGCAGGGAAATGAATTTCTACAATGGCATTGGTAACTGAAAACTACTCTGTTTGAATGATGCAGCATTCAGGCCACTAGGTGTCAGTGTAAGCCAATGTAAGCCACTTCGACATACTTAAAAAAAAAAAAAAAAAAAAATTACTGGTTGCACCTTTAAAGCTCGATATAGCAAGGAATATGATGAGTTAAAGCTAAAGCAGAGCTGAAATGGGACAATCTTCATCATTCAGAATTCAGTGTGAGTTAAGAATGTGCTTTTTGTTTTAGTGTTTTGTTTATAACTGAGGCCAGTAATGCTGAAACATTGAATACATGAAGAGACAGAGAATAAAGTTATTTACATTTGTTGTGAAGTTGTGTAATTTAATTATCAGTGAGTTGAATCAAGGTACCATAAAAAAGCAGAACCACCAAACGATCGGTTTTAGCAGATGTTGTTTTAAATAATTAGATATCGATATTGGCAAACATGAGTTTTTTATCATGCATCCCTGCTCCCTAGTGGCATTTTCATGTTGTAAAAGGGGTTGTAAAAGTTTCAAATTTTATAATATGCCATGTATCTGAGACTAATTTGTTGTCATTTTTATTTTAGTTCATGAAAAGGTATTTTAGTTTTGTAAAAAAAAAAAAAAATCCAATTATGGTAGTTTTTATTTGTGTTAACAAAAACGTTTTCATGTAGTTTGTTTTACTTTTTGTTAATGGCAATAAAACTGCTTTTAACACCATATGTCGTTAAAAAAAGTCACTTTGCTGGGCTCCTGGCACAACTCCATGAGTTCCTGGGGGTGGGAGGGTCAGGGGGCACTTTCATTGCTGCTACCAGAACATCTTTTCTCCTCCTGCAGGTGATTAAGAATGCTTTTTAAAAGGCCACCTGTTGCAGATTAAAGGGCACCTGGGACCAGGTTTCTCCTCTGATGTCTAAGAAGTGCATGGCACTATAAGAGCCAACTCCAGTAATGGAGGTTTTGGATTCACCTGAGAGTTATAAAGACATAGTGCGCCTCAGCCAGCAACATATTGTATGGCTTTGTTTAAGTAGGACGTTTAACTGTTGAGGGAGACAGCATTTTCCTGGAAAGACTTGTGTTATGTGGGCTAAAGGTATGTGGGCTAAAACTAAAGATATTCGAGGTTTGCCAGCCTACTCATGTTTTCTTTGCCTCATTGTGTTAATTGTCATGTTGATAGTTTATATAAAAGGTTTGATCTTTAAACTTGTTCGACTATCACGATGCACCATTAGTTTGTGAGGATATTTCAATACATTTCATGCAAGTCTGTATACGTATCTCTCGGAGGGTGGTAGCGATCAGTCACTGTGCTTCTGAATGACATAAAAAGTGCTGTTGACATTCTGCTTCATGGGTTAAACATTTTACATGAACAGTCAATTCGCAGTTGCATTCAGAATCAGATCCTTGTTTACTTTCTTACAATGGGGAGACATGCATTCTGTTCTCAGATACTGACTCGTTCAAATGTACACCTTTTCCGGCGAACCAGTTTTCAAAGATTCTGTTCCACACGCTTGCACGGATACACGCACAGAAGCATTCCAGAGGTTGTCTGGGTGGAATGTGGATCGGGAGAGACACTGGCACTTGAAGCGTGACTTAACCGTGGCTTACTGGCCTGGCTTGAGCGCTTTGCGTGCCCACTCACTCAGGAAGCCTCTGCCCTGGCATAATGTCTGCCTTGTGCAAAAAGCCCCTAATTCATTCAGACTAACAAGTAGCCCAAGGGAAGACAGAATGTGCTCTAGAGATTTTCAACCATACTTGTTTTGGCATTACACTGCTTTAGGTGAGAGATTATTTCCGCTGTTAGAAAATAGAACCGCTTTTGTCTGATTTGACTGTTCAGGACCGACTTTGCCTTTGAGGGTTTCACATTTCAAACCAGCAGAATTCTGTTGATGAGGCATGTGAAAGGCATGGTAATGGCAAATTTCTTTAAACAAGCCGGTTCAAAGTGAAAGGGAGTGAGCATCCAAAGTGTTCACCTCACCTGCAAAGAATGTTCTGCATTTTAACTGTTCAAGGACACCTCTCTATTTGGAGCTGCAAGTCAGTGAATGGTGTAATTATGCACTTTGTGAAAGATATGAAGAAGTCATTGTCTGCCTGTTTTTGACTAATCCTTAAATGCTTATAAAGTCTCCTGAAGGCTTTTGAACCTATGGCTCACGAAATAATGGAGGTTTAAGTAAATGCTCAGGGCTTGCACGTGCTCAGTACAGGCCCTTTGTCTGATAACAGTTCAGTGATCAGTTGATGCTCGACTTTGAGTTGTTCGGGCTTGTCCTGCTGCAGGACGACCTCTGGTGGTGGTGTTGGAGATTGCATGTACAGCATTTCTTATCCTATGCATGTTTTTTAACAAGTAATAAGTTATAATGGTAGTTCCGTAGTCTACTTGAATTATGAAAGTGAACTTAGTCTAGTTCATAATACACCAATAAAGGAAATGGAAATTGCCCTTTTCCTCTATTCTAGAGAGTAATCAGTCTGTTCTTTCACACGGTTCCATCCTCATTTTTCTAATTTCTGTTCCCTCACATATAGGGGAGCTAAAGTAAATGGCAGGGATACATTTTTTTTTTCTCTTTTACTCCTTGTGGTGTGTTTTGGAGACTCTGCCCTGTGCTTGTGGATGCTGGAATTTGTGTGCATGCCAAGAGAAGCATGCCCACCCACGGGTGTCCTAACTGGCCCAAAGCAACTGGCCCCCGCAGCGGTGCAGGCGGGTGGACTCCAACGTGTGTTGAAAAAGACCTCAGATCTCCTCTCTCCCCTTCAGACCAGCTCAGCCTCAGCCTGGCCAGGAAACAACACATACACAGTTGAGCAATGTCTGTAATGTGGCTTTAGGACCTCATTTGTACAATGCATAAGGGACTTTTTTTCCTCTTTCTTTCTTTCTATTTTCCTTCTTTCCCTGTTGGATGACAAACTCACAGACTTTTCTTAAGAGATTATTACAGCAAACTATACATCTAAAAATTAGTATTTTTAGGTGATTAATTTTTTTTTAATTGCGATTAATCACATAATTTTTATATTTGATGGCGTTTAATCGCAGATTTTGAAAGTGCTGAAATTTGACAATATATTAGGGGTGTAACGGTTCGAATTTCTCATGGTTCCGTTTGTATCACGGTTTAAAGGTCACGGTTTTGGTACAGTTCAGTATTTGCTTTAAAAAAATAAAAAATAATAAATAAATAAATAAATATAAAATATATTACTGCCAAATCCAAAGAATAATCTATTTGGTAAACACTTCAACAGGTTTGCCCTTAAATAACAATAATTATTTTACAACAGTAACCATAGTTTAACCATGGCATTTGTAGTAAAATCATAGTAACCACAATATAAACATGGTTACTGTCATGGTTACAATATATAGTATAATCATGGTTACTATGTAGAAACTACAGTATTACTGTTATAAAACCATGGTTAATTGTATCAAAACCATGATTTCTGCTCCGAAAACCATGGTGACAGCAGTCATGGTTACTACAATATTACTATAGTAAAACCATGGTTAATTTTTGTCAGGGTTCTTAACTAAAAAAACAATTTTCTCTAATTACTAAATCAACATTTTAACTTAATACCTGCACTAATACGCTACATGCATCAACATAAAGTACACTTAAAAATGGAAGGGAGTGTGTGCAGTTTCGGCTCACCTGCGGCTCTTTCCCTGGGTGATGTCAGCGTAAATGATTAATCATGTATTGCAGAACAGTGATGTCATCAAGTTGATCCACGTGAAACACAGGTGGAGTGTATCCATTTACAGATCCATTCAGGTGCATTAGAGGAGGTTGTAATTGTGCCTGTCTGTTTGACATTTTGTTTTCTTGACCAAAACTTGTGCATCAGATGCATCATTAAACGTGAGGTGAACCGACCGTGGTGCCAATGCTTCCCGAACCGTGGGTGGCGAACCGTACGGTTCGGTTTTTTACCGAGATCCATTACACCCCTACTCATATATATATATATATATATATATATATATATATATATACATATATATATATATATATATATATATATATATATATATATATATATATATATATATATATATATACTTCTTTTCCTGTCAGAATGCATTTATTTCCATCTTAGGCAATATAACAAAACAATATGAAACAATATAATGCTTTATTAACATTTTCAAAGCCTTCCACAGTATAAAGATAGAAATGCACTAAAATAGCACCAATTCAAGTAACATTAAATGTTTCCCAAAGTCTAACTGGGAATTTGACTAATTGAAACTACTATTTTCCCCATAGGTTGCATATTCATTGCAATGGGCATTAAATCTCTTAAATTCTCATCCTCCACAATATTAATCAGCCGGCAGACTGTGGCTATCCACTTTGTTACAGCAATTGTAAAGCTGTATTCATGATTCGTGTCAGGATGGTAACGCCAGTGTCAAGCACCGCTTTGAACTCCACATGAAAAGCGCTTGTAGACAAAAACCTCTCATTCTGGGTTTTGGTGATAGTTAAGACTTGACTTGCTTCAGTGGTAATTCAAATGTGCCTTAGGCTGAGCAATACTTGATTTCTATCACAAGTCCCATCTGGGCTTGTTTTGTACATCAACTAGCATTAAGAGCTCCTTTCTCCATCATTTTCACCCGTTCTGTTTCTGACGAGCTCGCTGCACCACACGTTGCTGTCTGAACAAACCCAGTCGTGACCAAGTGACTCTTTTGAAACGGATCTTTTTCATGAATCACCCGAAAAGAACTGAGGGTTTGAACTCAGGAGCTCAGATTACCTTTAGCACTTTGAATCAGATTCACTTTCTCAGCGAATCAGCCATCAGTGAACTCACAACTGGGAGTGCAGACATTTCAAAATAAGAGTCCCATGCATATTTCGGGCTTCTTTATAATGAAAAGTCCCGTATTGTGTACCACTTTTTTTCTTCTGGTAATTGTTTATTGGGATTGGAGTAGCACAATAAACTGCATCTGGGATAAATTATATTTAAATTGTTGTATAATTTTTTTTGACACTTAGGACAATAGACCTTTTTCACAGACTGTGACGCGTTTCCACCTTATTTAGCAGTGTAAATCTGGCAAACTTTTTTATAAATGATTTTTTTATTTTTTTTTATATTGAGTGTAAGTTTATAACATTAGTTTTAATCCACCACTCTCTATTTTTTTCTTCTTCTAGAAAGCTCTTGGAGCAAATGGGTAAGTGAAAATAAGATTTGCTGTGGTCTCCCATTCACTGTCGAAGTTTACTCTGCAAATGTTTACTTCCGCATTCCAAAACCCGGAGTGTGAAAAAGGTCTATAGAGGGACTTGTACACAACTATTACACAAGGTACAAACATTCATTGATGCTCAAGAAGACAACACACCACTATATGCATACTATACTTTATGTAAACATCTAATGTAGATTCTGAAGAGCAGTACTAAATAAAATAAAAATGATCTCTTATATTTGTATAAATTATAAAAGGGGTGTGAACATTTATGAGAAAAAAGGGAATGTAAACTTATTTTCTCAACTATATATACGGTTTATTAAACCTTCGATGAATGGGTTATCAGCTGTCGTACTTTTCTTCGGCTTTCCAACTTGTTTCTGAACAACAATCTAAATCGAGCAATTCTGTGATTTGGCGATTAAAAACAGCCATTGGGCTGTTTCAGTTTAGGAGCCAATGGCTCCTAAGTAACATGTCTGGAGCCATGTAAAAGATGAATTTCTCAGTTGTTTCCAAGTATTCACTGAATGATTATTAGATTCATCGCTGTCAGTTTTGGGTTGAGACGGGTGAGGCATGTCCTCACCACTTTTTGAAATAGCTTTCGTCAGGTATGTGTATAATCCAGATAAAACATTTCTATTTCATCTGTGTGTGTTTTGACTGCGATCTGGCTCTGCAATGTGTTATTTTGAATGTTATGATAAGTGTTCGATGTGGCTGTTATCAGTGTCATTTAGCATCAGCAGTTTTTCCACCCCTTGCGCTCTTTTCCTTGTCCCCCATTGTGATGGCCTTCTCAGCCAGTAGCGGTTCTAGCTTGTATGGTGCCCTGGGCGAAACTCGCTTCACCACGCCCCCAAAGTTGTTGACGGGGGGGGGGGTCTGTGTGGGTGCCTCGTGCCACCCCCCCCGCAAGATGCCTCCCTGGGCAACTGCCCATGTTGCCCATGCCTAAATCCGCCACTGTTCTCAGCTGTATTGTTTGTTTGTGTGTATGTAGTGTGTGTGTGTGTGTGTGTGTGTGTGTGTGTGTTGTAGTTACTCTCAGGTGTCTGGTAGTAACCAAGTGAGCTGATTGTTAATGGGGCGCACCAGTGTGCACCGTGTTTCCTCCCTATAGAAACGCAGTGTTTCATGGCTGGGTTGTGCTATGGGAGAGGGTTGTTCGTGAACTGTGTCATCTCGTTCACGGGCGCTCAGGCGTATATTGATTTTTTTTTTTTTCGGAGTCCCGCTGCTGGAGCAGAGTGTTTGTGGTTGTTGCTGTCTGAATTTCAGAGTTTGCTGTATTTTCATATACAGAACTGTCAATAAATGTGTCTGTGTTTCCGCTACTCTCGTCTCCCCTCTTGCATCTTTTATTGCATTTGATTTATTAAACATCCATCCACTGATGTGCAGATGCAATCTTGTTTTATTAAAATTAAAAGTTATATTTGGGTGAATTAGAATCCAAAACCTCTAAAAACTAAAGGCAAAAAGTTACCACTAGATCTATCAGTCATGTTTTTAATAAAAGTGCTGATCTATGTATTCATCTACTGACCAAAAAAATCCCAAAACTGATAGTGGCAGATGTAGAAATGAAATTACCATATTATGTGAAATATTTATTTGGGTGCTTGAATCGGTCATTAAGAATGACTGCTGATTTAAAATAATCTTTTACTGTGCATAACATAATTTATTTCATGAGTTTTGCAGCACTGCCCCCCACAGTATAATTTTCTGTACAGTTTATTTTTATGTAGACCTAATTTTGTGTTAATCTTCACTTTCAAATGGATTATTCCAGATGTTACAAAGGTGATAGGAATTTAAGACTTTATTAGCAGAATAACATGGGATATGCATGCATTTTCCTTCTATGGGTACACTTTACAAAGGTAGTGAAGTTTAGTCCAGATTGCCAGTTCTAAATGTCAAGCTAAGGACCATTTAGAATTTGTTGATGTATTCAATGGGCAATGTCTTGATATACATTTTGATACTTAATTTTTATTATGCAAATGTTTGTTTTTTTGGAAGGGTGGGGGGTGGGGGGTCATGTTGGCAAATCAGTAGCAAAATGGTTACTATGTGGTTCCTGTGGAAATGCAGTTGTATCACAAATTCATGGACATTTGTAATTTGTTAGTGACTCCAATTAAGGAACTAGTAATTGTTGCAATGAAGCTTGGTAGCTTAATCCATAAGAACTACGCATGGGCGCTTGCTTTGGTGTTGCCAACCCTCATAGTCTGCATGCCACCCCCTTGCCACCCCATAAAAAAAATTCTAGATCCACACTTGTGCAGTGAGGCGGACTGGGGCTGGTTTGAGGCGCTGAGAGTCTCAGACACAAACACTATCATTTGCTTCATCTTTAATGTGTGTGTTAACCAGTCTAAGCACTAATATTTGTGAATCAATGTCTTGGAATAAGTCTCACTCTTTTCTGATGCTGATAACTGCATTAGTGAAAAAAAGTTGAGTGACTGGATCAGACAGTTTCATTCCCCCTTCTCTACTCCGCTGCTGACCACACCCACTTTCCCTGGCATTTTTTGAAATTGTGGTGTGAACTCAACTGTGCTGAAACAGGGGGTTTCATGACTCTTTATTATCATGATTTGAACCATGATTTGTTTCTTGCTAGTCAGTAGCAGCTGGTATTGTGGGGAGGGATATTTTCATTCTAGCGCAACATGATTACACAGTAGGGCTGGGTATCGTCTGGCACCTCTCAATACAATACGTATTGCGATACACGTCACAATTTGATATATTGCGATACATCACAATATCATAATTTGATTAAGAATCCATTCCAATTTCAATTCCAATTCATTTGGGTATATTTCATTTATACTGATGTCTGATGAAGAGCATGTAGCTTGAAACATCACGTATTTTTGTCTTGGTGAGCCCGATTTGGAAGTAACAGTGTGGTAACTTTGTTTAAATGATATAAACATAAACATCGATACATGGATCTGAAGTATCAATAAAATATCATGAGAAAGAGTATCGCGATATATTGATATTTGAATTGTATCGATACAGCCCTATTACACGGGAACTCAATATGTTGTTACTGAATCTCTGATAACCTGACCAACCTCATTCTGCCGAGTAATGACAAGCACCATCTCCTATCAATTCAAATGTCTTTACATTTTCGTGCAATGCAACTGATAGCTCATTGCACAAGCAGCCTCAGAAACACAGGTTCTGATCCCACGGAAACCAGGAAGTAATGAATCAATTATGAGGTTACATTTTCACTCTAAGATTGCATTTTTACTCAGTAAGGTTTAGAGTTGGGGTTTAGGTTAGGGTGTTTGGTTTACAAAACATGCATTCCTGTTGACTGTATTACATCATTTACAACTAAAAACAACTCGCTCTTTTGCGCCACTCTGTGAATATTTTACCCAGAAAAACTAAAGCTCACGCTTGCCCATATGTTCAACAACACTTCCAGCTTCAGCCACTAGTGGCAGCGGTTCTAATTTCAGTAAGCGCAGACCAATTTCAGCTGAAAAACTTTCAATCTACTTCGCCAAATTAACAGTGAGCTCAGTCTGCCTAGAGAGCATTTGATTCAAAAAAATATCTTTGAAGTGCAGGTTGAGTCATTGATATTTTTGGTCAGTTGTCCCGGAAAAGGGACGTTTTTTTTAAAATGTGTATATCTGTGAATAAGCCACAAAACTCAAGTGGTTGCAGAACGTAATCTGTTTCCTGTCTTGCACATGGCATTCTAATTTATTCATTTATCGTTAAGTTTACCTAGGATGAGTAAACAATAAGGGGTCATTTAGATATTGCCTCTGATATGAGCCATACAATTAACTGCAATGTTTCACCTTTCTTCTTCAGCCCTCTTTTCCGTGGGAACTCCGATGTTGACCAGTTAGGCAAGATTTTTGAGTAAGTACTATTAATAGTCAATGGATAGTCAAACTTGTCTTTACTGTATTTAAGTATACAATAGTAAGCATTAATGAAGATGGCAATATCTCAAGACAGCAATCATGATTGTTTTCATTATGATATTCCAGCATGGTGGGGGTCCCTTCTCCAGAGGACTGGCCTCAGGAGGTGGGCTTGCCGCAGAGTGCCTTTTCCCCTCGCCCTCCTCAGCCCATAGAGGACCTGGTGCCTGACATGGATGAGCTGGGCAAATCACTTTTACTTGTAAGTAGTAGATGTTAGTGATACACCGAAATGAAAATTCTTAAAAATGGCCCTAATTTGGAATAACTAAAGAAATTCTATTATGAATTATGAAAGTGATTACATTAGTTTTTCCTTTAGGAAGCAGTACTACAACATCTAGGCTTCAACAACTTTTAAAATATTGTTTAATTTTATTAGTCTATTCCAAACCAAGTATATTTTTCGACACACACTATAGTGCACAACAGTCTGGTTCTGGAAGTAAAAATCCCATTAATGTTTTTCCATAAACTATTTGATTTTCAACAATACAGACCTACCATGACCTCCAAAGTTGTTCATCGATGGTATATGCTTCTGTTGAAGCCATCAGTCTGCGTTATTTTAACTTCATTGTTTAAAAACCGTGTTTTATAGTGAAATTCCTGGTAAACAACTATATTACCCATTGTCCAGCAGAGAAAACTTTACCAATCAGAGTAATTCTATACTTATATTAAACAACCTAATATCAATAGTTTTTTAATATTCCCATTGTTTTTTATTTAATTACATAATTCGCAATGCTTCATGGGACCTTTGTTTTTTTGTGCAATTTTCAAATACTTTTTTGCCTCAAAACAAAGTTTATAATGTTGTGATTCACCTTGGTTGGTTTGGTTCATGGCTTACAACTCTTATGGAGGATTTTATTAAAAGCCTTAGCAAAAAATGAATAGGAAAAATTCTTCTGGAACCTAGGCAGCTTAAAAAGTGGGCGGGCTGTGAATGCAACTTCTTTTCGTCCAATTAGTCCAATATATTGTCTACCGTCATTTACATTAGATTCCATTAAATTCACGTGCACACTGCTTTTTTTACCCCCATGTCAAAGTTTCTATTATTGGGCGATAAAGTAACCCAATATCAGTTCATATTTTCTGACTTAAATGAAAACTTTAATATCTCGATAATACTTTTAGGATTTCTCAGGTATAGACTGTATTTACTTAGCTGTTCTCTTCTTTTTTCTCCCTACACAGCGTTTTCTGTCATTTAACCCCTCCAGAAGGATATCAGCTTATGATGCACTGTCCCACCCATACTTCCAGAGTCTGGACAGCACCAGCAAGAGTCTGTATGCCCAACCCTTCCCCAATAAAAAGCCCTCCCTGGAGGAGAGAGCTGCTTGAAAGACATGAATTTTCATTTTAGACATTGACCCCGATCCTGTCCCCCTTTGAACTAGTCTTCCACAGCATAACATCACATGCTGCTTTTAGAATTCAATGAAATATCAGCACAACTATTGGTTGATCCTCTTTTGTCTTTGCTCTCACTACTGCCAGCTAATACAGACCAACAACAGAAAAACATGCTGCCTGGAATAACATTCAAAATGTCAGAAGCTGCTCTTTTCTGCTCAGAGGAAAATACGCTTCTCTGAAGCTGCATCACAACACTGCCAGGGATCATCTGTTCAGTTTACATGGACAGATCTAAAATGAGTCTTAGTTGCATATCACTGCCATGAAACAGCAACGTCTTACGTGGGATCATTTTAGTTTTACTTGGATATAGCAAATAATAGAACCACAACTACTGCAAATTTGGGCCCGTTGAACGGAACCTCTTATTTTACACCATAAGATATAATCGCTAATTCACATTTTTTTGCGCTCACACTTCTGAAACCCTCTCGGTCTCAGGCCTGGAGGATTTGTTTTGTTTTCTGTCATTTTGTGACAATTTTGTTACCGTGCAGTCCAAGCAGAAGTATGTGGACACATCTCCTCATGTGACTTGGACACTATGTGTAGCCGTATTAATGACTGCATAAATAAAGACACGCAGAATCATTTTGTGTTCTATTGATTATGGCATTTTACTATTTCCCGTAAACTTCTCGCAAGTCTCCCAAGCATCCTGGTATTCTTGTCGATGAATCGGCCAGGACAGATGCCATCAAATGCTTTGACTTCAAGCACTATTTAACACCACATTTCCTTGACAGTATAATGTTATTTTACATGTATTGTTTTTCATTATAAATTCTACATCTTGTTCACTTATTTTATGTCGGTGTTGATTGTTGACAACTTTTGTTTTTGGCATTGTGTTATGTCTTAATTTTAGAGAACTTGAAGGTGTAGGTTGTTTAGAAAGCTATACATTGTTGACTTATACCAAACAGTCTACACCCTGTTGTCAGGGATTAAGTGCTGAGACAAAGTTGAAGGCTGACCTGCACTGGGTTGTGTGTTGACTTTAGTGTTGGATTAGAGCAGAAAGAAGCAAAGATCGGAAATATAGAGAATAGTTTTGAAAGTCTAGTAAAAGTAGCTATAGAGTTGGTGAGTGTTATGTTAAAGGTCAGGTTGTGAGATATGTTAGAGGCTTGAAGAGTAATGTATTATCCCATTATTAATCGATTCAGTCCAGGTCCTTTTACATTTTGTTACTTTTCATCCTTCCATTTTCCATTTCACTGTACAGATAAATGATCATAAAATATGTGGCAAGCTGTAATGTTGGCTATAGGGCTTGCCATTGCCCATTCAGTGCCTTCATATTTGGTTTGTGGCCTACGTATGGCGAAAAAGTGAGGAAGGAAGGAAGGAAGGAAGGAAGGAAGGACGTTGCTTCAGGATATATGATTTAGCCTGGAGTTCTGATCCAGGTGAAGCTGTTTAGAGAGACTAAAGGAGAAGCTATACGCAGGCACTGTATTACAATTTTACAATGTAATGTTCATACAGTTAAGCACTGATGCTTGATTCATACTCTCAGGATCAGTATACTCATTCTGTCACATTCCATACTCAGGTCTATTTATGGCTATAGTTTTAGATTCAACAAGGGTTCAGGTTGTGGCTAAACCATTAATCTAACAGTGATTCATATTAGAATGTGGTCTCAAATCTATCCATTGCATTGATTCCATATGAAACTGTAGCATAATAGGTGTTGTTGGTTTATTTATGTCACTGTTCAGTCACATTTCCTTAAATTCGCTTGCATTGTTTTGGACCCAATTTGGAACCGATAATGAAACATATACATAGTCATTTCAGTTTTTATACTTATACATTATTATATTAATATTATATTTTATGAATCCGATCACTGTTGTGCAGCAACATTTGTACTGCTAATTAATTATGATTATTATTATTTTTTATAAATATCCCCTTTGATCAGTCATTAACTGTCCTGATGAAATGTGCATCAGCGTACAGTCTAATGCACAACGATTACAATGGTTTATTGCTGGTGTATAACACCATCATATTCAAATCCTCTGCTGAACTGACATTATGCTGGCACAGCATTCCCTTCCTCCAAATGAGTCTGTGATTGGATTTGATGTTTTCAGAGGGCATTAGGTATTGAGCAATGTAAACCAACGTAACTGTATGTCTTTTTGTTTGTGGGTCTAGGATAGAACTAATCCGTTTTTTGAGCTTGGTTAGTGTGGTGAATAATTCATAGTGTTTTAAAATTCTAAATGTGTTAATTGTTAGGCTTTCGAATGTACGACTGTTCTTGTTAGTGATGGGATTTGAATTTTGATGTGATATATGTACATATCATGGTGAAAAAATGGCACCTTTGATATTACCCATCTCAGTGCTTTTCCCCTTGAAATCTTTTTTTTTTTTTTTTAATTTAATTTAAATTTTTTTTTAGTGAACCTGTTGTGGATTTATTACATTTATGTTTAACTTTGATTTAAAGGAAAATACATATTTTGTTGTTTTAAATGATGTGCTTTAGTTAGTCGTTTCTATAATCTATTTGATTCATATAATCAGATATAATTTTATACAAAAATTTTAGTGGAATTGCTGGACATTGGTACATGTTTTTTTGTTTTTTTGCTCCCTACTAAAATTTCCTTATCACTTTTTCTTATTTATTGAGATTACATCTTTATGATGATTGTAATGCTTTTGAAGGCATTCTGTCATTTTTAATTACAATACTCAAATTTGTGTGTAATTGGACAGTGATGAGCTAATGGTGCTACACCTCATGTATCACTGCAGACTTGAACAATTGTAATCAATTTGGCAAAATTGTTCCAAGGAGAACAGTAACAAAAAATATATATATTTTAAAACATTTAAAATATATATATAAAAAAAAAATTT
The DNA here is from genome assembly GCF_019703515.2 of Myxocyprinus asiaticus. Lineage (NCBI taxonomy): Eukaryota > Metazoa > Chordata > Actinopteri > Cypriniformes > Catostomidae > Myxocyprinus > Myxocyprinus asiaticus. Next base: position 24,346,855 of record NC_059377.1, read on the forward strand.
CTTTTTTTTGTTATACTTTTACCATATTTACATGGTTTCATTTGTGATATGTTTTCCCGATATGACTTATACAAATAATTTATAAGACATAGAATACTTTGAATTTAAATCCGTTAAGCTGGAAAATTCTGTGCATTAAATCACACACACACACACACACACACACACACACACACAAATGTAATATGGTAAATCTCCCACAATGAAATACATTTTCTAATTAATGTGCACAATGTTTTCATTCTGCTGCATAGATACTGTGTATAAAACTAAACTATTATCATTATACATGTATAAGACTCCTATATGGTATTTTATCAGCAGCACAGTTATAATATTTTTTATTAATTGATAACTAAGTGTTGGATCACTTTAGACTGCATTATATGTTTGATTTATTCTACTTTTTCATTGGAAAATAAGGTAAACTGATCGGAAGGGGTTCTAAGGTTTTATGATATGTATTTGTCCATTTTCCACCATTTCTTTTATACAGTATCTGTTTTTTCATAATGTGTTGCTATTTTGTGTTACGGATTTATGTAATTGTTTTAAGTAATTATTTTAAACTTTGCCATCTTTAACTGTGCACACTGATTAGAAATTGAATGTTGATTAGAAGTTAAACTGTATGGGTTCTTTTTTTTAATTTTTTATTTCACATTGGCTGGAGATTGGTAAAGTGTATTTTGTTGGCACCCAATCTTGTGTGGTGTACTTTTTTATTTTTTTATTTTATCAGTTTGTTGTCAGCTTTCTGCATTCATGTAATTCTTTTACTATGGGGATGGAAAAATGCATATGAAAATTTGCAAAAAAAACATTCTTTATCAACGCTTCAATTGTTTTGTTCAACTGAGTATGTAATTATAGTGTTAAAATAATTTTGCATTCTTCTGCTTTTACCATCTACATTTTTTTTAGGCAAGAAAGGCAAATGTGGACTTAGGTCACCAAGTTAAAGTTACTATCACGTGCATGTGGAGTTTTAGTTTTGTTAAAAAAGAAAGTCTTGTCTGGTTTATCATCTTGTCAGGATTAGTCTATCATACATAAAGTAGAATGCATTACATTTTATGATGGAATACCTAATATCAGTTTTTAAATACATTTCTTTTAAGCTATGTTTATATTAAAACAGCACATTTTTAAATTTAAAGCAGATGGTTTATTTCTTAATTCATTTCATTTAGTAACTCTTGTCAGTAAAGTGCAAAGAATTGTATGATTTTGCAAGAACCAAATTGAAATAAGATTGTTGGTCACAGTGCCCTTGTATGACCATATTAGCTTTTTTGTTTTGTTCATTTGTTTGAAGAAGGGTGAATGAGATATGATAGTGTTTTGTATCTTTTTTTTCTCTGGACTGGTTTTGCTGCTAATGGATGTCTTAGGCTCCTTTATGAGTTCTATAAAACTGGCCCACCTAAAGATGATTCCAATTTGTTGCCATTGAGAAAAAGCTGCTTTTGCGTTTGTTTTGTATCTGTATCTGCCTGACGTTTTCATATTTTTGTAAAATAAATATTCCAGTGTGTAAAACTGGGTTGCAAAATTGGCTTCTGTGAGATGAAAGAAAAATGCTTTCCTTGCTTGCACATATAAATCAGTTTGTATTATTTCATTGTGATCAAATTACATTGGAGGTAATGGCAGATCTTCAGACATAAGAATGTCCATTATACTTTGAAGTTACTTTGAGTTATTCCTATATTGTAACTACTGCATCTATTGTAATGTTAAAATGTTTAACAGAGTAGAATGTGGATATTCTAAGTTAGTAAGTTAGTACAAGAGGTGCAAGAGCACAGCATGTAAATTCTTTAGATCAGGAATGCAGTGCATTGCAGTAATAAGTAAACGCACCGATATTTTTCGGCCAATTATTGGCCAAATTAAAACCATTGGCATATCTGTAATAAGCATGAAAATGCTGATATGAAAAAACAAACAAACGATGGTTTATTTATAATTAGTTTGTAACACACTTCATAAAAACTCTGTGAATTCAAATGCACAATCCTGAAATAATGATATAAACAATATCTAGAAGGGTTGGCACTCCTAAGAACATGTAATATTTAATTTGTATTCTGTCTCGTTCTCACGTTATTGCTGGAAAAATACACCAGTTTTGAAAGCGGCACTTACCTAATGGCTACATGATGAGGGAAACCATTCAAAACACTTTGAAATATGTCTCTTTGCATTCTCGTGTTAGGGAAACATTGCACTTTTTCCTTTTTTGCTGTAATTTCTTTCCAGTCTTTACTACTGTATTTTTTGTGCTGTCATACTTGGGTTCAGTCATCTGTTTAAAAACAGTAAGTATTTTTGTAGTTATTTTTTGTGACAGTAGTGGTGCAGAAATTACACTCTTCAGCTTTAATAACCAATACCCAAGAAACCATTAACCTACAGATGGTTATGTTTTTCCCATACTAGTTAGGTTACATTTATCTTTAGTGCTTTTTGCTGTGAAAAGCCTTAATATAATATAATATAATATAATATAATGAAAAATAAATGGATTTGATCATGCCATGGCATGTTCCCCTCAGTGTCAATGCTGGTGATCCCCTTAAAGGGATAGTTCATCCAAAAATAAAAATTCTCCCATCATTTATTCACCCTCATGCCATCCCAGATGTGTATGACTTTCTTTCTACTGCTGAACACAACAAAGATTTTTAGAAGAATGTCTCAACTCTATAGGTCCATACAATGCAAGTGAATGGTGACCAGAACTTTGAAGGCAAATAAAAAAGCAAATAAAGGCAGCATAAAAGTAATCCACATGACTCCAGTGGCTAATCCATATCTTCTAAAGCAATATGATAGGTGTTGGTGAGAAACAAATCAATTTAAGTTCTTCTTTACAATACATTTTACTCCCTGCCCAATAGGTGGCGATATGCAAAAATAATGTTTTTTTTCCCCCTGAGAAAATAAAAAATGAAAGTGGAGATTTATAGTAAAAAAAAAAAAAAAAGGACTTAATTATTGATCTGCTTCTCACCCCCACCTTTCATATCGCTTCTGAAGATACAGATTTAACCACTGGATTCATATGGATTACTTTTATGCTGCCTTTATGTGCTTTTTGGACCTTTAAAGTTCTGGTCACCATTAACTCGCATTGTATGGTCCTACAGAGCTGTAATATTCTTTTTAAAATCTTCGTTTGTGTTCAGCAGAAGAAAGAAAGTCATACACATCTGGGATGGCATGAGGGTGAGTAAATTATGAGATAATTTTCATTTTGGGGTGAACTAAAATGAAAGTGAGTAAAAAGCTCCATCTAGTTGTCATGTTAAGCATGACATGTTGCTGAGGAAACACAGGGTGGCAAATTCAGGAATTTGTGTACTAAGAAGCTACCGCAAGCGACTGAGACATGTAAACTAAAGGCGGATTTTCTTGATGTTGGCCTACAGGAGTTAGGCAAGATATACAGAAATGGGGAAGCGAGATAACAGAGTGGTAAGTGAAGACTGAATTGGAGAACTCATGTTTCCCAGATATTTCAAAAGGACAGAAGAAAATGAGCCAAAGAGACCTTTAGGCCGCAATGCTAACGCGTCAAAACACTGAGCCAAACATTAGCCACGTTCACTTACATAATGAATGAATGAATGAACAAGCCCACAGAGCGTTAAAATATATTATGTTTTCTGTTTTAATCCTGAAACAAACAGTTGTGAGACGTGGCTAACGTTTAGCATGTCGTACGTGTGTGTGGTTGTCAGGCTCAGACATGCTAACTCAACTAGCACACCTAGCTCTCCCTTATATTAACGCTTTGCTGCTCCATTTCTTATTGGTCATATGAAATGCATCCAATTATTATGCTATGCATATATACCTGTTTCTTAACCAAAGTAAGATTAAAAGGATCTGTTGGTAGCCAGCTGTTAGTTTAGCATTCATTAAATAAAACATTGATGCTTTTGGTTGTGTTTGTTAAGCCTGTCTGTTGTGATCATTAGGGGTGTGTTGTCTGGATTATGGATGTTAATTATGTAATTGTGTTTCAGGCTTACGTAAACCCGATAGCTGCTGCCAGAGCCCGAGGACCTGCACCCAGCTCTGGTCCCACCATTCAGGATTATCTCAGCAGACCAAGACCATCATGGTGTGGAGAAATGAATATGATAAAAGATCAGTAATGGTTTTATGTGATTTTGTGAGCCTGTTTGTTTATATGTATGTCTATTTGGTTGGTGTATAAGGGAGGAGGTAAAAGAACAGCTGGAAAAGAAAAAGAAGGGCTCCAGAGCCCTGGCTGATTTTGAGGACAAAATGAATGAGGTATAGTTATGTTTTGGATCATTTTGCCTATCAGTATTGTTATTTGATATGTTAGTGGTGTTCATGTATGTTGTCACTTTTTTTTATTTATTTTTTAACCAGCGGTGGAAGAAGGAATTGGAGAAAAACAGAGAGAAAGTACTGGGTGCAGGTGACAAGAAAGAAAAAGAGAAAGAAAAGGAGAAGGACAAGAAAGAGGTAAAAGTTTGCATAGTGAGCTGGTTTGTTACATGTAAAACAAAAACTTGCCTTTGATTCCATGATATTGATCTTTGTCTGTTCCAGAAAAAGAAGAAGGAGAGAAAAAAGTCCAGCAGGGTGAGGAGAGTTATCCATTTTTATATCTTGAGCAGTTTGGCACATCTTTCTCTGCTTTTCAGTGTGTTTGCAAATAATGTTAGAGGGTTTAAAGGGATTTGCCTTTGGAGTATTCAGCTTTAATCTGGCCTTTAATCTTCTGATGGCAAGATTGGTTTTAAATGGCTTAAAATCTAACAAACTCTGCTTTTGTTGTGTTTGGTCAAGCATTCCTCATCTTCCTCTTCCTCATCGAGTTCTGATTCCTCTTCCAGTTCCTCCTCAGAATCTGAAGATAATGTAAGTCATGATGTAAGTATGTTCTTGCTACTTGTAGGTTCACTTATTCACATGTATTGTTAATAAGACCACGCATTTTCACTTAATGTTCTTTGTTCTACTTTTGGTTTTTCTTTTCAGGATGAGAAGAAAACCATGAAAAAGAAGAAAAAGAGGAAAAAATCATCCAGGAAACCATCTGATGAGTTTGAATCAGAGTCAGAAACTGATAGCAGGGTATTGGTGGTTGTTTACATCTGCAGTGAAAAACATGAAATAGTTATCTGACTATCTACAGCAGATTGGAAACTTGAATGTGCTCCGCTTTTGCAGGCCATGAATATTTATTTCCACTGCTGAATTAAAGGGGTCATGACATGCCTTTTTATTATTATTTTAATATGTTCCTTGAGGTTCGCTTATAATATACGTAACGTTTTTTTGCACAGAAAACAGTTGTGAACAGTAAAACACGATCCACCCTCATTCTGACACTCTCCCAGAAACACTTGACAGTACACGGCCACTGTAATGTTTGGCTCTCTGCTCTTGACTGACCTGCTCTCTCTACTTGTCATCTCACTGCTCACAGTTGCTGGGTGGGCTACAGAAGTGATAAGGTAAAGTAGGTGACGATGTGTTGTTGTGGAGGCGGTCAGATGTAAATGTCTACCACAGTGTGACATCACTATAAGGAGAAAGTAGAGAACGAGTCGTTTTGGCAGCTTGGTTTCAACAAAAGCTCTTTTTGCAGCGAGGAGGAAGTTTTGAGTTCTGAAGCATACAGTATGATTTATAGTACAATGACATTTTCTATGTCAAAAGATCAAGGAAATTAGGATTCCTCATGTCATGACCCCTTTAAATAAACAAAATGCCTAGTAAGAAGTAACTGCTAGTAAGAGACTTTTGTGAGTGGGACTGAATCTTGATGTCATCTCTAGGAGTCATCCAAGAAAAAGAGGAAGAAACTCAGGGAGGATGGAGAGAAAGATAAGGTACTCAACACTAATTAAAAAGCAATTAATTCCAGGTTCAATACAAGTTAAGCTCAATGGACAGGCTCTCAAATAAAAATTCAAAATTAGAATATTGCCAAGCACTGATGACGACTTACATTCTTGAGCTAAAACAGACTCAGTACAACTAATAAAACAGAACGTGGCTGTCTTGAGACGCATTGTAAAGGTTAAATTACCTTTTAAATTGACACAGCAGGGTTAAAAAAATGCATCGCTCCTGCAGGAGACGCTAAAAAAACACAAAGACGTCCATCTAGCACATGACTACATGAAAAAGACGGACGTGTTTGGCCCCCATTGGTGAATGGCCCCATAGGTGGAGGTATTTGGTGGTTGTGTCTTGACTATGCCTCGTTCTCTTATTAGCATCTCACTGTATAAGTATTAGGTACTTACATACAACTGTATTAAATGAAAAACACTGTGGTAGTGCTGGTGTTATGATCAACTGGGGATCCTGTTAACTGGGGATGTGCGTGTGCACGTAAATAATTTTACTTGCCTTTTCAGCAGATTCGTTCAATGTGAATTGTCAATGAGTAAAAAAACATTTAAAAAAATGTTGGTATCATTATTAAACAGAATTGTTTCATCGATGTTGGTTCTAATGAATTTGACAGTTTAAGAGCGTTTTAATGGTTTCACAGGGTAACATCTGGTTTCCCATGTTGACATGGGACATTGATTTGAATGGGAACTGGCGATTACACTTGTCAGAGCAGTAAATTGCAAGTGGAACTCTTTTATATATAACACTAAAGCATCATAGGCTGATGTGTGTCAATAATATATTTTCAATTGCTTTTAATTTTCTTCTTTATACTGAATAATGGCTTAATTAACCATGATAGTTTGAGTAACTTTCTCCTACCATTGAAAATGAACAAAGTGATCCACTAATTAGAGCTGGTATGCTGGTTCAGCGGTAAGTCACGCTGATACATCACTCAGCGACCTGAGTTCAAATCCTGGTTCATCAAATGCAATTGTATCTTTACTGCAGGTTATGATATACTTTTATTAGGTCTATTGAAAACTATTTTGTAAAACACAGACACAATTCATTATATTGTTTTAAACAAATCTATAAAAATTTCAACTGAATCTGACCGCCAGTAATCACAGTATAACCTACTGATTTTTCTGAGAATGGTTGACTTACTGAGAAGAAAGTTATGAACTACGCTGTCTATAGTTTACAGACTTTTTTTTTTTAATTGTCAAACTATTTATTTAAGATAAAATCTTAATATCTTAAAAAAATGGCAAAAAAAAATAAAAAAAATGAAATCATTGTTTCTGAAGAACTTTCTCATGCTTTCTCAGAGTATCATTTATCATTAGTCAATTTGGCCTTTGTACATGCTCTCCAGTCTCCACACAAAAACAAAATTGCACTTCTGAAAGATTATGTTTTGGCAGTGTCCTGGGTAATCATAAATATACAACATTGTCATGCACAGAACCTTTGAAAAGTAAAGGATATTATTATATCAGTTTAATTAAAATGACAGCTGGTTACTGGGGAATTGATCCCAGGTCTATTTGTATGGTTACGATCACGCTACCGCTATAATAATAATTGTATTTATTTATCACATGTTATACATTTGCACATATACAGTGAAATTCTTTTTTTTCCCACATATCCCAGCTAAGCTGGGGTCAGAGTGCAGGGTCAGCCATAATACAGCACCCCTGGAGCAGATAGGGTCAAGGGCCTTGCTCAAGGGCCCAATAGTGGCATCTTGGCAGTGCTGGGGCTCAAACCCCTGACCTTCTGATCAGTAATCCAGAGCCTTAACCGCTGAGCCACCACTGCTAGACCAACCAGCTTTTTTCAGAATTTTCTTAAACTTATAAAACTATTATTATTGTTTTAATAAATGGAAGTAATTTAAGAGCATATGCCTATTATTGACACATTTCAGCCTATGATGCTTTAGTGTTGCAAATTAAAGAGATCCACTTACAATTTACTGCTCTGACAAGTGTAATCTCCAGTTCCCATTCAAACCAATGTCCCACGTTAACATGGAAAGCCAGATGTTACCCTGTGAAAACGTTAAAATTGTGTCAAATTTATTAGAACAGACATCGATGAAACAAAGCGGATTAATAATGACATTTTTTAACCAACATTTTTTAATGTGCAAAATGTATTTTCTTTACTCATTGTCAATTTACATTGAACGAATCTGCTAAAAAGGCAAGTAACATTATTCACATGCATGCGCACATCCCCAGTTAACATGATCCCCAGCTGATGCATAACGGTATTATGAAACTTGTCCGTGGTAGTACTATGGACTACTGTGCAAACATTAAGTTAACATAAAACCATCTATTGAAGTGTTTCTTTTCTTGTTTTACTATTTTTAGTTAATTATTGAAAATATGAAGTGGCTAAATCTTCATAATTTTACGCACATTTGTTAACAGCCAGATATGTTCTTTGTAGTGCTGTCAGTCGATTAAAATTTTTCAATCACGATTAACCGCATAATTTTTTGTAGTTAATCGCGATTAATTGCAGATTTTAAAATTGCTGAAATTTGACACTATATATAATTGTCAAAATTCATTTATTTATTTAACATGTTAATTCTGACAGCTCTAGTTCTTTGCAATGTACAATCACTACAACATGGTGCTGATTGGATAATATTGATTTGTTGTGCCCTCTTGTGGATGTGGGAGACAACTTCAATTTAAAAATTTGATGTCTTGTGAATTTTCCTTCCTACCTGCAATAGTGTAATTACAATTTTATTATAATTCTGATTTTGGTAAAATTTCAGTGGCACTGAGCATTGTCCTGCTGGAAAAACAAATCCTCAGAGGGGAACATTGTCAGAGCAGAAGGAAGACTAAACTGTCCAATTCCAGCCTTGCTGAAGCACCCCCAGATCATCAGCGATCCTCCACCAGATTTCACAGTGGGTGTGAGACACTGTGACTTGAAGGCCTCTCCAGGTCTCCGTCTAACCATTAGATGACCAGGGGGAGGATCAGTGATGAGGTGCTTCAGCAAGGCTGGAATTGGGCAGATTTGTCTTTGTGAAGGACGTATGAATCAAGCCACGTACAAGGTTATCCTGGAAGAAAACTTGCTTGCTTCTGCTCTGACAATGTTCCCCAACTCTGAGGATTGGTTTTTGCAGCAGGAGTGGCATAAAGTCACCCAACAGCAATGTAAACGACTGGTAGAGGACATGCCAAGATGCATGAAAGCTGTGATTAAAAATCAGGGTTATTGCACTAAATATTGATGTCTGAACTCTTCCTAAGCTAAAACATTATTGTGTTTAAAAATGAATATGAACTTGTTTTCTTTGCATTATTCAAGGTCTGAAAACACTGCATCTTTTTTATTTTGACCAGTTGTCATTTTCTGCAAATAAATGCTCTAAATGACAATATTTTTATTTGGAATTTGGGAGACATGTTGTCAGTAGTTTAAAGAAAAACACAACAATTTTCATTTTGCTCAAACACATACCTATAAGTAGTAAATCCAGAGAAACTGACAATTTTGCAGTGGTCTCAATTTTTTTTCCAGAGCTGTGTATATATATATATATATATATATATATATATATATATATATATATATATCACACACACACAGTTGAAGTCAGAAGTTTACATACACCTTAGCCAAATACACTTAAACTCAGTTTTTCACAATTCCTGTCATTTAATCATAGAAAACATTCCTTGTCTTAGGTCAGTTAGGATCACTACTATATTTTAATGAAAGTAAAATGTCAGAATAATAATGGAGAGAATGATTTATTTCAGCTTTTATTTCTTTCATCACATTCTCAGTGGGTCAGAAGTTTACATACTATTTGGTAGCATTGCCTTTAAATTGTTTAACTTGGGTCAAACATTTTGGGTAGCCTTCCACAAGCTTCTCACAATAAGTTGCTGGAATTTTGGCCCATTCCTTCAGACAGTACTTGTGTAACCAAGTCAGGTTTGTAGGCCTCCTTGCTCACACATTCTTTTTCAGTTCTGCCCACAAATTATCTATCGGATTGATGTTAGGGCTTTGTGATGGCCACTCCAGTACCTTGACTTTGTTGTCCTAAAGCCATCCTTGCTGTCCTTGCTGAGCAGCCTTGCAGGTTATGTCGATATAGGACTCGTTTTACTGTGGATATAGATACTTGTCTACCTGTTTCCTCCAGCATCTTTACAAGGTCTTTTGCTGTTGTTCTGGGATTGATTTGCACTTTTCGCACCAAACTACATTAATCTCTAGAAGACAGAATGCGTCTCCTTCCTGAGCAGTACAATGGCTGCGTGATCCCATGGTGCTTATTCTTGTGCACTATTGTTTGTACAGATGAGCGTGGTACCTTCAGGCATTTGGAAATTACACCCAAGGATGAACCAGACTTTTGGAGGTCCACAATTGTTTTTCTGAGGTCTTGGCTGATTTCTTTTGATTTTCCCATGATGTCAAGCAAAGAGGCACTGAGTTTGAAGGTAGGCCTTAAAGTACATCCACAGGTACTTACATTAGCCAATTAGCCTATCAGAAGTTAATTGCCAAAAGGATTGACATAATTTTCTGGAATTTTCCAAGCTGCCTAAAGGCACAGTTAACATAGTGTATGTAAACTTCTGACCCACTGGAATTGTGATAGTTAAAAGTGAAACGATCTGTCTGTAAAGAATTGTTGGAAAAATTACTCGTGTCATGCACAAAGTAGATGTCCTAAACGACTTGCCAAAACTATAGTTTGCTAAAATGAAATCTGTGGAGTGGTTAAAAAAATTAGTTTATTTACTTCAACCATATATACTGTACATACATGCATAGATAGATGGATATTTTTTTCAGCTGATGAACATTTCTTCATCCTGTGTTGATGTAATGAAATGAGCATGCATCCCGTCATCATCAAAACACCAGGTAGCCCCGCGATTGCTGTGGTTCCCTGTGAATGCCCCCTTTTTTCTCTGCAGTGAGTGCACATCCGCTGGAAAAAGTACGCTATGAATTGTCGGACGCTGTGTGGTCTGGAGAGGGTATATATAGTTTGATAGATTATTCTCCTGATGAATGACAGAAATTCCCAATTCATCCACGCTACACAGTTTCATTTTGATGTGGCCAGCGAGTGCAGAGTTGTCTAAACCTTTACCTCCAGTTTAACTGGGTTGTTTCAGTTTGTGGGAGAGGTAAATGCATCTGTAAGTTTACAATATTGAAAACACCCTCACGATTCAGGCAATATCTTTTTTTAAAGGTCAGTGTTAACATTATAATATTATAGTATTATATTGTTAAAATGCATTGACTCAATTGTGATTCAGGCGATACCTTTTTAAACAGTGAAAGTCATAATAATATTCTAATATATTGTTTTTAATGTGGATTGACGTCAGCAGTCATGCTTCAGATGGTTTATGAGTCACTCTTAGGGAGTTAGAAGTCCTCATCACGATACTGTTGTGGGTTTAGGAGCTACTTTTAGCATTAAAATGCATAATGAATTATTCTTAGATTTGAAATTTTAAACTTTACAAGTCCTAGAATTAGGAGTGACGCCCTTAATTTTTAAGAGTTGCTCCTAAATGTTCACGTTAGGTGCTACTTTTAGCCTTAAGATGTTTTGTGAATATGGGCCCTGATTTTAGTGTGACAAAATCTTTGAAAATTTATATTCAATTTTACAACTTTGTTGCCATGACAACGTAACACTGTAAACCCTAAAAGGATGATTTAAACAACTTTACAGCTAAAATAATATAAAAGTTTTCAAGGAAGAATTAATATGTCTTTTATAAGCTTCAAATTTCTGCCTTCAAACCCAAAAATTAAAGTGCCTCACTGTAACCTCAGTTTTTGCTTTCTTTAAAGAAAAGGAGGGATAAATCCAAATAAATTTTTGTGGTAATCATCATTGTCACAAATGCTGTCGATTGAGCGTAACTTGTATTGAACCCGGAATATTTCTTTAAGTAAAGAAAAAAATGTATTTTATTGGTCTGTTTATTGGTCTTTATGTTTGAATGTATCATAATCTCATACATGATTTGTTTTTGCTTCAAAGGATGAAAAAGACAGTCGAAGGAAGAGGAAAGCTGAGAAGAGTCACTCTGGGTCCTCCGATGAACCCTCAGATATAGACAGAGATGTAAGAGTGTATTCAAACCCGGTGACCCTAAAGGGGATCTGTGTAATTGACAATATTAAAATCCTTTGGCTGTGTTGTCAGCGCGAGTGCTATGACATATGAAGCTGTGATTCTCATAGGAGATTCATGTTCAATTCCAGCCCAGGTCATAAAATGTGGCCAAAAATCCTGTTTGCCGACCAAAGGCAGACTGGCAGCGTTTGAGACCTTGTTTGAAAACAGTCATTTTTGCAATTCTGTTTGATCACACTAGTATTTCAGAAACTACACACCATTTCAACTGTTTATCATTTTTAGTGCAACAAATACCAAATGATATTCAAAACCCATTTTAAATTTGTTTTTTTTTTTTTTTTTTTTTTTTTTTTTAAGGCTGAGTCCAAAAAGAAGAAACTCGGTAGTGAAGAAAAGGAGAAAATTACAGTGAGTCTTTTTATGTCCTAGTTAAAGGGGCTTCTCTGTTATTCAGAATTATTTTCTGACAATATGAGGGCCGAAATGACTGAGCTGTGCTACAAGCATCACTTCCAGAAATGAATTGTGAAGTTGATTTGCAAAACAGAACTTAATAAGGGCTATTCATCACAGAATGAATTAGAGCAACATTGTCTTTATGTTTACAGGACAAATCCAAGAAGAAAAAGAAAAAGAAGAAGCATAAGAAGCACAGCAAAAAGAAAAAGAAGACTTCTGGATCCGAGTTGGACTAAAGGGCTTGTGTGGGGTTCTGCACACCAGGCAGCTGGAATACTGAGTGGGAATAGAGACGGAATTCTTGCCAGACTGTGGGGAAAACCCATTAGATATCTGTACAAGTGACTCTTAAAGCGTGTGCTTCTTAGCACCGTGTGGCTGTGTGGCCAACCTGGATGAGAGGATCATGTGGAGGGGGAGTTGAAAGGGGGCATGGGGTTCATTAGGGCAGGTTTGTGTGTGTGTGTGTGTGTGTGTGTGTGTGTGTGTGTGTGTGTGTGTGTGTGTGTTTTTTTTTTTTTTTAAGCAGATGATTCTCAGTCCAAATAAAGGTCATGTACACCACTGGTGGCCCTGTGTTGTACAATATGTTCGTTCTGATGTGGAGCTGCATAAGGAAAACTGGTTTACAGTTTGTAGAGGTTGGCGATTGGCATGAAATATTTTTAGAAATTGGTTGCTTCTCAAAAAGCTGACAAAGGTTGTCTGTCTGATGTCAGACTGCACCAAAGATGTCTTTAAACGTGCCTTATTCCTGTTTATCACCTTTACTTAAAAAAAATAATATTAAATACCCATTTCTAAAACACAACATCTTAATCAGAACATAACAGTATGGGGGAAAATTAAATCTAAATTTATGTTAGACCCAGAATATTCATTCAGGATTCAATACAAGTTAAGCTCAATCGATAGCATTTGTGGCATAATGATAATTCCCACAAAAATTAATTTTGAATCATCCATTCTTAAAAAAAGCCAAAATTAATGTTGTAGTGAGGCACTTACAATGGAAGTGAATGGGGCCAATTTTCAGAGGGTTTAAAGGCAGAAATGTGAAGCTTATAATTTTATAAAAGCATTTGCATTAATTCTGTTAAAACTCATGTATTATTTGAATTGTAAAGTTGTTTAAATCATTTATTGTTACAGTCATTTTAGGGTTTGTTGACATTACATCATCATGGCAATGAAGTTGTAAAATTGCCTATAACTTAACAGAGAAAGTTAGCAAGTGAGTTTATCACACTGAAATTATGTTAACATGCATATTTATGCCTTGTGGCTTTACTTTTGAAATAGTGAGTATTATAACATTTACAGATTGGCCCCATTCACTTCCATTGTAAGTGCTTCACTGGAAACCAGATCTTTGCTTGTTTTAAAGGATGGACAACTCAAAATGATTTTTTTTGTGGTAATCCATATTACATCACTAATGCTGTCGACTAAGCCTAACTTGTATTAAAACCAGAATATTCCTTTTAATTGTACATTCTGTGTCAAGTATGTGTAAAGTAGCCTTTATTAAATGCATTCATGACTTTTAGAAACAAATATATATATATACACTGGCAGCCAAAAGTTTGGAATAATGTACAGATTTTGCTGTTTCGGAAGGAAATTGGTACTTTAATTCACCAAAGTGGCATTAAACTGATCACAAAGTATAGTAAGGACATTACCGATGTAAAAAAAACAGCACCATCACTATTTGAAAAAAGTCATTTTTGATCAGATCTAGACAGGCCCCATTTCCAGCAGCCATCACTCCAACACCTTATCCTTGAGTAATCATGCTAAATTGCTAATTTGGTACTAGAAAATCACTTGTCATTACATCAAACACAGTTGAAAGCTATTTGGTTCATTAAATGAAGCTTAACGTTGTGTTTGTGTTTGTTTTTGAGTTGCCACAGTATGCAATAGACTGGCAAGTCTTAAGGTCAATGTTAGGTAAAAAATGGCAAAAAAGAAACAGTTTTCTCTAGAAACTCATCAGTCAATCATTGTTTTGAGGAACGAAGGATATGCAATGCTTGAAATTGCCAAAAAACTGAAGATTTCATAAAAAGGTGTACACTACAGTCTTCAAAGACAAAGGACATCTGGCTCTAACAAGGACAGAATGAGAAGTGGAAGGCCAGATGTACAACTAAACAAGAAGATAAGTACATCAGAGTCTCTAGTTTGAGAAATAGACACCTCACATGTCCTCAGCTGACAGCTTCATTGAATTCTACCCGCTCAACACCAGTTTCATGTGCAACAGTAAAGAAAAGACTCAAGGGTGCAGGCCTTATGGGAAGAATTACAAAGAAAAAGCCACTTTTGAAACAGAAAAACAAAAAGAAAAGGTTAGAGTGGGCAAAGAAACAGACATTGGACAACAGATAATTGGAAAAGAGTGTTATGGATCTTAACCCCATTGAGATTTTGTGGGATCAGCTAGAATGTAAGGTGCGTGAGAAGTGTCCGAAAAGACTACAGGAAGCATGGGGTGAAATGTCACCTGAGTATCTGGACAAACTGACAGCTAGAATGCCAAGGATCTGCAAAGCTGTCATTGCTGCACATGGAGGATTTTTTGATGAAAACTCTTTGAAGTAGTTTAAGAAGTTCTGAACATTTTTTTCAAATTGTAATAGTAATTTTTCACGTTATTAATGTCCTGACTATTCATTGTGATCAGTTGAATGCCACTTTGGTGAATAAAAGTACCAATTTCTTTCCATAAGAGCAAAATCTGTACATTATTCCAAACATTTTGCTGCCAGTGTATATAAACTCAGCAAAAAAAGAAACGTCCTCTCACTTTCAACTGTTTTTATTTTCAGCAAACTTAACATGTAAATATTTGTATGAACATAAAAAGATTCAACAACTAAGACATACTGTAAACTGAACAAGTTTCACAGACATGTGACTAACAGAATAATGGAATAATGTGTCCCTGAACAAAAGGGGGGGGGGCTCAAAATCAAAAGTAACAGTCAGTATCTGGTGTGGTCACCAGCTGCAGTAAGTAATGCAGTGCATCTCCTCTTCATGGACTGCACCAGATTTGCCAGTTCTTGCTGTGAGATGTTACCCCACACTTCCACCAAGGCACTTGCAAGTTCCCGGACATTTCTAGGGAGAATGGCCATAGCCCTCACCCTCCGATACAACAGGTCCCAGACGTGCTCAATGGGATTGAAATCCGGGCTCTTCACTGGCCATGGTAGAACACTGACATTCCTGTCTTGCAGGAAATCATGCACAGAACGAGCAGTAAGGCTGGTGGCATTGTCATGCTGGAGGGTCATGTCAGGATGATCCTGCAGGAAGGGTACCACATGAGGGAGGAGGATGTCTTCCCTGTATCACACAGCATTGAGATTGCCTGCAATGACAACAAGCTCAGTTCGATGATGCTGTGACACACCGCCCCAGACCATGACAGACCCTCGACCTCCAAATCGATCCCACTCCAGAGTACAGGCCTCGGTGTAACACTCATTCCTTCGGCGATAAATGCGAGTCCGACCATCACCCCTGGTGAGACAAAACCGTGATTCGTCAGTGAAGAGCACTTTTTTTGCCAGTCCTGTCTAGTCCAGCGAAGATGGGTTTGTGCCCATAGGCGACATTGTTGCCGGTGATGTCTGGTAAGGACCTGCCTTACAACAGGCCTACAAGCCCTCAGTCCAGCCTCTCTCAGCCTATTGCGGACAGTCCCACAGATGGAGGGATTGTGTGTTACTGGTGTAACTCGGCAGTTGTTGTTGCCATCCTGTACCTGTCCTGCAGGTGTGATATTCGGATGTACCGATCCTGTGCAGGTATTGTTACACATGGTCTGCCACTGCGAGGACGATCAGCTGTCCTTCCTGTCTCCCTGTAGCGCTGTCTTAGGTGTCTCACAATATGGACCACATCTGCAGTCCTCATGCCTCCATGCAGCATGCCTAAGGCACGTTCACGCAGATGAGCAGGGACCCTGGGCATCTTTCTTTTGGTGTTTTTCAGAGTCAGTAGAAAGGTCTCTTTAGTGACCTTAATTGCCTACCGTCTGTAAGCTGTTAGTGTCTTAACAACCGTTCCACAACGTGCATGTTCATTAATTGTTAATGGTTCATTGAACAAGCATGGAAAACAATGTTTAAGCCCTTTACAATAAAGATCTGTAAAGTTATTTGGATTTTTACAAAATTATCTTTAAAATACAGTGTCCTGAAAAAGGGACATTTCTTTTTTTGCTGAGTTTACACACACACACACACACACACACACACACACACACATATATATATATATATATATATATATATATATATATATATATATATATATATATATATATATATATGCATGGATCTTGCTTGCTGTTCACAGCTCTAATGTTCATAAAACAAATAATGAGTCAGTAGGAGAGACTGTGGAGTAATATTCCCCTGAAGTTCATTTGTCCTTCAACTAAGATGTCTGATTAGATATTAGTCATAATCTGTTGTCTGTGTAAATACTTTATTAATTTTGTATGCTTCGGTAACCCATGTGGATCTATACCCTATCAGAGTAGTGTTATATGGTAGCTGTGAACCTAAATGACACATTTAAATTCACTTCTGGCTATTTATCTTAAGGTTCGCTTTGAGTTTTTATGTGTGAGCATCACTTTAAGCATTGTTTGTGTTTTGGGCCATGCATGGTTTTAGGTGAAACTTTGCATGTCTATGCATTGTGTAGATCAGTGACCCTGTGTCTGTCATGGACTTGAATATCAGTCTGCACTGGTTTTACACCTGTAGCAGTCTATGCCTGTTTACTAAAACGTTTGAAAAGGAGAAATTCCCGTCTGTGATCTGACACTGTGCGCTTAAGCTGTGTATATCTCGCTTTGAATGTGTATCGGTGAGTCTGTCTCTGGCCCTCAGGGTGACAGCAATCTTTTGGAACCTCAGCCAGGTGTATGTGTCCTAATGGCACGTGGGAGGGGCATAAACTAGCTTCTCTCATTTCCCTGGCAAATACTGTCACCATTTCCCTTTTCATGTCACAAGCCAAACAGCATCTAGAGATTATATTGCAGAAATGGAATGTGTTGGAGTCACCATGTTTCTTCTCATGTGCACCTTATTTCTCGCTGTTCATGGTAAGGTAATTTTTAATTGCCCTTTAAAATAAGTAAGGTAAAAGTAATATTACATACCAAAACCTGAAATACAATTATTATTATTATTTTTTGGACAAAATTCTTAGGCAATGTTCTAGAGCCAATAAGAGAAAGGTCATATTTTTGTGACGTCATTTAAACAAATTTACAGAGTTTGAATTAACGGTATGAGTGAATATTGGCTATTTCTTCAAAATGTTGTTCAGTTGTGCATACATATACCTTATATTAACACTTCAAGAGAAAGATGGAGAAATACTCTGTCTGGAGAACCTGTTTTAAAATACTTTTATTTTTCATATTGATGACTGTTCCTTTTCTGAACACAACCATAGATGGTTCTCTGCACACCAGTGTGATACAGAACTAAGATCAGTGAAACTGTGGATTGATTTTAATTCTGTTATTCGGTTTTAAATCTGTAATTCTGAAATAACATGGAGATTACTTCCTACATGAGATTTCCATTTTGAGTAAATGGAATATGTTCACACAGTTACCTCATAGCATTTGTACTTATGTTGTTTTACATTACATTACAAATTAGTATATTTTTCAATGTTTAAATAATACTTTACACCTTAACAATGAGATCTTATTAGTTAACATGACCTTAGGCTTTTCAAGGCAATCGGTTTGCTTGCTTTTAAAGTAAGTTCTAAGTAAACGTACTTATTTGGCTCAAGTAAACTGAACTTAATATTTTTAAGTGACTTTAGCTCATCTGTACTTAAAGCCAAAGTTTAAAAAACATATATGTTTGAGTTATGATTCCAAAATGTGACATTTCAAGTGCAGTTTAAATAAGGCCACTTAAATTTTTTTATTAATGACAACTTTAGGATTTAGAGAGTAACGGTAACTTAATTTAAACAGCAAGAATAGTAAAAACTTAATCTTAAATTGAGTTAACAATTTCTTTTTTTATTATTATTATTATTTTATTTTTTTTAAATTTGAGATAACTATTAGTATGTGGTAATTAGTAACAGTGGATGAACTAACAATGATTTTTTTTTAAGCATTTATTAATCTTAATGTTAATTTATGAAAACAAAATTGTCTATTGTTCATTTATGCTAGTTCATAATGCGTTAACTAATGTTGACATGTACAACTTTTACATTTGAAATGTATTAGAATATGATGAAATTAACCAAAAATAATAAATGCTGTAAAAGGAAGTTAACTAATGAAGTTAAATAATCTTAACAAATACAACCTTATTGAAAGTGTTACCAATAATAAAATACTACAACCATATTAGTACACATGATAATATATACAAACTATAGGCATAGGCGTGACTCATACTCTTGTGGCAGACACTTAATAAGTTCCTATATGTCATTTTATGTATGTCACATGCTGCTTTAAATATACACAAGTACAAACGTTCAGTGCTTAGTGGATTAGTCATGGTCAGGCATGGCAAGTTTATATGTGTGTTTTGTTGGGAGCTGATTATTTTAGGTGTGAATAGTCTGGTGTTTGTTTGTGTTTGGGGATGCATAAGGAGCAGATCATTTGTTTGTTAGTGGGAATAGCTCAGTTATTAATGCCTGTTGTCTTTCTGGTGTAAGTGCACTGTTGCTATCACCACTATTATTGTTTGGAGGCAATAAGACCACAACAGGCCCAACACACTTTATAGAATTCATAGCATAGCTTATAGTGTGGAGTAAACAGAGGCACACTTTTAGCTTCCACTGAACTTGCCCTCTGGTCATTTATGCATGCAATAAGGGTGTCCTTATTTATTATTTAGCACATAACACGAGCCACACAGTTATCTATTGTAACGCACAACACTGGCTGTCAGCAGGCCAGTAGAGGCGTAGGGGGTGGAGATGGCCGTGTCCGGGTAGTTGAGGGCACAAGGCAGATAGAGAGGGAGGAGACTGTTTACCTGATTACTGCCTACCTGCCTGCTGTCACACAACTTTGCCTAGCAACGTAATGCAGATTAACAGCTGTTAGTCCTATATAACATGTTTTTTAACCATGCTGGAAAAGAAATCTTATCCTTAAAGGGATAGATCGCCCTGAAATGAAAATTCTGTCATCATTTATACAGACTCATGTCATTCTAAACCCATATGAGTTTCTTTCTTCCATGGAACACAAAAGAAGATCTTAGGCAGAATGTTAGTGTTACTATTTTCTGAGTCTGATCTCACAAAAATCATGTGACTTCGTGGCAATTTTGCTAAATTATATTGCGTGCAGCGTGAAGCATTTCCCATGTTTCCATTAATCATGGTATAAATAATGGGGGGTTGTACTTGCTTGTTTTGATTATTGGGGTTACCTCCCCCCACCTCCCCCATAATTTACACCCTATGCCAGGTTGTTTTTTCCATGTGAAAGGGGGACGGATGCTCTCAACCTTTAAAAAATAAAATCATAAAAAAACACTAACAAAACCATCATAAACATAGTCCATATGACTTGTGTGCTATATTTTGTATATATAATTTATAATTTTTCCTCGCCATTTACTGAAAATTTTCCCCTTCGCTATAGAGCTCTCAATTTTTTTTTGCATCTATTTTTCGAAACATCTCCATTTGTGTTTCACTGAAAAAAGGAACTCATACAGGTATGGAACAACATGGGGGTGAGCAAATAATGGCATCATTTTCATATTTAGGTGAACTATTAAGTGTGAAAGGATGAAGTGTATGGAAATAAGAGATGTTAGTTTACATTGCAATAGAGGCTAATACGTTGCCTTGATAGCATAATCTTGGGATGCTTCTTACATGCTTCCCTGACAGTGTTTTCTCTTTTATCACTGTACAAACTGATGTCTCGGAGTGATCTCAATGTCTTAACGTAATGCGCAGCAGCTATTCATCACTGCCTGAGTGTTTGCTCACAGACCAGTTCAGACAAATTAGAGAGAACTTCATGTTTGACCACTATCATTCTGAGAAGCTGGTAAATATTTGCCCACAGTAGAGCACTGTGGGAGACAGCAATGGTGATTAAACTGCAGACCTGTGTGTATGAGCTAATTAACAACGTGGATAAATCCAGTGTAACGATCTAATGAGTTACCGAGTCAGATATTTGGACTGCAGTTAGAGGAGACATGGAATTTTGTGGCAGCGGATTATGTGTGGATAGATTATGTCTTACTCTGTAAATTTCCCTATCGGCTATACAGTTAAATGGAATGTCCAAGTGAAGCAAAGGGGAAGGAAAATTGGTCTGATTAGCGGATGATTTAGATGAATGTTTTAATCAGTAAAGTCACAGTTAATGAGAAGCATTGCTGGATTTTAGGTGATTCTGTTCTGCCCAAATGATCAGAAGCATGAACATTGAGCATGCAAGGTTTGTCTAGTTGAGTAAAATCTGAATATTGGCTTTTTACTTACTGAAAAAAATTGACTCGTCCCCCATTTTTTTAACCCTTGTGTTGTGCTCGTTTGTGCTAACACCTTTTGTGTTCCCCGTCAAATGTGACTGGCCCACTAAGATTGTTAATAAATCTCTCATATTGCATATATTATCCCAAGATATTGCATTAGATCTTTTTTTGTCAATTTCTTTTTTAGTAATTATGACAATAAATTTTTTTGAACATATATTTAAAAACAAAAATTATTGGTAGAAGGATTCATTGAACTGAGCTTATACCGGGCCAGTAGGGGCCCCTCCTTGCAGAAAAAGTTACAAATAATAACAATTATGTAATAAATGAATCACCACTTATTAATTACCACTTTTTGATCTAAACAAAATAGGTGTCATTTTAAAGCTTAGAATCTGGACTTTACAATGCATATAGCTGATCTTACCAATTCTTAAATAATGTTTTTCAATTTGCTGACAAATTAGAACTGTTTTGTTCTCATAATTTGCTAAATTTTTATCAAAACAAATATAGACAGAGTTGGTAGAAACAGAAAAAAAGAAAAGATGAGATAGCTATGTGTAATATATTAGCAAATATGTTTCACTCAGAGGCCAAACTGCAGTGAGTATTAGTGTATGAAATTCCCACTGGCACACATAAATATAATAAACATAAGTGTCTTTTTGTCACGTTTTTCCTTATTACTTCCTGGAAAATACATATAACATAGACAATGACATATCATAATTTACAGCACTATCCTGATTCAAACGAGCCCAAACACAACATAATATTGAAATATTTCTCAAAGAGTGTACACGGAAAGGCGATGCACAAAAGGGCGCTTAACACACGTTTTGTGTGTTTGTGTGTGTGTGCCCACATGTCCAAAGACTTTGTGTGTGCAAACACACATCCACGTACTGTATGTGCTCATCTAAAGGATTGGGATGCTCCTAAAAATGTAATATTTCTGTATTTTGTAGTCTAATCCATTCATTTCCAGTGGCCGACCACTTTAGACCGGGAACACCACAGGTGAAACAAAGTGAAATAAACCCAATAAAATTTTATGAAAATGATCTAAAAAATATTGTGTGTTCAGATGCTCTGTGTGAACAAAGTCATGGAATTTTTTTCCAACTGACTGGATGAAATAAACTACAGTTAAAAAAATATTTAAAAAATCACAATATAAGGGTTAAAAATATACAAATATAAATTGCAGTTACAGTAAGGCACTTAGAATGGAAGTGAACTGGGCCAGTTCAAAAACATCAAAATAAACTTTTAAAAAAAATATATCCACAAGACGTGTATCTGATATGTGTTAACATGATTTTAGTGTGATGAAACCACTTACTAACCTTATCTGTGTAAAGTCATATCCAACATTAAAACTTCATTGCCATGATGATGTTACCCCAGTAAACCCTGTAATCTGATAAATTCTGTAACGCTGGTAAATCCCTGATTTTATTACACTTAAATCATGGTAACACACATAATGTGCACGTCTTGTGGCCATACTTAATAATAATATAATTAACAATAATCCACAAATGCTGACAAATGTGCTTAACTTGTATTAAACCCGGAACATTCCTTTAAGAACAGCGATATCGACAAACCACAGTAGTAAACAAATTGATACTACATAAAGCAGTTACTTAACTTAGAATCACTGTTTGTTTTTTCCCCCACTACACTAAGCCATTTAACATCAAGTCATGCCACAAATTTCTGATGCACAATCTCCGTTGAACAGGTACGGACTCTGAATACATTTCGCTGGAGCCCACACAACATGGGAGAAAGGGGGACTCTATGCTCCTCAAAGTGGAGACTCATTTCAATTCCCAGAATGTGACGTTCCAGGGGACCTGGTACAAGACAAAGCCCATTTACACTCATTTGGCCACTTTCACCAAGAGCAATGTTATCCTAAATATGCGCCTAAAGAGCAATACAGTAATCAACCTGCCCAATGTCTCACTGTATATTGAGCACCTGGATGAGGTTGCAGAGGGGGAATACCAGATGGAGATTAATCTCATTTTCCCAGGAAGCTCCAAGCCAGTGCCTGTCACAAAGACAGTGACAGTCACAGTCAGTGGTATGAACTTTTTTGGAGTGTTTTTAGTGTTATTATCTTCTACCCCGATACAAGTAATGTAGAGCATTGCATATCTCTTTTTGTCTTAGTTTTTTTATGATTTCTGTTTCCAGTGCCTGTATCCATCCCCATTATTAGCAAGACCCCAGACTCAGAACTCGTGGAAGACAGGGACAATGTGACACTGACTTGCTCTGTTGAAAATGGGACAAATGTTCATTACAAATGGCTGAGGAACAACAATTTGGTAGGCCTTAGTGATCGGTATACTTTCTCACAAGACAATGGCACGCTTGTTATAAACCCTGTCAAGAAAGAAGACATCGGCCAATACGTCTGTGAGGCCAAAAACCACATCAGCGTTGAGCTAAGCAAACAGACTGATCTCAGTGTGTTCTGTAAGTATCTTATTTATCTATCTACTTACTGTAGATGAGCAGGAATAGCAAACTCATTCATCATCCGTCATCGCCCTATGTGTAAATCAACGCAGCCTTATACACTGTCCAGCAAGTTCCTGTTTCTGCCAGAGAATTAACTGCTATTTGCATTGTAACTCAGATGATAAATGTGATCTGACATGATGTCATGCCTTACAGTAAAGATAGTTTTCAAAGGTTAAGCTATTTATACAAATAAAGTAGAAAAGGAAATTCAAAATTTGGTGTTGGCTTGACAAAGCCTTGTCTAAAAGTTTAGAAAAAGTTTTAAAAACTATGAAGATTGAAGGTTTGAATACTGACTTTGAATACTTTTAAATCTAGACAGTTTATAGATAGATAGACAGACAGACAGACAGATAGACAGATAGACAGACAGATAGATAGATAGATAGATAGATAGATAGATAGATAGATAGATAGATAGATACAATTTATTACAAAATTATAAAAATGGATGGATGAAAAACAGAAAACTGATATTTTTTGTGTGTCTTTACCAAATGTGTTAGATGGGCCTTATAACCTGGCAGTAAATTCTGACCAGGGTCTGAAAACAGGAGGGGTGTTCACAGTGAACCCAGGGGAACTGGTCTTTTTTGAGTGTCTTGCGGATTCAAACCCTCCAAACACCTGTGTCTGGATCTCAAAGACAAAGAACGGCACAGAGGTTCTTATGACTGGGCCAAGGTTTGAAGTGACATCGTATGAGTTAGCTCAAGCTAAAGAGTTCTTGTGTAGAGCATTCAACAATGTGACAAAGAAGCAGGATGAGACTAAGTTCACGCTGGTGGTGGCCAGTCTTGGCAAAGGTATGTATGTTGTCACCTATTGCTTTGGATCTGTGGAATAGTTTACCCCAAAATGAAAATTCTGTCAATTACTCACTCTCATGTTGTTTCAAACCCATGTGTGATGAGGAGGAGGGTGTGGCCGGGCCATGATGGTGCGCCAGTTCAAGAGAGAGAGAGAGACACATGCGTGTGTCCTTATGCTTTATGTTGATTTAAGTTAATTTATATCATTAAAGTTTGTTTATTGTTCAGCCGGTTCCCGCCTCCTCCTTGCCCACCTTTAACTGTTACAGTGGTGCTTAAACCCAGAAGGGATGAGGGATGCGCTGTCGCGGAGTCCTCTCCGCTGCCATCCGCCAGGGGAGCAGCCGTGGCCGTATGCCTGGGGATGGAGTGGTTGCTGCCGGCCACCGAGAGCCGGAGGAACCGCTGCCATCCACCGAAGAAGGGGAGGAGCGGTTCCGTCTGCCAGAGGCCAGAGGAGGAGCTGCCGTCCACCAGGGGAGGAGCGAGCTGGGTCCACCAGAGGGTGGAGGAGCGGTTGAGGACCGGGCGACAGTGTGTCCGGGAGCCGGCCACACTGTCTCTCTCTCCTATCTCTCTCTCTCTCTGTGTGTCTCAGCTTGCCCTTTCTCTCTCCCCATGCCTCCCATCGTCTCTCCCCCAAGTTCACAGGAGGCGGGGTGGACCACCGGTTGACGGAACGGCTGAAGGGCAGCATCTCCCCTCCAGAGGTGGGGGGGAGTATGTCAGTCCGGTGGCGCCCTGGCCTGAATCAGGTGGGGGAGGAGTGTGACGAGGAGGAAGATGTGGCTGAATCAGCTGATCAGCGGGAGAGCGAGATAAAGGGAAGCCAGAGGTGCCAGTTTGAGAGAGACGCACGTGGCCGCGCTGCATGTGTGTCTGTGTCCTTATGTTTTATGTTGTTTTAAGTTAATTTATGTAATTAAATTCTGTTTATTGTTCAGCCGGTTCCTGCCTCCTCCTTGCCCACCTTTAAATGTTACACCATGTTTTTATTTTTATGTGAAGCTTCAGAAAAGACACATAAGCCCATGAAATAAAAGCAGTCAATAGGATTTGTGCACTATATTGCTAGTCTTCTGAAGCCATACTATAGCTTTGTATGAGGAACAGACCGAAATGTAAGTTGTTATTCACTTCTCCTCCAGATCCGATCAAATTCATGAACAAATCATTCAGACAGGTTTTGTGAAATGGATGAACCGATTCATTGAAAAGATCTGGCTCAAAATAAATGAATAAATTTAAATTTGACAAATTATTAATTTTTGGGTGAACTATTCCTTTACATGAATATTCTGGGTTCAATACAAGTAAAGCTCAATCAACAGCATTTGTGGCATAATGTTTATTACAACAAAAAATAAGTTTGACTCGTCCCTCCTTTTCTTTAAAAAAAAAAGCAAAAATGGAGGTTACATTGAGGCACTTACAATGGAAGTGAATGGGGCCAATTTTTGGAGGGTTTAAAGGTGAAAATGTGAAGCTTATAATTTATAAAAGCACAAACATTAATTCCTCTGTTAAAGGTCATGCATAATTTAAGCTGTAAAGATTTAAAATCTTCATTTCTAGAGTAGTTTTAGGGCTTTAGGATTTGTTGACATTACATTGTCATTGCAACAAAGTTGTAAAATTGGCTATAACTTTACACAGAAAAGGTTTATAAGGGATTTGATCACACTAAAATCACGTTAACACACACATTGATTATGTCTTGTGGCTATACTTTTAAAATAATGAGTATTTTAATGTTTATGGATTGGCCCCATTCAGTTCCAGTGTAAGTGCCTCACTGGAACCTTGATTAAAAAAAAACATTTTTAAAGAAAAGGGACAAGTCAAAATGTATTTTTATATTGATCAATATTATGCCACAAACGCTGTCGACTGAGCCTACCAGTGGTTGTTTACCAGTGGTTACACACTGAATTTTGGTCCAGTGTGGACTTAGAATAGAAAAACACAAACAGTTCTTGATTGTGTCTTTTTGAGAAATAGGATAAAGATGACTGACCAGAAAAGATATATAAAAATATATGGCTTGTAACACTTGTATTTTAATCTCTTTCCAGGAAGAGAGAAACATATTCAGGAAGGGAGTGCGCTGTCTCCCTTGTCTTTTATTACAATCGCATCAGTGGTCATCATTGTGTGTATGATGTTTGTGCTCCTAAGGAAGAGCTGCCATCCAAGAAGAAGTATGAAATGATACCTCTGTCTTTTATAGATATTCAAGCTTTTCCTCAACAATGTGTCATTTGACAAAATAATGTATTAATTAAAGTGCTACAAAACTTATATTCTGTATAAAACTATAAAGAGTTGTTTTGAAAAGTTTTGTTTAGCTCTAGTGCACTTTTTAAACAAATGTAATCATTGATTTGCACGTAATCCACGCTCTGTTTTTCAGGCTTTATTCAAATCAGTCATAGTCATTGAAACAAGGAAAATTCTGAACTTTTTTGCATAAAGATTTCTGTTGAACTTGAACCCATCTTTTCGTAGCAATAATATGTAATTACTTTTTATACTGTTTCCACAGTTATAAAGACTATGTACAGGCGGTAAGAAAAAATCTATTCATCTATTGAAATATTTGCAAAATACATTCCACATTTTTTCATTTCTATAAGATCATTAATTGATTGATGCTGTTCTCTAGTCCTACGACAGAGCAGAGAGGACTGCACCGCTCTGGTAGGTTTACTGCATGCCTCAGACTATAATATACCCGTGTTGTGAAGCAGTAATGTGTACATAGCCTCTCTGTACAAACAACCTCCCCAATCCCATTAACATTACAACTACTATAATCATATCTTCCTGGTTTCTGTCAGCATACACGATAAAAATATTTTCCACCTTGTTGGCGTGGTTTCACCTGGCTACATAGTCTCTCTCTAAATAAAAATTATACTGTTTGTTTTTTTTATAAGGATACATTACACCATGTGTTCCTTATAAAATAGAATTTTAAATAAAACAAAAGTAAAATAAAATAAATAGGATGTAAATTCTGCTTGCAATGAGCAGTGCGTTAGTGACCTAAAAATACTTAAAAATATATCAAGATTTATATGTTGTCTATTTTATAGTACATATTGAGAATATATCGCTTTCGATACAGTGCAGAATGAGTCTCTCTATAAGTTTAATTTAGTAGAGAGGCGCATAAGAGATTATGTCATAAATAAACATTGTCCTGTTTATAGCTCTGACATATAGAATATATCTAATCTGAATAATGTACTTGTAGGTCATGAAGATGCAACTGAAGACTTTGGCATCTATGAATTTGTCTCCGTACCTGGGAAAATGGAATCAACACAGGTAAAGTCACTGGGATGGAAAGATAATTGTTTGCTTTTTTGCATGAGCAGTTTTGCTCCCGAACAGTTTTAATATCTTTTCATTGTGTTTTCCAGGCATCCTGCAGGTCTTTGGCACGGTTCGATTCAGTCAAAGATTTGCATACCACCATCTATGATGTCATCAGACATGTGCCTGAAACTCCGACACTGAGTCTGTTGAAATGAGAGAGAGAGAGATGGCTAGTCATGTGTGCTGGATATAACAACGACTTAAGTCATATCACAATTTTCTAATTTCCGTCACATATTTAAGCAATTCTTTTTTGTTTTACATAACCGTTTAATTTATATTCTATTAAACAAAATCAGCAATTTTCACAAGTGCTGGGCACTGATGTTTTTAATATCTTCAAAGGAATATATGTAAATGAGAACTATGAATGTTTTTTTTTTCTGTAGCATCTGGCATAATGAAAATAATAAGAGTATTGAAATATAAATACAGTCAGCAGCTAACAATATTGTTTTTCTTGCATTATTAATGTAAATATGATGTAAATATTTGTACGTTGACACTGTATTTTTGCACACTGCAATGTATTCTGTGATATTGCTCATTACATGCGAAGATGCCACATAACCGTTCCATACATTGCATAGGTAGCAGTTTTTCGAATTTAAAACAGACATCTTGTGAATGTTTGTTTACTATGCATTGCACATGCACCTGTTAACATTTTACACTCGGACTCAGATAATTTGAAAATAAAGATTTTTGGAAATATTTTAGTAACGTTTTCTTCATTATTTTTTTTATAATCCATGATATTTCTTTATAAATCTTTATAAATCCACCTTTATGTTTTTGAGGGCTTTGTCTGATTTCAACTATTTTGTGTCAACAAAACTGTCATCTAGTGTTTCTGTTTTTGTTTATTCGTGCATGCAGTGAAAATAGTCTAAAAATGCGAAATTCATTATCGATTTCTAAAAGAGATGATTTTCAGTAAGCTAGTGGTCACTGACTAGTGGACAATTTGTGTAACTATGATTTATGATTTGTAATACTCTACCAAATTCTCTTTAACCTGATAAATGCATTTTTTTTTTTACTAAGCATTGACTGGTTTTTACAGCTTAGTAAGCTGGTTCGATAAGTATCAGATGCATTTCCTAAACAAACTAAACGTATTTCATTAAAGAAAGCTTTATAAAATGTCCATCTGTTCATTTTCTAGGTTTCACAGGAAGAGTAGAGGTATTATATCAACAGCTCTGCTGCCCGGGAGAGATGCCACTCCCTCATTTGACAGGGAAATCATCCAGACTGATCTTGAATTATCAGTGATATCACTGGAGCCAATACTGATGACAAACACTAACTCAATTGTGCGTGCTCAGAACAGCATGCACACAAACACGCACCCAGAATGTTTTTGCCTCTGCATGGTTTCAGATATTTGCTGTAATCTTTTCTATGAGCTGTGAGACATAAACACCCAAAACAAATGAGGTACTGAGGCAGTTTTCTTGTTCCAAGAATCCTGGATTCGTCTTACGTGTCCATGACTGTGTCTGTCATCTACTAAACTGTTTAAAGAAACTCAAGCACAACACAGCACAAAACAATCTAGAGCAATGTTTAAGTTTGAATCCAGGGCATGCTGAGTGACTCCAGCCAGGTCTCCTCAGCAACCAAATTGGCCTGGTTGCTAGGGTGGGTAGAGTCACATGGGGTAATCTCCTTGTGGTCGCTATAATGTGGTTCGCTCTCTGTGGGGTGCGTGGTGAGTTGTGCATGGATGCCGCGGAGAACAGCATGAAGCCTCCACACGCACTATGTCTCCACGGTAACGCGCTCAACAAGCCACATGATAAGACGCGCGGATTGACGGTCTCAGACGTGGAGGCAACTGAGATTCGTCCTCCACCACCCAGATTGAGGCGAGTCACTACACCACCACGAGGACTTAGAGCGCATTGGGAAATAGGCATTCCAAACTGGGAAGAAAAAGGGGACAACAACAACATCAACAACAACAAAAAAACTAAAACAAAGAACTGGAATAACTGTTGTAGAACAAAAAGGTGTGCAGTAATTATTTGAAAAATGGGTTCCATTAAGGCTTTCATATTTCAAAAGTTATCTTGTTAAAAGTGGGGAGATAAAAGTAGAAATTTCTAATAATGTTTGCTACGCTCCATTAAATGAGTGTAGTTGCTGTCCCAGGGGCTTTCTCATGCCTACTCAATCTAAAACTAGTTGTCTAGTTGTTCCAGTGATAAACAGCTGTGTCTAGAATGTAGTTTATAAATGTACTACTTATTTATTAACTGTACATTAATGTGATGTACAAAGAGTGATGTTGTTACAACATACTCCTACCAGGTGGGTTGTAACATCAGTTTAACTGTTTTACATTAATGTATTGTGGTAATAAGATTTGCTTGTTCAAAATGGTAGGACAAATGTTAATTCAAACCAGCAAAATGTGAAAAAAATTCAGAACAAATGCATAAAACATAGCAGACAGTTTGTGTGTGTGTCATTCTCACAATAATTGAAAAAACTGACATAGTCTTATTTTGTACAATCTTTGTGGGCTAAGTTAGTACTTTGGAAAGTAATAGTACAACCCTTCCCATCTCGCCAGCCATGATATTGCCTTTTTTTTTTTTTTTTACATGTAGGTGAAAGGTTTGTGTGGATGATTTTTAAGGAATAGTTCACCCAAAAAATGTAATTCTCTCATCATTTACTCACCCTCATGCCATCCAAGATGTGTATCACTTTCTTTCTTCTGCTGAACACAAAAGTTTTTTAGAAGAATATATCAGCTCTGCAGGTCCTTTCAATGCAAGTGAATGGGTACCAAACCTTTAAAGCTCCAAAACGTACATAAAGGCAGCATAAAAGTAATCCATAAGACTCCAGTTGCTAAATCGATGTCTTCAGAAGCTATATGATAAGTGTGGGTGAGAAACAGGGCAATATTCAAGTCCTTTTTTACAATGACAAATTTTACAAAAATTACAATCTCCACTTTCATGTTCACAATCTTCTTCTTTTTTTTTTTTTTTTTATTCTAATTGTTTGTGCATATCGCTGCCTACTGGGCAAGGAAAATGTAAAGTAAAAAAGGAAATTTTTATCTGTTTCTCATGAATATGAATATGACCAAAACGGCAAGCGCTAACAATTAGCTGTATTTAGAAAAATGAACAAAACCTGTCATTCATTACAGAAACTGTACTCTCCTCCGCCATGTTGGAAGTTTAGGAATCCTCCCATCTCGGCAACTCAGGTGTCATCTAGAATTCCGAGTTTCCCACTTGAACTTCCGACTTCGCTGGTTCATTCATGTTCTCGGAATTCGTAATTTTTCCAAGTCCACTTGAAGGGCACATAAGTCTGGATTATTTATATTCTTTCTTGATTATTCTTGATTATATAATTTTTTTCTCCTCATATTTTCGTAAAGAGTAAAATCATTAAATTGTTGTCATAATCTTTTTCTTGTCATCTTTGTTATTGTTTATGAAATAAAAATACTCCTATATATTTTCATTACTTTCGCTAACAAGATTAACACAGAATACGGTGGTTTTCAAATAACATGAATGAATTGCAGCATTTTTTTCATGCATACTTTGTTTTGACAGCACTCCACAGGGTGGGCTGGAACGCCGACGGGGGTGCTGCAGCACCCTCAGCACCCGTACTTCCCACGGCTATGCATCTGGGATAGCCTGAGGGTGAGTAAATGATGAGAGAATTTGCATTTTTGGGTGAACTATTCCTTTAAATTATGCATCAAGTTATTTTTTTTAGCCTTGTAGATAATTGGTTACACTGAAGGTGTTACAACATCGTGTTACCGCATTCCGTAGGCATAATTAAAATAATTAATAATAAATAATAATAATAATAATAATAATTATTATTATTATTTGTTGAACATAAGATAAAAGGGCAGAACGTGAAAGCCTAGGTCCCTCAAAAATGATACTTGTCATTGTGCAGGCAACGGTACAGAAGAACAACATATCCCATGCTGCACTTCTCACAGTGACCTGTCACGTGAGCACAATAGTAAAACATGGCAGCTGTCTAATACTGCAGGAACTAAATCGCTGTTTGACAGAAATAATAGAAGATCATAGGATAGGTCGCGCTTTTACTGCTTAGCGTTTTAACCTATACGATGCAGAAAATCAAGTCTTTGATGGCCCGTCAGGTGAGTTATTTCTTATTTTATACTAACCAACTTTTTGATCTCATTGATGAGCCCGGAAGCATTTTAATAAGCTAGCCTGTTAGCTAAAATATAAATAAATATAATATATTAACAGCATATATTAACTGGAGATATTCATATTTATTGATACTGTCAGAATGGTTTGAAACAGTGCATGTGGAATCATTTGCGAAAATCAGTGAATGGTAAATAAAAACGTTCAGAGATGATGAGCTCTTGGGCATCTTGGAATAACAAAGATCTGCGGTGTTCATTTTGCTCATACTTGATGGCTGTGCTTTGAATTGAGTTCAAAACAAAACATATTTTTCTAGTCAATCAATTCACAGATCAGACTCAAATCAATAGCGACATTCCCATTTAAAATGGCTATAAATAAATAGACAGTCAGACTGACTCGTTAATAGATTTGTTGTTGTTAATACATGGTCGTTGTGCAGAACTGTCACTAGATAGGCTGTTTATTGCTCATTTTTGCTTTGTCCTTTCATTCAATATAGAATACTTATTAATAGTACGGTTTAATTTCTCTACAAGGGTCTGAAAAGTCCTCAGGAGAGTATGGCTGACATGAGCCCTGTGGAGAACTTCAGGACCCCCAGCAAGGTGACTAATGCAGATTCATAATATTTTATTATATATTTTTTTTTTTATTGTAGTTTTTTTTCTGTCATTGGAGAGCCTGCAATATGTCCACAATTGAGGCTATAATTCATTTATCTTTTTAGGCAGGGTAAAAGAGACACACATCTTTCAAGACATTTAAAGTGCCTTGACGAGTCCAGTTTTCTTTGGCCTGTTGACGCATTTCCTGCTGAAACATGATGTTACGGCTCGTACCTTTTTCGAAAATAGCCAATAGACTTCAGTTTAAATTGCAGCCCGGCAAAGACACACACACACACACACACACACACACACACACACACACACACCTGCTGCTTCTCATGCCAGAGCTGGTGTTCAGCCAGGGAAACCGAGAAGCGATCTCAATGCAGAGTTCGACTGCTTTTTTCACACTTAAAAACCAAACGATATCTATACTACATAACTAGTCCACAAACACAACAGTCCTTGCCTACGATGAGCCTGGAGCCATTGTGCAAGTCAGTGCAGATGAACGAGCATAGAACGACCCTTCAGCATGGTTTGGTAACGTTTAGACGTACACTAGCATATGTAGATTACCGTAAAGCTAATAGATATGGACTTAAAGCAATAAAAGCTCTCTGCATTCACTGTCTGCCATCAGACTTGTTGTTTTATTCACACAGACTAATCCATATTTCTAACAAAAGGGTAATATAGAAAGAAATTGCCTTAAAGGGTAATCAGACTTTGGCTGAACCTTCACTGTTCCACTGAGTTGTGACCTTCATTGAGTTTGATAAATGTAGCTTGGCCTTAGCCCAATACATTAGTTCTAACACTACTTCACAGGTCCATTAAATCAGCAGGAACTGATCTGTTATTATTCCCCTTACAAAAAGGTTTCTTAGGTGATTTTAGTCCTATGTAGCTTTGTAGCTACAGCGCTAAAAATTTTACTTGTATTAAGATCCCTTGCTTCAGACAACATAATAGGAACAGTTTACATAAAATGAACCCCCCCCCCCCCCGTGGAACACAAAATAAGATGTTAGGCATGATTTTAGTCTCCGTCAACATTCAATTTCATGGCATCTTTTTTCAGTACAATGAACGTGAATGGTGATTGAGGCTTTCAGTCTCTTAACATTCTGACTGACATCTCCTTTTGTGTTGCACAGAAGAAAGAAAGTCATATGGGTTTGGGTGAACTGTCCCTTTAATAGCAAAAATCAAACACATTCATTGTTGCCAGGAGAGAGAGCTTGTTTTATATTCTGTATGAATAGTATTTTGAATGTTAGACATGCTTTAGTAAATGATTTTCACCACCATCCGGCCTGAATCCCCTCATGGGATTTGTTCCAACACTTTTTAAACTTTTCTGAAACAACCAAGGCAAGGAGAAAGTGTTTGATCATTGAAACGAACAGTCTGTTCATAGCGGGTACAGGAAAATGATGGATTAGCTCCCTCGAATAGTCACTTAGTGCTTTTGTGCCATTAATGAGGGTTGTGTGCATGAACATTAGACTCTGTTTCAAAGTTTTTTTTCTGAAAGTGTAAGTTCTAAAAAGACACACACTACTATTTAACCATTTGTTTTAATGAAAAGACAGGACATATTTCTATCTTTTTATTACACAATACAGGTTCTACCATAAAGCTATTTGCTGCTGGCAGTAGTTCAGATTTTTACTGGTCTTGCTACAAATATGACAAATGGCTATTTTCAGCAGCATGCTTTACATTTTAGAAATACACACACACACACACACACACACACACACATATATATATATATATATATATATATATATATATATATATATATATATATATATATTTCTTATTAAACATTATGTTTTTTTTTACACACACGTTGGTGCGCTATCCTTATGAGGACTCTCCATAGACAATGATTTTTATACTGGATGAACTATAGGTTCTGACCCCTAACCCTACCCCTAAACCTAACTCTCACAAAAAACGTTCTGCATTTTTACATAAAAAAAAAATAATAAAAAAAAATCATTTAGTATGTTTTTTTTTTAAGCGATTTAAATTATGGGGACTAGAAATGTCCTCATAAACCACATTTATAGCATAATACCCTAATTACCAGTTTGTAACCTAAAAAAATGTCCTTGTAAGTGTCAAAGGCTTTGGAGAGATCAACAAATGCCATGAAAAGGTCCTGATGCTGTTCACGGCACTTTTCTTGAAGCTGTCTTACTGTGAAAATCATGTCCACAGTACTCTGGTTCATCCTGATGCCGCACTGCGACTCTGGCAGAAGATGTTCTGTTAGGTTTTCCACCAGCCTGCATAGTATGACTTTTGCAAGGACCTTGCCTGCAACAGCTAGCAGCGATATGCCACGACTGTTGCCGCAGATGGATTTGTCACCCTTTTGTAGAGAGTGACAGTGTTGGCATTGCTTCATTGTTGAGGGACACTCTCCAAGTCCCAGACCTGCAGGGAGTATTGGTGGATCATTCTGGTACACAAGTAGTCACCTTGTTTGATGAGCTCTGCTGGGATACCGTCACTGCCAGGGGACTTGTTTCTGAGTTGATGGCTGCTAGCACTTCTTAAAAGGTTGGTAGGTGGTCAGTGACTTGAATGGGTAGCCGATTAGGCAGCTCTTCCAGGATGGAGAGATCAGTCAGTGAGTGTTGGTTGAGAAGGGCTTCAGAATGTTCAGCCCACCTTGCCAAGATCTGTTTTTGGTCTTTCAGGATTGACAGACCATCTGCTGCTTTTAGGGCTGTGATGGATCAGTTCCTATATGGTTTTTATGGAGTTGTAGAAATGTTTTTTTTTTTTCAGCATATGATTGAATTTCTTGAGCTTTGTTCATGCACCGTGTGTTTTGTAGAGTGTGTAATGTTGTTTGTACCTCCTTTCGTGCTGTTTGCCACAGCTGCCGGAGGATGGTGGATGCAGGTCAATTGAGAGTAGCCCTGTGTGCTCTGCGCATGGTTTTCAGCAGGGATATGATGGTCTCTGAGTTCTCGTCGAACCAGTCTTGAAGTTTTCTGGCTTTATAGCCTATAAAGTCGACTGCAGCTTTATGTAGCACTGTGGTTATGGAGGCCAATTTCTGATCCATGGTGTTATCAGAGCACAGAATGGCCTCAACATCTGGTGCCCTCAGACCTACAGAACAACAGTACATGTTCCTTGCTGGGGCTGACATTAACTTAGCACAGTTCAGCTGCTTTTTAGTAGATTTCCTGAGATGCTGTGGGGGGCGTACTTTGATGTGGAGCTTAGTCATGATCAGGCGGTGATCCGTCCAGCATTGTGCACCTCTCATGGCCTGGGTCAACAAGACGTCGCTTGTGTCAACATGTCTTTTTATAATGTAATCGATCAGGTGCCAGTGTTTGGATTGTGGGTGCATCCAAGATGTTTTTTATTTGGTCATCTGCTGAAACAGTGTGTTCGTAATGCTGAGGTCATGCTCTGTACAGAGTGTTAGCAGCCTCAGGCCATTTGCGTTGACCTGCCCAACACCGTGCCTACCCATTACTCCATATATCGCTGTTTCTTCCCACCCTAGCATTGAAGTCACCCAGAAGAAAAATCTTGTCGTTCCTGGAGATACAGTGAAGACCGTCATCTAGTTTCTGGTAGAAGCTGTCCTTCACACTGTTGTCTGTTGGCAGTGTTGGTGCATATGCTCTTAGCAGAGTAGCATAACGTGCCTTTGCTAGGGTGATATGGAGGGTCAACAGCCTCTCACTTATTTGAGTGGGTGTTTCAGTGAGGTTGGTTAGAAGGCTGTTCTTGATTGCCAGTCCCACACCATGCTGATGTTGGCCACCAGGGGGGTTGCCTCTCCAGAAGAAGGTGTACCCTCCTCCCTAATCTTTCAAAGAACCTTCACTAATGAGCCTTGTCTTGCTAAGAGCAGTGATGTCCAGGTTGTAACATCTCAGTTCCTCAGCAATCAGCATGGTCCTTCGGTGAGGTCTATTTCCGTCGCTATCCAGGAGAGTCCTGACATTCCATGTGGCCAATTTGAAGGGGATACTTTTCTTATTTTGACCGCAGTGTGGAATTGCTGGTAGGCGCAGTAACCTACCTAGATCATGGTAGAGTGGGCAATTTTTTCAGGCCCTTCCCCTGTTGGGGGTGAGCAGTGTGGTCCCTAAATAGGGTTGCTCAGTCACACTGGGGTCTGCCGAAAGCTGCCACTCAACCCCAGCTGCTAACAACCATACACCCCATGCAGCTGACATGCAGGGTTCTAACTAGGAGCTCCCAGGCCATTCTTCCCTGCTCCCGTCACCAGGCACCCCATCGCCACCAGACTTCAACCGGATGTAAGGTCAGAAATTGTACACCGTGGTCAGAGGTGGAAACCTATGCAAAGAGGTTTTTTAGATTGCCACAGAGGGTGCGCAGTCCCCAGTAGCACTATCTTCGCCATGATGAGGTAAATCCCGGTGGCAAGTGGGAAACCCAGGATGACCAGTCCTCCAACATGGCTGCAGGAGGCTGCCGGAGCTCCAGTCTGTCGAAGGACTGCATAACGTGCTGCCAACACATTGTTTTTCTCTCAGGGTGTGCTCCCCTAGCCTTTGTCTCAGTAGACTTACTCACAAGGAAGCAAGGCAGTGGCTGGCCATGAAGAACCTCTGGGGACCGCTGCAGCTCCGAGATCCCTCACCAAAGTTAGCCTGGGGCTGCAAAGCACCCAGTTACCGTGTGTGGCCACTGGGAGGCCTGGCAGGAGTCTTGGTAAAGGAGAGGCTGTGTACTGGCAGGGGAGACGTACGCACAAGGCTGCTTCCCTGTTCACCACAAGGGCTAGCCAGCGGCAGCAGGCTGTAAGCGGCAGAGGTTAGCAAGCAGGAGGAAAGCATGCATGCAGCTTCCCTCTAATTACTGCATTGCTGCACTAGACGCATACAATTGTGTTTCTCTTCTAAACTTGTTTTCTTTGCTTTCGATTAATATATATATATATATATATATATATATATATATAAAAACTGCACTCTATTAGTTTACATTATGTAAGGTGAATGTGAACCAATCAAGTATGTTTAACAACATGGGCAAGGGGATTTGAGCAGGGGATTTCTAGTTCCCAGGATGCTTTGCATGGGACTTCATGTGAGAGTAAAAATTTTGAATTTAAGTGTTATTTGATGAAGTTTTGAGCAAGCTGAGAAAACGGGGTGACTTAATATTGTTTAATGTTATTTTGGGATTTAGAACCGATACGGATATGCTGGATTACCATTATAGTGAAGAATAGAGCTTTTGTTTCGAATCGGTTGAGGATGGGTACACATAAAACATGTATGCTTTACTCAAGGAGCCATACTACTTGACACTTAGCACATTAATGTATGCTGTTGCTAGCTAAAAGTTAGATAATGAGCATAACCTAATGACATAAATCAGTTATGTGAGTTTTTTTTTTTTTTTTTTTTTAACTTGAAATGAATCATGTTAGGGGCACATAAAAGATTATTTGAGGCTTGGGTCATTTAAAAATAACTTTATAACATTGTTAAAATAACATGAACAAATGACGTTTTCTGACAAATAATTAATGATCTAAACCAAGAGGAAAAATATGTTGACACAACTTAATTGATTCATGTGGAACCCATGTACATTATTAAATCGTGTAAATTCAAAGCATTTTTTTTCAGTGTAAATTATGCTCTCAAGATTATCACATCCTTGATAGCAAACGTACATCTCCCAGACGTCTATTTGATGTGTGTGTTTACATCTGGAAGACATATTTTTTCAATTGCTTATCTGCAATACGTCTGTAAGACGTATGTCAATAAGACATTCAGTAGATGTCTTTGAGATGTTTATGACTTAGAATGTTTGTAAATCTGATGTTTTTAAGATGTTTAGCAGATGTTAATTAGATTGTGATGCTTTCCAGATGAAAAGATCTAAAATGGACATCTCGGAGACGTACGTGTGCTATCTGCGAAATCATTCTTGCAGTGTCAACAAATCCACATCTGTATTAATGAGGTAGATGATTTTACCTTAGTGACATTAAATCAACACAGTTCACAACAACAATGATCAGTATAATCACAGAAATCCAATTGTTTAAATTTTGCAAGGCATAAAAACACATGTATATGAACGCAGCCTTCCTTATAGCCCTGCATTCAAATCTTTGCTTCTGGACATTTGTTATCTGTTGGTTCTCCTGTTGTGGTTTTCCAGGATATTAATCTCTGTGTTGAGGAAACAGGAAGACCCAACAATGCACCTTCGTATTCCACTATTCACCTGACAGTCGTCTTATTTCCTTCTCCTGTGTGCCTTTGGAAAGCAAGAACATTTTAAAACATGACAATGTTTTTGATTGGTTACTCTTAAGGATGCACCGATAAGGAATTTCTGGGCCGATACCGATAACCGATGCCTAAAGTTGGCCTTACAATATGCAACCAAACTTAAAACAAATAAAGAAAACCCAGCCTATTCAGCAGTTTTCCCACTTCAGCATTCAACAATATATAAAAAAAAAAAAACATGTTTAATTCGTCCATTTGGCCTACGTATAAAAACCCATCTGGAGAATCTGAAAGTGGATCTAAACAGTGTGGAACAGACACATTTCTGCAAAATTCCTCCATGGGATCTCAAAAAGCCTAAAATCCATCTGGATTTAACAAGGAACCAAAAATCCAAAAGGCATCCGAATGATTTCCATCAACAATTTCTGGACATAAGAGCAGTATACCCACAACATATCCCAATATACACTGATAGATCTAAATCTGGAAATAAAGTGGCAGCAGCTTTTGCAACAAACCAGCTGTGTCAGGGTATCTGCGTCCCTGACCAAAGTTCAGTTTTCACTGCAGAGGCAAACGCTCTACTACTGGCACTGAAGTTTAATGAGACTGCTCCACAATTTTTCTTTTTTTAATAATAACTGACTCAAAATCATGTCTTGAAGCATTGGAAGCTGCTAAAACTGATCACCCAACAATCGTGAATATTTTAATCAAACTGTCATCTCTAGAAGCAAAGAGTTTTAATATTATTTTCTGCTGAGTACCTGGACACTCAGGAATCTCCAGTAATGAACAAGCAGACAGAGCTGCAAGAGAAGCACTATCTACTGAACCAGTAAAATGCCCTATACCTTCCACAGATCTGAAACCAACTCTGAATGTATATATCAAAAACAAATGGCAGTCGGAGTGGGATCAATGTTTAAACAACAAATTACGAGAAATAAATCTTGTTGTTGGAACAAGATATGTGTTCCCTTTTAATAATCGCTGGGATCAAGTCATTTATACACGATGCCGGATAGGACATACAAGACTCACACACCAATTTTTACATTCAGGAGAAAATTCACCAAAGTGCTCATCTTGTCAGAACCCACTATCCATTAAACATATTTTACTGGCCTCTACACATCTGAGGAACCTGTATTATTCAGTTGATTCTTTTGAAAAGGTTTTTAATCAAGTGAATCCAAATTTAGTTTTAAGGTTTTTAGGAAAAATTAATCTTAAACACCTCATTTAACTTATTTAACTATTTTAAATAACTAAACCTGGTTCCCACCTTGAGTATAGCCATAGAAGCTGGCATGGTGTAAAAAATGAAAGAAACAAACAAACAAACAAACAAACCGATAACTGATAATTCACAGCTCATTGTGGCCGATACCAATGTTTTAAAAAAGTTAAAATTTTTAATTCTTTAACCTGGAACTGCTAGCTAATTCATTAAAAGCTTCTCATTTGAAAAATATGTGTATTTTTTCCCCTTTTTCATCCAATTTGGAATGCCCAATTCCCAGTGCGCTTTTAAGTCCTCGTGGTGGCGTAGTGATTCGCCTCAATCCGGGTGGCGGAGGATGAATCCCAGTTGCCTCCGCGTCTGAGACCATCAACCCGCGCATCTTATCACGTGGCTTGTTGAGCACATTGCCACGGAGACATAGCGCGTGTGGAGGCTTCACGCCACCCACCGCGGCATCCGCTCTCAACTCACCACGTGCCCCACCAAGAACTAACCACATTATAGTGACCACGAGGAGGTTACCCCATGTGACTCTACCCACCCTAGCAACCGGGCCAATTTGGTTGCTTAGGAGACCTGGCTGGAGTTACTCAGCACACCCTGGGATTCGAACTAGTGAACTCCAGGGGTGGTAGCCAGTGTCTTTTACCACTGAGCTACCCAGGCCTGGGACTTGCTGCTATTTAAGGTTTGGCTGATGTAACATGAACCAGAAATGTGCCTATAAAACAAATGTATGCTGATTTGAATGAGAAATAAATGAAAATACACTTTCATAAATTGTATGGTGCCCATTTATATGAGTGTTTACGGTAATCCTGATGATTCTAACAGAGAGAATATTGAACTTCAAAGAGCTGTGATAATGCATTAAACCAAAATGAGGTGATAAATAGCATGTGGTGATAAACAGCATGTAACGAACATTAATACAACAAATCACACAATACAAACCCTAAACTCTGTATACATGGTGTACTATTTATGTTCGCAGCC
This sequence comes from Myxocyprinus asiaticus, assembly GCF_019703515.2. NCBI lineage: Eukaryota > Metazoa > Chordata > Actinopteri > Cypriniformes > Catostomidae > Myxocyprinus > Myxocyprinus asiaticus. The sequence continues at coordinate 24,387,997 of NC_059377.1, forward strand.
AGACTGTGTGTGCAGCGGTGATTTGTGTGTTTCACAGACTCTTACTACAGCGCTCATCCTTAACAGTCAACACAACAATCCTAATGGGAATAGATAACATTATAGAGATCGAATAGCCATGAGTCAGAACGCTCTAAATGTCTAAACTTGTAAAATACATCAAGCACATTAGTTTCACTCACAAACTAATGTTTTTAGCCATCTCTGTGACACTTTTTTCAAGGTCTATGAACCGTGTTAGGTTGTTTTGGGGTTTCATGAAGTAATAAGCGAAAATGATCGCCCCAATTAACATACGTACATGTTTTTGTCACGTTTTTGTTTATTGCCTCATTAAACATAAACAGAATATGGGAAATGGCATGTCGTTACTCACAGCAGATGATCCCAAATTAAAACCAGACCCAAAACAACATACAGGTGCAGAGATGTTTAAATAATCCACACAGAGTGACATGAGCTTGGCTCTCACCTACTCTCACTCACACAGACACGCTGTGTGTGCACGCACACTGTCGCTTGAGGCTGTCCGAGTCTCTGCCTGAAGGAAAGACTCTGCAGGCAGTCAGAGATTCTCAGCCGCAATCAAATAAACTGTAACAAATTATCTGTAAAAATGCCGGCAGTAATTCCATTATCAGCGCGATAATAACATTGAGATTTTCCCAGTTATCGGCCTATAATATATCGGCCACCGATATATCGTGCATCCCTAGTTATTCGTTCTGGCTAGAACATTGCCAGTTTTGCCACGTTTAGGGTGGTAGTAGCATATACAATTGTTGTTAGCCATGAGAAAGTGTTGTTGATTAATGAGCCTGATATCTGCATCATTCATTGTTAGTGTTGTAACTGCAGCCTATCAATGTGACTTAAGTCCTCAAGTATCAGCTGTCATTTTTAAGGCTTTGTCACTGGGGTGGGCTGGAATTCACTTGTCTTTCTTTATAAGTTGTACAAGCAGGATCCAAAATTAGGTTTATGCCACATCTGCCAATGGAGGTTGAATTGAGAAAATGTCCATCTATAAAACTGTTTAGCATTATTTCTTTAAAAATATTTTTGCTTATGTGGCAGTGGGATTTTTTGCAGTGTTTTGTTTGAATATTAAAGACTGTGAGAGAAATTGGTCCAATCTGGCATTCTGAGCACCTAAAATATCCTAAAGGCACAACTGGAATTATGACCATAAAAACCTTAACTCCTGATGGAAGTTGTCAGACCAGCTTTTTTTTTTTTTTTTTTTTTTTAAGATAATCTGTATCTACTTGATTTGATTTGTTCATGTTATGCCAAATTAAACTTAAAAACGGTCAAATCATTTTAAAGTTGTGAAGTAAGCTCCCTACATTGTTTTGCAATGAACCCTTTTCTATTTCCAGGTTTGGAAAGTGGAAGTAAACTGTAGCTTGGTAAGCTCCTAATACGGTACATGGGATACCATAGCAAATATAATTTTTGCATTCCCATTTGCTTTAACAGCAAAGGAAAAATCCACTGTATGTTTCCATGACTTTCTTTCCAAAAGAGGAAAAAAACAGAGAGATTGATTATGACAGAGAAAGAAATAAAGATGACTGATTTGCTGTCAATCCCTCAGCAGCTGTATTTGAAACTCCATAGCTGCAGTGTTGATGTTTTTGGCAGGGTAATATGACACAAAGTACAATGTTATGCATTTATAAGTAATGTTATAAATAAAATAATATATATATATATATATATATATATATATATATATATATATATATATATATATATATATATATATATAAATTTAGATTTGTACTAAATTAAGGCGGAAATGCGGCTTAAGTCTGTGAAAAGGGTCCATTCTAAAACTGTTACCAGTCGGTTGGCCGGTGTCACTCATATAGCTCATTGGCTGAATTGATTCAATCATGGACAGTGGTTCCACGTGTTTCAAATGAGTTTTCTTAACTTAAAATCATAATGTAAACTCAACACAAACACTTTGTGTAGAAAGAACCTAGTTGAATTAGGTAAACCCAACAAAATTAGACGTGTCAATGTAACACAAATAAATCTCTTTTATTTCTTTATGTACTTACTAGTGAAAGTAAATGCTAGCATGCTAAGTACATGTGTGACATCTACCTGTCCTCATCGTTAGCTCAAACTCCACTCTTCACCAAAATGGTAACCCCCAAAACTGCAACATAACAGAAACTTAACAAAACTTTTAAACACTAACAAGTATCCCCTGTTATACTCATCTTGCACAAAAACACAAAGTAACACTTAATTTGAACATTTGCTGTGACTATGGAGTCCTGTGCTAAACATGCTGGGAAATGGAAATCCTTTGCCCAGTTTCAAACTATGCTACAGTAACACCACCGAAAGTATTCATGTAGTCCCAAATCAAACTGATTAAGTAAACTTCCATTTTACAAATTAAAATGGATAGAATGCAGTGAAATCAAATTGTGACAAAATGTTCTAGAATTGTGTTGCTTTTAATTAAGTAAAATAAACAAGCAGCAAAAGTAAAACACTTTTTTTGTGTGTTTGTGTAATCCCATTTTATTTATTCTACACAGAGTCAAAAATTAACTCTCGCCAAGTGCCAAATGCGAGTAAAAAGTAGCTTTGGCAGGTGTCTATTTCCTGCCTAGTACTAACAGGACAAATGCTAAGTCACTTCCCTTGTACGTCATTGTGGTTCATACAGAACTTTAGTCATTTGAACTTGGTAACAGAAACTGTGTGAAAAAAGGTGAACTTTAGCCTAAATATCTTTAATTATGCTTTTGGGATATTTCGAGTGCTCAGAATCACTGAACTGGTCCATTTCTCTGGCTCAGTCTCTGATGTCCTCTAGATGGCACAATAATCACATAATTGAGAGGTTCTCAGGCTGTTTTGAGAACATCTCATGAAGAATGGCTGTGCAAATTTGAGAATCTTGATGCAGTTCTTTATGTCGTTAGACTAGTGTCATCATCATCAATATTATATTTGCATGATTCATTTGCAAGAATGGGCTTGCTCTTACATAGATGTCACGGCTTCAGTGGAGAGTTACAGTCATGTGTTATTTCAACACAAGCAACTTTTCTTCTGATCACACATGACGTATTGCAATCTTAAATAATTGATAATTATTGACATTGGGCTTTGATAAGTGATCTCATGGATGAAGTTTTAGCAAGTACAGAGTCTTGCAAATGATGAGTGTGCAGACGAAGTGCTGTGACTAATCTCGGAATGGACGTGACATCAACATGACAACAGCTGTCCATCTCTTACATCGCATCTCAGTCCACGTGCACAAATGCTTATTGTTATATTTAATACACCTCTAAATAACGTTCTGTTCTGCTTTTGATCAGCATCATTCAATAACCCTTCAGTTCACTCATCTTATGCTTGGATTGATATACAGCACGTTGAGTCACACAGTTTTATGTGCAAATAGACTCACGTTCGTCTCCGTTTCTGCATACAGGGAATAAATGGATGAGAGGTGTTAATTTAGAAAAGCATATTCAGTCGAGATAGGATGGAAAGATAATTAAACAAAGGCTTGGCAACCATTTTAATTAGCATGATAGAGTTTTAGTTTCCAAGTGACCGTTTGAATAGAATTTGATTATAGACTTCACACCTAATTTGTTACTATAATTTGTTTGTAACAGTTTATAAAGACAATAGACTACAGGACTCAACAATACAGATTTTTCTGCTGGCCCTGTCAGGACAGTAATTTAGATTTGTTCATTTGATCATATAAACCAAATGTTTATGTGTACAAGATTACCCCAAAATAAATGGTATTAGGGTAAGGGACATTCTTATTCTATAGAGCATTTCATTTTGCAAAAATGTTTAATGTAAGAAAGTAATACATATTTTTGGTCTGTTTTGCCAGAAGAGAAGCGCAGTACATTTTAAAAGCATATCGGCTTAAAGTTGTCAACTTTTATGAGTACGCTAGCATATTGATGGACTAAAAGCGACAAAAGTCCAGTTTTTATAGGCTCTTTAAGTCCTAATGGTAATCACTGAGCCCTTAGATTGTCTTTTGTTCTTCCTGTGCATGTAGCAGTGGAGTATGACTCATAGAACCACACCCCCTGCTGAGCGTGGGTGATCTCAGCGAGTTCACCCACGCTCACAACACTGCCTGCATCAGCTCAAACTGCATACACACCGCACAGAGAGTCTTTGAGATTAAAGGCTTTCAGGCCAAATCATTTCTCAGCTCTGAATGACATCAAATTTAGGTCTTTATGGGGAAAAGTGTCCAACTCTGGGCTCCTTCAGTATAGCATGTCAATTTTCAAGGGATAGTTCACACAAAAATCAAAATTCTGTCATTATTTACTTGTTCCAAACGCATATGCTGTTATTTTTTAGTAGAACACTAAAGTATTTTTTTGAAGAAAAAGTTACAAGGGGTTTTAAGACTCTACAAATGTACAAAAAATAAAATAAAAGCACCTTACAAGTAAGCTTTGTTTGAGGAACAATCCAAAATGTAAGATGTTATTCACCGATAATCTTCACCTCCACAGAAGCTCGCATCTAGACTGTGTCCGGATTCAAAAATTGCATACTAATGTCATTGATGCGAAAACAGGATTTGTAATGAACCGCCTTTTTTTTTTATTTTTTATTTTTTATTCTGGACACAAATGTGGGATAGACATACTGTAAGCTTTTGGGCAGATTGCTGATAGGGAGAATAACGACTTGATTTTCATTAGGGCTAGGCATTGATACAGATTTCTCGATTCGATTCTGATTCACAAGCTTTCGATTCGGATTTTGGTTTGATTCAATATCATTCATATAGATTTCAGTTCTAATGTTCCTTTTGTTTACATATGAAAGAAATTCTCTCAGGGAATCTTCTAACTAGGTACATTACATAGCTTTTTAAAAATGAACAAATCAATGTATTCAACTAATTAAGTATGATTTTATGTTGCATATATTATATTTTGTTACATGTTTATGTTTAATTGCATAATTTGTTATTCATATGTATTTACATTGATTTGAAGAACACATGCTAAAAACCGGTACTGTCTCTTTAAAAAAAAAAAAAAAGCTTTTCTGTAAAGAGTGCCTGTAAACAAGCGCATGTTATTGAAAGAGACTCTAATGGCTTTATCTCATCCCTGCTATGCGTAATTAGAATTCAGTGTTTATTTTTTTTTATTTTTGTTTTACAACTGACTATCTATTAGATCACAATGCATCGGAAAATCTATATTTTTACCCACCCCCAATTTTCGGTCTGTTCCTTAGACATAAAACATATGGCTTCAGAAGACTTGAAATATAGCGCATGAGTCATATTGATTACTTTTATGATTATTTTCTTTTTGGAGTTTGGAAGTGTTGTTATATGTCAGGAGCTGCTTATCAATTATTCAGAATTGTGTCCATTTGTGTTCGATGTAATAAAAGCATATGGGTTTGGAACGATCTAGGGTGAGTAAATAATGACAGAGTTTTAATTTCTGGTTAAACTATCCCTTTAAAAAACAAGGTTCAAAAATGAATAACCAGTTTATTGATGTGAACCACTTTGTGTGAATGTCGCTGATGGCTGTAATGAAAGAGTTTTAAAATGCTCAACGCCTCAACATCTGCTATTGTAATTCAGTATGGCTCAATAAGTTTATCTCCGTCTTGGTCGCTGAGCTTTTTTAACCACATTTCATCATGTCATGTGAATCATGTGTGATGAGGCTCTCAGCAACTCTCTTCAAAGGAGAAGGAAAGCTTTGTTTCTCCAAGCTGATTTTAGTGAAATTGATGTTCTATGCTGATCCTCATTAAGGTTCATGAAGGTTATTCCTCAGGGATGGAAGCTTAGACCACTTAATCTTTGGACTTATCTGTGCTGTAAGCCAAACGCAAGAAAGAATGAATGTTCAGACACTGTTTTTAGGACATCGGCTGTTCTTCTCCACAACGGTACTTTAGATGTCAAGAGATTTCACTGCTGATACTCATTCTCATTTCTCTTTTTTTCTTTCCACAGGAGGAACTGAGGGAGCTGAGAGAGCAGCCCACCGATCCACAGGCAGAACAGGAAATCATTGAAAGCATAGAGGAAGTGTACTTCTCCAGTGACTCCTTTGATATGGTGCAATACGAGCTGCAGGTATGTATATGGCCTTGATCACGCCTTACATTAACATCCAACATATGACTGTTGACACTTTAGTAGTAACATGCGTCCAATTTCGCTTCACCTTTACAAAGCATGATAAGCTCATACTTGGAGCAATTCTCCTTTGACCAAGCGCTTGTGCATCACGCCCCTGTGAGCATCAGGGCACAGGGTTTGGACAGCCAGGGGCCTTTACTGTTTGCACAACTTGCAGCCGACCCCAGATTGATGGATTAACGGCATACTGTGGATGTGAAATCTCATTAGATTTGGTGGTGCATTGCAAAATCTGCACGAAATGATAATTTCAGCAAAGAGGAAAGTAATTACTGTTATGCAAGCTTTTCAGTTTTTATTGTTTCTTTGTTTGGGTATATGGCATTAGGTGTTGTTTGTTTATTTCTTTATAATTAAAATCAGCAAATGTCTACAGATGTATCATTCTGCATTTTAATCGAGGAAAAAGTTCGTTTGAGCATTTCTGCTTCTATTATTTAGGGAGCTTTTTAAAGGTGGACAGATTATTTTACCAGTATTTGCGATTTAAAAATTAAGCAAATATTTAAAAAAATATTTTGGCACAGTGACTTTTGACACCCGATAAAATGTATGAACTTACAAATAGTACCATTAGAGTACAAATTCCCTAATGCATCTAACCTTATTTGAAAATTATGTGGTAGCCTAATACTTTACAATAAGTTTTTTTTGTTAACATTAGTAATCTACATTAGTAAACATGAACTAACAATGAACAATAATTTTACCACACTTATTAATCTTGGTTAATGTGAATTCGAACATGAACGAACAACATTTTTGTAAATTAACTATGATAAGACAGTTTCAGGATACAGCGAACAGTTGAGGTGCGTCTTTATTGAACACACACACATAAACAAAAATAGGCTCTCAGTTGCCAACTCAAATAGGAATGTAGTCTCTTAATATGGCACTGCCAGACACACACACATCACTTCCTTCGGCCACTCTCTCCCCCACACTGATGCTCTGGTGTGCCTTTTCAGGTCTCCCTCTGCCATCACTATAATTAGAGACAGGTGTTAGAGTACTCACAACCCAGGTGACGAGCCCTACCGCTCTCCCTCTCCCGCAGACCAACACATGACCACGCCCCCCCCCCCCCCATGCCACATTAACTATGATTAATAAATGCTGTTAATTTTTTTTTGTTTATTGTTAGTTCATGGTGCCTAATATATTTACTTATGTTAAAGGTATAGTTCACCCAAAAATGAAAATTCTCTCATCATTTACTCACCCTTATGCCATCCTGGTTGTGTATGACTTTCTTTCTTTAGCAGAAAACAAATGAAAATTTCTGAGCTCTTTTGGTCCATACAATGCAAGTGAATGGGTGCCAAAATTTTTAAGCTCCAAAATTCATATAGGTCAGCATAAAAGTAATCCTTATGACTCCAGTGGTTAAATCATTGTCTTCAGAAGCAATTTGATAGGTGTGGGTGAGAAACAGATCAATATTTTAGTCAATTTGAACTATAAATTCTCCTCCCTGCCCAGTCAGGCTCCATTTTAACTTTCACATTCTTCTTCTTGTGTTTTTGGTGATTCACATTCTTCATGCATACCACCCCATACTGGGCAGGGAGAAGAATTTCTAGTAAAAATCGACTTAAATATTGATCTGTTTCTCACCCACCCCTATCAAATCACTTCTGAAAATATGGATTTAACCACTGGACTTTTATGGATTAATTTTAGGCTGCCTTTTATGTGATTTTTGTAGCATCAAAATTCTGGTCACCATCTACTTGCATTGTATTGACCTACAGAGCAGAAATATTCTTCTAAAAATTGTAATTTGTTTTCTGCAGAAGAAAGAAAGTCATACACATCTGGGATGACACGAGGGTGAGCAAATGATGAGAGAATTTTCATTTTTGGGTGAACTATCCTTTAACAAATAGAACCTTATTGTAAAGTGTTACCAATTATGTTTCACACTGCGATCGGTTGCAGTTCGTAACAGTAACTTTCCGCAAACCTATTCTGAAAGTCTGTGTTTTACCTGGACATATAAATTAGCCTACATCTTATGTTTCTGAATTCTATAGTAATTCTTATTTTTTCAGTGTTTTAGTTTTCTGTCTGTTTTTGCATTTATATTGTATTATGACACATTAACATTACAGCCTTTTAAAAAAACTTATATGACTGGGCTCCTAAACAGAAATGTAAATACATTGCCCTGACAGAAATTTCATAAGTTTTTCAGTTCTCAAATTCACCCTTCGTGTCTGTGTGCACCCAACAGAAACTCCCCTCGGATCTGAACCTTCAAGAACTGGAGGAGTACAGAGATAAGCTGAAGAGACAGCAAGCTGCTGTAAGTATCTTATTTGTGGATATCTTTAAAATAAACATCTCTCTGCTCTCTCAAAAGCTGCTCAGTTAAATGGCGAGAGCGCCCATTTGTCATATCACTTGACGGATGATGTACTGCTGTATCTGCTGCAGTATAACTGACACTCTTTCATATCTCACAGCCCATATTTCATCCTACTGCACTCGTTGCAGTTTATTAGTGTGTTTACAACATCCCTGGTCCATGCTGTTGTGGGTTTGTTTGTGCGTGAGTACATCCTGCCTTGATCTGGGGTGAGCCTCTGTTCACTCCTTGCAGCTTTGAAAGCGTTGCTTTAAAGAGGAATGTCATCCTCTCTTTTTTTTTTTTTTTTTTTTACTTGAGAGACTTGCTTACGCACAGCTGTCCTGTCAGCCCAGTACAGCGTGAAGATGAAGCCCTTGGGATTCTTCCGGACACCAGATGACTGTGGCTGAAGCTGTCTGTTGTTGCCTGCCATAAGCAGACTGTTTGCTGGCAATGCAGCGGTCCCATCGCCGATTCTGGGTCATGACAGACAGCTGCAGGCATCAGCGGAGGAGCTCTGCATGGGGTGGACTTCCCACTGAATGCCATTACTTCAAATCTAGCAATGCATGCTCAGATGGCATGATATTTTATTCATGATTTATAAAAACACCTCCGGTGTCATTTACATGAGGGAACATGACCTAATGGACAGTAATAGTGCGTTTTCTCTCTCTCAAGCCGTGGTTGTGTCCAAAATCTGAGAAATTCTTCCTTTGCAAGTAGTATACGAAGGTAGGAAGGTGACAAGGCACATCCGAATTCAATGTGTGTTTAACATTTTGCTACTAAGATGCCTTCCTGTGGTCGGTTTTTGAAAAGAATAGATGTATCCTTCATTGTCAATGTCAGGGGTCAGCGACCTTTGGCACGCAGAGGAGTTTTTACTGGTATGTGAGCAACAGCGAAAGAGAGGAGTATGTATTTTTTTACAGTTTATGAAGTCCCTCACACCTGCATGCCAGTCTACGTCTTGATGTAATCCTTTCCTCATAATCACACAGTCAGTTTTATGTAGTAATAATAGGAAGCTAAACACTATTAAAGTGTGGCGATACTGTTGTAGTCAACAGACGAGCACAGCGCAAGCAAACCATTTGCGCATCACGAACTGATGCCAAAGATCAAATCAGGCAGTGCTTCACTTTTGATGGATCGTGCGAGTATACGTGTCCACTTTCCTTCGGTCACACATACACCCTCCTCAAACGGATAGTTCATCCAAAATGTAAAATTCTCTCATCATTTACTCACCCTCATGCCATCCCAGATGTGTATGGCTTTTTTCTTCTGCTGAACACAAACAAAGATGTTTATCTCAGTTCTGTAGGTCCATAAAATGCAAGTGAATGGTGATCAGGCCTTTGAAGCTCCAAAAAGGAGAAAAAGTCAGCATAAATGTAATCCATAAGACTCCAGTGGTTTAATCAATGTCTTCTGAAGCAGTTCAGTTGGTTTTGGGTGAGAAGAGACCAAAATGTAACTTTCACCGTACATCTTGACAGCAGTCTGTAGGCACGATCATGATTTCAAGCTCGATTAAACTTACTAGCACTTCACGCATGCGCAGAGTGCCTAATGGTGCTATAGGAAGTGTAATCGAGCTTGAAATTGTGATCACCAAGGAGACTGCTGTCTAGATGTGCAGTGAAAAAGGAGTTCTATTTTTAAACCTCAATGACGGTGATTCTCAAAACTATATTAATAAGGGAAAAGAACCAACATAAACACTTCATGGGGTAATTGCACAAGTAATGGATTACTCGTTCAGCTTTAAATAATCGACAAGTTAAAATATTACTTGAATATTGCAATTTGATACCATCCCTAGTGGGGATCCAAAATCGATTCTGTTTCAAAATCTAAATACCCCTAAATCTTGAAAATTTGTTTCAGGATTTTGAAAATGTTTAAATTAATAAGAAATATTAAAATACAAATTTTAAATAAAGAAGAAATATTTTAGATTACTCACAATTTATAGGTCACTAATCAAATAAGAAAGTTTGTGACATTAACTGTTAATTTAAAAGGTCAGGTTTGCTTCCATTTATGCACACAAGATGTTTTGTGGAACATTCACAAATCATGCTGGATAACATAATCATCAGGCTTTGCACAGACTTTTTATTCAAACTGTCTGATTAACAGTTTTTATCGATTCATACAATTAACAAAGAAAGCAAAACATATATCCCCCACTATTTCCCCCACATCCCCAACCCCACCCTGACCCTAAACAAACATCCCTGTGGTCACACACACACACACAAAAAAAAAATTAAAAATGTATATATATATAATAATCACACACATTTAAAACTATACTTTTCTCTCCACTGCCCCTCCCTGAGAGCCCTCCAAGAATGCCAATTAGCTGCCCCATTTCCTATCAAATAAATCTAAGTTCCCCAGCCTTCTGCATGACATTTCCTCGAATGCCGCCACCCTCCCCATCTCTGTGCACCACTCTTGACATGAGGGCGCTCCAGCCGACTTCCATCCCCTTAGAACAATCTGTCTGCCAATCATAACACTGGTTAGGACCCAATTTTTTATGTGTTTATCCCCTATATTGATGACCGCTCCATCGCCAAAAATACAGAGTCTGGGGCAAAATGAAATTTGAGTGCCCAATACGTCACATAAAACTCTGAACCTTCAACCAAAATTCTTGGATCTTAACACACCACCAAAAAACATGGGTTGTGTCTCCATCTTCTGATTTGCATCGCCAGCAGGTGGGTGTGTCTTTAAGACCAAGCCTATACAATCTAGAGGGGTTCCAATAGAATCAATGTAAAACCTTGAATTGCGTAAGGTGCACCCTTGTATCTCTAGATGCAGTCTTGACGTTTTTAGAATCCTAGCCAACACTCCCTCCTCCAATAATGAATTTAAATCTTTCTCCCATAATTTCTTGAGAGAAGTTAAAGCTCCATCCCCAGACTCTGAATTAGCAGGGAGTAATACACTGATGCCTCATGACCTTTTCTAAAAGCAGTAATCACCACTCCCAGAGTATCTGCCACTTTAGGGGGGTGTATGCTACTCCCAAAAATAGCACAGAGCAGGTGGCACAGCAGTAATTGCCTAAAGAACTGAGATCTGGGAATCCCAAAATGTTGAACCAAATTTTCAAAGGATCTCAACACTCCACTCTCATATAGGTCACCGAGTGTATTAACCTCCCTCATAATCCACTCTGACCAGCAGAAAGGGGACTTATTAATACATAATTTTAGGTTCAGCTATATGCTCGAGGCAGCATTTAAATAAATGTCCGAATTAAACACTCTGGACACTTTTGTCCATACCGAGTGCAAATGCGAGATAACGGGGTGTAACTTATCTTCTCCGATTAGTTTGATAGGCTTTGCAATGGCAAAATAGGGGCAAGAACTTCCTGTTCAATACAAAACCAAGGAGGGGCTCTCTCAGGTGGAAGTGACCACTAAGCCAAATGTCTGAGACGGAATGCATAATATTAAAACAAAATCTTGTGTAGGCCTAGCCCAACTTTGTCAAATCGGCCTATGCAATTTACTGAAATGTAATCTGGGACATTTACCATTCTAAATGAAGGACTTCTCTATGCTATCAAATTGCTTGAAATAAAAGAGGGGGACATCTATTGGGAGAGATTGTTGCAGGTAGTTGAATTTGAAATACAATTTATTTTAATAACATTAACCTTCCCAATCATAGATAAATGTAATGAAGCCCACCTGCCCACATCGTTCAAATTTTTTTTTATTAAAGTGTCAAAATGAACTCTAACTAAATCACACAAATTTGCTTGGAATAAAATGCCCAAATATTTAATGACCTGTTTGGGCCACTGGAAGGCTCCCGGCTGAAAAGCTGTTACCAGGCAGTACGCTGTCAGAGCCAAAACTTCGGATTTAGACCAATTGACTCTGTATCCCGAGAATTTAGAAAAGGAATTAATAATTCTGTGGAGGCGTAGATCTAGTAGGTTCGGAGACGAATAATAAAATATCATCTACGTAAAGCAAAAGCTTATGCATCACACCTCCCGCCACCACCTCCTTTCTTATCGTGGCTGCTAATGGTTCCAGTGCAAGACAGAACAATAATGGGGTAAGAGGGCAACCCTGCCGGGTGCCCCTATCCAGAGTAAAATAATCTGAAATTAATCCATTCTTTTGTACCACCGCTACCGGGTGTCTATAAAGTAACTTAATCCAACCGATAAAAGTATTCCCGAACCCGTACATTTCCGAAACCTTAAAAAGATAATCCCATTCTACCACATCAAAGCCTTTTCGGCGTCAAGTGAGATGACAGCTACCAGAGTCTGATCATTCGCCACTGACCACGTGATATTGATGAAACGCCTAATGTTATCAGAAGAGCTACAGCCCTGAATAAACCCCACCTGATCTATAAGAGATGTCATAACTTAATCGGTTAGCCAAAATTTTTGGCAATATTTTAATGTCTAGCTGGATCAGGGAAATTGGATTTTAACTCTTACACTCGCTTGGATCTTTGTCCTTTTTAAGAATCAGTCTGATCCGGGCTTGTGTCATGGTTGGTAGAAGCTTTCCATTCTTTAATGATTCAGTATAAACTTCTAGCAAAAGTAGAGCCAATTCTGTAGCATAAGATCTAAAAAACCCCGTGGCAAAGCTGTCTGGCCCCGGAGCCTTGCCTCTAGGCAAGGCCTTAATTACCACGCCAAGCTCCTCCAAGGTTATCTCAGAATCAAGAGAATTGTTTTGCTCAGTCATCAGTTTAGGAAGTTCTAATGGTTCCACAAAGTTTCTAATATCCTCATCAATAGACGAAGACATGGAACTATAGAGATCAAGATAGAATTCTTTAAAAACATTATTAATATCAATGGCTGAGGTAAATATTTCACAACCAGCAGATTTCACTGAGGGAATAGTAGAAAAAGACTCTCTCTGTTTTACATATCTAGCTAGAAGTTTTCCTGCCTTGTCCCCCGACTCAAAGTATGACTGTTTTGCCCTGAATAGCCAAAACTCCACCTTCCGTGACAAAATAGTATTGTATCTGTATTTCAATTGGGTCAATTCTCTGAGGCTATCAGATGATATTCGGCACTTCAGCTCTGCCTCTGCACTTTTAATAGTCCCTTCCAACTCCACGAGTTCTCGTGCTTTGGATTTTTTGGTGAATGAGGCATACTGTATGATCTGGCCCCTAAGAAACGCCTTAAGTGCCTCCCAACCACGCCCACAGAGGATACTGTGGACCAGTTGGTCTCCATATAAACATTATTTTTAGTCTTTAACATTTGTTGGAATTCAGGGTTTTGCAAAAGGGAAACATTAAAGCGGCAACTATCTGATTTCCTTTTATCCATATGTGGTAACACCCCTAAACACACCAGGGCGTGATCTGAGACTAAAATGTTTCCAATTGAGCAATCAACAACAGATGAAATGAGGGACTTGGATATAAAAAAAATCTATTCTAGAGTAAATCTTATGGACTGATGGAAAAAAATTTATAGTCCCTATCAGATGGGTTCAAAAGTCTCCAAATATCTGTAAGACCAAGATTTTTACACATCCTGTGAAGCGTCAGTGTTGCTCTAGGGGGCTTGCACACTTTTGCTTCACTATGATCAAGGAGTCCATCAAAAGATTAAAGTCTCCTCCCAATATTATATCATGAGGGGTGCCAGCGGCTTGCAACATCCCTTCAAGATCTATAAAAAAGCCCTGATCATCAACGTTGTGTGTGAATATTAGCCAAATTCTGAATATCAGAATCAGAATCAGAATGAGCTTTATTGCCAAGTATGCTTACACATACAAGGAATTTGTCTTGGTGACAGGAGCTTCCAGTACACAACAATACAAAAACAGCAACAAGACTTTTAAAAAAATAATTCAAATTGAATAAAAATAGATAAATATTGAAAAGAAAAAAGTATATATAGAATACACAATAGACTACATATATATATATCTATATATATATATATATATATATATATATATATATATATGTATGTATATATATATATATATCTATATCTATATATATATATATATATATATATATATATATATATATATATTCATATATATACATACTTATACATACATGCATACACACACAAATATGTAGTGCAAATCTAAATACAAATCGGTTATAATCGGTACAGTGCAAGGGAATGTAATGGCAGAAGAGGTAGGATGTGTTGGATAATATAAAAAGACTAAGCTATGTATTGCACATTAATTATTGCTCAAGGGGCAGTTTTAACTGTTCATGAGATGGATAGCCTGGGGGAAAAAACTTTTCCTGTGCCTGACGGTTCTGGTGCTCAGAGCTCTGAAGCGTCGGCCAGAAGGCAACAGTTCAAAAAGGTAGTGGGCAGGGTGAGTGGGGTCCAGAGTGATTTTCCAGCCTTTTTCCTCACTCTGGAAGTGTATAGTTCTTGAAGGGAGGGCAGGGGGCAACAAATAATCCTCTCAGCAGTCCAAACTGTCCTTTGTAGTCTTTTGATATCCGATTTCGTAGTTGAACCAAACCAGACAGTAATAGAAGGGCAGAGGACAGATTCAATGACTGCTGAGTAGAACTGTATCAGCAGTGCCTGTGGCAGGTTGAACTTCCTCAACTGGTGAAGGAAATACAACCTCTGCTGGGCCTTTTTTGCAATGGAGTCAATGTGGGTCTCCCACTTCAGGTCCTGTGAGTTGGTAGTGCCCAGGAACCTGAATGACTCCACTGCTGCCACAGTGCTGTTTAGAATGGTGAGGGGGGTCAGTGTTGCGGGGTTCCTCCTAAAGTCCACAATCATCTCCACCGTTTTGAATATCTGCTAAAACAATAATGACTCTTCCTAATTTATCTTCAATCTGTTTGAGACATTTGAATTGTAGATGCTTACTTATCAGTGTAATGACTCCCCTGCTCTTACTTGAGCCAGCACTAAAGAAAACATGTCCATCCCATATCTTCCCAAATTTTTCAGTTTCCTGCGGGTAAAGATGCGTTTCTTGAAGAAACACTGTTATATAGAAATATAACATATTTCTTATGCTTAAGAAGAGAAATAACCTTCCTTCTTTTTATGGGGTGCCCAAACCCATTCACATTCCACGTGGAGAGAGACAGTCCACTAACATTTGACATTTTGACATATGAGAAAAAATAGATTGTGTGTCAAAAACAAAATTATAAAGACCACATTCCAACATTAGTGCAACAATCAAACCCAGAACTTCCCCCAGAACCAAACGTGTAGACGTAGGCGTGTAGATTCATCCACAAAACTGTCCTGAAGGTGTGTTACTCCACAAAACTAGGCGGAACCAGCACAGAAAGAAAAAAAAAAGGCGCTCTGTTTCCTCGAACAGTCAAACGAATGTTCAGTGAGCCGGCCCACTCGGCTGCTACATGAGTGCAGCAAATATCCTAATCACTCCAATATCTTGCAATAAATACTCCACAAAACAAACTCCAGCCAATAGGAGGCATAAGCACAAAGCGTGTGCAGATTCATCTGCAGAATTGTCCCGAAGGAGTGTTACTCCACAAAACTAACTCCAGCAGCTAGGCGGAACCAGCACAAAAAGAAACAAAAAAGGTGCTCTGTTTCCTCGAACAGTCAAGTGAATGTTCAGTGAGTCGGTCCACTCGGCTGCAATGTGAGTATCACAAAATAACTTAATCCATTGAGTTTATGAAGGACATTGCTTCAACATGTGAATGTTTTACGGCCATCCTTAGCATCTTTTCTCAATTTGGCCAGGAATATCAGTGCGTAAGCAAACTTCCATTGATGTAAGAGTGTCTTGCATTTCTTGAATCGATCACGTTTCTCTCTTGTCGAATACGCAAAGTCTGGGAACAAGAAAATGCTGTGGTTCTTCCAAGAAATCCTTCGTTTACTCCTCACCTCGCATAACACAATATCTTTATCGGATAATCTCAGAAATTTGGCCAGAAATGATCGGGGCCTGTCTCCCTCAACGGATCGCCGAGCCGGAACCCTGTGATCTCGCTCGATTTCCAGCTTATGGCCTATGTCAAGCAGATTCGGAAAGAGCCCATCCAGGAATTTCACCATATCCTGACCTTCTTCGGCCTCAGGAATTCCAACGATTCGGACGTTATTCTGCCGGCTACGGTTCTCCATGTCCTCCAACTTCTCCCAGACATGCTCCAAATCCACCTTGGTCGCTAGCAGAATAGCAGATAATTCCCTCTCCGATGACTCCAGATAATCAATCCATTTCTCGACATCCTCCACTCTTGTAACCACCTCAGAGAATTTCATCTCCATGGCAGTGATCAATTGACATATTACAGCAAGATCCTCCAAGTCAGCAACGACCTTCGTCAGCATTGCCGACGTGTTCAACATCTCTCGCCGAATTTCCCTAATTTACCTGACCAAAGCTGATACCCTTCTCGGGGGTGTCAGCTTGAGCACGTAAGTGTCTTTTAATGTCTCCAGAGCCTGAGGATTTTGAATTCTTTGACATATTGTCCTCCTAAAACAGTTATGGAACAGAGTGTATCGAATCTCACTGTTATATGTCATTAATAGTGTTAAAACCAGCAAAGTGCACAGAGCTCGCCGTTCATACATACGAACATCGCATGGCGTCACTTGACCACAATAAAGCACATTTTAAATGAAAAAAAAAAAACACTGTAGAAATAAATTATAAAAATGCAAAATAGAAGCATTTTCACACGTGGACTCAAACGGCATAGCCATTAACAAGGAAAATTAAAAAAGCATTCCATGTCAAAAAGGTTGCTGACCGCTAGTCTATGTTATTCCACAATCCTGTCAGTGCATTTTTTACATTTTATCAACATGTGACTTTTTTGTTTTTGTTTACTTGGTTATCTCTAAACAGGGTTGCTACAGTCATGGAAAACCTGGAAATATCTGAGAATTTGAAATGTGTGTTTCCAGGTCTGGAAAAATCATGAAAAGTTCTATAGTGAATATTTATGGTTTTGTTTATAGTTTTAGTTATATATATATATATATATATATATATATATATATATATATATATATATATATATATATATACACTGTATATATATATATATATACACTGTATATATAAACTCAGCAAAAAAAGAAATGTCCTCTCAGTTTCAACTGCTTTTATTTTCAGCAAACTTAACATTAAGACATAAACTGAACACGTTTCACAGACATGTGACTAACAGAAATGGAATGATATGTCCCTGAACAAAGGGGGCGGGGTCAAAATCAAAAGTAACAGTCAGTATCTGGTGTGGTCACCAGCTGCATTAAGTAATGCAGTGCATCTCCTCCTCATGGACTGCACCAGATTTGCCATTTCTTGCTGTGTGATGTTACCCCACACTTCCACCAAGGCACTTGCAAGTTCCCGGACATTTCTGGGGGGAATGGCCCTAGCCCTCACCCTCCGATCCAACAGGTCCCAGACGTGCTCAATGGGATTAAGATCCGGGCTCTTTGCTGGCCATGGTAGAACACTGACATTCCTGTCTTGCAGGAAATCATGCACAGAACGAGCAGTATGGCTGGTGGCATTGTCATGCTGGAGGGTCATGTCAGGATGAGCCTGCAGGAAGGGTACCACATGAGGGTGGATGATGTCTTCCCTGTAACTCACAGCGTTGAGATTGCCTGCAATGACAACAAGCTAAGTCCGATGATGCTGTGACACACCGCCCCAAACCATGACGGACCCTCCACCTCCAAATCGATCCCGCTCCAGAGTACAGGCCTCGGTGTAACGTTCATTCCTTCGACGATAAATGTGAGTCCGACCATCAGCCCTGGAGCACTTTTTGCCAGTCCTGTCTGGTCCTGCGAAGGTGGGTTTGTGCCCATAGGTGACGTTGTTGCCAGTGATGTCTGGTAAGGACCTGCCTTACAACAGGCCTACAAACCCTCAGTCCAGCCTTTCTCAGCCTATTGCAGACAGTCTGAGCACTGATGGAGGGATTGTGCGTTCCTGGTGTAACTCGGGCAGTTGTTGTTGCCATCCTGTACCTGTCCCGCAGGTGTGATATTCAGATGTACCGATCCTGTGCAGGTGTTGTTACACATGGTCTGCCACTGCGAGGATAATCAGCTGTCCTTCCTGTCTCCCTGTAGCGCTGTCTTAGGCGTCTCACAGTATGGACATTGCAATTTATTGCCCTGGCCACAATTGCAGTCCTCATGCCTTTATGCAGCATGCCTAAGGCACGTTCACGCAGATGAGCAGGGACCCTGGGCATCTTTCTTTTGGTGTTTTTCAGAGTCAGTAGAAAGGTCTCTTTAGTGTCCTAAGTTTTTATAACTGTGACCTTAATTGCGTACCATATGTAAGCTGTTAGTTTCTTAATGACCGTTCCACAGGTGCATGGTCATTAATTGTTTATGGTTCATCGAACAAGCATGGACATCATTGTTTAAACTCTTTACAATAAAGATCTGTAAGGTTATATGGATTTTTACAAAATTATCTTTAAAATACAGTGTCCTGAAAAAGGGACGTTTTTTTTTTTTTGCTGAGTATATATATATACACCGATCAGCCACAACATTAAAACCACCTGCCTAATATTGCTGCCAAAACAGCGCCAACCCACATCTCAGAAAATCATTCTAATGTGTGTGTTATGGAAAGACATAAAGGTAAATGACCACCAAATTTTCATGTTTGGCCAAACTATCACTTTAACTAACAAAAAATAAAACCGATTTTTTTTGTACACCGAACAAACAATATATAAAAATACTGAAAATGTTATTTTAATTTTAATCCTATTGTAAAATGCTGGATTGTAGTTAATCATATTCTATTGTGGTGTTCTGTTAAAAAAACTGCCCAATTAGACAGGAAGGGGCCCTTTGGAAGACACGTACAAACCACACTGAAAACCCTAATAAGTTGACTTTACTCAGTAGTTTACAGAGTAAACTAATTTCCTCAATTGAATAGAGTAATGGTGTCTTCAAAACTAGTGTAATTAAGTTCATTTAACTTGGTAGTCATGTAGAATGAACTTAACATTTTAAGTTAAGGTAATTAGATGCAAGTAGGCTTTTTAAATGTTGTTGTTCCTACTTAATAATTTTAATTTAATGGCCTCAAATTTAGGTCATACAATAACACGGCTTAAATAAAGATTATAACCGATTCTAGGTCAATAAACTCCACAGAAATGCGTAGACAGCTATACTTCAGGTGCACATGCACAAAGAGAACTGAGAGTGTTGCAAAAGGGTTCAACTTGACCAAAGGGGTCACAGATCACCCTAATGGTGACATCACATGAAACAACCAACAAAACAACAAATACTACAAAAAAGCTAAAACCTCTATGAATTCTTAAAACCAACTATTTAAATGTCCGCATATATTCCATTTGACCATGGAAATGTAATTAAATAATTCAAGGGCAAGGCATTATGGGTATAGCCCATAGCCTCAATGTTTTTAAGTTATTAAGACTTAAAATCTTAAGTCTATTGATTTTGACGAAAAATAAGTTCAAGGATCATAGATATTTCAGTTGTGAGCCCAAAACTTGACATTTCAAGTAATGTTTAATTAAGACAACTAGATTTTTCCAGTAATGACAATATTAGGGTTTACAGTTCAAATGCAGATTTATTTTTGTACTTGATGTTTGGGGGCGGGTAAACCTAAAATCAATGACACTACAATAATAAACCAACATGTAGCAAAGTGATTACAGCAAATAATGGCATAACCATCTCCACTTTGATATTATGAAATTGACAAATATTTTGAGTATAGTGCAGTTTCTGATAAAGTGTAATATGTTTTAAGGGATGTAAACTAACACTGTACTGGAACTAAATAATAATTATAATATATATATTTATATATATATATATATATATATATATATATTATTATTATTATTATTATTATTATTTTTTTTTTATTTTTTATTTTTTTTTTCTCCAGAAATTACAAGTGAAATAAAAACTATTTAAGGGCAATTAGGACTAATTAAAACTGTACTGATATTGAAAACCAAAATACAAACCAAAATAACAATAATGCTAGTTAAATTTTCAAAACTATAATAACCCTGGCAGGAAGACATACAGAGAAAGGTCTTGTGCCATGCTGACAGTCTGCCATGCTGGTTGCCATCAAATTCGCTCTAGCTCTGTTAAATTACAAGTTCGACAGAGTGTGATCCAACATAGTATGTCGACCACCCGTTCTCTGACACTATATTTCAGAGGCTTTTTCCTCAGTTTTTACTGCACCTTACAGGTCTCCTCACTGCTGGTTTTCTCATTCTGGCCTCTATCTGTACTTTGGGGTCTTATATGGAAATGAATGACCAATAGGTGGAGCAATGAGCTTTCTCAAAATCATGAGCCCCTCTCCTGTGTCGAGGTCTCTTTTGGTCATCTGTGCACAATGTGAAAATTCCTTCAGTCATTCAGTAAATAAATTACAGGTTCTCCCAGCATTAATAACACTGTACTGTTCCATTTTTACCCTCAGCTTGTTGATGTTAATCATAGCTGTGATGCATTTTTCAAAGAAAATGTGGCTTAAAGGAATAGGTCACAAACTGAGGTGCTTTTGAAAATGTCACTTCCAGTTGTCTTTATCACCCACCCACACACGTGTAAACACACACTCCCCTCTCCTGCCAGTCAGTCGCAGCTTTTCACACAGTGGTTTCGGCTAACATACCCCACTGCTCAGCTGAGTCTGCCATCTGTTCAACTCTCACCGACACGCTGGCATTTCACAGCCGTCCCACCCTCTCACTCCTGACAGCCCCACCATGTGATGCACATATCGATCTGAGCGTGCCACAGCATGCCTTAGATTTACGGCCTGACCTTCTGTGGAGCCATTATCACCCACTGGATGTTTTATGCAGCAAACTTTTTATTACATTGTTAAGAAGTTGCTGTTGCAGATGTAAAGGACTAAAAGTCTTGTTTTCCCTTTTCTACTTCCAGCTTCAACTAATGCCTCAACTGATTAAGATGTTAAATTAAAGGGATAGTTCACTGTAGCCCCCTTTAAAATTCAAAAATGTTATATCAGCAATATCAGTAATATCAGTGAAATATTAAAACATGAGTGAGAGATTGTCACCGCCTTCATCTTAAGACCGTGGATCACAGATAAGCTTACAGAGGATCACATATAGAAAGGTACATGTAAACTGAACTGAGAACTATACAAATCTACCTGGGTAGTGAAAGAAACGGAGAAAAAAACAAAATTCAAATCTGAAACAAATTATGTGGTTGCAATCTAAAAAATAGAAACAATGGATCCTTGTATTAAGAAGAAACTGATTTTAATTTTGAAAAGATAAAAATGGGAACCATTTTGTATATTTGTATACATTTATTTATTTACAATAATTTATATTTATTCCTTTATTTGATTTTTGTTTCTTATTTATTCTATTCAATTTTTTTTTTCATTCATTCAACTTTTTATTACACTACTTTAACTTACCTGCCATTGAAGACGTAAGTGTTTACTTCCTCCTCCATTCGATAAAAGCTGGCTGTCCCTTTTACAAATTTAATTTCTTAAAGGGATAGTTCACCCAAAAAAATTGTCTCATCATTTACTCACCCTCATTCCATCCCAGACATGCATGACTTTCCTCTGCTTAACCAAGCTTTCATTTTTGAAGAATATTTCATCTCTGTAGGTCCATACAATGCAAGTGAATGGTTTCCAAAATTATGAAGCTCAGAAATGCACATAAAGGCAGCATAAAAGTAATCCATAAGACTCCATTAATTACATCTATAGCTATAGAAGAGATATGATATGTGTGTTGAGAAACAGATCAATATTTAGTCTGTTTTAATATAAATTCTCCCCTCAACCCAGTAGGTGGCGATATGCATGGAGAATGCAAATCAGCAAAAAAAAAAAAAAAAAAAAAAAAAGAATGTGAAAGTGGAGATTGATAGTAAAAAAGGACTTAAATATTGCTCTGTTTCTCACCCACACCTATCATATTGTTTCTGAAGATATAGATTTAACCACTGGAGTCTTATGGGTTAATTTAACACTGCCTTTATGTCCTTTTGGGGCTTCAAAATGTTGGTAACCATTCACTTGCATTGTGAGGACCTACAGAGCAGAAATATTCTTCTAAAAATCTTGTTTATGTTCAGCAGAAGAATGAAAGTCATATACATCTAGGATGGCATTAGGGTGAGTAAATGATGAGAGAGTTTTCATTTTTGAGTGAACCATCTCTTTAACCCTTTTTATACAAACCTAGATTGGGTGTGTAAAAGTGAACCCGGCTCAGAAGATCTTATTTTCTAGTGGTGTTGTGGAATAGATGATTTTATCTTATCACTATTAACACATGCCAAAAATTTAAAATTACTTTCTTTATTCCATGGAACACAAAAGGTGGTATAAGGGAGTATGTTATTCTCAATCACCATTCACTTTCATTGCATTTTTATTCCATAAAATAAAAGTGAATGTTGACTGAGATTAACATGCTGCCTTAGACCTTCTTTTAGACCTGGAAAAAAGGAACACATGTGTGAGAATGCTGTCTGTAGACTACAGCTCAGCATTCAAACCATAGTGCCCTCCAAGGTTGATGTGAAACTCCAGGCTCTGGGCTTAAACTGCTCGCTGTGCAGCTGGATCCTGGTCTTCCTGTCAAGCAGTCGCCAGGTGGTTAGAATGGGCAGCAACATCTCCTCATCACTGACCCTCAACACTGGAGCCCCGCAGGGCTGTGTTCTCAGCTCACTCCTGTATTCCCTGTACATACATGACTGTGTGGCAACACATAGCTCCATGCCATCATTAAGTTTGCTGATGGTACGACGGTGGTAGGTCTGATCACTGACAATGATGAAACAGCCTACAGAGAGGAGGTGCACACTCTGACACGCTGGTGTCAGGAGCACAACCTCTCCCTCAACGTCAGCAAGACAAAGGAGCTTGTGGTGGACTTCAGAAGAAAAGACAGAGAACACAGTCCCATCACCATCAATGGAGCACCGGTGGAGAGAGTCAAATGCTTCAAGTTCCTGGGTGTCCACATCACTGAGGAACTCACATGGTCCGTCCACACTGAAGTCGTTGTGAAGAAGGCTCATCAGCGCCTCTTCTTCCTGAGATGGCTGAGGAAGTTTGGAATGAACCGCCACATCCTCACACGGTTCTACACCAGCACTGTAGAGAGCATCCTGACTGGCTACATCACTGCCTGGTACGGCAATAGCACAGCCCACAACCGCAAAGCCCTGCAAAGGGTGGTGTGAACGGCCAGACACATCATCGGAGGTGAGCTTCCCTCCCTCCAGGACATATATACCAGGCGGTGTGTGAATAAAGCTCGGAGGATCATCAGAGACTCCAGCCACCCGAGCCATGTGCTGATCTCACTGCTACCATCAGGCAGGCGGTATCGCAGCATCAGGACCCGCACCAGCCGACTCCATGACAGCTTCTTCCCCCAAGCAATCAGACTTCTGAACTCTTGATCTCTCACGATCAATATACATCAGCACTGCACTTTATTAATCTTATTATCTCACACTGGACTGTCATAAATTATAAATTATATTCTGTCTTAACAACACACTGGCAACTGACTATCAACCGACAGCCTGAATGTCAATACAGTACAATACAAACTACTGTATATTTTATAGATACAATAAAAATAGTATATAAAGTATAATGTGTATTCTATATTGTGTGTATGTGTATTCTTTACATTGTATATTATTATTTGTATATTGTGTTGTGTGTAATTATGTGTATATTAGATATGTAAATTGTGTTGTGTAAATTTGATGTTTATTGTAGATTGGTGTATGTCTCATCACTGTCATGACTGCTATGTTGCTCGGAACTGCACCCAAGACTTTCACCCACTAATTCACTTGTGTATATTGTTGTGTGACAATAAAAGTGATTTGATTTGATTTGATGTCCCACAGAAGAAAGAAAATTATAACATTTTGGAACAACATGAGGGTGAATAAATGATGACAGATTTTTCATTTTGGGGTGAACTACCCCTTTAAATGCATAAACAGATTAAACAGTCTTGCTTGGACATGTTGAACAGATGTTAACCTTTAGCTTGTGTTCTCATCTTACAGGTATCTAGAAGAGTGGCCGACCTCATCTTGGAGAAACAGCCATCCTATGTTAAGGTAAGCAGTCTGTCACATCCGGTTTAAATATGACCCCATTTATACCTGTTATTAAAATGTGTTTTGAGTGATCCGATCACATGGTAAGGTGAGACAGATTACTCTTTACACCTGGTTGCTTTAATGTGTCTCCTGTGACCAACTGTGTTTTGATTTGGAGGGTAGGGTCTCTGTTTCATGATGACATACATCAATCACTATGTCACTCACTATGTTGTTATATAATATTAAAGCGCAACAAAGTCAGAAAAGACAATGAAGTGCGAAAGAAACGGCGCACTGTTTCTCCCAGATGCGGCTGAAATTTATCTAAGCACAAATGCAACATGTCAAGCAGAATTATCTGATGTTTTAGTGGATTTCCTGTATTAAAGGAGCTTCAGGTGTTTGTGCTTGTCATCTGTGTTAATATCAGACACACTAAAGAAGATCCGTGAAGCTCTCGTGATTGTGTATGTATCAGCTTTTTTAATTTACCGATTGGACGGTTATTTCCTTTTCTTGTTGAAAATCCTGTTTAACTCAAAAATACATCAGATTACAGAAGTAAAATTGCCAATAGCAGATATATCAGGTTTCACTTGCATCATTGTTTACATTGTGATAAAATGTTTAAATGCTACTTTGAATGTTAAATGTATTTGCTAAAATAAGGCTTGAGCAGCTTACTTGCGAGACGGTGTGTTGTTTTTCGCAGATGATGAGACTGACTGATGGGCTAAAGATACTGTGTGTTTTTATCTCGAATGATTTCCTTGCGATTTGGGATCAAAGCAGAGTTAGAGGAAAAAGCCAAGGCTTTGAGTCTGCTTGCCTCTGGTCATATTTCTATCATCCTTAAACATCACTTTGAATCTCTTTGAAATGGATCACTCTTTAATTTCTTCACTCTTAAAGGTATTCACAACTCAACGCTGAGCTTTGATCTAGAAAAGCCAGGATTTTCACCTTGTGCCTGTTGCATAGTCATTTGGTGTTTTTGGATTCCATCGTGATGGGTGGGTGGAGCTAGGGTAATCTCCAAACCTGATTGACTGAATGATATTTGAGCAATATCACATGAGCCAGACTGCTTTAGTACTGAATATCTGCATGGCTGTGATTCGGCTGTAGATACGAGTCCTTGGCCAATCAAATTAGAGGACCAGAACTAAAATAAATGATGTTATACAACAAATAGCAGCCTGGTCTCATGAACATTACTTGACTGTGGCAACATTTTTGCAAAACGAAAAAACTTGCATTATTACACTTTTGGCTGCAGTTTCCCAGTGAAATATCCAGTGAGGACCCCAAAAGTGAGTGAAATGGTATTGTAATCAGGCAAGGTTTTTAAGGTGAATATTAGATGGAGGTTTTAATGAGTGAAATGACATCCCTAACCTAATAAACCTAATTTAACCTTTTAAACTAACCAATAGTGATCTAAAATTAAATGAGAGGTAGACACAAAACACATCCTAACCCTAAACCAACACCTAAACCTAACCTAGAGTGTCCAAAAACAAAATGAGAAATGAAAAGCACATTTTCTGAAACAACCATGTCATTTCGTGTCACTTCTGTGACACTTTCGGCTCATGTGTCAGCTTGCGTTCTTGGCTGGTTTTGAACCGCGGTCCAACAATCTATGAGGTGAGCTACTCCGGAATTGGAGTGTGTAGATGTAGGCGACTCTGTAATAAAAGCATTAAAATGTATCGTTTTCCAAATGATGTGCTATAGTAAAAGTGTTTCAATATCATAACATAGCAGTGTGTGAGTAATTGTGCGAAAAATACGTGTTTATAAAGGTATAATCAGCCATTGCAGTCGCGATTTGTGTGAAAGTGAGTAAACAGTTGTTGTAGCGTGTCTGATGTTAATTTCACTAGGAAACTGTGACGAAAAGTAGAATTCAGCACGTAAAAGTCGCAAAGTAAAAAATGTACTTACAGTAACTTTCATTTTATGAGACTAGGTTGACAAATACTGTCAGTCGTTGAATTTGGGGACTTCAGAGAGTGCTGATATTTTGTGTAATACTGGGACATTTCACTTTTTGTATCACTCTGCTTGCGTTTGCTAGCTGACAGCTGTGTGTTGCTTGGCGCCATTCAACGATTGATCCTGCTTTGGCTTCTAAACCAATTAACTTGCCATATTTTGCATAAAATATAAGTTAATAACTAACTTATAATAACTTCTTGTTTACAGAACATGTTTGTATAAAATAAATATCACACTTGCAGTCATTGCTTAAGTAATTGATACTTAAGCAATTATTTATCTTTTCCTTTTGGGTCTCTTGACACTAGTTTCATTTTAACAGAAGAATGCTACATTTTTTTGGGGGGGGGATTTTTCCCCTTTTTCTCCCAATTTGGAATGCCCAATTCCCAATGCGCTCTAAGTCCTCGTGGTCGCATAATGATTCGCCTCAGTCCGGGTGGCGGAGGACGAATCCCAGATGCCTCCGCGTCTGAGACAGTCAACCCGCGCATCTTATCACGTGGCTTGTTGAGCGCGTTGCCACGGAGACACAGCACGTGTGGAGGCTTCACGCCATCCACCGCGGCAACCACGCTCAATTCATCACGCGCTCCACCGAGAACAAACCACATTAT